>NC_142065.1:151612919-152252086 GCF_059756535.1 Pantherophis guttatus
GCCACAATGGAGCCCAAAACTTCTGTTGCTAAGTGAAACATTTGTTAAGTGAGTTTTGCCCCATTTTACCACCGTTCTTGTTATAGTTGTTAAGTGAATCACTGCAGTTGTTAGTAAAATGGTTGTTAAGTGAATCTGGCTTCCCCATTGGCTTTGTTTGTCAAAAGGTCGCAAAAGGTGGTCACATGACCCCAGGCCACTGCAACCGTCATAAATATGAGCCAGTTGCCAAGCATCTGAATTTTGATCATGTGTCCATAGGGATGCTACTAAGATCCTAAGTGCAAATAATGGTCATAAGTCACTTTTTTCAGTGCTGTTGTAACTTTGAATGGTCACTAAATGAACTGCTGTAAATTAAAGACTACCTGTAGTTTTGGCCTTCTGATGAAATTGATTTCCAGGTTACCTAGAGGAGCTGACCAACAGAAGTGCTCAGATGCTATGTCATCTCCTCCTGAGCTGGGCACTATAATCTCTTGTATGCATCTTCTCTTCAGCTCCTGCCTTGGGCAGGTAAAGGGGGTGGCAGTGGGTTGGAAAGGGTAGGACCAGGGGTGAAATCCAGCAGGTTCTGACAGGTTCTGGAGAACCGGTAGTGGAAATTTTGAGCAGTTCGGAGAACTGGTAGCGGAAATTTTGAATAGTTTGGAGAACCAGCAAATACCACCTCTGGCTGGCCCCAGAGTGTGGTGGTAATGGAAATTTTGCAGTATCCTTCTCCTGCCAAGCCCGCCAAGCCACAGCCACCAAGCCACACCCACAGAACCGGTAGTAAAAAAATTTGGATTTCACCACTTGGTAGGACCAGCCAATGGGGGATACCCTCGTGTTCTTTAGGCAGCTGCTCACCTACCATGGGCTTCCTGAAGGTATGATCAAAGCTGTTGTGGGAAGTAACTATGCATAGCTGCAGAACCTGCATCAGACTGGTAGAGCTATGCTTTCCTGCTTTAATACCCACTTTGTTTGTCCAATTTTTTTTAATGTACTCTCTTTATTGTCCCTTTCAACTTCCAGTGCTTAATCTTTAGCAAGAAAAAGGACAGGGTGTCACACAAGTGTTAGCGCCTATCCCACTCCTGGACCAATGACGTGATTGTAAAATATTAACAAAGGCATTTTTAAAGCCCCGCTGAAATGGTTATTAGAACAGTTCAAAAGATTGGTTGTAGACTTGTTTGTTGGAAATAATTGGTGCCAGCTTCCATAAACTGTTTAATTTTTGCTTCTTAATATTATACCTGATTGCTTTTACTTATGATCATCCTTCCAAATCTGAAGGCTTCGGGCTCTTTTTTTTCCCCCCACAGGCCCCACGAACTGCCTCTTGTGAATAATTACTCAGAAGCAATCATGTTTTGTTTTGTTTTTATTTTTTACTTCATGAAACATTAAAGGAGGAATTTTTTTCCCCCTCACAGCAATCACTGAGGGGCATTGGGGAGTTTCTGCTGCAGAGAATATAAAACAAATGGCTTAAAAGTTTCAATTTTTTGACAGGAAGCGTAATCTCAGTCAAACTACATAGTTGTGAGGGTGCTGTCTGAGTGGCGTGTACTTTGCAGATCTTTCAAAACACTGTTTTTCTCTCGCTTTCTGACTCTGTAGACCTTGACATGTCAAGATGACTGCAGGCTGCGAATTTTCAAAGGGCTCTCTCAAGTACAAAGACCACCCTGACTGCCCGACTAAATCTGCTGTTGTTATTAGAAGGAACTTTCCAAGCATTTGAACTGCAGAGGCTTTAAAGTAATTAAGGAAGGCTTGTTCAGAAGCCACTTAGGAGCAACCATTTTTGCCTAAGAGCTTTTTTTGGTCACTGACAAGGAAAAGAGGGAGGGCAAAATAGCCTTCGAAAGGACAGTAACAGATGCCATTCTTCTGACTTTCTGATTTATTCTTTTTCGCCCAGCAATTTGGCCTTTCTTGGCTTTCTTCAATAGCTTTTCAGAGCCCTGAGCTATTCTTCAGAGTGACTTCAGCAGCCTCCGTTTTAAGAGCCACTTATTTTTTTCTTAGCAACAACCATCCCTGTGATGGGGAGGCATGGAGGTCTGGTGGAGGCCTGCAGGTAGATAAATGTTTGCTACCTCCAGATTGTGGGGGTGGGGGGGAGTGTGCAAGGGATGCCACACAGATCGTGGATCGGAAAAGGTGTGAGAGATGTGAGTGAGTTGGGGAGGGTATGTGGAGAACCTGCATAGATTGAGGGGGAGTGCCCAAGAGGTACCATGTAGGTTGGGGAGAGTGTGTAAGGGTGACACATAGGTCAAAAAGATGTGAAGCAGTGGTGGGTTTCAAAAATTTTACTACTGGTTCTGTGGGTGTGGTTTGGTGGGCGTGGCATGGCATGGCTTGGTGGGCGTGGCATGGCTTGGTGGGCATGGCTTGGTGGGTGTGGCAGGGGAAGGATACTGTAAAATCTCCTTTCCTACCCCACTCCAGGGGAAGGATACTGTAAAATCTCCATTCTGTCCCCAGTCCAAGGGAAGGTTACTGAAAAATCCCCATTTCCTCCCGATCAGCTGGAACTTGGGAGGCAAAGAATAGATGGGGGCGGGGCCAGTCAGAATTTTTACTATCGGTTCTCCAAACTACTCAAAATTTTTGCTACTGGTTCTCCAGAATTGGTCAAAACCTGCTGAAAGCCACCTCTGGTGTGAAGGGTGCACAAGAGGTGCTCTGCAGGTCAGGAAGGGTGTGTAAGAGTCAGGGCCACAAAACACACACCAAGCCACACCCACAGAACCGGTAGTAACAAATTTTAGATTTCACCACTGCTGTAAAACATTATGAAGTGGTATATAAGTCTAAGAGCTATTGCTATCTTGCTGCAACTATCATTATCATGAAAAGAAGCTTTATACCATCACATTGCAAGCTCCACCAATCTGTGGCGTGTGTGCAACACACCTTATGTTGCTGCAATAGTGCTTCCCCCCCCCCAGTTTCAATCTTGCATCCTTGCTGCTGCATGCATGTTTGTATGTGTGCACATACACATATACATACACGGATGCATATATAAGATGGATGCTCTTGCCTCCTAAAATGCCTGGAAATCCCAGAGGCAGGGAACTGAGAGTTAGAGGAATACTCAGTTATAAGGAAAAGAAAGACAGAAAGAGACTTTCTTAGGAAAGTGAATTATAAAAGCTTTTAGTGGCAACCAGACCAGTTTGGCAGCAGTGATTTTTGCTGATGATCTTAGATGCCCTTGGATTCCAAATCATCCTTTCTTGGAATATGAGCTGGTGTTCTTTGCTTTCCTTTTGATCTCTTGCTGATCTTTGGACCGTTGATTAACTTCTTTCTCCGTTTCTCTTTTGATCTAAAGTGGAATAAAACAAACTCCACAAGAGTGGAGCAGGAAAAGGTTCAGGCTCTTGTAAGTGTGGTGGCCTTGATCCAAATCCAAAATCATCATCTTAGTAAAATCATGACTTTAACGAATAAAATGGGAGTGCCTGTTAAATCTGGATGTGGGTCATTTGAATCAGTGGTGAAATCCAAATTTTTTTACTACCAGTTCTGTGGGTGTGGCTTGGTGGGCATGGTGTGGTTTGGTGGGCGTGGCTGGGTGGGTGTGGCAGAGGAAGGATACTGCAAAATCCCCATTCCCTCCCCACTCCTGGGGGAAGGATATTGCAAAATCTCCATTCCCACCCCACTCTAGGGCCAGCCAGAGGTTGTGTTTGCCGGTTCTCCGAACTACTCAAAATTTCCGCTACCAGTTCTCTGAACTGCTCAAAATTCCTGCTACCAGTTCTCCAGAACCTGTCAGAACCTGCTGGATTTCACCCCTGATTTGTATCAATTTGCCTCTTTTACATAATTACATAACTGACATGAAAGGTATATTTTGTGGCAAAGCCTCAGATAAATCGACAATGCTACCTAATTAATTAATTAATTAATTATTAATTAATTAATTAATTAGTTTATCATATTCATATGGCCTCCCATCTCACAAGAAGGGTCTCTGGGCAGCTGTCAACAATTAAATAACAGGATAAATATATGTAAAAGATCATTATTAAGCCATGTAAAGCAGTCATTATTAAAATACACACCATCAGATACAGGCAAGAATAAATTAAGCATAATGATGGAGCTATCTTAGAGTATCACCATATTTTGATAATTAGACAGGAATAAAGTCAGATTGAAAAAAAACTATTCATTGTGCTTGAAATCCATTGCACCAAGTTCTATTAATCTGAGTAACTAAAAGCAGTAAATGCTATGTTATAATTTTAATCCAAAGCAGGTGCCCAACCCATGGCCTGCAAACCACATGCAACCCTGGACAGTTAGTAAAACGACCTCACAAGATTGTAAACTTTTAACATTATTATGTGATTTTTGACTATAGTTACTATCATTTTATATGTGGCCCAAGACAATTCTACTTTACTCAGTGTGGCCCAGGCAAGCTAAAAGATTGGACACCCATGTTCTAATCTAAGGCATTTCTGTAGCTTATTTCTTAAATAGGATTTACAAAGATGTAGAGGACAGCATTAGAAGCATAAGATTTCTTCCACAGAAAAGAATTGTTGGAGTAGAGCAAAGAAGAGTGCATGTACTGTGCTAGTTATTTTTTTTTCTGTTAAAAAACATGGAGTAAACCAAATGTGAGCCTTGCAAAATTATTTTTGTATTCCTCCTTCAAAGATATATTCTGTATACAGTACAGATTTCCTGGCAGTTGCTGCACCAAGACTGGTGAGAAATTTTCTAGGACTTGCCTTGGAGCCTGGGAAGCTGATTATGATTCACTGTAAGACTCTCATGACTCAAAGAACTTCCAGAGTTAGGAGATGTTTCCAGCCACTTTATTAATCATTCTGAATTATCCCCAAACCAGGGAAATATTTGAAATGTTCAGTCAGGGTTTTGTGATGCTATTCAGTTGCATTTATGCATAAATGCCACTAGTGATAGAAAGAGCAGTGCTGCAAATAAGAAGTAATTTGAAAATATATTGCTGATCCTGAAATGCTGCTTTGGCAGTTTTAAATTTTCCCTCCATGTGATGAAAAAAGCAAACAAAAAAGCCATTAGGGACCAATATCTTAAAGATGGTTAAAATCCATATATTGAATCTGTGAGTAATGAAGTGATCACCAATAACATCAATAACATTGCCTATATTGATACTACTGCTACTTATATAAGTATGTATGCATGTTTGTATGTATATGTATGTATGTATGTATGTATATGTATCAGTAGTGGGTTGCCCCCGGTTCGGACCGATTCTATAGAACCGTTAGTGAAACTGGCAGGAGGCTCCGCCCACTGACCCTGACGTCATCAGAAGCGATCTGCGCATGCGAACCGGTAGTAAAGGTAAGTAGAACCCACCCCCGATATGTATGTGTATATATGCATGTGTATATATGTGTATATCTATAGATATATCTATATGTCTAGATAGATGATAGATAGATAGATAGATAGATAGATAGATGATAGATAGATAGATAATGTATGTGTATATATGTGTATCTCTCTCTCTCTCTCTCTCTCTCTCTCTCTCTCTCTCTCCTGTGCTTAGCTAAGATTATCTTTCCTTTGTTCTTTTGACAACCCTATGTCAGTCACTGTCAGCCATTTATACACAGCTATTGGTATATGGATTTCAGCTATGTGTTTAAATGCAAATTCAAAGTATCTATGTTACATACGAGGACGGAAAGCCTGGAGGAACGTTGTCCATGGGATCGCGATGGGTCGGACACGACTTTGCAACTAACAACAACAACAACAAAATGTTACAGATACTACAAAACTAAATAAAAATGAATATTTTAAAGCCTAAAACAAAGATCTCAATCCAACAGAGTTAGATTCAAAATAACTGCAGTAGCCAATAGCCAATTTCTAACTTCATTTGGGAGTGAGTTGGAAATGAATTTGCGTTTCAGTTGCTGGGGCCTCTTTTTCAACTTCCATAATGTATGCAGCACCGGTGGATGTCTGTGCAATTCTGAAATGTCAGGCTGGAGAGGGAAAATCTTCAGTTTCTAAGTATACCAAAAGTATTGCCTTTCTATGCTAATTCTAAAATGATGAGATTGGCCAGAGAAACAGATAGGCCTGAATTCTTCCTTGATTACTTGAGAACATATTTTCAGTTTTGGTTCTCATCGTGAGTGAAAGAAAAGAGTAATATGATCTGGTTTCATATGCTATTAAATCAAGGTTTCTAAGTTAATTATCTGGCATATAAATTACTCATGAGTTACTGACCTGAAATCAGAAAAAAAAGCAAACTATGTGCAAAGCAGGATCATCAGATCTCTGTCTATGTGTGCTTCATCTGTTTAATCTGAAAAACCCTGGAGGTTTTTGCAATTCAAATGCCATAGCACTGAGTGGGTGAGAACCAATAAGCCAAGCAGGGAAGTGTGAGATCTTTTTAAAAATAGAAAGTGTCTAATCTTAGATATTGGAATTTTGGGACTTTCCACTGCTTGCCTTGCTTGTCTCAGTGGGTGCATTGTTATTCAAAGTGCATGCCAAAAATAATCACTGCTGACTGTGGGAGATTGGAGAAAAGTTGCCGGGCAGAGTTGCTTGTCATATGAAATAAGCCACACTGTAATGATTGATTTATTTGCTGTTCTTGCAAGCAGTGGGTGGTGTTGACAGTTGGTAAAAGACAGAGCCCAAAAGGTTTGCATGAAACAGTTGTCGCAATATGGCCCTGTTACATGTGTCCAATCTGTAGACAACATTTTGGACTGCAATGAATCAGCTATTTATCAGTGCACATGGAGCTTAACGAATAAATTATATGTGAAGTCAGCTTCCTATCTAGTATGTGATAGAGGGGCAAACACCAAAGAGCTGTGCAAACAGAGACAAAGATAAAAAAAAAATCTTTCTTGCTTCAGGTATAAGTGAGAGGTTTTATCATAAGAATATACAACCTGTGTGTCCCTCAGAGATCTTCAACAGTTACTTCAATTTTAATGTTTAAATGACAGAAAGGAAATACTAGTTGACTATAAAGTCCAGTCATAAAAAATATCTTTATGTCTTTTATTATACAACTACATTAAATTAAAATTTACTTTGGCCCTGCTTCGGCCCACAACCAAAGTTGTGAGTTTGGTCACATAATACATTCAAAGATTAATACTTAAGGAAGGCATTATGAATGTATGTATGGAAATGGCTAAATTGATATAATTTTCATAGAACGAATGGAAACAAACAAAGGCACTAAATTCCATGCTGCTTTTGTATATTTTGCCATATTATCATTAAAAAAAAAATCAGGATTGGAACAAATCTTGGGAGGGTTTGGAAAGACTGCTAAGGGGAAAGCTTTTGGCTGCATACAATGAATGATATAATTAAATCTGCTGATAGCATTAGCAGCTCACTGCATTTAAAATTATTGTGTATGTTTTTATATAACCTTATATTTGAACTAATATGAGTATTGTGCTTCACTACAGGAAAAAAACTTACTGATTTGAAAAATAAACACTTTAGTTTATTATCTATCATCTATCTATTTCTATATTTATATCTATCTATCATCTATCCCTCCCTCCCTCCATGCCTCCATCCTTTTTTTTTTAAAATTTGATTTATATGCCGCCCTTCTCCGGAGACTCAGGGCGGCTTACAATGCGTTAAGCAATAGCCTTCATACTTTTGTATATTTATACAAAGTCAGCTTATTGCCCCCACAAACTGGGTCCTCATTTCACCTACCTTAGAAAGGATGGAAGGCTGAGTCAACCTTGAGCCTTGGAGAGATTTGAACCAGCAGTAAATTGCAGGCAGCTGTGTTAATAACAGGGTGCATAGACCACTGTAGTATCAAGGCTCCTTCATCTATCTATCTATCTATCTATCTATCTATCTATCTATCTATCTATCTATCTACCATGTTTCCCCGAAAATAAGACCCTGTCTTATATTTTTTTGAACCCTGAAATAAGCGCTTGGCCTTATTGCCATGCGCTCAAAAACTCGATTGGGCTTATTATCAGGGAATGTCTTAATTTGGGGAAAACAGGGTATCTATCTATCTATCTATCTATCTATCTATCTATCTATCTATCTATCTATCTATCATCTATCTATTGTATGTCTGTCATCTATCATCTATCTATCATCTATAGAAACACACAGAGATACAGATACACACAGATAGAGATGCAATAGGACGTTTGGTTCCCAAGCAGAAAAAAACTTCTTATGGCTGCTGTTAGAGGTTGAGTTGGAAAGAATGCCAGAAGATCTACACTGCAGGCTTTTGCTTCTTCTATCTTTTAATTTCTCACTTTTCTCTTTAGTTCCTGCTCCATTCAGTCATAACTTTGTCTTTCTTGTTCCTGCAATCCACTCATTCTTTCGGAGAGACACAATAGATACAAAATTAAAAGAATAAAATAAAAAAAATAGATACAAAACGAGCACACAATAGAAACAAACTTAAAGTGAACTGCTCCAAACTCGATTACCGAAAATAAGACTTCAGCAACAGAGTGGTCAATGCCTGGAATGCACTACCTGACTCTGTAGTTTTGTCCCCAAACCCCCAAAATTTTAACCTAAGACTGTCTACTGTTGACCTCATCCCATTCGTAAGAGGTCTATAAGGGGCGTGGATAAGAGCACCAGCGTGCCTACTGTCGCTGTCCTAGTGTTCCCTTTATTTGTACTCATTTTATGTATTCAATTCATGCTTATACTTATATATATTATCTAATACGACAAATAAATAAATAAAATAAATATCTAGAATGATGTCTGAATACAATCATATAATTTTAATTTCTACCTTAGGTGTCACTGGGGAATTCTGGGAGTTGAAGTCCATACATCTTAAAGTTTGAGAAGTGCTGCACTAAACCAATAAGCCTGTGTTTCCAATGACCTCCTGAAGAGCAAAATTGGATCTGTAGCTCCCACTTTTTGTTCACTGTCCCCTCTCACACCCTTTCAATCAGAATTCTGCCAAAGATTTTCCCAGACAAGGTTAACAAACTAATTACTTTGTAGTTTCTGCAGCCCTGTTATCTTTTCCTTGGTATAGAGAATAATAACAGAGCTCTTCCGGTTGTCAGGCAGAGATGCAATTTTCACAGCACCTGAAACATGCCTCTCAGCCACTCAGTGAGCAAACCACATGTAAAAAATTCACCAACTACATCACGCTACTATGCTTTCTACACTTCCAAACAAACAGCCATTCTAAATTTGTATTTCCTCCTCATGCAGACATGGTTTATCCAGCACTTATTTTTACATTGGCAATGTTATTTTAAAACCTGATATATCAAATATTTTCTGGCAAGGATTTAATTTGGAGTCTGTGAGTTTTGTTTAAATGTTATTTTTTTCCCATACAAGAATAGGAGCATTGTGAATGTATTTGCAAGTTGTATTTACGATGTGAATCTGAGACAAAAGTAAGCATTGGAAAATAACAATTGCAGCACTAATTTTCTGCCAAGAAAGGTAGCTTCATGTCTAAGCTTCCTTTCCCCTTTATATATCATAATCTCACAGCACTGATGCAGTGAATATATGTAAAACCCAGATAGTCTCTGATTTAACCTTGGCAATCATTATATTATGTGGAAATGCACTGGGATGAACATAATGTACAACTACCATTTTCAAGGGCAGCTCCATGGTCTTTGTTCATCTTTGCTACTTCCATCTTGAGCTTGCCAAAAGTGTTTTCTCAAGATCAACAAACTTTTCTGAGGATGCTACATTTGCAGAATCACTATGCCTTCTTTTTCCTGTTGCAACATTTAATGAATGCCCAGTCTGGAATTTAATTTTTAATTGATAACAATTAATTATATTGAGATGGATTGATTTCTTGCCTTAAATGGAAAGCTGACAGGCCAGGTTCGAGACCTGAGTGCCATGGGATGGGATGAGTTCCCATTACTTTCTCCAGCCCCTCCCAACCTAGCAGTTTCAAAGCATGCAAATGCGAGTAGAAAAATAGGAACTACTTTGGGGGGAAGTTAATAGCATTCCATGCACCTCAGCATATAGTCATGCTGGCCACATGATCATGGAAGATCTTTGGACAATGCTGGCTGCCTCAGCTAAGAAACGGAGATGAGTACTCCCTACAGTCAGATGCAACTGGACAGGGGAAACCTTTATCTTTACCTTTATATAGGACTATATATAAAATGCCTTTATAGGAATTACAATAACAGATCATAGCTTTGTTTTTCTTGCTTATTTAACAAATTACTATACTAAACTAAACTGAAAACAAAGAAATTTATTAATTTAATATATATTAAATTATATTATAATATATAATAAGACACAATATCAATTATCTTTTTAAAAGCCAATATATACAGACCTGCAGAAGGATCTTCTGCAGCATTTACTCCTTCCCTGTCTACTGTTCTCCATAAACATCTGAATTAGCATACAGTTAATTAGACAGATAATTAACCACATATCTAGGGTGTATTTGTCACACACACACACACACACACACACACACTACTTGATTTGCTGAGATGGTGGTTCCCATTCAGTACTTGGATGTTATAAAGTGCAAAGATCAACACCTTACAATTGTAAAAGTTTAATGCAAACGAGAAGAAAGACAAGCTGTTGACATTTTTAAATGCAAAAAACATCTGATGAATAATTTCAGCAATAGCAAACTGCATTAGACCTCTTATTACCATTTTCTTTTTTGCAATTTGCACACATGCCAATGGTTTTTTTTTTTAAAAAAAAATCCCATTATTATTCTTCCATATGGCAAATTACTGTCACTGAAAATCTTATACTTTAAAGATTATAACGTTTTTGGATGGATTTACTAGTGACAGAATGAATTATCTTACTTATAAGAGAAGGAGAATATTGTTTCTTGAGACATTACAAGCATTTTATTTAACAATTGTACCAGCTGGAAACAAATTATTGTCTTTATTTTAAATAACAATTCGGAACCCAGTGCTTTAATTTCAGCTGGAAGTCATCATTTTGACAGAGTTGTTTTAAATTTGGCAGCGAGAGAGAAAGTCTGGAAAAGGCAACACCCCACACAGTTTCTTTTTAAATCTTTTCCCATTTCTGCACCCATTCAGAATAAGGAAAACGGATGGAAGAAATTATTTCAGCAAGAACCAAATAAAGAACAAAAGAATTGCAAGGTGGAAAAACGAATGTTTTCTTCATGTATTGTGCTGCATGTAGAAATGGATAGGAAGCCCACTTCATCCCACCCACATTCAATGGGTCTACGTTCCTGTTGCTAAATTAGAGCCACGTTTGTTAAGAGAATCTGGCTTCCCCGTTGACTTCGCTTGTCAGAAAATTGCAAAAGGGGATCTCATGACCCCGGGACAATACAACTGGCATGAATACATGCCAGTTGCCAAGCCTCTGAGTTTTGATCATTGACCATTGGGATGTTGCAACGATCAAGGGACAAACAGTCATAAGTCACTTTTTCCGTGCCATTATAACTTCACACAGGCATTAACGAATGGTTGTAAGTCGAGAACTACCTAATTGTAAACTTTGGGTCATTGCAGAAGAACTGATGATTGCCTTGGGAAGTGGAAGCAGGATCTGCCATTTCTGCCTCATTAACACCTGAATCCTTATTGTGTCCCCATGCTCTTTTATATTATATAGGGCTGGAAAACAGCACCTGTAGTATCCCCAGCATTTGATCAAAAAAGTCAAGAAGGTGGCCACAGTGGAATAATCACAGCTTTGCCTGCTTTTAAGGTGCTACAGATTACATATCAGATTATACTAATGTAATATATGGAGGTTTCACATCTCCCCCTGTTGGAAGAAATGTTCCTCTGGGTTCAGTTCCAAGAGGGGACAAAGACACCGGAAATAAATAAATAAATATATCAAATTTATATTTTGCTGATAAAGAAATAAAGGGAGACTAGTATAGATCTATTTCAAGCTTTTTAGCTTTCATCAGCTAGCCATACCTTTACTCGGATTCGAACTTGAGCTTCCTGCATGTTAGGCAGTTGAATTAACCTTCTGAGCCACAGGTTCTCCTCCCTTCATCAACTTGAGCCAGGGGAAAGATTAAGTGTTTTTCTATTGAGACACTTGGTCTACCCCAACATGTGGGAGAGGGCATTCTACTCCCTTTCGCCTTTCCCTCCCAAGCAAGGACTCCATAGGTAGACAAAAATGCCAAATCCAGGCTAAACTTCTGGATGACTGTGAACAATGATCATCATATCATCATCATCGTCATCATCATCATCATCATCTTGCCCAGAGGTGGGTTTCAGTGTCTTGGCGACGTTTCGACGAAGTCTCATTCGTCATCTTCAGGCTGGTGTTCTCGGCTTCGTGCTTCCAGGAGCAATGTGAGATCGCAGCTGTCTCTTCCTTTTAACTGCTAGTGGGGGTGTGAGCTGATTGGGTGGGAACTTGGCTGTGTTCTGATTGGGTGGAGGTGTGTTCTGATTGGTTAGGGGCTTGGCTGTGCTCTGATTGGATGGGGGGTTGGTTGTGCTCTGATTGGCTGGGGGTGTGTTCTGTTTGGGTGGGGGCTTGGTTGTGCTCAGCTTAGTCTGAGTTGCAGGGGGATTTGAGCTGGTGAGCTGCGTTGTTGTTGTTTGGCTTCGTGTTTGTGGCCGTGCGAGCTCTTCATGGTGGGTGTCAGTCTGCTTCATGTATGGATTGGAGGGGTTTAAAGTGGCTAATGATGCAGCTGCGGTCTGGCTTCTGGTCCTTGGTCGTGGCTCATTATCAGTGTGGGTTTGAGTCTGCTTTCTGCGTGGATGTGTGGTGGTGACATCCTGTGTGGCTCTCGTGAGTGTGGGTCTGGTGTCATTCGTCGTGTTAGGGACTCGTTTGTCAATAAGGGCGGGTTTCCAAATGGCTGGTAGGCGGAAGGTATCGTCTCGTTTGTTCATGCTGTGTGGGCGTTTTTCTATCTCGATGGCTTCTCTGATTATTCTGTTGTTAAAGTGTTCAGTTTTGGCGATAGTTCTGGTCTTTTTAAAGTCAATATTATACTTTTCAACATAGGAAAAAACCCTGATTGCAAAAATATCACATATATATATATATCCCCTCTCTTGGGCCCCGCCTTAGAGCTTCCTGTTTCTGTGTAAGGGCAGGTATCCTAATTGGTTGTCAGACTCCCATGGGGCCATGCAGGGGTAACTTTGTAGGTTGTTTTGAGCCAGGCTTGGCTGAATCTTGCTGGATGATGATGTCATGAAGAGGGTTTTGGGCAATTCCTATTATGGCTGAGGGCTAATCCTACCTTTGTTGGATCTTGGGTAAGGGTATTTGCTTATGAATAGATCTAGACATCTCTTTATCTCTTATGTGCTGATATCTGCTGTGGGCTATTGAGGAGGATGGGAGCTATTAAGAGTGAGTCTGCTTCCTGCCTAAAAAAAACATGTTTCTCCATTTCTTATCCAGGGAAATATAATATTCTGCCTTTTTAATATTTCCTAGAATATTGTATTTATATTGTACTAAAGACAAAATATGCTAAAATGTTAGTAACTTCTATTACAAGTTATTACTGCCTGACATAAACTTAATTATTCTCTTTACTACATTCTGTTAAATGAAGCAGATGACTTCAGATGGCCTTAATTTAGGAAAATTAAATTATTTCTATCAGGTAATTATTACACATTGGAAGATGGCAGCAGTAAACTTTTTTGATTACTTTTTGATGATCTATAATGAAGAAGTCAGCCATTTCATAATATGGCTACTGATTAATCAAAGCCACCATTAATTTGTAAGAAATAGAGACAAGGCCATTCCCTATTACTTTCTTTGGATCACATGCTGCCAATCAAATATTTCTGAAAACCTGATTTCATTCATTATCATAGATTATTACAGAAGGAATAAAGAAATGAATTATCTTTCTAGAATTTTCTAGAATTCTAATATCTAGAGGCAAAACGGTGACTAATCTGTAGCAGAAGAACTTCATGAATCCCCAAATTCTTTGGACTGTCTCTGACCAGAATCGCTAAAAGTGCAAGTACAGATTCTCACTATTTTGATATGAAAATCCATGAAAACTATGCCACAAGCCTTAACATAAAAATTTAAATGTTGCAATATTTTCAGGATCAGACTCAATAAAGATAATAGGAGTTAGAGCTTTAAATATATTTCTTTTTAATTATGATAGGCATTCTATATTCACTGAATATTCAAGGTAGAAGCGACGAGAATGGTGAGGGTGGCTCCTTATATATACAAGGGGTGGAGCTAGGAATGGGAGTGGTAAGTTATGAATACATTAAAGTCCAAAGAATAAGTTAACCTCTGATGTTCCATATATACATTATTTACACATTGGAGAATAAGGCATTTACATCTGACAAATCCCCCTCTAAATGCCGGTTCGTTACACAACACCAATTACATTCTGATTCAGGACAATATAATACATATAATTTAGAAGTTAAATATTTGTGTTGTTTAGAAGGTAAGGGTTTTGTTAATATGTCAGCTAATTGTTCAGAAGTATCGCAATGTATTGCTTTAATGAATCCGTCTTGAGACAGTTGTCTCACATGCTTAAACTTTATATCAATATGCCTGGACCTTTGTCCAATTGCATCGGATCTGGATATTTCAATGGCCGCTTTATTGTCTTCATGCATAATAAATGGTAAGGTGGGTTTCTTCCAAACATCAGTGATCAGATCATTGAACCATACAAGGTTATTTGCAGCCTTGGACAAACAAACATATTCCGCTTCTGTAGTAGAAGTGGCTACTAGTTCTTGTTTACCAGTATACCAGTAAACTGGACAATCATTCAATAGAAAAACATAACCAGAAGTACTCTTTCTGCATGATGTATCACCAGCCCAATCTGCATCAGCATAACAAGTAATTTTTGGTTCTCTGTCATTATTGGGTTCCAACATTAAACAAAAATCTAATGTACCCTTCAGATATCTTAGAATTCTTTTGACAGCTTCCCAATGATACAAGGTTGGTTTACTAACATATCTTGACAATAGATTGAGAGGTAATGCAATATCTGGCCTAGTCCAATTAGATATATAAAGGAGTGAACCTATAACTGATCTGTAAAATGTGTTGTCTTTAAACTCAGGGGAAGATTCATCAGTGTTTCTAAGGAAATCAGTTTGCATAGGGGTGTCACAGGTTTTAGCATTATTTAAGTTACATTTGTTTAGGAGTTCGATGATTTTATCTTTCTGTGTAAGTTTGAATCCCCTTTTAGTTTTGTTAATTTGCACACCAAGGTATTTATTCACTTTACCCAGAGATTTCAGTGAGAAGTGTTCATTTAACTTATTTACAAAGATTTCCCTGCTCTCTTTATGCTTTCCAATGTATAAAATATCGTCCACGTAAATTAATACAAATTCAATATGATCATTACTCTTTTTTACAAAGAAACAGTTATCAGCAGTGGTGGCGTTGAAATCCATGGTCTTAAGTACTTTTACCAAGCAATCGTACCATCTTTTGCCGGATTGCTTTAATCCGTACAGACTCTTATTTAATAACCAAATTTCGTTCTTATTAGTGTATTGACTGTGTGGTGCTCTTACATATATTTCCTTATCTAATTTTGCATGTAAGTATGCGGTCTGTATGTCATATTGGAATACGTCCAGATTGAGTGCAGATGCTACTACAAGGGCTGTTTTGACACTCTCTGTTCTCACTGTGGGTGAATATGTATCAGTATAGTCTTCTGAATATTTTTGTGCATAGCCTTGTGCAACTAGTCTAGCCTTGTATAAGGTATTGCCTCCTTCTAAGTTCTTAATTTTATAAATCCACCTGGTACCTATAATTGTTTTATCCTTAGGTGCGATCGCAGGTGTGAATACATTTAATCCTTGTAAACTTTCCATCTCTTTTTCCATAGCTAGTTCCCATTTTTCTCTTTCTTCATGTGGAAGTTTCAATACTTCTTCATATGTATTAGGTGTTATTTGTTCTCCATTCATATGCATTATGTAATCTTTGTATTTATTTGGTATTTGGTTTCTATTGTTTCTAATAGTTCTTTCAGGCTTGCTATGGTTATCATGCAAATATCTAGCTTCCTTTTTTGTTAATGTGTCTGTCTTTATTTTATGCTGACTATTAGTCCAAGTTTTGGTTTTGTTCTTACTTTTGTTAATATTTTGATTTTCTGTTGTTCCTTCCTCGCAAGATATCGTATCTTTACATTTATTAGGAAATATTTCATTAAGGTGCAATTTTGACCAATTGGCCTGTTCATGGAACACAGCTGTTCTGGATACTATAAATTTGTTATTACTATCAATAAATCTGTACCCTTTGGTTCCAGTTTCGTATCCCATGAATCTTAATCTCCTGGATACGTTTTCTCCCTTTCTCCTCAATTGTTTAGGTATGTGTACGTCTGCAGTGACTCCAAATATGTGCATGTGTGATAATTTGGGTTTTCTATTGTACATCACCTCATATGGTGTCTTATTCACAATACTGGACCAGGTTCTATTTTGAGTGTAATTCGAATAATGTAATGCCTCTGACCAAAATTGTTTGCCTAAACCAGCATCCTCTAATGTGCACCTAATCATGGTTTGTAGTGTGGAATTTTTCCTCTCTGCAACTCCATTTTGAAATGCAGAAAAAGGATTGGACGTGAAATGTAACATTCCTCTATCCTTTAACCATTGGGAGAATTCTTTAGACATGAACTCACATCCCCTATCTGTCATAATTTGCTTTATTCTGATATTATGTTGTGTTTCTATACGTTTGTAGAATTCCTTAAATTTCTGAAATGTTTCATCCTTGTGCTTTAATGTGTAAACAAAACCATATCGGCTGTAGTCATCCACTATTGTTAGGAAGTAACGTTTTCTATAGGTAATTGAGGGACTTAATGGACCAACTAAGTCCATGTGTACCAAATCAAAAATACTGTTAGTTGATCTGTTAGATTTTTTTGGTCTGGGACTGGTTTTTAGTTTGGTGGACTTACATACTGAGCATTCCAAATAATTTTCACAATTTTTTATTTTGACACCTTCTGCGTGTTCAGTCATTTTTTGTACTACAGGAAAGCTTGCATGTCCTAACTTCCTGTGTAAGATGTGAGCACACTCATCATGAATTGGTTTACCTATTTTTGGTTTCTTTTCTTTGTATGTATTTTTGTGATCATGAGTTATTCTACACTTATCATTGTCACTGTTACTGACATTTTCATCATCTGCTTCAATACAATCTTCCATATTTGAATCAATGTTATGTAAACATCTTTCTATAGTTATCAGATAGGGTAGACCTCCTTTTATCATTACAGTACCTACATTTGTTTTGTTCTTTTCTATAGTTGCTTTCCCCTTTGAGAAAACTATATTGATATCAGATTCTCTGCTTAATTTTATGGCACTTAGTATGTTGTGAGGTATTTCTGGGATTAATAATACCCCCTCTATTTTCCCTAGACCAGGCAAGGTCACATTTCCTTTGCCTAGTACTTGAACCTTTTCTTGATTAGCTACCTTTATCACAAACTTATCTTCTATAAATGAAGATAATATACTTTTGTTGTTGGTGGTGTGATTTGTTGCACCAGAATCAATAAGCCAATTGTTATTCTCATCCTGCTGTGTTCTGGTGCTGTCTTGTTTATTTAGCCCATTCAGTGACCCAGATTTCCTCTCTTTTGAATTTTCTCTACCCCCTCTACCTTCTTTGTAATTTGGTGGGCTTCTATATTTGTGTCTATCTGTGGAAGATTGTCTGTAATTATATTTGCTCCTATATTCTGGTCTATGTCTCTCTCTTGAGACTTTGGGGCAGTCTCTTCTACTATGTTCCCTGGATCCACAATTGTAGCATCTAAAGGCCTCATTATGTTTATCTTGAAAGACTACTTTCCTAAAAGGTTTGTGGTCTGTTTGGTTACTGGATCGATTTTTTCTTGAATTGTCTTCTGCTATCAATTTGTTAGATAGACTTTCTATGGATAAATATCCCAAATTAATGGTATCTAAGTGTGACATAAAGATATCCCATGATGGATCAAGTGAATTGATAATAACACTTTTCATTGTTTGATCTGAAATCACTTCCCCCCTCAATTGTAGCTCAGCTCTTATTTTGTTTAGATTTATCAAATGCTCACTTATAGAAACCCCTGGTTTTACTCTAGAGGAAAAGAAATCCTTAGACATTCTTGTGGTTGTAGCTACGCTATCGCTGTGAAATAGATTAAACATGCATTGAATTATTTCTGATACAGTTAGGTTTGGTTTGATGCTATGATACATTGCAGGAGACACGCTAGATATTATTATGAAAAATGCTCTATGATGTAAACAATCTATTTTTAAAGTCCAAGGTCTTCTTGGAGGGCTAGTTATAAAGAATAGTAAATTTTCTTTCATGAAAATAACCTGAAGCTGTTGGTACCACTCTTGTAAATTAATGCCATCAATTCTAAGTTTTGGGAAGTCACTGGGTAAGTTACCTACATTATTCTGTCCATTACTTACAACCTGGGGCAGTCCGTGATCTCTCAAGTGCAGGAAATTACAGAACGGCATTGGGATGCTTGCAATGAGTCTGCGCGGTTCTCTGGCCAGTTCAAGTCCTTCTGGGTCGTCTACGTAGTTTCGCACATGCGCGTTGCTCATTTCTTCTTTGGTGGCGTCGTGGAAGGTTCTCTCCCTTTCAGCTCTCTCGATCCGCTCCTCCTCAGATGAGTCGGTCTCTGGCTCGGTTTTTGGGGTTCTGGTGGTGGTGACGGTTCTTTTCTTCTTTTTGTGTGCGTTGGTATTCGATTTTGTCTGTGGTGTAGGGCGAAATCGGCATGGCTCTCTGGGCTCGGGCGTCGTCGCTTTCGAAGTCAGGATGGGAGCGTGCAGGTCTTGAGTCACCGGTTTGATTTCTTGCTTCTTCGTAGATGTCTTGGTAATTTTCAGTCTTGGCCCAAAAGCAGCAAAAAGCGTTTTCATTGCTGATTTTACTTGAGATTTTGTTAAATCGTCTTCACTTTCTGATTTTGGATCATCTGAAGAGTTTGAGACTTCTTTCTCACTTTCTTCGTCTGATAGTGTTTTTCGCGCCAGAAATTTTGAACTGAGCGTTTTGATTGGCTCTGCTTCATTCTCTTTTGAAGTTCGTTGAAACCAAGATGGCTGCCATTCAAAATTTCGCGCGGGATCACATCTTTTCTTTTTAACAACTATTTTCTCAGTAGTCATCTCACTTACGGTTTTTTGATCTTTGGGTTTTTCTTTAATGACGTTTTTCTCTCTCGCTGCTCCGCTGTTCTTCAGCATCTCCTGGAGGTCCGCGATGAGACTTTCATCATTCTTTTGGCTTTTTAGTATCTTTAATATCTCTGACCTGAGTTCGTTATTTTCTATTTCGATTTCTTTCTGGTCATTATTTTCACTCATTAGTTCTTCTTCTTCAGTGGTGTATTCTTCGGATTCTCTCGAAATCGCATTGGTGGATTCGTTGACCATCTCTTGATCAGTTTCTATTTCTTTGCTGTAGGCCCTGGTGTTGGGCCTATCTTTCTTGGACATTTTTAATTACTTATTGAGTCAATTAACCATCCTCTGCTACCAGCTTGTTGCAATATTTTCAGGATCAGACTCAATAAAGATAATAGGAGTTAGAGCTTTAAATATATTTCTTTTTAATTATGATAGGCATTCTATATTCACTGAATATTCAAGGTAGAAGCGACGAGAATGGTGAGGGTGGCTCCTTATATATACAAGGGGTGGAGCTAGGAATGGGAGTGGTAAGTTATGAATACATTAAAGTCCAAAGAATAAGTTAACCTCTGATGTTCCATATATACATTATTTACACATTGGAGAATAAGGCATTTACATCTGACATTAAATTTATGTGCAGATGGAACACACACACACATATATACATTTGTGATATCTTCTTGTGAGTGTTTTACAAGAATCAGGCAAAAATTGCATGTCCTATTATCCCCTCCCCCAATATCTAAAATAGAATTATCAAACAAACAAACAAGCAAGCAAGCAAGCAAGCAAACAAACAGAATATCTAAAATAGAAGCCTCACCAGTGAAAGTTAGCTCTCATTACAGAAAAACAGGATAACAGAGTTGGAAGGGACCTTGGAGGTCTTCTAGTCCAACCCCCTGCTCAGACAGGAAACCCTGTAACATTTCAGACAAATGGTTGTCTAATCTCTTCCTTAAAACCTCCAGTGTTGGAGCATTCACAGATTGACTTCCTCTTTGGTATTCAGATTACTGTGGTACTGTGGTTTGTGTCTGCCCTTGAAAACTATTTGGAAGATATACCTGTTTCACAATTTGTGACACAACTAATTATGAGCATAAAACATACCTCATTTTGCTTCTGTGATACCTCTACTTTGCAAGCTGCTCTGGTTACCAGTTGCCTTCAGGATGAAATTCAAGGAGCTACTTGTCTCCATCAAAACCTTTATTTTTATTTATTTGCTATAATGTGATTTAGCCTACAGCTCAATAGCTTACGGTTTCTTTTCTTTTGGACCAAAAAAACACTTATACAAAATGGAGGATAGGAAGTGGAAGAAAGGAAATAATAAAAGCATTCTGAAGTCAAGAAGAAGGTTAATAATAAATATATCATGAAAGCAAAGAAGTTCTTAAAGTCCAAATTCAATGATGGGAATACCTTCAAGGCAATTAGCACCTGGACAAATGCAGTCATTATATTTATAGCTGGAATAGTGGTTTGGAGTCAAGCTGAAGTAGAAATCCTGGATAGGAAGACCAGATCAACAAGGACAATGAATCATGCCCTTCAGACTGGCCTATAGGAAGGGCCAAATGAAGAACAGAAAAGAGACAGGGCAAGACAAAGTATTACATGGCTAGTACACAAAGAACCTAGCAGGCAAAACAGATAACAACAAAACCAGGCAAAGGCTAAGAGCAGGAAAGTTGAAGAAAGAGACAGAGGGGTTAATTCTGGCTGCACAAGACCAAGCCTTAAGCACAAATGCATACAGAGCCAGAATTGAGAGGATAGCAACAGACAGCAAATTTCTGCAAAGTAACTGAAGAAACAGTGACCACAGACGATCACACAGACTGACAACAAACAATGGCATGATAAAGTAGCAACAATAGTGCATATGAATATCTGCAAGAAATACTGCTTGCCAGCAGCAAGAACTGGCAGGATCCCAAAGTAGATAAACTAATAGAAAATGAAGGCACTAAAGTGCTCTTGGATTATAGAATTCAAACAAACAAGCATCTGCCACCCAACACCCTAGACTTAACAACTGTTGATAAGAAAGAAAGAAAAAAAAAAGTCTGGACTGTGGACTTTGTAATACCTGGAACCAGCAGAAGAGAAGAGAGAGAATGGGAGAAAAATCATAAAATATAAAGACCTGCAAATAGAAGTAGAATGGCAAAAGAAAGCAAAGATTGTACACATAGTAATAGGTGCCTTCGGGGTGCTATTCCAAAACATCTGGAGCACATGAACACCATTGATAGACAAAAATCACTATCAGCCAATTGTGACAGGCAGCTTTATTTGGAACATCTTATACCTGTGACAATACTTTTAAGATTATTTAAACGTCTGCCATTTCAGGGCGTTGGCAAGGACTCCATAGGTGGACAAAAATGCCAAATCCAGGCTAAACTTCTGGATGACTGTGAACAATGATCGTCATATCATCATCGTCATCATCATCTTGCCCAGAGGTGGGTTTCAGCAGGTTCTGACCAGTTCTGGAGAACCAGTAGTGGAAATTTTGAGTAGTTCGGAGAACCAGTAAATACCACCTCTGACTGGCCCCACCCCCATCTATTCTCTCCCTCCCGAGTCCCAGCTGATTGGGAAGAAATGGAGATGTTGCAGTAACCTTCCCCTGGAATGGGGAGGGAATGGAGATTTTACAGTATTCTTCCCTTGCCACACCCACCAAGCCATGCCCACCAAGCCATGCCATGCCACGCCCACCAAACCACACCCACAGAACCAGTAGTAAATAAATTTGAAACCCACCACTGATCTTGCCCCAAGCATCAGAAAAAAGAGGAGTTATAAGTACTATTTCCTAGTGCTTTTTTATGAGAACCAGTCTCAAGAGTTCTCCAGATCTGTTGCCCCTCCTTCCCCACATGAGCCTAAACTTAATCCAATCCTTGGAACGCAGAGGCCAGGCGCTTCATGCCTATTATTACTTGTTGCTTTCCAGGAGGAGAATTACATTCTTTTGGCTTTTGCCTACACTGTACAATGAAGTGGAGCTATAAATCATACTTTGCCAAACTCACACGGGTTTTGATGCCTGAAGAGCTGCCAAGTTCCTTTTACAAGGAAGCCAGCTGGCTTATATGCCAAAGTTACCGATTAAAAAGAGAAGGATGATAACTGTCTAATTGCTAAAGCTGCGATTTCCATTCCGAAGTCTGAAGGACTCGCTTCCCTCAACTTAGTCAGGGCCGAGCTGCCCCAGCACTTGGCTAAGAGCCATGAACCAGCTGACGTGACTCAAATGATGGTAGCCAATGGGCAAGATGTACTCCTTTGATTGCACTATTGTTATAGTTGCATGGAGCACCCTGTCCCTGTTGGTACGATTCTAGGATACCAGGAGGAATGAAGTGCTATGTATTTGCTTTGGAACAAAGTATTTTAGAAAGCAAATAGAGAAAGAAGTGATGGGCTCCAGATATGATAAAAGGCTAAGAGCTCTATCAGTTTATAACTTTCTGTCCTCTTCCCGCATCTGCAGGCATTCTTTGCAGTATTCTTTGTTTCTGCAAAGGAGATGAATGTTTATAAGCCATGCAATTGCCTCAAAACACTTTTTACCCTGTTTCTTTACTCGCACTTTTTCTGTATGGTCACCCCTCTAATAGCTAATTTCATCACACTTTTTTCTTCCGTAAATTTTTTTTTAATGTGAAAATGCCTTTCAGGTATAAGACATTCAGATCTTAAGTGGATGAATAAGCAAGCAATATATAATAAATTTCACTACATATTAATCTGATAAAGTCTCCCCCTGCCTGGTGTTCACTAGATGTGAGAAATTACAGCTCGTCCAGGGTATCATTTTGGAGGTAGAGTGACCTAATCTAATGTCAAACCATATGATTGAAGGGGGAATGTTTTAGTCTGTCTCATATAATTAGTGTCAATCTGCTATTTGCCCAAAGATCTATTATGACTTCTTGTATGCAAGTGGTCATTTTTAGCTTTTAGCTTTTTTGTTGTTGTTGTTTTTAAATACTATTAACAATAAAGCATGTGGGTTTTATATGTACAGAGGTCATTCCACATGCTGGGTGTGGTTCCTGATGTGTGCCAAACTGAAAGAGATATAAACACATGAACAATTAGGGATCACTCCCAGCTGTATTAAACTATTTCCATGCAATTAACATTGTTTCTAAAGCACCTAGTGGAAAAAAACCTTTCATGTCTGAAGGCTTAAAAATCCCAGTGCCTAGAAAGCAATCTGAGTTCATGCTGTTTCAATATTATTATTTGTTTTTTTGTTTGTTAAATTTATTTGCCACCTATCTCACTCTGGGGCTACCCTAGGTGACTTACAACAATGAAAAGGAAGAAATGAAAAGAGTGTAAACAATACAGTAGTAAAAGAACAGTGAAATAAACAATGAAAAAGAAAACGATGAGAATATATCAATATTTTATTTTATTATTATTATTTTATTAGTCATATTTCTATGCCGCCCACTCTCCGAGGACTCTGGGCGGCTTACACCAAAGACAGTATACTAAATAGCATATTGCCCCCTAACAATCTGGGTCCTCATTTTACCCACCTCGGAAGGATGGAAGGCTGAGTCAACCTTGAGCCGGTGAGATTTGATCCACTGATCTACTGAACTAGCAGTCAGCTGAAGTAGCTGCAGTACTGCACTCTAACCACTGCGCCACCTTGGCTCAATATGATAACAAAAAGATGAATGGCGGGGAGAGCAGAGAACAAGGTGTGGGGAGACGTGGAATCTGTAATCAATCCAACAGCCCCCTCCAGCCAGGAAATCCCATTTGTCAGTATTTGCCAATCTAGAATGTAATCAAATGTTTATTTTTATTTATTAATTAAAATCACATGCCACCTATTTCAAGCGACTGCAAATATCAACTCATACTTGTAACAATCAGGTATTCAACAATTTGAATTTTTGCTACTGTTTTTGTCCCTCTATGCCCCATTGCCAGTCATCCATACATTCATATACATTCTTCCTCTACAGAACAAACTAGGTTTCATACTTCCCCCTAAAACAGTGCTATATTTGAGTTGCCTAATTACACTGGGACAATCTGAGTCATGCCTGCTCAAAAACAACTCGGAATGGGACAACTCGGTGCAGCCAGCTTGCCACAGGACAATGTAACGATTCAATTTAATTATTTAAAACGAATAAAAAAATATTTTAATTTTTGTCATTCACATTCCATTCTGCCCCCCCCTCCTTTTCCATCCTTTCTTTAATGATTCTATTTCACCATTTCTTCGATATTAGTGTAATTCTTCTCCCACAGTGAGTTGTCCCATGGCATGTTGGCCATGGCGAATTGTCCCACAGCAAGTTGATCATGGCAAGTTGGCCGAGGCAAGTTGGCTGTGGTGAGTTGGCCATGGCGAGTTGTCATAGACCCCAAACAACTGGTATTATGTTCAAGAGATTTATGATTTATCTCTTAATCCCAGGTATTTATATTGTCTATTGCAGATTTACAGTACTGTGTTATACTGTAGAAAGGGAAAAGAGGGGCCGAACCAGTGGTGAAATCTAAAATTTGTTACTACCGGTTCTGTGGGCGTGGCTTGGTGGGGGGGTAATGTGACTGGGTGGGCGTGGCCATTTTTTTTTACTTTTAAAACCATTTTTTCTACAACCTCTTCAGCGAAGAAGTTGTAAAAAAATGCTTTCAAAAGGCTCTGACAATCCCAGATGAGCCACGCGATCATCAGAGGCTTTTTTTTTAACTTTTAAAAGCATTTTTTCGGCCGAAGAGGTTGTAGAAAAAATGCTTTTAAAAGTTAAAAAAAAGCCTCTGATGATTGTGAGGCTCAGCTGGGCATGGGGGGAGGGGCAGGAATTTTTGCTACTGGTTCTCCGAACCACCCACCTCCATCGCTAACTGATCGGGCGATCTGGTCCGAACCGGGAGCATTTCACCCCTGGGCCAAACTCTGAGGTGAGTTACTGCAATCAAATGTTAAGAACTAAAATAGTCAGTTTCTGGGGCAGTTTCTCTGAAATAAAGTTTGAATGGTGAAATTGATAGAGGTAAAAATAATAATTCCAGCACTAAGCAAGGATGGGTGGTAAAATGGCTAAGCAAAAAAAAAAAACAACCCACCCTTTCCACTTTACTCCTTTTTTTTTAACGATGTATTGTATTTTACACCTCATCCCAAACTTTCCAAATATGTAGAGCTCTCACAAAAAAGCCTAAGTTTATGTGTGATAATGAACCCCATCCTTTCGTGATTATCTGAAGCAGACTATATGGAAAATACCAGCTCAGAGCCAAAGTCTTTCCCTTCCCAAAGCTTATTTGTTCATTGTCCACTGTTGATAAAATGAGGTAATCTAATATTTTAAAATAAAGTGTAGCTGGGGAGACCAGACCAGACTAGACTAGACCATCAATTTTGCAAGTCTTGTGAGTGCTACTATTAAACTACTGCAACAGAAAAAGATCTTGGGAAGGTGATAAAAGGAAGGCAACATTTTGTCTGCTCCCTTCACCAATTCTTATGCTATCTCAGCCATATTTTGTAGCCTTTATACTTATTGTTATTCAGTTATAATTTATGCCAACTAAGAATACTTCTATCTATCCACATAAAGCAAGGGACTTAAGAACATCATGGTCCATCGTCAACCAGTATTTTAGAACAGGATACAGAATAACATAATTGTAAGAGACCTCGGAGGCTTGTAATCCAACTGCCTGCTTAGGCAGGAAGCCGTACACCGTTTCAGACAAATGGTTGTCCAATCTGTTCTTAAAAACCTCCAGTGTTGGAGCATTCACAACCTCTGGAGGCAAGTTGTTCCACTGATTAATAGTTCTGTCAGGAAATTTCTCCTTAGTTCTAGGTTGCTTCTTTCCTTGATTAATTTCCATCCATTGCTTCTTGTCCTGCTTTCAGTTGCTTTGGAGAATAGCTTGACTCCTTCTTCTTTATGGCAGCCCCTGAGATATTGGAACACTGCTATCATGTCACCCCTAGTCAGTGGTGAAATGTAAAATTTGTTATTATCGGTTCTGTGGGCGTGGCTTGGTGGTGCTGGGGTAATGTGACTGGGTGGGCGTGGTCAACTTTTTTTTTTTAACTTTTAAAAGCATTTTTTCTACAACCTCTTCGGCTGAAGAGGTTGTAAAAAAATGCTTTTAAAAGGCTCTGACGATCCCAGCTGAGTTGCCTGATCGTCAGAGGCTTTTGTTTTCTTTTAAAAGCATTTTAAAAGGGGAAAGATACTGTAAAATCTCCATTCCCACCCCACTCCAGGGGAAGGATACTGTAAAATCTCCATTCCCTCCCCAATTCAGGGGAAGGTTACTGCAAAATCCCCATTTCCTCCTGATCAGTTGGGACTTGGGAGACAGAGAATAGTTGGGAGCAGGGCCAGTCAGAATTTTTACTACCGGTTCTCCAAACTACTCAAAATTTCTGCTACATGTTCTCCAGAACTGGTCAGAACCTGCTGATACCCACCTCTGGTACATATTGATTTTTTGTATATTCAGGCAATATAAAAACAGCAGGATGTAATTTCCAATATGGTACATAAAACCTGCATTATGGATCCCAGAAAGTACAAAATGTTTGTTGATCTTGATTGAGGAGATGAAAATAGTGCTTCTTGTGGCATTTTATGCTATGTACTTAAACATCTGAAGAACTGAGCAATAGATTTACAGGAAGATTGTCTTGAGGGATTTCCAAAATGAGAATTTAATACAGTCTTGGATCCATAATATTTTGTTAGGATTTTATGTATGAATTTAACAGGGAATACTTGGCATCCTTTCCTAGGAATTTTCCTAATGTGAACTCACCTTTTTTTTCTTTTCTGTCATAACATTGTTTTCGTTTAGATTTTTTTCTGGTAACCCATTGATGTCTAAAGTTAAAGCATATGACATAACTAATTTATTAAGGAAAGTTAACAGTCTGTATAGTTCACATTTATTTGGTCTTTGAATTTATCTTTGATGAATCATAAAGACTTTGTTAAGCCCGGGAATGGGGAATCTCTCTCTCCCCACCCCCTCTCTCTCCCTCCCTCCCTCCCTCTGAGAGAGAGAGAGAGAGAGAGAGAGAGAGAGAGAGAGAGGGAGAGGGAGGGAGAGAGAGAGAATTTCACCACCATTTTTGATATGGGATACAGCAGGAATGCTATTTATTTGGAAATGTATACATTTCTCATAAAGTAGTTTAACTCCTTAGAAATTGCATCTCTCCTGAGCAATATACCTCATTGGTATTTGCAAAATAAGAATTTAATATGTTGTATGCTCCTGAAACAGATATTTTATTACCGTGTACCAGGCAATGATACTGCCAAGTTTCCCAACCACAACTTGGCAGTAAATCATAGATCCCTTGACTTGAAATGACTAAACTCATTTCCTAGAGTAAGACTCAAAAGAAGTCCCACCTATACAGTTTACTGAGATAAGAATCTTGATAGCAAACAAAACTAAACTGAAACAGTTGCCCAATCCTAGCATAAAGCTAGAAGGGCCTTTTCTAGCCATAGTCATCTGAACTTGTAGCTTTTTCTTCCTATTCTTCCCATGAATGAACAGACTCTTTGCAAAACTGAAACTGAGTTGTGCTGATATAAATGCCAACTTTGCTTTGAGAACTGCGAATTCTTGGTTTATTTCTCACAGATAACTATGAACCACAAAAATAGCAAGTTAGTGTCTGTTAGAGTTGACAAATTAATAATGTAATAGTACTTTTGTGATATACATAGAAATGTGTATGCATATGATATATAAACTCCACAAGATTTTTACATTATAAATTCTATAGTCCCAATATCATCGATAGAACATGAGGTTATTGTAGGAGCAGATGCTAACCTTTCTCTTCCATTCTCCTTTCACCATTTGTTTACTCAGTTTATCTACACAATATTTATTTTAATGAGTGTTTGTTTGATTAAAAAAAAATGAAACGAAAAGGGAGTCCAGTAACTTATAAAGGTTGCTATATATTCATTATACACTGAATACAGATTAGATACTTACATCTGTATCCAATCTGTCACGTGAATCCAGAAATAGAGTGTGCTTTAGTCTCATCAGAAATAACTTTTAAAATATATAAACAGCAACAAATGAGATCAGAAATGTGGAAGAACTGTTTGGTTTTAAGAATTGTGTGATCTGTTTTCCTGTTTATTAGGGATCCCCTGATCAGATCTTGGCTTAAAGAAATGGAGAAAAGAATTCTAAGTACAGAAATTTGTTTTGAATACTGTACCAGAAACAAACAATACTGTACAGTGCCTGAGCTTTATATTCACGCATCTATTCCTAAAATATTTATTTTATTTATTTATTTATTTTATTTCCATAAAATAAAATGGAGGCTGACTGAAAAGAAAGTTTAATGATGAACAGAACCAGCAGCAGTTCTGGGTCAGCTGAACAAATGGTTGAATGAGTGGATGGATCTTTATAGATTTCTGTGACTTTGAAGTTTGGACTGTTCTGGGAGGGTTCTGCAATGAAGAGGCTCTTTTGCTAAATGGTGGTGGGTTAATCCTATTATGTCCTAAAGGCTCATGTCCTGTTCTTAGAATTTGGGTGGAAGAGAATGTACATTTTAATCCCATCCTTGGAGGTGAAGTTCTTTTGTTTTGTGAATAGGCTGCTCCAATCTCTCTTAATGGGCACAAAATATCTGCTGGGGCTATTAAGAAGACTGTGTCTGCTTTCTGTCTTTAAGAGCATGTTTCTCCATTTCTTCTTTAGCGAAATATAATATCCTGCCTTTTTTAATATTTCCCAAAATATTTCATTCTTCAGGGGGAGGGGGGCTTCCCACACAATAATATAGGAGTGAAATCATTGCTGTTATGGTTTGTTTTGTTGACAAAATAGAGAGGGAGACACACAATCCTTGATGCTGTATTTTAGATTACCAGACATTTATCAAGAGATCTATATTTACCTTCTATCCCTGTTATAGTACAGTTTATGACTAGGATTATAAATTAACCAGTTTGACAAGTGTGTAGCAGATGGTTCGGACAAGGTAGATAGAGTGTTCAGTGGTCCAGTTAGTCTGTCTGAAGAATCAGGTCATCGTATGACAAAATCTGGCACTGATTCGGCATCTACATAATCTAGAAGGACGAGGAACAGCCTCTTCAGACTCCAGGAGAAAAATTAATCATTTCCACTGTAGTTTTCTCAACCTGACAGCACCACTCTCCTCTTCCAGATCACTAAACTGATTGCAGAAAATATGTCTGTGTCCTTTTTCCACCCCCAGCCAGAAGTGTCCTTGTAGGCTATTTGTGAAGGAGGCAGATGGTTGCAGGGGTGGAAAATTCTCCAAGGCCCGTTTTTACCAAGGTTCAATTTCCCCAAATTTGACAGTCCAGGGAAACTATATGTACTGTAGCTACTACTGTACATGACTCTTGTCTCATTCATAGGTCATGAAATGACCCAAGTTATATTTTACATGATAAACCTTATGGCAGACATACAAATGAATGAGCTCCAGATGAACTAATATTCAAATAGTAGTGTACTTTTCATATCACCAAGGACCTTATGTATAATTTATAGCAATGCATTGGTCTACTCTAATATAGTAGTTGCTCCTTATTTTCCTCTTGGCCATACAAGCTTACTGTGTTTGAAGAACCCATCAAACATTGACTAGGATTTCTAGGGTTTGTAATATTGACCCATACAGAAGAATGGAGGAAGCCAATAAAGAAAAAGGTGACTTCTAATATATCTAGATGGTTTCTATCACATTAGACCTGGTGGGAAGTGGAAACTACAATGTGTGTATTGTGGATGTTATGCAGAGGCAGGTTTCAGCAGGTTCTGACCAGTTCTGGAGAACCGGAAGTGGAAATTTTGAGTAGTTCGGAGAACCGGTAGTAAAAATTCCGACTGGACCTGCCCACATTTATTCTCTGCCTCCCGAGTCCCAGCTGATTGGGAGGAAATGGGGATTTTGCAGTATCCTTCCCCTGCCACGCCCACCAAGTCATGCCCACCAAGCCATGCCATGCCCACCAAGCCACACCCACAGAACCGGTAGTAAATTTTTTTGAAACCCACTACTGATGTTATGGTTGTATCCTAAACTGATATTTCCTCACCTATGAAAACATCTTAATAGATCAGTCTTAACCACAATGTTTATTTCAATTAGCTCCACTGATTTCATCAATTTACTTTGAAGTTAATGTATTGTTACTAAGATCATGTGATTACTGAAATGTTAGTATCCTCTTATGGAAGAATATTTTAGGAAAAAAATATATGATAAACCATTTTGTTGGAAATCTGCTGTGAACTACAAGTGTTTGAAAATAAAACTAAATCAGTGTCACTGGTTTATTTTAAAGTGCAATTTTTGTGTTTAAAGAAATACTGTAGTATTTGTTTAAAAACCAAAGGAAGCAAGAATTTTGAGACAATATGTTTAGCACCATTCTGTTTTCTGATTTGACTGCTTTGAATACAAATTACACGCTAACACTTTAAAATAAAGTGGCCCTACAATGAAACTGTAGTAACTTATTGCTAATTTTTGCTATACAGATGAATTTTTGGTTTAGTTCTGCCCCCTTTCAATAGCCAGTATAAGGCATCTAAGCAATTTAAAGCAAGTTAATCTAAATAAACACAACATGTTCTGCCCACAGAACAGCTATTCCTATTCCTATATCTGACAGATTAATTCTTGAATTTTTGGAAAAAGCACATCTCTCACAGTCATGTGTGACAATGAGGGTTGCCTTAAGGATTTTTATGGATGCAAGACACATCTAGTGCTAAGGTTTATGCAAATAGCGAAGAGGTGATATAGTTCATTGCCAGTCCAGGTTGTCAAAAAAATCTAGACCAAAAGCCATGATGTGGAACAGGCCTGATCGCCTAAAGCTTGTTTTTCCAGCAGGGAAGAAGATGAAGGAAATGTTAAAAACAGTAGAAATGATGGGGAAGAAAGTTAACTGACTCTGAAAGGGCATTGAGAAAAGTAAGGAAAGCAATGGAAGGTAGGAAGAAATAAACATTAAAGTTTACCATCATCTAGAATCCATGTTTATGATACGAGTTTGAATTAGCTGATTTCTCATAATATCTCGGATAGAGATTTTGATACTCTAGTTACATTTCCAATGTGCTGAGTATGTTTCGAAAACTCTTCTAAGCAAACTAACAAGCTCTGATAGTATTTATATCTTGGTGCCAGCTGGCTTTCCACACTCCTGCTCTGGGTTTAGTAACCACAATCTGACTAGGCCTTTTGTTCCTTAAGTTTCTTGCTGCATAATTACATGTTTTATATTATCCACCTTTAAATAATATTTATTTGTTAGTCTTCTTTTAATAGTGTGTACGCAATCTACACTATAAATAAATCTCAGCAAACAAATGTAAGAGAGAATGTCATGGATGCCACCTTGAGTTTCTGTAGAAAAGGTAGGATAGAAATGAACAAAACAAACATGTTGGTAATTATATATTTAAAGGTATAGTACATGTTTCATCCTATGCATGATTTTCACTGGGTAGTCCTCTATAAGATTGGCTTGAATATATTGCTCTAAGAGAGCTTCCCCTTCAGAGTAGCATGTAAAGATGATATAAATTACAGCATGTATGTGGATAAAGATAATCCCGGTTAATGCATACATTAACCTATGTTGCAGATAATATTCAGTGCAGGGGTGGAATTCACTTACTTTCCCTACCGGTTCGCAAAAGTAAGCACGTGCCTTCTGCGCCTGCACTTTGTTGGTGCACGCACCTTCCACACATGCACCTGGCAGTGGTGGGTTCCAACGGGTGTTACCACCGGTTCTCTTCGCGCACGTACTTTCTGCGTGATCGCCGCAAGCGCATTAGATTTCTGCCCAGCTGAGGCGCAGCAATCTACTCTGCCGCACCTATCAGCTGGGCTAAAAAAATGACAAATAAAGGTAGGTATAACGCAGGGGTGGGCGGGAGGGCCCAGTACACAGTCATAGAGAACCAGTTCGCTGATGTCACATCATCACAACTACCAGCTTGCCCGAACTGGGCCGAACTGGGAGCAATCCACCACTGGCGCCCGGCCTCAAAAACATTCCTAAATAGGATGGCATAGAGCCGGGGCGGGCGGGTGGGGGGGGGGCGGGCCCACCTGCGGTTTCTGCTACTGGTTCAGGCGAACGGGTTCAAACCAGCTGAATACCACCTCTGATTCTCATTCTAATTTATTGCTCATAACAGTACTCCTCTTTCAAAGAAATTAAATGCAGGGGCACATATCCTCACAATATTCCATAATGTGTAATTTGAAACTTCTTTCCTGAAATTCAAGATCTTTATGCTACGTCTAGCATCCTGGGGTGATAAAGAACTAGTTCTGATTGTCTTCTATATGACAGCCTGTTATGGTTTTCTTGAGCTGAAACAAAACTTAGCTTTCTTTTTTGCCCCACTAGAGGTTGTTTTACTATATGAAAACAAATGTTTGTAATAATCCTTCTTTTAATTCTTAATTTTAAAGCTAAGCTTATGCATCTCTTCCTATTTTCAGATTTCTGTCTGGGAAGTTATGTGAAGTTGGCTTGGTCCAGCTGCTGTTTTCCAGATGCTGATCAAAAGCTCTCCCCCTCATCCTTTGGCCTTGTTTCAGCATGTCTTCCTTGAAAGGTGGGTTGCAGTTCTAGCAACTATGCCAAGTGAGTAACAGACCTCGCCTTCCCTGTGTTAGATCTGGTAACTATGACTATACCTCCGTCTAGTTCTTGAGAATGTAGTTTGAAAGTAAAACATCAGAAGGCAAGCAAAGGAGTGGTCAGATAAAACTGAATCCAGAAGAAATACTTGAAGTAATCTGCTGAAGGAAATGAGCCTCCATGAGCTACTGGTGTGCAGTAGCCTTACAGACACATGGCAAAGCCACTAGAACCACATCAATCTGTAAGAGCTGTCCTTGACTCCTGGTTTAACAAAATATTCACTATAAAAAAATCCCTGGCACTAGACCTTGACTTATTTCTTGACCTCTGTTCAGTGCTTTGGAGGTTGATTCCTTGGCAAGCGGGTTTTCAAATTAGGACTGATTTTATAATTACAAGGTTTGTCTGACAGATTTATTGTGGTAATAATAAGGAATGAGCTGAGCTATTGTTTGTGAGGTTAGGTCATTTTTAAGATGTAACGTTCTAATCCTGACATGGTACTGGAGGTAGAGGATGTACTTGAGGTGGAAGATGTAGGATATACTGTAGTTCCCACGATTTGGAAATTAAATACCTTTTTGATGCAGCCTAAGGCTATGCCCTTTTCCATAATCACATCTCCCGGATGATTTGCATTCAGCTTGTAATCAACCATTGTTTTAAGAACTTTTATCAGAAGGACTGAAACTGCATATTCTCTACCCTATACCAGAGTTCTTCAAACTTGGCAGCTTTAAGACTTGTGGACTTCAACTCCCAGAATTCTCCAGCCAGCATAGCTGGCTGGAAAATTCTGGGAGTTGAAGTCCACAAGTCTTAAAGCTGCCAAGTTTGAAGACCTCTGCCCTATACTTTTGAATTTGATTTCTATTTCCAAGGCACAATAATTGTCAGATTTTTGACAAATCTTTCTAATAAAGTGAAGACAGCATTTTCAGGGCACATGGGAGAACAGCGATGCGTTTAAAAGTAACTTTTTGGAAGCACTTGGGTGGAAAAGGTTTAACAGAACTGCAAGAATTTTTAAATAGATTTTTCTATACATTTAACTATGTTTTACAGGTGGTCCTTGACTTAGGACCACAATTGAGTCGAAAATTTATGTTGTTAAGCGACAGAGTTAAGTGATTTTTGCCCCAGATGTTCAATTAATCACTGCAGTTGTTAGGTTAGTAACATGGTTGCTAAGTGAATCTGGCCTTCCCATTGACTTTGCTTCTCAGAAGATCACAAAAGGTAATCACATGACCCGGGGACACCGTCACTGTCATGAGTCAGTTGCCAAGCATCTGAATTTTGATCACGTGATCATGGGGATGCTGCAACAGTTGTGTATGAACTTAATTTATTTATTCATGAAGCAAAATAAATATTTCTGTAATAGGAGAGAAGCAAATCTGCATAAAGCTTTCTACAAACTTTAAAACATTTTATCAATACCCATGAAAGCCAAATACCATAACCAAATAGGTTTATGGTACAGCTGCTTAGATATAAATTGTCTCCTAGTAATTTCATTAACATATAGCCATCTTTTGCAGGTGATAAGGCCTGTCAAATGGTAAGGTTATCTACTTTTCCTGACAAAAAATAAAACAAAATCCTAATTCTCAGTGAGAGTGTGCTAGGTATTTTTAAACATACAAATTGGCCACATTTCAATTTAGACCAAATGTTCCAAACAAATTTTCTTCCCTATTCAAGATATTTAGAAGACAGACTAGAACAGTGATGGTTAACCTTTGCAGCACCAAGTGCTGAAACTGAAGCATATGCACACGCGCCGGAGCAGTGGAATCCGGTGCGCATGTGTGTGGTGGCCAGCTGCTCTTCCGGGTTCGTCGCACACATGTGGCACGCATGCACGCCATGAAGCCCGGAAGAGCTGCTGGCGATGGCGCAAGTGCCTGCAGAGAGGGCTCTGCGTGCCACCTCTGGCACGCGTGCCATAGATTCGCCATCACAGGACTAGAATGAATAGAGGTTCTTGCATCCCAACCTTGGTACCTGGAAAAGTCAACTGAACTCCAGCTAAGTAGAGAATTGTTTTACATATCTGTTATACTGGATTCTGCAGCTTGTTATACAATGAAGCTTTTTAAAATTAAGCCAAGTTGCAATTACAGTGACTATACGTCCTTCATTATAATGTACAGTGCTTTATTTCAGAAAGCTGTCCTTTGGATGTATTTATTTTTCAAAAACTCTCTTTTGTCCTTTATTTTGATCATTTAACTTTCATTGTACAAATTGTACCACTTAATGCACAGTCTTTCACATAAATACAAACAACATGGGAATTGAATGGTTTTTAAAAAATAAATGTACACATAAAGATTGCTTTTATATATTTTTAGTAGAATATGTGTTTGTAAATTAAAATTTTCCTTTGTAAACCAAAGTCATGAACATAGACAATTATTTATCCTTATGAACCTCTTTCAGATTTGTCCCTTTGTCAGGTTTTCCCTTTATTTTTTCCAAGAAAATATAGTCACCATAGCTAGAATAAAAGCACAAGATACTATAACTTTATGATTTGGCATATGGTTGTAAAAATCTCAGCAATTTCTCCAAAATGAGGGAATAAAGTCATGGGAAAATATTGGGAAGTACTCACTAGAGAGTCTAAGGAAGGAGATAAGGAATCTACTTTTCAACATCTTGGTTACATCATGTACAATACAAATTCCATTAATTTAAAAGGTGGGACTCATATAGTAATTGCAGGAGGCATACCTTAGTTCTTTATTTATGTTCACTCTTTTGCATAACAATACAATGATTTCAAAATCCAATAACCCCCAAACAGGAAAGGTGTAGACCAGGAATCCCCAACCCCCAGGCTGCAAACCAGTACTGGTCTGTGAACCGTGAACCAAGCTGCGCATCTGGTGGGTAAGTGCACATGTGTGGGAATTAGGTTACACGCATGAAACTATCCCCTCCGCCACCGCCACCACTGCTGTTGGCAGGTGAATCCAGAAAGGTTGGGCACCACTGGTGTAGCTTTTGAAATACATGTTTCTTAAAGATTAAAAAACACAACTTGGGGATGAGTCATGTATTAATATTTTTAGAATACTAGAATAGAATATTTAGAATACAATTATTTAGAATACAATAGAATATTTAGAATACAATTATACCAAAGCAAATTTCTGGCCATCTCAAGAACTAATGCTTAATAATGTTTGTACATTCTTCAGGAGCTATTGTAAGATTAATTTAGAAGAACAATTTGATATTCAACTATTATAGTTGGACTGCAGTCATTTATTACTATTTGCTGACATAAAACTTATCTTTTGCAATCATTGTTTCATTAAACTCCATTGCCTTAGGATTTTAAATAAACTAAAACTAAAACTAAAGCACTTATCTTTGAAAAATGTAATTAGGTTTTTTTTTCATTTAACCCTCCTTCTAGATTAAAAAGGATATCTTCACATCATTTTGAAATACATTTTTGTTCATCTCATTCATTTCATCATATTATTATATAAATTTCCACCTACATTTTATAATGAAAAGCATCCATGCTTTTTATTGTCTTGTATATTATTTTAATACTTTGCTTTATTATACATTTTATTTGTGTTTTTACTTTAAAGTACTTTGAGATGTTTACAGTTTAACCTAGGCCCTTCTCAGTATGAACGTTGGCATTTCCTGTCCCTATCTTTTATATGAATATGCTTTTAAAAATAAAATATTCTAAGCTGTTTTAATGTGTTACTTCTTAAGCATTTTATTGTTTTACCTTGAAGCAAGAAAGCTCTCTGAAGATGCTTCAGCAAAGCAAGCAGTAAACATAATTCAATTTTAATAGGAGAAAGTTGTAAATTTGACTTGGGATGGACACTACCTTAATAAAAGTGCAGTTTGAAAAGATCTGATATCAGGCAATGGGTATCTTCAAAACTGCCTGTATAGAAGTGGAAAGGGATTCAAGTTGTAAAAGACAACTTTATTCTCAAAATATGTTGAATTGCAACATTCACAACCTTTTGCCATTTGTTTATCCTGACTCTGAACGCATCCTGTATAAAGCAGAATCCTACAAACTCCTGCAGTTTGTCATCCTCCTATTCAGTCCTGTGTCTTTATTTCCTGGGTAGAAAATCACTTCATATTGGTTATAATATACAAAACGGATCAGTGAGAGAATATGTGGTCAAAAGAATTGAGATTTAGAGTAATGGATTAGTGTAGAAATAAACATTTCTCTCGAAATTTTTTCTGTCCTTTTCTGAAAAGAAGGACACCATTGTAAATATTGTAAAAACAAAGCAACATAAAATATCTATGGTTTATTGTGGTTTGAGGCAGTTAGAATATTGAAAAGTCAATTCATCTATATCCTTCATCCAAGGTAATGCGGTAAGAACAAAACTCAGGAATAAACCAAATCAAATGACCCCCCCCCCCAAAAAAAACCCCTGGTATTGGGAATATTCATGTAGAGACACAGCAACAAAAAATGTGTAATGTTGTATTATACAGATTTATTATTCCAAACTGAACATCCTTCTCTCTTCATCACAAACTTTACTGCACTTCTATTAAAAGCTCAAGCTTGGAACTGGTAGTCATTAAAGATTGCATGGCCAAACCTGAAGAGGAATCCTGTGTGGGTGCTTTTCCATACTTGATTCCTAAGAAGCCTGTACGGGACTGTAACATTCCTAATCCAGACTATATCACATATGTGAGTGTCAGTTGGACCGGGGTGAAATCCAACAGGTTCTGACAGCTTCTGGAGAACCGGTAGCAGAAATTTTGGCAGTTCGGAGAACCGGTAGCAGAAATTTTGAGTAGTTTGGAGAACTGGCAAATGCCATCTCTGGCTGGCCCCAGAGTGGGGTGGGAATGGAGATTTTGCAATATCCTTCCCCTGCCACACCCACCAAGCCACGCCCACCAAGCCACACCACACCACACCACACCCACCAAGCCATGCCAACAGAACCAGTAGTAAAAAAAAATTGGATTTCACCACTGAGTTGGACCATCTAAAAAGTTAAGAGGGTGGTGGCAATTGCACAATTACAGACACAACCCTTCTAACACGTGAACATAAAAAGCTGTGGGGCTTTGAATGTGTAGTCACAACTATGATCTTGATTTTTTAAAAAAATCCTGCCTTCCTGGACAAATACTCCTGGTCAAAAAATTATGCAAAGCTAATTTTATACATAATTATATTTATATGTGCCAGCAGAATTAACTTGCAAAGTTTTTAGAAATAAAGTTATCTTCTAAAAAAACAAAACAAAAATATGGATACCAAGCATTTATTTCTTTTTGTCTACATATTAATGATAATTAAAAATTGTATATTATATGATAACTGTTGTCACTATAGATTTTATGAACATAATTTAGACTAATATACAATTTTTAATTATCACTGATATGTAGAATTTGCAATTAGCTTACCATTCTGTTTTCTCTCGATTAAAATGGAAAGCACAAAACTTTCATTTGCTGAAATTTAGCACAGAAGTATAACTACCATCAAGTTTAACAACTCTTATTATTTTTTTATCCCACCTTTATTACTTTTTATAAATAACTCAAGGCAGTGAACATATCTAAGATTCCTTCCTCCTAAAGGGCTTTTGGCCAGTTAAAATAAGCAACGATAAAGATTTTCCAGAAATGGATTCAGCCCAAAAGGTCTTTTTCATCCAAAGAACAGCATATTTTTCAAGGATTTTCTGGTGTAACTAACTTGTTTTCCTAGAAAGCAGCATTCAGAATAAATTTGGATCATATAATGCTTGAAGTTAAAACACTATTGCTTGCCTGAGGTCATTTACATCTAGTATCTATTATTACTATATTTTGGGCATTCTATTGTTTCTGAAACCATTAAAAATATTGGAATAATTTTTTCTTAAAAATGTTTATACTTCTTGCTGTTTTTTTTCCTTTCCTCTTTCTGTCTCAAGACAATAACTGCTACTGTAAAAGGAAAAAGCTTTCAAAATAGTAGAGAGTTAAATAATTCCTGAGAAGGCCCAACACAAATGCTAGTGTCATTGTACAGTAGCTCCAAAATACCGCTGAGTTCAATAGTGATTATAATATGGTGATTGCATCATTGTAGAAAGGTAAACTGACCCAGAAAACTGGCTCTCTACCTGTTATAGGAAATTGAAGGTTGATTCAAATACCAAAGTTCAGAGCTCAATTGGCTATGAAACTGTTGAGGTTACTTTAGGCCTATCAAAATCCGTCAGCCTAAACTCATAGTTGTCAAGTCCAAAACCAAGAATGACACCCTGAATTCTTCATTGTTTCAGACCTAAAGATAAAATCTTGCCAGACTCTACTATATGCATCTACAACATACTCTGTGAAATTTGGGGAGGGGATGTCTTGATGTGGCTTAAAGCAGATTTCCTCACATGCACCCTTTTTAATTTTTTAAAATATGTATTTTAAAAAAAGATCATATCTATAAATGGATAATTATTAAAGTTATACAATTAAAATTCAAGGTCACAGTAGTAAAAGATAAACCATACCAAGCAAACCACATTGAATTCTTTTATGTTATTAAAAAGTATAAATTTTAGTTTAATATCAAAATCTCCACTATATTATTTACAAATGTTCAAAAAAGAAAAAAAGGGAAGGACTTTAAAAAATAATTTCTGACTCTGGCCTCCTTTGTACCCCAACTGATTTGTAGTATATATTGGTGTAAACTTTGAAACTTAAAATAATCTTCTATAGCAAGGGTGTTGAATCTTGGCAACTTTAAGACTTGTGGACTTCAATTCCCAGAATTCCTCAGCCAGCCCAGCATTGAAGAAGAGCTTTCAGCATCTCCAACCAGCCAACACCCCTGAATGGTACCATGTTGGGGAGGAGGACTCTTTTAAGCTAAGAGTCTTTCAGTGTAGGAGTTCAACTCTGTACTTTTTTTGGCTGTTCATGTATGGTTTCCACTATGCCAATACTCTTGGCATGGGTATTCTTTATTCAGCTTGCAGTTTTCGTTACGCCCCTGCCTCTAATATGTAACCTAGCTGCTGTTTCAGTGGCAGCAGCTCAACACTGAAACGTGATATGGTTTTTGTGGTTCATGTGTGCAATGTCTTTGAGTTTGTAATACATGGACTATATCTATCTGGCAAAGTTCCTTAGTTAGCCGCCTGTGTTCTCAATGCCAGAAGGAAAATAGCTCAAATGTGTTAGCAGGTTACAGGCCCAAGCATGCTTGCTTCCAGCAATCATTTGTAGCTGCCCCTTTCAATTTCCATTTAAGCTACTGCTTATTTTCTGTACCTAATCCTAACTAGATTTGGTTCAGAAACGCAACCTGGACTTCTATGCTGTTTAAATATATGAAATCTCTTTCATCTTGAAAAAGATCTTTTTTCTTTTTTTCTTTTTTTAAAAATATTTTTTTATTATAGTTCAAAAAAACCAAAGACAAATGTATAATAGTTTTTTTATCACGGTGTAACATCACCAAAATATCCATGTATATATACACCAATAATCAGAAAGTAAAAATAGAAAATATTTATAGATTCTTATATACAAATTTACATTTCCAATACTTATTGATTACCATAATTATACCATCATCTATAATTATAATCCAGCAATATCCTTCGTCTCTCTCCCATCTTTTCTGGATCGAATCATACCACATCTTTTTTCTTCATTGATTGTCTATTTGCTAGGCTGCCTGGTATTGATACAGGAACATAAGAACATATGTAGCAAAATATAGGCATATATAGGAACCGTCCATGTTATTTCATCTTACATGACTGTCTTGAATTAGTAGCATTTTACAGTGTGGTAACTTAATTGAAATCCTATAAAAATATAGGACTATATAAAACTCTGTTGTTACTCCTATTTGTGTTTATGCTACTGAAATGGTTACTACTGAGAAAAGTCTAATTCAGAAAGCTACCTGTTTCTCTCCTCTTGTCCGCATCTAGCCTAAAGCTGAAGTAATGGGTTTTGAACGATTTTACAGGCAAAGCATAGCAATTTACATGTATATAGGTAACCCATGTATGGCATTCATTGCTGACTCTAACAACTGCCCACATCAATCTATCTTCATGTTCTCTAAATGCATAATTATGAATTTAATTTTCAGAATACCCTTTGCAATTACAGCAAAGAGCCATGAGAGTATGCAACATTTTAAACATTTAAATTATAATTAATATTGTTGTTTTGGTTTCCTTTTTTCCTTTTGTTTTGTATCAACAAACTTTCAATAACATCTACCCCCAGGGGGGAGGGTGGGATGAGGGGAGGGAAAGAGTGGGGGGAATATGGGGGGGAAGAAAATTTTTGTTTTTTGTAAAACTTTTCAATAATAAAAAAAAAAACATCTACCCCTTACCCCAGGGGTGAAATCTACTTACTTTCCTTACCAGCTCGGAAGTGCACGCACTCCATGCATGCATGTGTCACATGCACACACAGACCCTCTGCGCATGCGCAAAACCTTCTGTGTATGCACAGAGGGTAAAAAAACATTACTTCCTGGTTAAAACCAGGACACCCGGGCAGGTAGGAGGAGCCTCACGCCGCCATCACTACCGGTTCTCCGAACCACCTGCCACAATCGCTATTGGATCGCCCAATCCAGTCCGAACCGGGAGGATTTCACCCCTGCCTTACCCCCTCCCAAACTTACCTTGTACATTCTGCAGTTTGACAGTGTTTCTCCATCCTGCAATTTCTTCCTACAGAAATTCATAGAATTTTGCAACATTAAGGAATGTTATATGCACATTGGCAGACAAGAGTTTTCAATACATCTTCAAAGTAGAAGAACAGACATTTGAAGAGATAGATCTTCCTTATGCACAACCAAGATAACATGACTGCTCCTTCCTTTTTAACAAATATTACTTTTAATGGATTAAAACTGACTGACGTATAAGCTTTGTACATTGCTCTTAATAAATCAAGCTGCCTAAATCAGCTTATGGCACTGGCAGGCTAAAAGTCACCAAATAAAAATCTAAACAATTAAAATACGCAATGATACAAGTCTACTATAATTCTTAATAGTAAAAAAAACGACAGGCCAGTAAAAAATAAACACACAAAAACACAAATGAGTAATTTCTCGTTTCTAAACAGCAGATATGTTTAAAAACAACACACGAATTGTTTAAAATGCCTTGGTGAATATAACTGTTTGCATATGTATTTAAAAGTCAAACAGATTTCCCTGGTTTTAGTGGGAATGAACAAGTCAGCGTGATGCTCATGCTAACATAGAACAGGATAAGGCTGCAAATGCTGAGATACAGAGAAAGCTTTGGAGGACACAGCTGTTGGTTATACGCACTTCCAACAGCACTGAAATAACACTGTTTTGTTGCCAATGCCGAAATAAGATTAACTAGCATTCCATTCTAAGTTGAGAATTCTTTTGTTGTCTCAGGCAATGAAATTTCTTGGGCCATCTCTGCTGAGGATATCATGTCAGGCTTAGATTAAATTCAAGAGTGTGTTTTCTCTTTTAAAGCAGCTCATGGCTGGGACTGGTATAAAAATCTTGTAAAAGACGTTGGTCAAAACACAGCTTTGATGGCCTTTTAGAAGGTACCGTATGTTCTTAGTTAAAGACGATGGGTGTTAATTGAGTTCATCATAAGCAGCCTTTATAAACAGTTTTGCAAAGCATGCTGCTTTAGAAATATTGTTTAACTGCCTTAATTGGTTTATAAGCTGTCTACTGATGTGAGATTTGAATGCAGGTAATCTTTGACTTACAACAGTTCATTTAGTGACTGTTCAAAGTTACAACAGCACTGGAAAAAGTGACTTATGATCATTTTTCACACTTATGACCATTGCCGCACCCCCATGATCATGTGATCAAAATTCAGATGCTTGGCAACTGGTTCATACTTATGATTGTTGCTGTATCCCAAGGTCATGTGATTCTCTTTTGCAACCGTTTGATAAGCAAAGTAAATGGGGAAGCCACATTCACTTAACAACCAGGTTACTAACTTATCAGCTGCGGTGGTTCACTTAACCACTGTGGCAAGAAAGGTCGTACAATGAGGCAAAACTCACTTAACAAATGTCTCACTTAATAATAGAAATTTTGGACTCAGTTGTGATCGTAAGTCGAGGACTACCTGTATTCAAAAGATGAATAAAATAGTAAACAGAGGATTTGTATTTACTTCATTTTGGTGAAATTTTCTCATATCTATTCCATTGCTGATTTGATGAACAAAAGACTTTACATGAATCCTAAGTGCATCTATTATTAAATGTCAAAACGCTGGATTAAAGAAATCTGTGAAGCCTATAGATACTTAGATAGGCATGGAATTAAATAGGAGGACTTTTTTATGGAAATATAATGGAATTACTGTACATGCAAGAAGGCTCTTCATTGATATCACCTGGAAAACAGAGAAAGCAAAGATTCCTTCTACACATAGTTGTGTCTACAGGCTTTTCCTGCTTTTATTGAACTGTTGAGATCAGTGTCACAGCATTTCACTGAAAGCGCTATTCCTTTGGGACATGTGTGCAGTGTTGCATGTAGAAGAGGATGGGGCTTGAACTGTGATCTGCAATGCTGCTTTTGTCAGCCTGAAGTCCCTTGTTCCTCCTCTCTGTCCTAGGATGGTGCTGCTTCTATAGCATTTCCAGAGTAGCTGTTCAATAGCCCCTTCCCTTCCCATGCTTCTCTTCCCTCCCTTTAATAATTATTCCTGATAAGGCAGGGTTAAACATGTTACAAGCTTTTTGTATCAAAGCCGCATTATCACTTTTCAACAATTATTTGGAAGAAGTACTTTGGACCTTGGGTAAATTACAATTCCTCTCTGCTACTCATTAAAATAACTGGTCTAGTTTCAATCTCCCAACTTAGTCTAAAACATATAGCTGCTTCAAATCACATGAATCAACTCCTTAAAGCTGTTTTACCTTTTTTTTTCATATGACGAATCTGAAAAAAATGTGCGTCGGTTTTAAGGGATATCCTCCCAAAAGTACCACCCAATTCCAGATCCAAACAACTTTATCTAATCCAAAGTCACAGATCATAAACAACAACATCACCTGAAGTGCAAATTTAAATTTGGATTTTCCCAGGCTGCAAGGAACTCTTTCAAAACAATTCCTAAACCAAGAATTCAGTATAAAATTAACCGAAGCTGCAACAAAAAGATAATACAAATATGCAAATATTTACGTTATATCAGATTATAACGCACAAAGTAGTTACAACATACACCTACACATGCACAGCTATAAATTCTACTTTAATTTTAAGAACCATACTTTTTTATATTTATGACTTCTTGCTTGACTAAGAATTTTACTATGCTATAATCTTGTCCTGTCTTGTTTCCCATTTGCTTAAACCTTGTATTTAAGCTAACAAGAAAACTGTCTTTATGTAATGCACTCATTTTTGGATTATATATTTGGTTAGTTAAGCCTTAAATGCTGGTTGCAACAAAAATCTTTCTGTTAACTTGAAGGCAATCATTCAAAGAAATTTAGGGTACTTATCTAATTCAAAAATACATACTTTTATAGCTGTACAAATTATTCAGCTAAATTTGCTGTTGTATAAGTCCTGGAACATTATGGTATGAACAAACCTGTAACAAAACACCATCCTATGAACAGGAAAATAATGCAATCATCAAGAATGCTAGCAAAACAAATATATGGCTATAATCATTTTAATATAAGGCTGCATTTTCCCCATAAAAGCACTAAACACAACACATATTTAACAAGCATTTTTTTTTTATCACATTCTGATATAAAATCCAAGGAGCCAAGCATTTAGATTTGCTCATGAAAACCAATGCAGCCAGCTTTAGAAAATTAGGTATATTAGAAATCATTTGATGGCACTCTATTGTTGCTATTGTAATCACTGTAATTTTCATTCGTAACAGTACTTCGTGATTAAGTAGGGTTCTCACAGAATCACTGTGAAAGATACCGGAAGAATCAGAATATAGCATCTGGTTGTAAAAAGCTCTTCAGATTCAAGTTGGCATTATATTTTTTTCTTGAAAATTTATTAGAGATTCATATCATGCCATTTTAAGTGGAAAAGGTGAAAGCAAAGTAATTTTGTTCTATGAATTATTCATAATTATTCAGACTGGGTAAGATTACCATCCAGGCACTGATTTCACTGACAGTTTCTTCTGCTGCGCCTCCATTATGCTTGTCATTTTTATTTCTTTTATCTGCAATTGCTTTCTTAGTTACTGAACTCGCCCCTTAGGGCTTCCTTTTCGCAAAAACAGAGTATTTCAAATCAGCAAGAATGCAGACCGGGTGCAACTTGCCTCAAATCACAGTTCTCCACAAACTATCTACCCTCCACCCCACAGCATTTTGAAATTCACATCCACACAGATGCCTAGTAGACCTATATATACTATATATAGTATATATAAGTCTATATATATTTGGTACTTATATCTAAAGCTGCATATAAAAGAAAAATCAGAAGACAAAAAGCATAATATACTGAGAAAGAGTTATATTTTTCCTGAAAGATTCCAGGAGTCAGGGTATGTGGCGATCCTTCCTTGGTTGTCAGTGTAACCCATCCCAGCTGCATAGCACCACGCAGAAACAAACCACAGTTAAAGCAGACTGACTTCAGCACTCTATTTCCAACATGACGCGGACAAGGAGTGCCCTCGTGACAGGCTAATCCATACAAACATACACATCAGAGACCCCAAAGCCATTAATAGCTGCTGATGGAAAAGAGAAGGTAAAAGGAAGTCAGCAGCGCTCGGGACCGACTGCAATCCCAGAGAGGCTCCACTTGATGGCTGGTTGTGTCCCTGCTAGTCGGTTGCTCTCCTGTATCCATCCAAAAGGACTGGAACTGAGCTGGATCAGGGAGCCTGGTTTGAGCTTTTGCTCTGACTGATCTTTGGCTACCTACAGAACCAGGACTAAATACTACTCTGGGATGTTTAGATGGCTTCAAGAGCGAAGAGCTGAGGAAAAACAAAAAGAGGAGAAGGGGGAGAGAAGGAAGGCCCCAGGCAGTGACAAGTAGCATCTCCTTTCTCCTGTTCTTGCAGGTGTCTATCGCAGTGGCACAAGCAACGGTTCGCGTGCAAGGCAGAAAGCGAATCATTCTCCATCAGAGGCATTTAGGAAAAAAGACTCCGAGCAGTGCCTGCCTCAGTTCAACATCGCTGCTAATGTCAGAAGCCTACATCCACATCCCAGGTGGTCTGCTGTTCCTGCACTCTAAAAAAAACAGAAATGTGCAGTACATTAAAAGAGACAGTTTCTCTGCAATAAAAAATAATAAAAGCTATGCTGCTCCGTGCCCGGTTCTAGGCGTCTGCTTTGCCGCACTGCGACTAGAAAACTGCAGCAGGGAGAGCTCTGGCACTTACAGTAATGTAGAAAGCAGCAGCTCTGTGACAAAGCAGTCAGCTGACTCACACTGCTATAATTCTGTGTCCTCTAAAAATAAGACTAGTTTTGAAGGTAGTGCCAGAAGGATGACCCGGCATCCCAAATCTGGCTCTCAAAAAGTAATTATGACCCAGGTGGTGTTTGGAATTCTTCAGTTTTGTTTTAAATTGCATGATTTTTGTGATTTTGAGCTGTTTTGAACAGGCTGGTTTTCTAATGAATGCAGACTTTGGCTGCTTTATATGAATTCTGGTGTACAGAATTGTTTGTGATGTTTTATAAAGATAAAAAGGGTTGTGAATCTGAGGTACACTGGAAACAGGCAAGGTTCTTTTTCTTTTTCACCTATCATCAAATTTGCCCTTTTCTAATCAAAACACAAGGATGGTCTTCAGAATCCAAAGAAATGATCAAGATTTTGCACTGTTTAATGAGATGATAATTACAGGAGTAATTATATTAATAGTATTTTTTTAATCAGTTTAATTAAAATCTAAACAATCATCTTGGCCTCACTCACTTTTGGTATTGGGTTGTCAGTCCTTTGAGGTAGCTCAGGCAAGAAGCACAAACCTTAAAAATTAACAATACCTTTATTGAAAAGTTGCAGTAACAGAATCTTGCAAGTCTGAACGAATCTTTCTCTGCCCTTCCTTCCATACTTATGGTCCAAGAAACTAGGAAGGGTCCCTTTTTGACATGTTTGCCATGCCTCCCATTCCTTCTCCAGGTGAAACTACCTCTTATCTGACCATGTGGATCAGTAGCTCCTCCTGTCTCTCAAAAGCGTACCCACAGACCAGTACGTTGGACTGTAGTATATTAGGCCAAAGGCATTCTTGTGCTAGGGCAATAAGTGTCATACGGCATATAAACTAAAAATTTAAGAACCTAATTGTTGCTGCTTGAATTCTGCCATTCAGCATGCATTCTTTCAAAATGGGGACTATGCAACAAATTATTCAGAAGACTATCTCTCCCCAAATGTCTCTACCAGTCATCATCAATCTGCAGCAAGAACATGCGTGCTCTTTGTTGTGTTGGCCATGCGGTGCCAGCTGGCAGAAAGAGGGCCTTTCTTGTCATGATCCTTGTCCATTGGAACATCAGACCCTTTAGATTAGATTTGTCCTGTTCCTGCTGAGCTTTCCTAAGGCTCTGAAAACTTGGGTTAGTGCATGGGTCTGGGACCATGGGTGTGTGATAGAATCTGCCTCCTAGCTATGTTAATAGATGTTCGATGATGCTTGGCTGCTTTACGTTTTATTTTTACACGAAATATTTCTTCTGCTTTATTGTAAGCCATCTAGAATTACATAAGTGAGATGGGCAGCTCTATAAATCAAACAAATGAACAAACACATTTAGACTAGAAAACTGTACCAAAAGCTTCTAATGTTGGTGCTTTTGGTTATCAAAACTACCTGGCATTTCTCCTATAGTTATGAAACATCTGATATTAATAGTATATTTTAAACATGGCATACATTACTAATTGATTGTGATCAGTGGTGAAATCTAAAATTTATTACTACGGGTTTTGTGGGCGTGGCTTGGTGGTGGTGGGGTAATGTGACTGGGTGGGTGTGGCCATTTTTTTTTTTTACTTTTAAAACCATTTTTTCTACAACCTCTTTGGCAAAGAGGTTGTAAAAAAATGCTTTCAAAAGGCTCTGACGATCCCAGCTGAGTTGCCTGATCGGCAGAGACTTTTTTCTTTTAAATGCCTCTGTCGATCAAGCAACTCAGCTTGGATCGTCAGAGGCATTTAAAAGAAAAAAAGGGTTTTTTTCTTTTAAAAGCCTTTGATGATCCCAGCTGAGCCAGCCGCATGATCATCAGAGGCTTTTTTTTTTACTTTTAAAAGCATTTTTTCGTCTGAAGAGATTGTAGAAAAAATGCTTTTAAAAGTAAAAAAAAAGCCTCTGATGATTGTGCGGCTCAGCTTGGCATGGGGGCGGGGGGGACAGGGATTTTTGCTACCGGTTCTCTGAACCACCCGCCTCCATTGCTACCGAATTGGGTGATCTGGTCCAAACCAGCAGCATTTCACCCCTGATTGTGATGCATGACATACTTAACCTAGTTATGAGCCCAACTAGTGATGTTCACATAATATCCTGAGCCATAAATGAATCAAATCTAGTTAGGTTAACTCAAGAAGTTAACCCAAAAGTAGATTAAGGTTAACACTAACCAAAGTTCGTTAAATGCATCTCTAGGTTTTACCTGGCTGGTAAATTAAAAATGTGGGGTGAATCCAGTCAAGGTGTTGCTTTTGTGATGAAGGACAAATTGCTGCATTCATGAAATGCAAGTAAACGATCAACTGGACATTGCTTTATAAGGAAAGGAACCAGAAATCTATAAAAACATGGACAGAGAAAGATGAAAAAATGACACTGTTGACAGTTCATCAACAGTGGGTGGGGTGGGGGGATATTTAAAATTTATAAAATAAAAAAAGGAGAAGAGTGGGTACCCTTGTGACATCACAATGTTCAGAGAAACATTCCAGTACAGATTTCCCTGATACCATTTCACCTATAAAAGGGACGCAGTGGCTCAGTGGCTAAGATGCTGAGCTTGTCGATTGAAAGGTCGGCAGTTCAGCGGTTTGAATCCCTAGTGCCATGTAATGGGGTGAGCTCCTGTTACTTGCCCCATCTTCTGCCAACCTAGCAATTCAAAAGCATATAAAAAATGCAAGTAGAAAAAATAGGGACCACCTTTGGTGGGAAGGTAACAGTGTTCCGTGTGCCTTTGGCGTTTAGTCATGCTGGTCACATGACCACGGAGACATCTTAAGACAGCACTGGCTCTTCAGCTTTGAAACAGAGATGAGCACTGCGCCCTAGAGTCAGGAACGACTAGCACATATGTGCGAGGGGAACCTTTACCTTTATTTCACCTATGAAGCAAATCAATGTGAGAGTGGGCGGACATGAAATAATGGCCTGACCCCCTGTTCTCCACTGTGCATGCCTCATTGTCGCCTACTCACACCTGGTCACAGCTGGAACACAAAATCTGTGAGTTAAGCTACCTTTTCAATGGAAAAACTTCTCAATGGAGAATGGAGAATGGAGTTTGTGCTGATGGAGAATGGTCCCTTGCTATTCTGTTTGGAGACCATTTAGGAGAACACATTTGAAAGACTTTCCTCTCAGGTTATTCGCCTTACCTCCAATCTCCCTAGACAGCTGGCTATCTTGTAGGGTCCTCTTATATTTTCAGTCCAAAGAAATGAAGAGGATTCTGTGTGCACATTCAATTGAATATGCCCAGAGTTTCATGATCAGGAGCATTGGAAAAGCATAATGCCCCAATACTTGAAACCCTATATGATGTTGAGTTCCGCTACAAATAACCTTTTTTTCCTTTTCTTTTCTCACTGAATGTTTGAAGATTTAAAAAAAAACCAATATTTCTTCTGAAACCGATATTTCAAATGAATGCCCACTTATTAATCTGCAAATTTGTACAGGTAAACACATGTACAGAACTACAGCATATATGCAACTTTATACTTATTTATCTGAACATTTTGCTGGAAACTACCGGTAGTTGTATAATAAGTAAATATATGCAGGACTGCTCAGTTACAGTAATCCGTTAAAATTAGTTCATATCCCTCCCCCACCCCTAAAATCTTTAGACAAGAATGAAGCATACTGCATGACTGCAATCAAGTCTGTAATGAAACAACTTTTTTCCTGTTGTTCCTTTTTTTCTATTGGGTGGTCCTGTATTTAAATGGTTGCTCTGTTCAGTCATTGCCAACTTGTTTTAATTTATTAAGCTATAAAAGAAGCATGGCATCCTAATTTTCCTAGAATAAAGCTGTATTGCATAATCTTTAAAGAAAATACGAACAAGGAATGGGAAAGGGGAAGAAATCAAGACAATGTTTATTTGTTGATATCTCTTTAAGAAGGATCCAAAGATGATGCCATCTGTTCTTACAATTTGGTTGATATTTCAAAATTCTTTCTGTGAAAGAGATCCTGGAAAAGGAGTATGTCAGTATCCAGGAAGCCTTAATACACTATACATACTTCACCATAGTTAATAATGATACTTGGAGGAAATAATTATCTCTGTTCCCAAAATATTTTGATAGACTGCCGTTTTTATAGGCACAGGGGTCTAACAGAGATTAACTGGGTCTGTTTTTCTGAGCCTTAGTTTTGTTACATGGCACAGATCTATTTATTTATTTTTAAAAACATCTTTATTAAGTCTGTAAAGATAATTTTGTCTGCCATTTAAACATTCAGCATATGGAAAATAGGGGGGAAAAATCACTATACTAAATATATAATCCAAAACTGGTATAGCATGACTATATTTTGTTATTGTGATGCAGTTGCATTGACATTTGAAAACTAATATTTTTCTGTTTCACTTTGAAAAACTCTGTACTATGTAGCCTTTCCCCCAGATTTATGATAGAAAATGTAAATCTATAAGGAAGATTTATTTTATTTTTTTTAATTATTCCCAAACCGTTTTTGAACAGCAGAGCTCTTAAATTATCTTCATCAATTTGGTAAATGTACAAAAATATAATATTGAGTTGAGCCATATTGTGTGCAATATGGCTCAACTGCCATATTGCACACAATTGTTATTGGACAATAACAAAATACTGGTTAGCAAAATACTATAATTAAACATTAATATCAACATTAAAGATAACTCCTTGAATACATGTACACACACATACAGCACATGTTATTTTTCACCAAGTAAGCTGTTTTACTGAAGTTCCACATTGAGTATTTGTGCTCATTCAAGCACATGTATCTGGCTAGGTCAGATGGTAAGAAACCAAAGGAAACAAACCAGAAAAAAAAGCCTTACCCTATTAGACCAATTTAAAACAGGCCATGTGCCAAGTTCATTTGGTTTATACAAGCTCATAGAGACAAAACCCCAGGCACAATTATTCCTCCAAGTGTTGCAAAAAAAAACAAAAAAAACAACCATATCGTGTGTCTCTTAATATGTCATAAATGTTTAAAGGTATTGATAAAATGATGGTGCGCCTGGTTACAAAAATAATTGTAATGCTGCTTGGCAATTTTTAGGCATAATATATGTTACCAAAAAGATGGTAGATGGAGAAAACAGTGGTTTCAAGGGTACACTATAAAGAAGAAATGAACAGAATGAATGAAAATTCCCTGTGCTCTCAAGAAATAATGGTCCACTTTTCACCTGTAGCTAAAATCCAAACACAAAATAAATAAACATGATTTGTATGACTAATGTAATAAAAGGAATACAACCACACACATTTTAAAACCAGTTCGTAAGGACAAAAGCTGTATGTTAAATGTTATGCAAATATTATCCCCAAAACTCTTTTTTTTAAAGCAGACTTTGGGGAAAGAATCCGATCTTAGAAATCCAGTAATTATTGCTTGTCTGCACACTGCTTTTCTGTTCCAATTGCCTTTAGCAGCTGCTTTTTCCCCTGCAGAGTTCAAAGCAGGAGCATACTCTGAATGCCTTAGGTAGGAAAAATACTTGGGGAAAACTGTTGGAAATAGAGAGAAAAGGGGTGTGAGTAGGCCTGTTCATGAAGCTGTTTTTCTGCTTCTAGGCACTGTTTGACTCCATACATTATGCTGTTCCTGAACACGGAATAAAGTATTAATAATAATGCTCACTGTATAAGTGTTACTCTCTAAACCATAAATAGCCTAATTTCCAAATACGTAGTGGCTTTAAAATTCAACTACTAATGCACATGCACGCCTGTTCAATAGTACAACGTTCTAGAACTAAGTCAGGAAGCAGGAAAAAAGGAAATAACATTCTTGATAGCAAGTAAACTATTAACTGACACCAGCTATTCCAACTGCAGGCAAAACAATAAATGATAACGCAGCACCTGGCCTTCTATAAAATTCTTCCTGTGATATACTGTGGATATTGTGATAACTGAGCATTTTCTGACTGGCAAATAAAAATAATAAAAGCTTCTGCAGTTTGTCAGAAAAGTTGATGGTATATTCTGTTTAAGTCCAACTTTTCATTTCTTTTTCAGATTTACAATTCATAGGACAAGAAAGAACGCTGGAAAAATAAAGAATGGGGTACGCTGACTGAAATCATGACTAAGCCAGATCAACAATGTTTTGAAATCATGACTTAGCCAGATCAACAACTACTATCCTTCCTGGCACAGGTGTTCTTTCCTCAAAAAATAGAGACCTGACTGAGACCTCTGCAGGCACCTTATTAATGGGCCTGCCAGTAAGATCTATTAGGTTAAGAGGCAGAAGCCCTTTTCTGTGGTTGATTCATTCTAATGGAAAACTCTTCTAAAGGGTTTGAGCCAATTCCGTCCCTGTTTCTAAATGAATCTTAGGCTGCAATTCTATGGCCCCAGGGATGAAGAATTAGAGGATTACAGTACTACCAGCAAGGCCCTGAAAGCCAGCAAAAAAAAAAAAAAAAGGGGGGGGGGGAGGGAGCAGCAAACACATAAAACAGGGCCAAGACAGATTTTAGAAAGCTGTGGAAAAAAATAGATAAAATTATTTTAAATATCACATTATCGTATGTCTTTTGGTTTATGGAAACTACCTTGAATTATGTAATGAAAGGTAGAATATAGCTATTTACATCTTTTTGACTGCATACCACCATATAGTTCTTGGAAAGCATTTTTGTACTAACACCTTGAATGTCACAGTAAAATGTGATCAGTTTAATGAAACTAGGTTTCCAGTTTGGTACAGCTCACTCATTGCAATATTTATTGAGCTATAGCTATTTCATTTCTTCTTTATTGGTTTTTCATTTCTCCTAATAATAAAAATTAAGTTCAGTTGCATTTGGCAATAGAGATTCCTTTTTTTCACTCTAAAGTCACCAAAGCTGAAAGTTTAATGCATACTGCTAGCAAGTTACTGTAATTCTTTTTTTCACTGAAATATAAATAGGTTTCTTGCATTTCGTGTTGCTGGGTCCGTTGAATTCTGCACATAATTTTCATCTTCACAAATAGCAAGTGTCTGTTTAAATTTTCACAAATTGAACTGAAAACATTTTACGCAGTAGTCTTAAACATTATTTATAGAGCCTTTCCATGCATTTTAAGACATGCAAACATAGCTCTACATATCAATTTCCCCAACAAAATATGTGCTGGGATGTTGAAGAATATTCACTCATTCACTTTAAGTAACAGGATTCAGTCCTTTGCTAAGTCACTGTACGGCTTGGAACATTGGTAGTTAGTTCACCATACAATTAGTAGCAGTAACCAGGAGACTTCTAGATGTTGATCTGCCTAATTTAATTAATTTCCTACACAAGTCTTCAAGTAAGTAGTTATAAACCAAGGAATGCAACTACTATCATCCTACTACTGCAGGGGTGTCAAACTCAAGGTCACGGGGTGCTTAGTTCTGGCCCGCAGGGCCACCCTACAAACAGCAAAGGACCAGCACACGGTGCCTCTGCCAGTGTAAATGGAGTTCGGGCTCAGTTTTCAGCTGCGACGGCCTCCTGCTGCCCTTTGCGCAGGAGGCTGTCGCAGCTGAAAATGGAGCTCTGGAGCCCGTTTTCACTGGCAGAGCTCTTGGGCCGCCAGAGATGTTTCCAACACGAGTGACATCAAGATGGCCATGCCCACCCTGACCACGCCCACCCTGGCCCCCAAGGTCAAACAAAACCCTGATGTGCCCCTCAATGAAATAAGAGTTTGACACCCCTGTACTACTATATTTCTTGAGCCACTATTCAAGGCACAGCAACTTTCCTGAATTGACAGTGTTGGCAGCTTAATATGTACAGTAATGTATTCTTTATTTCAGGAGCACTTTACCCTGTATATTATGCAATAAGGACTTTGATAGGTGTGTTTGTTATTAGTGAATGGTAGATAAAGATATTTTTTCCACAGTTTGTTTGTCTGGGTCACTTTGTCTCAAGATGCAGCTTCCATAATGGTTAATATCTAGACTCTGCACTTTATGAGTTCAATGGATCTGGTTCTCTGGATTTTGAAAGGGCAGGATTGTAGTGCTGCACAAATGCAGTGGGTGTCACTGCTAGATTGGTATGGAGCAGTCATCAGGTTTATTTTTATTTTATTTATTAGATTTGTTGGCTGCTTATCTCACTTCAGGGCAACTCTGGGCGGCTTACAAAGGTTGGGGTAAACTCCTTAATTGGTGGCAATGATTGCTTCAGTTCCAACTTGGCTGCTGGTGACATCCAACTACAGGTAGTCTTTGACTTATGACAATTTATTCAGTAAACGTTGAAAATGTTGATCCAAAGTTATAGCCACTGCAGAGCACCTGTAGTCATGTGAACAAAATTTAGATTACTTGCAATCCTCTCACCTTCATGACTGACTGCAGAGACACTGCAGGTGCCCTCACCTGCCTATCTCCCTCCCACTCATCTCACCCACCTGAACCCCTTGGGCTTACCTCCCACCCAGTTGGGTCCCCACAGGCCTTGGACCTGCTTCTCACCCCATTCAGTGCCACATCCTTGGACTTCAATCATCCCATCATGCCTCACTTCTCTTTTCTTAAAGGACAGCCGGTCAATTGTTGCATGGCTTTCTTGTACAGAGGCCACATGGTTCCATCCAGGAAGCAGGCGCCGTTTTGGAAATGGCTGCGATTCTTTGGAAAAAAGGAGCAAGATGTAAAGTAGGGTGGGGGATGGGACAAAGGTGTGGGATCCAGTGGGGTAGGAAGATGCGCAAGGAGTGCCTTGGGATGGAGAAGGCCCTGGGAACACTATGTGTGAGCTGCACTGTGGGCCTGGGCCTGCAGGCTTCCCCCACCCTATGGTACCCATATTCTGTTTAACAATCCATTTAACCACCTCAATATGTAGGGATGGTAGTTATTAAGCAAGGCAATTACACAGGCACCTTTCTTAATGACCACCATAATTTATAATCGTAATTTTGGGCTCAATTGTGTTGTAAACTGAGCTTGTAGCTTTATCAGCAGCAAGGAAACCATTGTGATTGCCTTCTCTCCTCCCCCCACCCTCTTCTTTTCATTTTGCACTCTAGTGCAATAGCGATCCTACTATTTCTTCCCTTCAGCTTCACTAGGTCCAATGCTGCTGAAACAAATTAGCCAAGTGGTTGTTAATAGATCATGAAAATGTATGTAATGACTTATATATAGCAATGTTAGCTGGCGAAAAATTGGTGGTGACCTGGTTAATATTTGCATTGTTAATGTTTTAAAGGAGGATTCTTCAAACAAAGTTTATTTATTTATTTATTTTTATTTTATTTATTATCGGACTTATATGCTGCCCTTTTCCCACAAGGACTCAGTTATTTTTTGTTATTGTTCAGTTATTGTTGCAAGCCCATTTTTTTTAAAGCTTCTATTTGGGACCATTTCAGAAGCCCAAGGCAGTCTTAAAAGAGGAAGTATGAATAGAAGACAGACCTTTATGCCCTTTCAGCCAGTCTACCTTCTAGAAAGATTTGGAGGTTTATCGAGCAGGCTTGTGCCAAGCAAAACAGGAAAGACTTTAGCAACTTTATCTAAAATTTAAGCCCAATATAACTTCTCTTCCTCCCTCTCTCCTCCATCTTCTGGGAAGGCTGGTAAAGCCCTTTTTTTTTTTTTTGGTCAGTTTCATCAAAGAAACATTTGCTTTCCATATCAATTATCGCACCACAACTGGGACTTAACTGCTAAAAATTGACAGGTGCCAGGGCCCACCCATGCCCTAAAGGCATCCATCCACACTTTTCACTGGGTCCTTCTTGAGGTTTAGTCTCCAAGCAGAAATAGAGACCAGATGGTATCGCCCTCAACTTGAGAAGCACACCAATGAGGCCAGTGGAACATGAACTAGGCCAGGGGTCTCCAGCTTTTAAGACTTGTAGACTTCAACTCCCAGAATTCCCCAGCTAGCACTGAATAGCTTTCTGTGCATGGCTGGCTGGGGATTTCTGGGAGTTGAAGTCCACAAGTTTTAAAAGTCGCCACCCTTGGGAGTCCCGTGACCTAGGCGGCAAATCCGACCTGGAGAGCGCGCTTCTGCTGCTCTCGTCCAACGGGAGCGCCAGCGCCCCCTGCCTGTCTGACGCGGCATCGCGCCATACTTCTCTCCCCTTTGCGACCGTGGCCAGAAGTCGCGTGGCGTTTCGCGGCCGTCCGCGCTGCCCTCCCTCCCTCCTCGCTCTTTTGCTCCCAAATCGGGTTCGAGAACGAGGAGGCTGGCGGGGAAGAGTTTGGCAGGCGAACGTTTGTTGGCGACGCTCGACTCGGGCAGGACCGCCTTGGAAATCAAGTTGCTGCGCAAACAACTCAGCCAAATGCTTAGTTCGACAGGGTTTTGCGCCCCCCCCCCCAAAAAAAAGAGAGAACTGCCTGACTGCATGGCATGCCTGAAACGCAACCACGGGCGTAGCGTCTTCCGAGGCTGCATGCAGTTTACAAAGTTGAGGAACGGTTTTGCTTCTGGAATTGCAGTCTTAAAACGGGCAGCCTTTTGCTCTTTGGGGTAGTCAGCCCCATGGGATTTGAATGGAGTATCTTATCTACACGCAGGTGGTTTAGGGGAGGAATCCCCCGGTCACCAGGACGATGCGCTTCTAAGAGCGAGCAGACGAAGCCAGGGTGGGGGGAAGAGAAGGGTCGGCGGGGGTTTATAGAAAGCGCTTGGCGCGAAATCCGCGCTCATCCTTCTGCAGGAGAACCGACCCTCCGCCGCGGCTTTCCCTCGCGCCGCCCGCTTGGCGTGACGACGCCTCTTGCGATTCGGGGGAGGAGGGCGGGAGACTGCCTGACGCTCCCTCGCTCTGGCCCCGGGTGATGCGGCCTTTCTCATTCGCTGCGCGTCGCGCCAGGCAGAAGGCGGCTTTCCTCAGCGCGGGCGAGGCTGGGTCACCGCGCGGCCGCCGAGCGCGCTCTCTTCTGTGGTGGGAGCGCCCGTCTCTGGCTTCTTAACTTGGCCGTCGGCTCCGCCTCGTTCCACGCGTCCCTTCGCGCCGAGGAGCCAGCTCTGTTTTTTTCCCCCGCCTCGGCAGGTGCCTTCGCGGCTCCTGGCCTGCCGGCAGCTGCCGCTTTCCTCTCCCCGTTTCTCTGGGACGGTGACCTCGCCGCCACCCCCTGCGGAGAAAACAGGAAAGTGGGAGGTGGAGAGCCTGGCGTGAGCGGGGTCAGAGCTGCCGAGCTGGAGCTGCAGACGGCCCCGGCCTTCCTTTCCTTCTTTCCTGTGCAGAGGGCTTCAGATAATTATTACCCTTTTCCGCTTGGCAGTTCAGAAGCGACAGAGATCTAACAGTGATTTCCACCATGGGAAACATCTGACATGGTGCAGGAACAGGGCTGACACCAGTCTGGTCGAATGCTTCCAGAGTAATGAATTGTACCTCTTTTTAGGCTACAATTCTCAAACTTGGTAGCTTCCTCAATTATACTTACCTAAACGTCGCAATCCTAAATAGTCACTTTGAGATTCAAGCCCAGTTTTAAATTGTGGGATGCAGTGAACTCTTTTAAGATCGCAATCCCCTTCCTCTTATCTGATGAGATCACTTTTTTCACACAGATTGCATTCATAAAGTTGTGAATTAGTGTTACATTCAGAAAACAGGTGGTGTGCGCTGCAGGTTTAATATTTAACTTGCTTATTGGGGGTATTTGAACTTGTAACATAAGCAACTGATGGGTGGTTTCATTAGATTTCTTGTGACACTTCTGCATAACATTTTCAAATTGTACATTTACTATTGTGGGAAGAAATATCCTTCTGGGTTCAGCTCCAAGTAGGGAAAAGGACACTGGAAACATGGAGACTGCTTGGAAGGATGGTTTAATGGTGGACAGGATCACATGGTTTGAGTTCCTGAACAGAAAAAGGGGCGAGATGCCACGAGTCCCGGGGGCTTTATACTCTCTCTGGCTTTGAATTTCCTGGGGCCCAGAAAGAGTATCCTGATTGGTTGTCAGACTCCCAGGGGGTGGGGGCCTTAGCTAGCCTTGCTGGCTGATATAATCTTCCCAGGTGCCATGTGGTGAGTTTCTGTTGCTAGATGGGTCCTATTGTGTTGCAGATGATGGTCCATTGACAAAGATGGGAGGGAATTGAGTTTCTGCCTCTGGCCCATTGACAAAGGGTGGGAAGAGCCAAGAAGGTGGGAGCTGCTTCGTCTTTAAAACATGCTTCTCCATTTCTCATCCAGGGAAACATAATATTCTGCCTTTTTATTTATTTATTTGTTTTAATTTGTATACCACCCTTCTCCAGCAGGACTCAGGGCGGTGAACAGCCAGAATAAAACAGAACATACAAAATTTAAAAACATCATTCTTCTAGGAAAGGGGTGGGTGCTAACTTCCTACACCTTGTAAAACTATTAAGGACTATATTTAAGAGATTCTTTACACATGTTACATAGACTGGGCTTGTGCAGCCAAACATGATTACTAGGTAAACCATGTACCCCCATACAATGTATGAAACAGTCCTGAAATTATTACAGCCTTTTTAATGGTTTATAATATGATACTCTAATCAACAAACTAACCACATTTTAACCCAGAGTGTTTTGTGAGACCAGTCAGTGAATAAAAGAACTTCAGATAAAGGAGTTTCTATTTGGAATGAGTAATGGGAAAAATGATCTTCCCTGAATTTTTTGTATTACTGTGTTATACCATGTTACTGAGATCCTACATGTGAAAGCAAATACTACCAAAGGAACAAAGCTATATAAGTAGCAGAATGTTTTAAAAGAGATGTTTGAGAAATTTGCAGCTTTAGGGCCAATCAATACAAAGCATACAAAACTTAAACCAAAGTTAGATGGTTTTATGGACAACCATCCAACAAAACATGTATTTGTTAAAACTTTCTATAAACAAATGACAATTCCTTTTATGGTTGATTTGCATTCTGCTCTGAGGTTGCACACTCTCTAAGGTAGGGATACTCTTGGATCCCGCAGTGTTGCTTGATAACCATGTAACATCGGTGGCTCAGAAGACTGTTTATATAGCCTTTCCTTCAATCACTATTTGGAGAAAAGAGGCTTAGTTTTAGTGACTCATGCACTAAAGCATGAGTTACCTTGGTAACTTGAAGATGTGTGAATTGCCTGCGGGCTGGGGAATTCTGGGAGCTGAAGTACAAGAATCTTCAACTTGCCAAGGTTGAAAAATAATAGAATAATGTCCAGGTTAGTTTACTGTAATGTTCCCACTTATTGTGAGTTGATATTTGAAGAAAGGCTAGAAAATTACAGTGGGTCCAGCATACAGCAACATATGTGGTGCTTCTCAAGTACCCCTTATGTGGAATTTAAATGGTTGTCAATTGCCTACTTAGATAGGTTTACCAATGTTCACAATAGTGTATAAAACTGTACACTCTTGTTTAGCTAAGAGCTCAAAATACTTCTTTGCCTAGGCATTTGAATGTTTTCAGTTGTTGCAATTGTTTTTTAATTATTTTTAGGTAATGCCTTATTTTAACATTTTATTCATTTATATTCCACCTTTATTATTTTTATAAACAACTCTATTACACCTTCCTCCTCCTGTTTTCTTCACAACAACCCTGTGAGGTGGGTTGGGCTGAGTGATTTAAGATTTGTTTTAATTCTATTTCTGTTTATTTAATTCTTCCTTTAAAAGCTGTCTGGTATTACTGAGAGAGTGGGCATCTTTACAAATAAAGCAAAGAAAAAGATAAAATATTGTACAGGTGAAAATATTTATAATGAAGGACTGATATATGCTGCACCCTTCTCAGGTTACTCAGCCTCAGGACAGTGAAATCTAAAATCACGATTGTGCTTAAAATGTGTGCCGTGGAGGCTGCGAGACATCATCCAGCACCCATTTATCAGGAGGCAAATTACTAATGTCACTTCCCACTTTTCTACAATCCTCCCTATCCCATTACCATCTTAACTTACAAGTGGTTCCTTCCATGACCTGCACATGTAGCCATTGGGATAACTAACAAGCTGTGGTTTGCTTTATCATGGGTTATTCAATAAATCACACTAAACTGGACTGATACAACATATTAATTCTTAATCTATTGTTTACAAATCATATTTAAGTTCATATAATGCGATAATTATAAACGCAAATGAGCTGCTTTATGGCATGGATGAAGCTATCTGAGGACTGCCTTATTTCCTTTAATTAAACTAGAACACTGAAACTAGAATTTCAGTGGAATTCCAACCCTTTAGAGAGCCAGTTTGATCTAGTAGTTAAGGAACCAGGCTAGAAATCAGGGAAACCCCTGAGTTCTAGTCCCACCTTTTGCCAGTCACCCGCTTCCAACCCTAGGAAACAGGCTATGGCAAACTACTTCTAAAATCTTGCCAAGAAAACTGCAGGGACTTCTACAGGCAATTGCCAGGAGTCACCATGGACTTGAAAGCATGCACCTTTTAGCCCTGCACTCATACTTAAATACTCCAGTTCTGAGAACTGGCCAAGAAAATTACCAATGCATTTGGGATTGTTAGAAATGGAAGAATATGAACTATTCCATCCATGTGAGGGTTCTTTGCTTTCCAAGGACTGGACACACCGCAGCACAACAAATCTACACAATGCTTTATTGCAGCACAAACTTTCTCCAACAACAGACTTGGTCTCCACTCTTAGGCTTTTCAAGATTTTGCCAAGTAAATACGCAATACTTAGTCTCACAGTCTGTAAAGTGGCTTACGATCTTTGCCTTCTTCCAGAAGTTCTTAATATTAATTGGGATGAGGGTACTCAATGGGGTAGTTCTTTTTCTGGTTGCTACTGAGCTCCTGGCAAAGGTCCATCCTCCAGGCAGAACTATCAGGGTATGCTATTCACGGTCCTGGCAGATGAATGAAAGTCCTCTTTCCTGCTTGTTCATAGCTGCCCATCTCCAAACATTGCTTCTGCTTCCCTGTCCATTTGCTTTTCACCTTTCCTCCTACACGCACTTCTCCATTCTTGCGTTGGCATTTGCTTTTGTAAGCTAAGAGCCTGTGTGCCTCTGGATGTTGGCACATCCTTAAAAATGCCAGGGTGTGGTTTTAATTATTACAGACAGCTAAAACACCAGTTTGGATACTTATGAGTAAAGTTGTGAGTGAATGTATGTGTGCATGAGAGAAGTGGGGGTGGGAAATATTTTTGCCTGGCTACTTTTTCCCAACTTCACTCCCTCAGTCCAAAGGCTTCACCAAATCCTATATGGGTCCTCATTGGAGGTTATGACTCTTCTTGCACCCAAGATGGATGTAACATCCAGAAAGGGCCTGAGACACTGGCTCTCTGTTGTTTGTCAGTTGATTACTAAGCATCAGCCTGTAATCAATTAGAAATGTAGAGGTGGTCCTGGCCACTTTTTACAGAGGCACGATTGAGAGCTTTTTAACAAACTGCATCATTATTTGGTTTGATGGCTGCAGTGCTTCAGAGAAAGTCCATTCAGAGAGTAGTAAGGACAGCCAAGAAGATTATAGAGAGCTCGCTTCCTGTCATTCAGGATACTGTTTATAAGTGCTATGTGCTTAGAGCTCAAGGCATTGTTAGAGACCCCACACACCTACTTCATGGTCTTTTTCTGTTGCTCCCCTCTGGGAGGAGGTTTCGAAGTATTTCTAGCAGGACTACCAGATTCTGTTACAGCTTTGTTCCCTATGCCATCCATCTGGTAAACTCGCAAGATTCACCATGTACATGTATACATCCAAACTAGACTGTCTTGTTTCTCCATGTCATATATATATGTATATGTATATGTATATGTATATGTATATGTATATGTATATGTATATGTATATGTATATTGATTGATTTGATTGACTGACTGACTTACTTACTGACTTACTTATTTAGCCATGTTTATGTAGTGTATACTAGAGGTGGAGACCCTTTGAGAGCTGTATGCAACAAAATTTCATTTTAATGTATGCCATTAGTGTACATTCAAAGTGACAATGAAAGTTAGTCTAAGTCTAAGCCTCTCTCCCTCTCTCTCTCTCTCTCCCCCCTCTCTCTTTTAAGTCATCCATTGGAGCAATTGGATCTCAGTATCAAGAAACAGATTGAAGGCAGACCCTGAACAATTTTAATCTCTTATAGCATTTTCTGTTCTCTCATAATTGATAAGTGCTACTGCTTTGCAGAAAATGAAATGAATTACTTACATTTCCCAATCTAGATGAATACTTGAAATAAACATCTGCATATGCATAGAGTATTTTCCCTTATGAAAGTGTTTCTAAAAAAACGTTTGCATGTCAGAAACATGCAGCTGTATTCTGTTCAATAACTCATGGAAAAAAAATAACTTGTGTTAATTGTGTCCAAATTTTTTCCATAACTTAACTCTTTACAGAGGAGGCTTTGTACTGCCACCTAGTGATCTATTTTTCATGACAAAATGGCCAAGAAGTCTAATAAACAGTGAAGATCCAACTGTGAACGGGACTTCAGTAAATTGATTGCTGCAAACTACCAATGAAATACAGGAGCTGTATTTCAGAACTGAAGGCACAAATTCCCATTCTTTTAGATTTCACAGCATCGCTACTGATAGATTTAATCACTAAGTTACTGAGCCCACTTACTCTGGTTTTCCCCCCCCCCCTAAATTATAAACAGAACAATTGTTAATTTAAATTACACAAAGAAAGAAGTTAATGAGTAGCTTAAAATCTATCTTTCCTTCTGCACTATTCAAAATGTTTCTATTTGCAACCTAAATTTATGGGTTAGAAGAACTGATTGTAAATATATTGCAATTTATGGTGCATTGTGGGTAGATAGAGCTGTTAAATTGTAAGACAAAATTGTCTTCAATTTAGAAACTCTATTCACGATGCACCATAAATTGTCTTTATATGCAGATGATTGAGTTTATCTGTACAAAGTAACTGAAAATAGTGAAGAGTTTTAGGTTACAATCTGCTCTCCTGAAAGACCAGCACAAGCAAATACACTAGGGACATATACTTCCAAAGATTAAGACTATCCAGGCAGAAAAAAAAACCCTCTGTGTAATTTGAAAAGCTTATGGCAGTGCCCCTCTGTATTTTTTAGAAGGCTTTCTCACCACTTATCCTTCCTACAACAGCCACAGACTCTTAGTTACCCCTTGAAAATTATGCTTTCTCCAATAGACGGTGGATAAAAATGAATGATGAACCTGCTTGTCTCATTCATTACGAAGATAAAGCTGCTGCTTAAGTTATTACAGCTTACACTTATATAGAATAATATATGCTTACCCAGCAGTGTAAATTCATAATGTGGCGTGTATGATAATTCTCTGGCTGAGTTGTTATAGTAAATCACCACGTAGTTTATTTGGTTTGGCTAAGTCTAATGGGTGAATCTTGGAGTTAGTGTTTTTAGTAACCCAATTGTAATTTATTTTCTAAACCATTGCTAAACAAACCATGCCTTAGCACAATATAGAAACCAGGCCATAGATTATTATGATCATTCAAAGAATTGTATATTAATGCTTTTGTTGGCAATAGTTATCATGCTTGGAACAATTGTAGCAGCTCTAAATAAATATGTTGAAAACTCAAGGCAGATTGGACATAATAAGGTGCCTTCTTACAACAAACCTGAAAGCTGATTATGCTCAAAGGTATCATCCCAACCAACCTCCTGAATATTACTAGTAAGTAACCATCCTATACAGCAGATAAAACAGGTGTGTGTTGATTCATGTGAGGTACTGTCTTGACTTTTCCAAATAAGCATTGAACTAAATCAGTAGTGGGTTGCTACCGGTTCATCCCGGATTGGACGAACAGGTAGTGGCAGCGGGAGGCTCCACCCACCTGCCCGGATGTCTCTGCACATGCGCAGAAGTGTGTGTACAAACGAGCAACGCACATCCATGAGCAAACTGGTAGTGCCCGAAATTGAAACCCACTACTGAACTAAATGTGACATGCATGCATATATGCACACACACACACACATATTTAAAAACTTAGTTTACTTCTTAATTACAAAGCAGTATGATAAGTTCTTTGGAAGCAGAAGAACAGTAAGGGAAAGAAAGTATTGAGTAATTTCTTATCTGTTACTTTCTCCTTTAATTCCCCTTCCTAGTAATTTTACTATGTTGTAATGTTTCAGGTAAGATGCAGTAATAATTGGTGATTCTGCAAATCAACTGAACTCAGATTGTATTAATTCCCATTGTTCACTTGTTTAAAACACAAATTAGGGAAAGAATGTGTTACTATCTTGTTAAATAAATATATTTTGGGGCTTCTACTAGTCTTTGACAATAATAAATTGATATACATTTTTTTTTGATCTACACTTTTAGACTCCAGGAAAATACAGATTACACATTATATGATATGTGAACCTAATCATTGTGGCATAAACGTAGTGTATGGTTTAGCGAACGTGTAAATGACCCCACAGCACAGCAGTGTCTTCAATTAATGTTGAGTACAATGGGTCAATCTACTTCAAAATGTAATTTTCTAGAATAATAAACTAGACAGGACTGGAGGAAAAAAAATGAGGCTGGAATTAAACCTTACGAACATATGGTTAGAGTGCTAGGATGTATTCATTACTAACTATTATTGACTGTTCAGTTATACTTATTTCCATTTATTGAATGATGTTTGTGAAAGAGGCAGTACATAAAGAAAATATATGCTTGGATTTAGGTGTTGGATGTATTCACAGTGAAATTATCGCTATATGTGTAGTATAAGAAATTTAGTAGTTGATTTGCATCTTTGCAGGCTTTTTATTCCAGTGGGCTTAGTAAGCACTTAGGCAGAATTCCTAAATGCACTTTCTTAGAAATTAATATCATTTACACAAATGGGATTTTAATGTAAATGGATTTAGGACTGGGTACTTTGAAAGCAATGGTGCCAGTAAAATTACTGTCATTTTGTATTACTGGAATATTTGAGGATATTTCTAAGTATATTTATCCAGAGCAGAATCAATGCTTCTGGTGGGGGAAATGTCTACCCATCTTCCCATCTGCTGTGGAGTTTCAGAGACCCTAGAGAAGATGTGGGAAGTCTAGGGACATTGCATAGAAGGGAGAAGGAGTGGGTGTCAGCATACATGTTAACTGCACAGAGTCATGCATAGGAGATAGGCAGCCATATAAATGTATTAAATAAGCAAATAAACAAATAAGACATTGAATTGATTCCTTGGTTTAAATCAGTATAGTTCACCAGGGAATTCTGGTAGATTTTCCTTCAAAAACATTTCCTCAAAAACCTGGGACTTCTGGTAGACTTTCCTTCGAAAACATTTTGGTCTGAAGATTTTGTTTGACCTTATTTTTTGTATGATTACATTATAACCAAATGTAGGCAAATGATTTTGTATACAGTATTCTATTTCTGTAAATAAAAAGCAAGAAACTGAAGTGCTATTGTTAAGTTCTGCAGCCTGATTTAAATGTTAAAACATTTATATGGTCTCCCAGTGGCATTTCTGGGGAAGTGTAAAAAAAAAATATGCCAGTCATGGCAACTGATTGAAAGTCTACCCCCTTGTACATGCATGTGTTTTGACTCGGATGGGGTGTGGATTGCATTGCCGTATCCTCTATCTAAACATTTTAACACACCCTCTCCAGTTGGATGCTCTGAATCCCACCTTTTCAGTTCATTTGAAGGCCCCAGGATTTAAAACAGTTTAAAAACAAAAAAATCAGGTAGAAATTTCACATCTAGTAGCAACAACAAAAGTAGCAGTGAAAGATAATAATGATTGAAGTTAAAACCAGTCTAAAATCAAAGAAGGCATGAATATGTTTGTTACAATTGTCCTATGGATGAGTACGTTGGAGACAGTGATCAATACATCTTTTAGCTTTATGAGATTAAAGTTAGAAGATTTATCTAGATCTAGAAATAAGATTTAGAAAGTCATTATTTAGACTTTCGTTGGTATCTTATGCATGCATGATAACATTTTTAAAGCCTATGCAAGAAACATGACAGACATATTTAGGAAAATACCCAGTCTAAATGTAATTATTAGTGTATTTTAATTGTTTTTAATATTCCTTTTTAAATTAAATAGTGTTTTATTCCAGCTACAAACTTATTTCATATATCATATTGTACAACAAGTTAAGAGCTCAATAGCTTTTAATATATGAAACTATATTTAAGGCTGGCTAACTTGAACCAATCCTGAATTAGTAGCACTTTATCTGTTTATTCTCATAAACAAATGACTTGATTGGAGATTGATTCAATGACTTTAATACAAATTTAATATTTGAATACAATTTTTACTGATTGCATGATTAAGGTCTTTGAATGTGGGTACAGCCTGGGATTCCCTTGATTATAATCCTTTTACTTTATTATAATTTTATAAAAATATGATTACTTTTATGAGACTGAACAGATAGCTCAAATTAGTTTTGTAAGACAGTAACAATTCTATTTAACATACATTAATTTCTTAGGTGCAGTTGATTAGGAGCAGAATATAGGCAATAGTCTTCTATTAAGAAAGATCCCTGTACCTCCAGTTCATAATTATTTCTATTGATAGTCGGTAGGTCTCTTGGGTGGGGGTGATGGGCTTCAGAAAGGAGTTTTGAGACATGTGATACCACTATGAGGTGCTGTCAGTCTCTTACAATGCTTCCTTTCAGACAATGTATTGCTGTTTTATATCATTTGTTTCAGAAAAAAATGTTCGGTGAAATGAAAAATAAACATTTCTGTAAATTATTTTCTGCCTGGTGTGTGACTTGTTAGTAGTTTCTGCCTTCTCAATATTCTGGCTCCATGCTGTAATATATTTGATTAAACTGGCATAAATAGTAGTTGGAATCCTTATTAGTAGTGTGAAGTTAAGATTATTGACAGCCTATACTAACTTTTGGTGGGCTGTCCAGTCATTACCTGCAACGTATCTATAATGGTTTTATAATAAAGTAGTCCCAAAGGGGAATAGGCCCAAGGATGACCCACTAGTGGAGCAAACGTGGAAAAAGCAGTATTTATTGCCTTTTCTGTTTCTCTTTATAAATACTTTACTTAGGATGAGAAGAAAGGGAGGGGGAGATTTTTCATCAGTCCAGCAATTGGAGGACTTTGGACAAGCAGACCTAACTTTCAGCTGCTGTCATGCCACTTAATTCAGGTGGGTTCTGACTATAGAGGACCAAACCACTATAAAGAGAGGGGCAGGTTTTCCTCTGTCAGATATCCTATTCTACTCTTCCAGTTTATTTCATTTATCTATTATTAGACTTGTTGAGGCAATTCTAGATGGCTTACAATCATAACTTTACAGTTTAGCTAGAGTTATGGTTGCCAGATTCTGTCTCTGGTAGTCTTTTGCCTCTTTGTCTTTTGATCACAATTTTTCATTCTTCAGATTTATATAAATCTGAGGAATGAAAAATTGTGAACAAAAGATGACTCTGGGTGTCTTTTGATCACAGTGCCACCCAGAGTCATTTTTGTGTATGCTGGGTGGCCATACACAGTATATATCTGTGATGGCGAACCTTTGGCACACGTGCCACAGGTGGCACGGGGAGCCATATCTGTGTGCATGCGAGCATTACCCTAGGTCAGCTCAAGCGTGCACGTATGCGCTGGCCAGCTGATTTTTGAGCCTTCTGGGCCCACCGGAAGATGGGAAACAGGCCATTTCTGACCTCCAGAGGGCCTCGGGGGGGGGGAGGTCGTTTTCACCCTTCCCAGGCTCCAAGAAAGCCTCTGGAGCCTGGGGGGAGCAAAAAATGGGCCCACTATGCCATCACGTGCCAAAAGCGGGGGGAGCACATGGGGTCATGCGCGGGGGAGGAGAACATTGAATTATGTGTCTGGGCACGCACGCACATGCCCCCCCATGCTCCCCCCACTTTTGGCACACAATGGCAAAAAGGTTAGCTATCACTGGTATATATGATAAATAAATGGTAATATGTTACATATATCTTTTACTAAGCATCAACCAACCTGTAAAGGGTTTGTATTTTAGATACACACCTACATACACATGTTGAAGGATCAGTTTCATCTTGTCATTTCTGAGGTTAAAACTTTAAGTTTTAAGTCACTGTCATTACTAATAGGTGAAAGGGATAACGGTCTTTCAGCACGTAATTCATCACACAGATTGATTTAATGGGTACTGCTAAGCCTGTTTGATTCACATGGAATTAATGTAGATCAGGGAATTACAGGGGAAGTGGAATGTTAAGATGTAACATACTTGAACTGCAGTGAGAAACGCAGGGAAGTATATGATACTAACTGCATTTATTTGCCTTGTAAACCAATCTTTGTTCTGTTTACAAGTCTGCTGGATCAGACCTTTCCCCAGGGTTTTTTGCTTTCCCCAAGATGACGATGGGGGAGGGAGCAAAAGGGACAGGAGAAGGGACTTCTCTCCATACTGTAATTTGTGAAATACAAGACTGCCCCTTGTACAACCCAATCCATTCTGGGGGGCGGGGTGGGAGGGTTTAAGAGCTTCAGCTGATTGACAACATTTATCAGGCAGACCAGGAGGAACTAGCCAGGAAGCTGCTGCTGCCTTTGAAGAACCATACTGCAAAGAAACAGGTAGAGGTATTTTATCTACACTGTAAATACTGACTTGTAGAATTAATTAGATATACCACGAGTCAAAATCTTTTAATTGGAAAAAAAACATGCCCTGCTCGCATGAATCTTCAGGCAAAAAATATATGTAAGAGAAATACTGCACAGCAGGGTGAAGGTACCAATTGTACTGGAGGCGAATGGTCCGTTTCTTCATGAAGTCTCAGAATAAGGAGATTAAACAAAAGCACGTGTCTTTTTTTTTTTTTCCCTTGGCGAGGTAAGGCAAGCAGTCACTTTGACTTCTAGGCAGATGCTGAAGCTCCCGGCACAGAACGCCTCCTTTCTCCATCCCCCTCTAACATAGCGGACAGAGATGTCTCTTCCCCACCCCTTTCTGGAGGAGAGTTTCGCACAGGCGCGCAGCTGCGCGCTCTCTTTACAAGCTCAGTCACTCTCCTCGTATTAGGTCCGTCTAGCGTGCTGTGTCTCTCGCGCGCGCACACGCACACGCACACACCCACCAATGCACACGCAGGCGCACACGCAGGGAAGTAGGAGGAGAAATGCAAACGTAAAAAATAGGGAGCCTATGTTGGAGAGGGGGGGGGAGAGAGAAATCTCAGTTGCACTTCTGGCCCTTTTAAAAAGTTTGTGTAAATTGGAATGAGGTCAGATTTGGAGCTTCTCATTGCACACGGTTATTGGGTTCCAAGCCAATCGGAACCGAGGGGCGGGGTTTTGGCACGACGGAGCGTTGGATACAGCCTATGATTGGCTTAGAAAAGAGCTGAGGAAGGATAAAGCCGCACGAGGCGGAATTGAGCGCCGCTCTAAGCTGCAGCAAGAGAAAGTGTGTGTAGTGGGGCGGGGGAAGAGGCCAAGTCTGTAGTCCCGGTTTGTACATGTCTCTTTCCTTTTTGGGGGGGCTGTGCATCTACAGGCGAGCAAGACGGGACTCTATACATTTACTGCACCAGTCACTGTTTTTCCTATTGGGAAGACACCCGGTTATTAATGCTACTCGGTTGCACGAGCGGGGCTTTTTACCCCCAGCTAACTCCCTGGCAGCCGCTGAATAATCATAGAAAAAACTCTCGATCTCTCTAATTACGAGTTCTTGGACGAAGTTTTTTTATTATTATTATTATTATTATTACCGGTTTCGCTTGGCGACGTGGGCATTTTCATTTTTAGTGGGTTTTTGTGCGTGTATCTTCAATATTTTTTAGTAGTGGGCGTGCTGCTTCTGCCGAGACACCTCGAGTACAGTATTAGGAGAAGGTGAAAGACTGGGGGGGAAAAAAAACCCACCCACTTGTGAACGCCAGGGTGGGGGAAGAGGTGGAAAAGAGAGAGAGAGAGAACTAGGATTGGCGGCTGTTTTGTTTTTTCTTTTTTTTTTAAAGAAAGGCACTCTTTCCACTTAGAGCCGGGAGTCTGCTCTTAAACTCGCTGTGCAAAGTTGCAGCGAGAGGCGTGCGCAAGTGTTGGAGAGGCAAACGCGGTGTGGAGCTACAACTACTTCCCGGAGGGAGTCGTGCCTTAAGTAACGGGGGACGAAGCGCTGGCCAAGGGGGCTTGGAGAGCTCCGACTGACCGGCAAAGTTGAGGGTCTTGTTTCAAGCGGGTGGCCAAGCTGAGCCCCACCGACTTCCCCGCAGCCGCTGCGGCGCGCGCCGACCCCCCAAAATGGTGCAACAGACGAACAACGCGGAGAACACGGAAGCCCTCCTGGCCGGCGAGAGCTCGGACTCCGGGGCAGGCATCGAGCTGGGCATCGCCTCTTCTCCCACTCCGGGCTCGACCGCTTCGACAGGGGGCAAAGCGGACGATCCGAGCTGGTGCAAGACGCCCAGCGGGCACATCAAGCGGCCCATGAACGCCTTCATGGTGTGGTCTCAGATCGAGCGGAGGAAGATCATGGAGCAGTCCCCGGACATGCACAACGCGGAGATCTCCAAGCGCCTGGGCAAGCGGTGGAAGCTGCTCAAGGATAGCGACAAGATCCCTTTCATCCGGGAGGCGGAGCGGCTGCGCCTCAAGCACATGGCGGACTACCCCGACTACAAGTACCGACCCAGGAAGAAGGTGAAATCGGGCACGAACTCTGGGAAGCCGGGTGAGAAGAGCGGGGGTGGAGGGAGTGGCGGCGGCGGCGGCAATCAGGGAGCAGCCGCCGCCTCCGCTGCTGCTTCCAACTCTTCCAAGCTTGCCCAGAAAAAGGGCAGTGCCGCCAAACTCTCTCCCAGTGGCGCCGGCAAGCCGCATCCCAAACTCAGCCCGAGCGGCGGCGGTGGAGGAGGCGGCGGCGGCGGCACGAAAGCTCCGTCCTCTTTTCCGTCGGAACAGCCGGCTGCCCTCCTGCCCCCGGAGCACCATTCTCTCTACAAATCCCGCACCGCCTCTCCGGGCTCCTCCTCGCCCTCCAGCAGCAGCAGCAGCAGCAGCAGCCACAGCAGCCGACATCTCCCCGAGAAGAAGGCCAAGCGGCTCTACCTCTTCTCCCACTCGTCGCCCGGCGGCGCCGTTCCGGCCAGTCCGACCCTCAGCACTTCCACAGAAGCCAGCGACCCGCTGAGCCTCTACGACGAAGTAGCGGCCGTGGGCGGCCGGCAGGACGGGGGCGAGCCCTCCGCTTCCCCCGTGGGCGATTGCTCCCCCTCGGACCACCGAAGCTACACCAGCCTGCGGGCGCCGTCGCCGACACCTTCGACCTCGCACTCCTCGTCGGCTTCCTCCTCCGCCTCCTGCGCTTCCTCCTCTTCCGACGACGAGTTCGAAGACGACCTGTTGGACCTCAACCCCAGCCCGGGTTTCGACAGCATGGCGCTGGGGAGTCTGAGCTCCTCGGTCCTCGACAGGGATCTGGATTTTAACTTGGAGCCTGGCTCGGGCTCTCACTTTGAGTTCCCAGACTATTGTACCCCGGAGGTAAGTGAGATGATTTCGGGAGACTGGCTCGAATCCAGCATTTCCAACTTGGTATTTACGTACTGAGTTGGCGGGGGACCGAAGGATTTAAGAGGCGAGCAAACGGCGCGCGTGGGGGAAGGAAAGAGACTCGGACATGGCGCTCAACCCCCCAGGCGCGCTGCAAAACTGGAGAGCGAGCATTTCACCCACGGTTGAGGATGGTCCCCCGCCCCCCCCCCCCGTTGCTGAAACTGACTTGAGGGGTGTGTGCGCGCGTGGTTTTTATTTCGCTAACGCGGCAAAAAGGTTCTTCAACGCGTTCTTCACCGAGAAAGCTACCACAGAAATAACACAGGACTAAAATCGATCCCCACCCCCTTTTTTTCGTTCACGTTTCATCCTCCTTTTGCAGCCGAAGAACGAGAAGCGCGTTTCAGACTCTGGTGAGAATCTAGTGGCTTAAACAGGAATGACAACTTACAAGCAGGAGGGGGTGGGATTCTCGCACATCTTTGCTTGTTGGGTTGGAGGGGAGGGAGAAAGGTAGATTCTGCTATGTGTATTAGGCGTGTCTTTGGGTTAGGGGCGAAAGCTCCTGTGCTTCAAAACGAATTGCAGAGCTGCAGTCAATTTGCATTTTTGAAAGGTTCTCTTTATATACATCAAAAGGGATGGGGAAAGAGGATGGCCCTGGGAACTGGACTGAATCCTAAATGGAAAAGGCGAGAGAAGCATTTGAAAAGGAACTGGAAATTCGGCTGAAAACATAATAATAGAAAAGGATTTGCACGTATGTGGGAGAAGGTGGTGGTGATTTTCTTGGCCACACATAACCTTTATATTCATAGAAATCATATGTGGAATTTCAGCAACACATAACTTTTTTTTAAAACAGACAGATATAGAACATACCAACTGTCTAATAATGTGGTACAGGGGAAATTGAGGGCGATTGCTCTTTCTTGCAAAAATGTGTTTTTCTTACTCAGAATCGTGATGGTGTTGGATTATTTCTCTGGTGGGTTTTAATATAGCATGTTATCCTATCTTTTGGAGGTTTTTTTGTAAGACTGTTGAACAGTTTAAAAAGAATAGTGTTAGAATAATATAAAAAGCAGATAGATGGCGCTATGTTTGATTCCTTCAAAAATTATCACCAGCTTTTTTTCACTCTTAACTCTTTAAAGGATTCAAACGCAACTCAAATCTGTGCTGGACTTCAAAAAGAACACAGGACCAAATTTTTCCTCAGTGTGTGTGTGTATGTGTGTGTGTGTGTTCCTCTGTAGCTGTAAATGAAGACTTTTTTCACACCAAGATTCATTCTTGAAATGTTTTTTTTTTCTTTCTAAATGGAATTGGATGCCATTTTATAAGTGAAGTATTTATACTGGCCAAATGTTTTTACTTGTATTCCTTTGTCCTTTTTTTGGTAGTTCTGTTCGTTACCCACACCATTTTTATGTCACCTTCACTGAAGGGCTAGAGTTTTAACTTTTAATTTTTATATTTAAATGTAGACTTTTGACACTTTTAAAAACAGAAGAGAAGATGAAAACGTTTGATTATTTTCTCAGTGTATTTTTGTAAAAAATATATAAGGGGTGTAAATTGCTGTTTTGGATTTCCTGATTATAAATAGGGCTGCTGGTTAATCTCTCTCACACAAAATCAGTCCCTACTTTCATCATGTTTACACTCCAATCTGCAGGCTTCTTAAAGAGACAGTATCTCTTCTATCTACCATTCAACTCTACTTGTGAGTTGAGAGAGGGATTGAACTCTAATCCACTGTAGGGCTAATTTCTAACAAATCCCTCAAAATAAACGTTACATTGTACAGAGAAAACAATATTTTTCAGGAAAAAGGGATCCTGTAGCTTTAACTTCAAAACCACATCTTTTGCACTTTTTGTAAGCAAAAACAAAGTAAATGAAAACCATGCCATTTAAATCACTGGACCTATCTAAATGCCGATTTGAGTTCGCAACACTATGTACTGCATTTTTCATTCTTGTATTTGACTATTTAATCCTTATACTTGTCGCTGAGTATAATTGTTTTAGTCTCTTATGGCATGATGATAGCATATGTATTCAGGTTTATAGCTGTTGTGTTTAAGATGAGAAAAAGTGAAAACATCTTTGTACATTTAAGTCTGTATAATAATAAGCAAAAAAGATTGTGTGTTTATGTATGTTAATATAACATGACAGGCATGAGGACATCTGCCTAATGATGAGGTTCCGTTAAGGGTTTTTTAATCTTTGGTTTCCTTTTTAGTTTTTTGGTCATCCATCCTGTGCAATATGCTGTGTGGAATATCTTTGTCTAAGGATCTGCCCATAATAACAATGTTGGGTGGGGAGGGGAGGGGAGGGGAAAGCTGGCTAATAAAAGCCAAGTTCACTGCCTGTCAGATTGTCAATATTCTTTCTGTAAATAACCTTTTCCCCCAAAGGAAATAAAATCAGCTGGAACTGAACCCTAAAACCCTGCTCCTATTGTCATTATTTTAGACTTTCTGGCTGTATATTTTTGTCCTGTCAAAGGAAAACATTTTACAATGATGGGTCTCGTATATGCAGAGCTGTTAATACAGAAATTTGTCCTTTCCCTGCTCCCCTCCCACTGAAGCTTCGTCTCTTTGTGCATCTTTGGATGTATTCTATGCTTGCATGCTTTCTAGGAATAGGCATGTATTAAAGAAATGTTAATAGCATTTTCAGTGAAAGGCCAAAAGACTAGAATGGGAGATGGACTTGTGCTCAGAGAAGCCCATTAAGAGGGGAAATGCAGCTATAAGGAATGTGTTTTAAAAGGTCCTATAACCATTTTGTCCTATCAATGTGACCTTGCAATGTGTGAAATTCCTGACTTAACATCCTTGACGGGGGTACTTCTAGAGTTTCCAAATGGATTTTATAGCTGAGGAATTACATCAAGCTTATCTTCCATTCTTTGAAAAAATATATAATTTAAATGTTCTTAGCTTGATTCATTGCCAAAATAACAAATTTATTTCCCTTTTCTGGTTTCCCATAACCAATTGCAGAAGACCCTATAAGAAAAACCAGGCAGAGAACTGGGAACAGAAATGCACACTATGAACAGTATTTTTCTTGGTGTCAGTCTCTTTGCAAGGTGTCATCTGGCCCTTTTATCTTTTATATAACCTCTTTTCAAGCAGATGTGAAATAGGTCAGTAGGCGAACTGTTAAGTATTGTGGCAGCTTTGATGAAGCTTAGAATATGCACTGCAAACCAATGGGGTGGGGGTGGGGAAAGAACCTCTTACATAGCCACAAACTCAGTCTTCGAATTGAATTCTATTGTAAAGGCATATGCACTGAATATATCACTGATCAAATAATTTTCTATTTCCCTCATCAATTACACAATACTTAAATGTTAAATCCTTAATAAGCTATGTCTTTTTTTAAAAAAGTACAGTGTTTCTTTTTCAAATGAATCAGGTAAATATGAGCACATTTAATGGGCTGCTAAGTACTGGTATGGTTATCGGAGCATGTCAGAAAAACATCAACAATAATGGCTCCATTCTAAATGTTTCGATGATGAACTTGTGCAATAATGGATGGACACTCTTCATGGATTCCTAGAGCACAATAGATGGGCTGTGTTTGCCTGGTAATTTACCTACTGATTGCTTGACCATGGTTTATACAATCTGTGTTTGCAGAACCTAGTGAACCATAAACTAACTACATAGGTTAGGTTAGGTTTCTACAAGTTACCAGGGTATGGTATGATGTGGTTTGGTGGACTTTTTAATGAGCTGTTAAACAACCATGAACTAAAAGGTACATTTGGTTTTTAAATAAGGAGCAGCATACTTAACATAATAAGACAAGCCAATGTTTACAATACTCCATATGTTTTCATTTACAAAGATTGTCAAACTGCACTATCAACAAGTGAAAAAAAATGGAAAAAATGTTTCAAAATATAGCTGAATCCTTTGTAGCTTATTTAATAAACTGCCTTCCCTAGGGATTTTTATGCATGAAGGAACATTTAAATAGGCAGCTTATATTCTGTTTGTACTACACATTTCCCCAAGGTTAACCATGTTTTGAAATCAAACTAGCATTCAGGGTTTGCATTGCCATGTGGGCTGGACTAAAATGTGGCCAACTAGTTTGTGGTGTGATACACTGCAAGAAATCTTACATAGTATAATTCAGATACATTAAACTAGTTCACTAGCTTGATGGCACTGAGAAATCTTTTGGATTATCAGTATGGGATGCATAGTAATCAGTTGTTTTGCAGTTATCAATTTTGCATATAACTGAGGAATTAACTGCTAATGTTATAAATTAAGTGAAGGCTATATTGCTTATAGGCACTGGGATTTGTTGCAAATTAAAAGCCTCTTCTGGATTTTTGAACCTCAATATATATATTTTCAGTTTAGCAGATATTCAGAAAAGTTTATTTAAATGGGATACAAATATTAAAAATACTGGTTTATTCAGAACATGTTCAACCACAACTAGTTAATTGATTCTGTGCAGCATTTAATATGCTGAGATCCATTTTCAAATTCATGCTCAGCCATGGGAACTTTTAGTCCAAGATGACTTTTAGTCCAACCTACAGCACAGGATTGTTGTGAGGATAAGATAGAGGGGCAACCCTGTATAAGATGCTTTGCGTTCCTCTAGAAAAAAATGGGATAAATCTAATTAAACTCAATACTTTTTAGTCCATATATTTTATACTTCATACTTTAGGGTTCAATCCAGGGTGGATAAAAATCAATGATTTTTTTTAAAAAAATCAAAAAAATCAGATTTTTTTGATTTAAATCGGATTTTTTTGATTTAAATCAAATTTTTTTGATTTTTATCAAATTTTAATAAAAAACTTTTGGGGTAAAAATCTATCGTAAGATAGTTTTCTATTTAAGATACATAAATAATTTAGTTTATTCAGCATGAAATGGAGCTTAATTATGTAGCATGAGGCTGTATATTCTGCAACACTGGGACTATCGGTGAGTCAACAGTGGGTCAAAGGAGTAGCAGAGATGACAGTTGCTCTTTAAAAATTATGATTTAAATTGAGTTGATTTAAATCAAGCCTTTTTACTAGTGATTTAAATCATGATTTAAATTGTGATTTAAATCAACTTGATTTAAATCAAATCCACCCTGGTTCAATCTGCCATTAAATTGAGCAAACTCAGTACACTGAATCAACTATGGTTAACTATGAATTGGTACATTTTGGAAGAAAGCCAGAGGATCATCTCGTCCTCTAATTACTCAGTTTCAGTACTGAAATGACTAAAATAGGAGCCATTTGCTACTTGAAACTTGCAGAAAGTGTTTTCTTTTTCCCCCTGTTCACCATTCCCTCTGCATTTGTGACTGAATCTGCCTTCTGTCCCAGAATCTGAATAATTAATGATCATATCGAGGATGGAGAGAATATTCTAAATTTACCACATATATACCCAGACTTTAATTGTCCTCTCTAGGATACAGTAAATTGTCAGGACCGCAAACAGATTTCTCCACATTTCTTTCTCTGTCCCAATTATTCTATGTATGAACTACTGTTAACCACAGATTTAATTGCTGGTCACACAAGTTGCTAAAATTCTTGTATTTTTAGTCCTTTCAGGATAGGATGCATAAGGCATGTCTGCCACAAAATAGCCCAAGTATATTTTAGCCTAGCATATTGTGCAGAGTCCTGCCCTTGTGACTTTAATGTGAATAAGCTGCTGCCTCAATTGTGACATCTACTGTAATAAGGCTTAAACCACATTACCGATGATACTGTAATTGACTCTGTTGACAATGATTGTGATTTAATTTCGTCAGGATGGGAGGTAGAGAAGCCCTTAACTGTTCCTCCCATGCCATTTTCCAAATTACACTGCTGGTTTTTTCCCTCAGTGCTACTTCCTGATGCATGAAAAAAAGCTTTGCATTGTGTTTTCAATCAAGCAATTGTGTTTGTATATACTAATTTATAAAAAGGATGGTGAACAGAGTGATAGGGTTAAACATTCTCTTTACTAGCTTCATGGTATCTCCCAAGTCATATGTCAACTGATTCAATCCCAATAGAATAGTAATTAATTTTGCTCTTTATTTTTCTGTTAAGCAGTTTACATACTGGTTTTGCATGTTCATAAAATAGTGGCATCACATATCTTTCATGGATGAAGATTTTAACTTAAATCATTTGCAATTAGTACAACTGAATTTGGAGTCCTTTATGTCACCCCCCCCCATTGAAATACACACATGCTGTGTGTTAAACGTATCAGATGTAAGAATGTGAATATTTCCCAGCTTAGGAAAGACAGTATGGAATATCAGGCAACAGATTCTAACCTGCCTACAAGACATTGTATGAGATTCCTGCCCTGGATGTCACAATCATCAATTTTATTACCAAAGAGCCAGCAACTGAGATAACAAATCTCATATCTCAACTTTCTTACCCATAGCCCTCTAGTACTTCAGAAGGATTAAAAACTCATGGGTTCCATTTATTTAGATCTATATCCCATTTTTTATTAAGGTGCTTGAAAAGACATAGTTTCCCATCTTTTATTTATCCCACCTCAACAACACCCAAGAGTAGGGGTGAAATGCTACTGGTTCGCACCGGTTCGGGCGAAATGGTAGCGGTGGATGGTTCGGAGAACCGGTAGCAGCAGCAGCAGCAGCACGAGACTTTGCCCACCCGCCCGGACATCGTTACTTTCTGGAGGTTACCAGGAAGTAAACTGTTTTTTACCCTCAGCGCATGCGCTCCAAAATTGCACGTGACATGCGTGCACACTTCTGAACCGGTAGGGAAGGTAAGTAGAGTTCACCCCTGCCCAAGAGGATTGGGCTTAAAAAAAGATTGGCCCAAAATCACTCATTGAATTATGGTATCTAGATGTGGCCTCTCTTTGGTATCACAAAATAACCTTAATCTAGTGATTTCCAAACTCTATGCTATGGGGCCCCAGAGCCCTGAAGCAGTTCTATATTTTACATAGTAAAATATATTGCTGGGCCCCTATGAGTTTGGAAAATGCAGCCTATGAGTGACTGGTCTGACTTTGTGCCTAAGGCAGGACTAGAAGTCACAGTCTCCCAGTTTATAGCCTCATAAGAGCAGGGGTGAAATGCTACCGGTTCGGACCGGTTCAGCCGAACTGGTAGTGATGGTGGTGGGTGGTTCGGAGAACCGGTAGCGACGGTAGCGCGAGGCTCCGCTCACCTGCCTGGTTGTCATTGCAGGTGGGCAAGTGCAGAGGGCTCTGCCCACCTGCCCGGTCGTCATTGCAGGTGGGCAAGTGCAGAGGGTAAAAAACAGGTTATTTCCTGGTTAAAACCAGGAAGTAACCTGTTTTTTACCCTCTGCACTTGCGCAGAAGGGTTTGCACATGTGCAGATGGTCTCCATGTGCATGTGATACACATGCATGGAGTGCTCACACTCGTGCGACGCATACACTTCTGAACCGGTAGGGAAGGTAAGTAGATTTCACCTCTGCTTAAGAGACCAAATTGTCTCTTCTAAGTCCTAGTTTGTGCCCCCAAAATGCATTCTTAAAATAAGAGAATGCTGAATTCAGAAATGATTTTTTCAGGAAAAAAATTGTTTTAGAACATACATTTGCTGCCTGGGTAACAAATTTAAATAATTATTGTAGAAAACAAAGGATAGATAGTTTCCACCTGCAAACTGGTATTTATATTGTCAAAAGATTATGTAAAACTCATGCATGCATATATCAACCCAGCACAATGCGGGTTTTTATTTTTTGTATCAGACTTGCGGGAAAAGACAAGGTTGATTTATCAAGATGGCAGAATACTTACAACCTTATTCAGAGAAATAATGTAATTGAAGAATTATTAAATTCTAAATACAACATGGGAAAATAACAACTTCTGAATGTGTAGACTAGGAAAATACAAGATGGTTCTTTTAGATAACGAACATCATTCAAGAAGGCTATCAGGCCAAACATGAGAGAAAAGAATTATTAAGATTGATAATGTATATTATCATTACTTAGCTTAAGCCATGATATATTTTAATCATGATTTTCTGAATAAAATACAAAGGCTGATTTCAGGTAACATCCCAAACCAAGTAAACAATGTTACGGGATTGTATGATATTGTATGAACCCCAAAAGTATTATTGGTGGTATTGTCAAAAACTGGTTCAAGTTTCGAGGTCGTCTCAAATAAATTGCATTTCAAACAAAGTCTTTGAAGAAAAACTATTTATTAAGCACGACATTCTAACCCGACTCCAAATGAAGCCAACACTGACGTCCAGCCCCAAAACCCTCCCTTACCGTTCCCCACTCCCCTGCACTCATTGGCCATCTTCCAAGTCATTCTACCCCTAATCTACTCCAGCTCAAAGGAATTTCCCCCCTCCCATCCCATCTCCTAGGGGATATTATCTCCAGGGAAAATAAGTAGGTGAAAAGTCAAACGTCCCTTTCCAGACGCTTTCGCTTCTCTTTCTTATGTCAGCACTAGAGTAAATGCAGGTTGAAGTGCTGACAACTGGGTTATATGAGAAGAAAAACCAATAGCATTTCACTGGGCGTTGCTATAAATGGATGTGTATCTTTGCCTTCATAGACAAATTAATTCATAGATTTTATCAACAAAGGAACTAATTAAAAAATAATTCTATCTGGCATTTTTTTTTTAGTATGAAAATCAAAGTCAGAAAGTTGAATCATTTTAGAAGGATTGGCTTTCCTGCACTAAGGATAAATAATTGTGTATTATTTAATATCTGATTCTTCCAGATAGCCCAATTTTATTTAAGTTTTTTATTTAATATCATTTATATGCTGCCCCAATCCCGAATGACACTATACAGCTCACAGCCACAACAAATGTATAATGTTGAGGGGGAGAAAATCAGAAATTTCAAAAAAAGAAAATGACCAAAACAACTAAGACATTGGAAATTACTAAGATGAAGGCCACAACCTAATCAACTAGTTTGTTAGAATCCAAATATACTTGGGAGTGCACATGTGGTTCAGTGGCTAAGACACTGAGCTTGTCAATCAGAAAGGTCAGCAGTTCGAATCCTTAGTACAGGTCTTCTGCGTGAGCAGGGAGTTGGACTAGATGACCTCCAAGGTCCCTTCCAACTCTGTTACTGTGTGCAAACTTCCAGTCTCTGAAAAAAATCCCACATTACAACACCAGACACCAACTCACTTTCTCTTCCAGGTTTATCCAATTGGCAGCCAACCATGAGACGGTACTAACAAATCTGCCAAGAAAACTGAAAATAGATCTAGTGTGTCAACATTTTGTCCCATCCACCTTTCAGTAACATGGACCAAATTACAAAGAAGGCAGCTTTGCAGGATCTGCAGAACCAATTAACACAGAAAATTACTGATAATTTGCTAATTTTATGGCCAGTAAGTGTTTATTTATTTAAACAAATTTTAACCAATATGATTCTCAATTAAGGTACCTTTAAACATTTATCTAATAAAAGAAATGCTGGCTGCCTTTAAACATTTATCTAATAAAAGAAATGCTGGCTGCCTTAAACTGTTTGCTAAACTGTTAGGAAAATTTTCCAGTGCTCTTTGGAAGCCCACTGGATCCACTGTGTGGACTAACTGGTTGCCACAACCCAAGGCAGTTCAAAAAAGTAGTCAAAGATAAGTATTTGTCCTCCATTTTCAGACCATGTCTCAATTGCTCTGAAACAAAGATGAGATGCAGGATTTGCTCCCCTGTAATGATCAGAGGCGACAAGGCACCTGTGTATGTGAATGTATCTGCAGAAATTTCCTTGGCACCTTCCAGACATTTCTTTTTCTTTTCATTTTAAAAATAGAATGCTGGAATTCTACAAATCAAAATATCTGTTTCTACCATCACTTTTCTTTCCAGGAATGCTTCTGGCCCCACAGGGGCTGCATAAGATTTCTTGTGAAGAAAAATGGTAAATGGTGCGTTTATACATTACATTACAACATCTTTTTGCAAACTTGAGTGCATGTTATTTAGGTGCAATTATTTATAGATTTAAAATATGAAAAAAGTGAATGTAGATAGTGCAGGAACTAGACATCCTTCCATACTTTTTTTTAGTATAAAGTTAGGTCAAATGATGATGGACTTACTGGATTCACCAGATGAAGGCAATTCTATACATAAACAGTCTGACCCTCCTAATCTCTCAGACTATTGCAACTGTTGTTCTGTCTACTTTCAACAACTGTAGATTTGTCTAAGCAGCTGTCTGAGCATTTGAAAATAAAGATAATTCACCCTCACAAAGCAGGGTTAGGCTATTAAAAACCTCTTAAACGTTTCCAAATAGCAATTTCAACTGTGAGAAACATTTTAAAAAGAAGTTATAAATAACTGTTGAAGTCAAAGCATGATCTGGAGGACTAAGATAAATGGCTGTTTCAAACTGCTTGAAAGCAATTCAGATCCACAAAATAGAAGAGAGAGAGACCACTGCAAAAGACCTGCTGAAAATTTTAGCTAACAGTGCATCCATGTAGCAGGGACCCACAGAACAGGATTGTTTATATCATAATTATCTGTGTGGGACAGTCGAAGAAGGATTTTTTTCCTCTGACTTCATCACAAAAGTAATTGTAGGCAAAAGAAAACCCTGATAAGCCTGAAATGTTTTGGAATATCCTCAACCTCACAAGATAGGTTTCAAGAAAAATATGAAACATTTGAAGAGAAAAACACATTTCCAGCTATTAAGCATGGTGGTGGCTTTATTAGTTTTAGGCTGTTGAATAGCCAATAGCATAGGGAATAACAACATTTTCTAGATGCAATTGACCCATAGTGAATGAAGAAATTGAAAAACAATAGTCTAACTCTTACTCCCAAGTCAATCATGAAGTATCTGCAGAAAGAAGAGTGTCCAGATTTAGCTATTATTGAAAATGTGTGAGATCTCAAACATGCAGTGCATGCCAGGAGACCTAAGAAGATTTCTGAGTTGGAAGAAGTCTGCCAAGAATGAAGAAAACCCCAAAAGCAAGAACAGGAAGATTTTTAACTGGCTTCAGAAAATGTTTGGGAGCTATTATGTCTGCCAAGGGAGGTGTAAAAAGGTACTTGTACTGACTGTGTCTTTTTCCAAGCATGTATGATTGGTTCAGAAATGGTTTTGGCTGCCTCCATGCACGTGTGTGCACAGCTATTGCTTCAATGATTCCAAAAGTGGTAATTTTTATGTGCTCCTGTACATTTCCAGCACCTCTTTCAAGGAACTGTATATTCCTAATGTGTGAAACTGCTGACAAAATGATTTAAACTACTCTATGCAATTTGTGTTGTATGTTTAATATGTTGCAATAATTAAATCATTTAATCCTCTATCTGGCTCAGAATGATTATTCACTGTTGTTGTAATTGCTAAGTCTGTCTTATCACAAACATGGAATACGTTGTACCACATTCCTATCTTCTAGAGAACCTTCTGTTTTCAACTGATTTATAGAGCTTGCATTACCAACATATAGATTAATATTAGAACACAAAACAAAAATATATTTCTAGCAAAATAACAAAGGAGTCGATGCAAAAAACAAAGTTATTTTTAAAAGACAACGCTTTATGTATCAAGAATTCCTAACCTTTTTGGGCTGGTGAGAAATATCATATTTTGCTATTGACTCCTTCTTAGGACTGAGAGAATGTCACTCGCCCAAGGTCACCTAGATCAGCAGTCCCCAAACATTCTGGCCTGGAGGACCGGTGGAGTGGGGAGTAGAGGGGATGGTTCTGTATGAGGGGTAGGTCCACGTGTGTGCAAATGGAGCTGTGTGCAAGAGCTGGCCGCTTGTGCAGCCTGGTTCTGAACAGGCCACAGCCTAGTATCACGCTACGGTTCAGGATTTGGGGATCCCTGACCTAGATAGCTTAATGTCGAAGGCAGAATTATGAAAGGCAGAACTTTGAAATATGGATGATAGCCACTACCCAAGATGTTGACTTGCAGTTTTTCCCATTTCACATGACTGGGATGTACATTTAATATGATACTGAGCAAACATGAGTTTGATTATGTCCAAAGCTATTTTTCATGTTACAGGTACCTTTGGCTATACGATCCATGAAAATATATAATATACATTTAAGTAGAGGAGTGTATGCAGTTTCTTAAACTACTTGGAGATCCTTACTTCATTTGTGAGTTTTTGCAGGTACACCAAACTGTAGGAAATTGTAACTAATACTGCCTTGCTTAATGCAAAATGGAGGGTGGGTACCTGAATATTATAGCTCATTAGATAACACAGCAACCATGTTGCTGTAAGATTTGATTGGTAATGGTAAAAGTTGATTTTAGAATTAGATGAAGATCTCACATGAAAACCTGTCTTTATTATTAAGCTAATAATCACCTAACCTACAAATAATATTTTACGTTACAGAAATACAGATATTTGCAGAAATATCACAAGGCAAATGATATTAACACTTTAAACCAGGGGTGAAATCCAGCAGGTTCTGGAGAACCAGTAGCAGAAATTATGAGTTCGGAGAACCAGCGAATACCACCTCTGGCTGGCCGCAGAGTGGGATGGGAATGGAGATTTTGCAATATCCTTCCCCCAGGAGTGGGGAGAAATTGGGGATTTTGCAGTATTCTCCCCTGGAGTGGGGAGGGAATGGAGATTTTGCAGTATCCTTCCCTTGCCATGCCCACCAAGCCACACCCACAGAACCGGTAGGGAAAATTTTTTAGATTTCACCCCTGCTTTAAACTGATTTAAGATGTTATTACCCATCTATCCCTTGGAACAAAATGTATTTGTATGTTACAGTGTAATCTTACATACCAGTAGTATACACTTATTTGTGAGTAGGTGCAATTGAACTCAATGAAATGTACTTCTTGAGTAGAAAGTGTAGGATTATACTGTCAAATGTGAAGCTAGAATTAATGTGATGTGTACTACAGCAGCTGTCCCCAATCTTTCTAGCCTGGTAGCCCGGCCTGGCATGGGAGGGCGTATGAGTGGCATGCACATGTGTTCATCACAGCTCCATTTATGCGAGCAGGGCATGCACGCACCTCCCATTCATGCAAATGGAGCTTTGTGTGGGAGCAGAAGGTCCTTGCGCTCACATGCAGAGCTACACTCACGTGAGTGGCAGGCACTTGTGCTCGCACACAAAGCTGCACTTGCATGAGTGGAGCTTCATGCTTGAGTGCAAGTGCCCTCTGCTCATGCAAGTAGAGCTTCACATGTGCGCACATGCCCATTTCTCCTGTGGCTTGGTTTTGAACAGGCCACAGCCTGGTGGTGGGCCACAGCCTGGGGTTAGAGACCCCTGTACTACAGTACTTGTGGGTTTACAATATGTACAGATATTTTCAAATATATCTTAGATATCTTAGAAAAGAACAGGCAGTAAATTAGCTCAATAGTGGGATACGTATTTCTTCAATTCAGGCATTGCAGATGCAAATAACTTCCCCTTGTCTCTCCTCTTCAGTCCCACATGCCCCTATCTGCAAGCAGTTCAGCATTTCTAAACCCTCTATTCAGATCCTACTTTACCTATAAAGAAGTAGGCGAAACTTGCATCAGTTTGGAGGCTCAGAAGCTCTCAAGATCGTTTTTTAAAACATTTTATTTTATTGAAAAGACAGTGCCATGTCAGGATAACAATGCAAATAAAGTACAACCAGAGAGAGATCAATGATAAATAACATACATGCTAATAACTATAACTGTACTTTATTAATAGTAATTGCAACAATACAACCAAAAAAGAGAGAAAGAAACCAAAAGAAAATAAAAGAAAACTTCAACTAAGTTTCTACTTACATTAGCTTATTTACAAATTTCTCCATATTATATCCATAGTTTTATACCTCTTTGTTGTACTGACATTAATAAACTTCCCTCTCATTTCTGCCTCTTGTCTCTATCCATTCATAAAATGTATTCCATGTCCTGTAATATTTCAAGTCTTCTTTATCTTTAATTTTTAAAGTTAATCTGTCCATTTCTGCACAATCCCAGAAGCTTTCAAGATCTTTTAAACTTTCTACAGAAATACTCAAATGGCCCAAATAACTTTGAAGGCACTCATCTCTCCAGCTATTTCTTCCAAGGATGTGTAGCTTGCTCAGTACTTCTTCAAGAAGTAATATGCCAGGGTCATATAATATACAAATCAGAATTGCTTCTTACCAATTTATCAAGAAATCAGCCCAATTCTATAAGCACTCTGGGAGGCATACAGCATTAAAAAAAGTCAGAATAACAACAACAAAGAAAATAATAAACATCCATAACAGCAAACAAACAAGAGCAAGTAGAAAAAAAAATCAAAGAGATTCATCATCTACTTTAATCCAAGGGCTGGGGAGAAAGCCAGGTTTCCAGAAACTTCTTAAACACAGTGTGCAGGGGGCCCTATGGATTTTTTTCATCTATGAGATTAATAAAGGAGCTCTGGTAGCGCAGCAGACTAAAGCACTGTTATTAACATCAGCTGCCTGCAATTACTGCAAGTTCAAATCTCACCAGGCTCAAGGTTGACTCAGCCTTCCATCCTTTCTAAGGTAGGTAAAATGAGGACCCAGATTGTGGGGGCAATAAGCTGACTTTGTATAAATATACAAAAGTATGAAGGCTATTGCTTAACGCATTGTAAGCTACCCTGAGTCTCCGGAGAAGGGCGGCATATAAATCAAATTAAAAAAAAAAAAGTGGAATGATGCTATAGACTGGTAAAATCCTCAAATTAGGTTAATTGCAGGAGATGGGAGAACACAAAACACATGGCCAAGCTTAGTTCTGGAAGTAGAAAATCTTGAGTTCTTGGTGTTCTCTGAACTTGGCTGTTTACTTGCAAATTTGTTATTATCCAACTAGGTTACATCATCAGTGGGGTTTGATGCTTGTTATAAATAGTAGTTTGCCCTGCCAATTTTGGTGGTAGGACAACTTCCTCCTTGGTGCTTCCATGATTAGAATGTTATTTTCTGCCTGATTGTTTGTCTGCTGTTTATCTCTACTTATCTGAGTATTGGCTGCCGGAGATGATATCTCTTTGTCTCTGTTCTAGGAACTGATGGTACCTGGTTGTGTAATGAAATGTCTGCAAGCAAACAACCAAGCTTAGAGAGCACCAAGAACTCCATAGTTCAGCCCTGAGCTGCCTATATTCTCTTCTGTTGGAATAAGGAAATACATTGCCTAAACCAGAAATTATTCTTCCTAATGTACTAGATTGTTATCAGGAATTTTTTAAAAATTGCATCATGACATCTCTGTAAAATGATATAAACAATTTGCCTTATTTGTGCAAAGATATCATGATACACATTATGTCACTTTGCCCTTCCTTGCAAATGTCCAGTGTTTTGTTCAAATTCATGCATATTTATTTTTCCATCTTTCAAATTTATATAGCTGCCCACATCACAAAGCAAGTGACTTTGGAAGGCATATAACAAAGTTTTAAAAAACCCCAACAATTTATTTATATTTTGTATTTCTTAACCACCCATCTCCCTTGGATAATGCACAAATAATAGCAATTAGTATTATTAAGACATTAAAAATTATAAAAATGTAATTAACAAAAATAAATAATGGGTGAAAGCATGTTAGTACTAATGATGCCACCTGACTAGATAGCCATTTCCTTGGGGTTCCCAGGCTTGATGATACTGAGGAACCTTCAGAAACTCAGAGGAGTGATGGTGACATCCTAACCTCGGGGGAGGATATTCTACAACACGGTCCTCACAGTCAAGGAAATCCTCTGTCTAGGGCCCACCAAATATAACTTCCTAAATGTTGGAACCTGCAGTATATTTTCTGTACCAGATCTGATGGGATGGGTAGATGTAATTGGGGAGAGGCAGTCCCCCTAATAAATCAGTCCCATGCCATGTAGGGCTTTAAAGTTCAAAAACAGCATCTTGAATTAGACCTGGAAACAAACTGGCAACCAATGCAGTTTGCAGGGCAGAGGGGTTCCACCAGGAAAACGGTGATAGATAACTTGCCTGCTTTGCTGCATTTTGCACTTTCTGAAGTTTCCAGATACAATTCAAGAACAACCACATGTAGATTACATTGTGGTAGTATAACCAGGAGGTGATGAGGGCATGAGTAACCATGAGTAGAGCCTGCAATCCAGAAATGGGCTCAACGGGCACACAATAGAAAATTGTGCAAAGGCCTTTCTAACCACGAGTGCCACCTGCTCATTGAATAGGAGTTGTGAAACCAGGAAGATCCACAGATTGTACCTGTAATGTCATCCAGCACCAAACATGGCATTGTCCCAGAAACAGAGGGTCCCAAGACCCAAAGCCACTCAGTCTTGCCAGGGTTCAGTTGAAGCCTGTTGTTCCCCATTCAGACTCTCACACTCTCTAGACACCAGGGTAAGATGTCCACAGCATTTCTTAGTTCCTCAAGAGCAGAGATCTACAATTTGGTATCATCAGCATATTGATGATACCTCACTCATGGCAATGGATGAGCTCACTCAGCAGTCTTATGTAGATTTTAAAAATGAGAGGAGAAAGCAGCCATCTCTGCAGCATGCCACATAATAGGGACTTAGGATGGGATCTCATCTCTCCTCCCCAATCACTACCAACTAGAATCGATCCTGGAGAAATACAACACTGTATTTCTGCCATCTACCTCCAATCATCTTAGTTGATCCAGGTTTACCATGGTTGATGGTCTCAAAAGCTGCCAAAAGATCAAGCAAAGTATTTTTATTATCTTTTCATTTTTAATTATGCTATAAGCCACCCAGAATTAGCATAACAGTGAGATTAGCAACATATAAATATAATAAATAAACTAAGGAAAGGATGGATACAGAACGTTATCCTGCCAACACCAGAGATCATCCAAAAACATAACCAATGCAATTTCTGTCCTTTATCCAGATCTGAATCCTGACTGAAAAGGGTCCAGATTCATCAAGGGCCTCCTGGAGCTGTGGTACAACCATCTTCTCAATCACCTTCTCCAAAAAGGGAAAGTTGGATACTGGATGAAAATTATGCAGTATCATGGGTTCCAGTGATGACATCTTGAGAGTGTGGACCAAGTACTCCTTAAGAGGTAAAGGAACAACTCATTCACTCAAAAAAGAATTCACCATCACCAGAGCACACTAACACACCATCTCCCTAGCTTGCTTTAACAAGCCAGGAGGGGCATGGATCTAAAGCAGGGCTCTCCAAACTTGGCAACTTTTAAGGTTTTTGAACTTCAACTCCCAGAATTCCTCAGCCAGCCAGGCTAGCTGAAGAATTCTGGGAGTTGAAGTCCACAAGTCTTAAAGAGCTGAAAAAGCTTCTTGCATGAGAAGCGAAATGTCTTCGAAGAAAAATCAGAAAGTCCAGGTGCCTCTTGAAAAAGCACCTTTGGGACACAAGTCTTAAAGTTGCCAAGTTTGAAGAGATCTGATTTAAAGAATAGGTGACAGAGCTCACAGCCCTAAGGACTCTGTCCCACTTCATTAGGCCAAACAGGTTCAAACTGTTCCAAGAAAACTAGACAAGGCATCTCCCTGAAACTACAGTAAGACAAGTGTCCAATTGTGAGTGAATTTAAGCATTTCTGGCATATACTGAGCAAATTCTTCTGGGTGGACTTGCAAAGGGTCTTCCAAGCCCTCTTTACTCAAGAAATGTGTCACCAGGGGGGCAGGAAGTCTCTCTGCAGATGCATTAAAGCCACAGAAATATGTGGTGCCTGCTGACGTACATTTCTTTGAAAAACCTCTTTGAGGGTCCATAATCTACTACTCATCCAATTTTCCTTAAAATGTCTTCTGATAACAGGATTAAATAGGATGCTATCATGCTGTAAAGTGAAGCAGGAACCTCCAGGACAGCATTTAGTTGTAGCAGTGCCTTTGACCCCACATAGTTTCCCATGAATGATAGGCAGCATCCTAATGGATTAGATCACATTTCATTAAATGGTCTTTTGTCACTGGCTACAGCCACTCATTTGGAAACAGGGGAAAAAAATATCTGCTGAGGCAGTCATTTTGTGAGTTCCCATTTTACCTCAGAAGGTTGAGACAGTAACAGAGTTGGTAGGGACTTTGGAGGTCATCTAGTCCAACCCCCTGCTCACGCAGGAGACCTGTAGTGGGGATTTGAACCGCCAACCTTTCTGATCGACAAGCTCAGTGTCTTAGCCACAGAGCCACCTCCAAATGTTGCCTAGTTTTGCTTTTTGCTTTACATTCTTAAGGCCAGCCCCTTAGATCTTCTGCACTGCTACAGCAGCCCTACTACATTGAGGGCAAGAGTATATATAGTAAAGTAACATAGATTAGGAATTCCAAACGAAGCGCTGTTGAAAATCCAGCTCAGAAGTGCAGAGACTGGATTGCAAAGGTGACGTCATTCCGATTTTCCCGCTCTCTTCTAGGGGTCCAATAGGGTGGGCGAAGCAGGCTGTCGGTCGCAAGCACGTGCGAAGAAAGTTTTAGCTTTCGCCTGGTTTCAACATTTTCAGCACAGGCTCCCTTTGTATTCGTCCACAAAAGTGCATGCAAGCATTTGGCGAACGGCTGCATAGACTTTATACAATTCTATATTCCCTCAGCTCTTGCCCCTTTCCATTTTTTTAACGCACGTGGATGAACGTAGAGTTTATTTTCTGGCAGAGCGGTAGTGAGGGAGATGGGGTGTGTGTGTGTGTGGACTTTACGTGGGGCCATATTATCAGTGGTTCGGTTTCTACTCGGTGGACTTTCACACCTTCGTTTCAGTGCGTTGTTTTCCTCGAGACATGGGAAAATTGGCCCGACAAACTTACACGCGGTGATGTGGGGACACTAAAGCGGGAGATCTAAAGCGGGAGATGCTTTAGACCCGCGCCGCCGTCTGGAGGGGTGGGGGGTGGGGGTGGGGGTAAGTAGACACTTGATTCCCGTCCGTCATTTAGAAGATCAACAGTCAACCCCCTTCCCTCCTCCCCGGATTTTCTTTTAGCAGCGACAGAATCGGGGAGGGGGGGGGGCGACGCTTCTTCCTTGCTCCGCCACAATTTGCGATTCTCTGGATGGTAAACGGGTTACTTTGGAGAGGAGTTAAGAGCATCGGGACTCCCAGCCGCGGACCGGCTGTGCTTCGCAAGTTTGTGAAGCGGTCTGGGGCTGCGACTTGTTGCTTCTGCGCGACTCTTGAAAGACGCCGGTGTTTTTGCAAAAGCAGATGCGCCTTTGCCGGCCGCTTCTTCTTCTTCTTTTTTGCTTTGCTTTGCTTTGCTTTCCAATCCCCTCCCCCAATGTATTGTGGAGCGAGTCAAGTGGCTTTAGCTGCTCCTGAAGAGGAGGAGGAGGAGGAGGAGGAGGAGGAGGAGGAGGACAGGTGAAAAGGCTGGCGCTTTGTTGTGCGCTGGATGCTCTCGCTTCCACCCCTCCCTGCTTCTTCTGCCTGTGCAACAGGTAGCGATGTCAGAAGCCGGGAAAAGCTGCGCGCCGAGTCCCGGCCGCGGTGACCCTTTTGTTCTCCTCGCCTGGATGCGCTTCCAAAAGTGAAAGGAAAGCGGCTTCACCCAAAACTTGCTTCCCGTCCCCCACCCCTCCCTCTCTCCCTCCTCCCAGCGCGACGCTTGAGTAGCCCTTCCACTCCTCACAACTCCCATCCTGGTTTCCTAAAAGCCCCGCTTTTCGTCTTTGGGAACGGTGAGAGGATCCCGCGCCCACCCTGCCGGATTGCGAGGGGGGGATCGTTCTCCGCGCCTGTCAAGGGGATCCAAACAAAGAGGTGCATTTGCCGGAAATAACGATCGGAGGGATTCTCCTTGCCTCCTCCGCCTCCATTAAGATTGTTTTTCTGGGAGGCTCACTTAGAGGGAAGTTTTGAAACTGGAAGTTAGGGATGAGGCGAGAAACCCAACAGCCTGCGCCTATCTCTCTCTGTGTATATATATATATTTCTTTATCTTATCTCGGGATCCAGACGTTTCGAAGGAGTAAGTGCGGCTGAAGTTGGTGAGTTGCTGCTGGAACCAAGGGTTGGGGGAAGAGAGATGGGAGGGAAAGGGGGAGAAACCTGCTGCTCGCTAGTTCTTTGTCTGATCGGGGAGCTTGAACAAAAGAGAAAACTCGGATGAACTCTTCATCTCCCTGTCTGCCTTATCTGGTCTTTCAAGAGGGTATTTCTTTCACTTCTTGAACTTTCCCAAAGACTTGTAAAACTTTTCCAACAATTACTTCAAGGATCTTGGTTTTTATTCCCCCCTCCCCACCCCCAGCAAGCTAGAGGAAAAGGAAGGTGAGCTGCTGATGTAAGTTTCTCTCTTCGTCCTTTGTAATGAGCAAAAAGTTTTCCGTGGAAAGGTACTCTGATTTTCTGGAAGGGTTAGCCCTGCCTCGCATAAAATCCACTTGGGTCTGATGATCAGCCCCCAGGTCTTACGGGTTGATTTTGCTGATGTCCATTGGGGTCAAGTTGGATCCACTTATGTAAGGCAGTTTGGGTATTAGGCGGAAGAAAGTATTTGCCTGCTGAGATGCGACTTCTCTAAATGTAGAGTGAAAGAGGGATTCTTGTGAGTATGTGGGGCTGGTTGAATAATATATTTTTTTTAAAAAAATGCTTAATTGAAGGGAAAGTGGATTTGGAAGAAGTGGTCCAGGGTGAATCTGTGTGGGTGGAATGCAGGTGGCTGGTGGCTTTTTCCTACAGAGGCAAAATTTGTACAAGGCTGGAACCACCAGATAACTCTTTGTTTTGAAAAAGAAGGATGCTTGGACTTGGACCATTTTATAAGCTCACAAAGGCCTTCGTTAAGACAGAGATTTTCAGGCAGTTTTGTTCTAGCTTCATAACGTACTTCTGAAAATACTATTTATTGCAGATCTTTGGCATCTTCCCCTGCTGTTTTGGGACTTTTACTTATTTTCCATTTCTTGTCATCTGCGCCTCCTTTTGTTTAGCTTTATCCTATTTTTTGCAATCTCTTTTCTCCGTCCCATTGTTCCTGTTTGTTTCCTGTACTTTATTTCATTTACTGTATCTGTAACTTTTTTGTCTTACACATACTGTGGAATTTTGTGAGTTTTCAACATTCTGTAGTATTTTGTGAGTTCTCAGTAGATTTTAATCAGGTCCAGTAGTTTTTTCTCTTTTCTTTTTATGCTGTGCCAGCACCATAAATGCACCATCTTTCCCTATTTTTCTGAAGGGGACTAAGGTTTTCCAATGAGGTCTTCCCTGTTCTAGGGCATTTTTTGAATTACAAGTCCCACAAACAATTTTACAAGGTCACACAAGGAGTTAAGCAAACCCCCCCCCCAAAGGGTTTGGATTGGGGTAGATTGTTACAGTGAAGTTTCATTTCACAGACTTTATCTTAAAAAAGTTTTGGGGAGATATTGCAAAGTTTCAGTTTGCAGTATAAATGTAACAGAAACTAGTTTTGCATGTTGCAATTGTGCTTTTCTAGTTTATCAAGTAAGTCATAATGAACTGGACTGAAGCAAGACAATCCATAAATCATGGTTTATAAGCTAGAGTGAAGCATCCATAGAAAACACTAAAACAGACCAAATCAATTGCTATGCACATATGTGCCCTAGTGGAGTGGAGGAGCAGACTTTCCAGAATTGATATTTGTTGCAGAATTTTATACATTTCTAACTGCCAGTGGATCCTGGCTTGTAAGATCATTCAGCCAAACCATTGGCATCCTGGTTGCATTGTATGGTCAGGCTTTGTTAGGGTCATTATCTAATTTATAAATACACAGTAATCTTTTGGTTTAGACTTTGGATACTGCTGTGTTTGTCTGCAGTGTCTGTAAAATCTTCTTTGTAATATTTTTCCAAATTTGCCATTTGGATTTAGTTTAGTTTAGTTTAGTTTAGTTTAGTTTAGTTTAGTTTAGTTTAGTTTAGTTTAGTTTAGTTGATTTGTATACCGTCCTACTCCCGAAGGACTCAGGGCGGTGAACAACCACAAGATAGGATTTAATGGAGTTAAAGGATTTAATGAAGTTCCTGTATTAAGAGTCACTATTAGTCCGTTAAATTACAGACTTACTTTATAGCAATGCTTCCCAAACTTTTTCCTTCATTACTCAAAAGCTGCTTATTAGAATGCCTTTTTACCCAATGTACAGTAAGTAAAACAACTTTAAGTCAATTTAAATGTAATTGTTATGACTGAGTAGTGGGTTCATGTGTTGTTACCCCAGAAAACTCATTTTTATCAATTTTGGGTCATACACCCAGGTCTAGGAAGCATTGCTTTATATAGTATTTTTTTCAACTGAAAACTAATGATGAATATGTGCAAATTTTAGCAGAATGCTTCAATGAAGTTGGTGCAAGAAGAGAGACCTCATTTCTTATTTGCTGAACCATCTCATGCTGGTATTTCATCTCATCCCTGAAATATTGTATGTGTGTATGTGTGTGTGAGTTTGTGATTCAGTACTTTAATCTGTCTATCTTGATGATGTCTTTCTCTTCAGGAACTTTTCAGATTCTCTTTTATTACCTTTCAGTTAATTTACTGCGTGTTGACATCAAGAGCTTTTCTCTGAGAACAGAAGAGTCAAGCCTAGGATTTTAGATGGCTGCTTCTGTAATTTGGAGTATAGAAACTGCTGTGTTTCTATGTAGTTTCAATATGTAGTTCTGCACGTTCTCCCTTTTAAAGATTAAAGTCATGAAAATGGTTTGGCATGATTTTATTTACTTGTATCCTGCCTTTATTATTTTTACAAATAACTCAAGGCAGCAAACATATCCAACGCATCTTCCCTCCTTCTGTTTTCCTCACAACAACAACTACTGGCCCAAAATCACCCAGCGAGCTTTTGTGGCTAAGGCGAGACTTGAACTCATGGTTTCTCACTTTGTAGTCTGGTGTCTTAACCACTAGACCAAACTGGGTCTCGGTTTGGTATTGATATGATATGTGAACCCAGTCAGTGTAATTGTGTACTTTCCAAAAGATCAAAATTTTATAAAATAAAATGTATGCAGTTTATCTAAATTAAAGCTTGCTTTAATGATTAATCCTAAAATTGGAGGATGCACTCATTCACTCTTTTTATTTCTTGGCAATACTGGTTTCACTTAGTTTCACTTAACAACCAAGCTGCCTATCCCAATTATGGTCATTAAATGAGGGATAGCTGTGGTTTAGCTCATCAGTTTTAACTCAGTATTACAACTGTATATTAATAATGCCTTATAAACAATCTTTTAGTAATTTGCAATTAAAATGTAACTCTTAAGAAAGTTGGAAGCAAGCTGGTTTCTCCAATCTTGGACCATTTCATGTTTGTTGAGACTGCAGCTCCTTAAAGTCTCAAGAGCCACAAAGAGTATCTAAGAGTTGACATTATAATAAATTTGGACAGTCTAAGTTTGGGACTTCACCTAAGTATTTAGTTTAAACTATATTAATAACAATGGTAGTCTAATTATCATAATTTAGGTGAATTACCTAAACAGATTAAAACAAGGGCTTGCCTCGATATTTTATCAAGTGAAAATACATTTCCAGAAATAGAGCTCCAAAGTATAACATATGACTTCAGCTCTTAAGAAAACAATTCCCAATTGGTGATGTTTAATAGTCCTATTATTCAGCAGTTTTGATCAAGAATGGTAGTTTGCAATCTGGCACACTTTTGCTGTCATTGAACTTAATAGGGCTTAATTCTGAGTGAATTTGCACTGACAATGCTCTATAGTTACATCTTTAGATATACAGATAGTCCTTGCGTGCTGGCCGCCTTGTTTAGTGGCCATCACAATGAAGATGGTAATAAAAAAGTAATTTTATGATCAATTCTTGCATTTATGACCTTTGCAGGTCAGTAAAGCAAAGGAAAGCTGAAACAGGATTGTAAGCCCAGAAATAGTTTTGCTTAATGACTGAGTTGCTGGTTCCAACTATAGTCACTAAATGAGGACTACCTGTAAATTATATCTGCAGCACACATATTCCTTTTTTTTTTTTTAATTTGATTTATATGCCGCCCTTATCCGAAGACTCAGGGCAGCTTACAGTGCGCTAAGCAATAGCCTTCATCCTTTTTGTATATTTATACAAAGTCAGCTTATTGCCCCCACAACTGGGTCCTCAATTTACCTACCTTAGAAAGGATGGAAGGCTGAGTCAACCTTGAGCCTGGCGAGATTCGAACCTGCAGTAATTGCAGGCAGCTGGTCTTAATAACAGGGTGCTTTAGACCACTGTACTACCAAGGCTCTTACATTCCTGAGTAAGCATATTCAGTATAGCTAAAAATAGAGAAAGTATGTTTCAGTATAACTGACAAGCAATTAAATAAATCCTTAGTAAATTTGTTTACAGTTATGGTTGGTATTATTTTTATAATACAAGTATTAATATGAGCTAGTATGTAACATTGCAACCTTTTATTTTTACTGAATAGATAAGAAAAGTGAATGTCAGTGAAACAGAACATCTACCAAGATGCTATATTTAAATCCCTTATCAAGTTATGAGTCGTCATGGGCAAATAGGTGGCAATATAAATTAAATAAATAAATAAGTTCAGCGGGTTGGATGCTTCATTTTATTAACCTTCAAATGGTTAACAAAAGAAGACATCAGTGCTTGGATTTATAAATTTGGATTTCTAGACATGAACGCTTGTGAAAATTCCGGTATTTGGTTTGGATTATGAAATATCATTCCAGCACTTCTAAGGTAAATGTGCTTTCTGATAATTGAAAATAATTGTGTTCAAAGATTTGTGAACCATAGTGAATAATTAACTTGTTTTCCTTTAATTATTTTGCTTAATTAATACATTTCTCTGACATAAATCTGATACATTTGTCAGGCACTGCTCATAAATATTAATGTTGTGGCTGATTTCATATATCACCCTAAACCATAATGCACAGTAAAATTTTGATGGTACGGGCCAGTTGAGAAGAAAGGCTGCCCGTTAATGCTCAATTGTCACTTTCATTTTTATGTAATTAGCAGAGTTTACATTATGTTGGTTTCTGAGATTTGCATAATGATGTAATTTATATAGTTTATTCATTTATACAAATAATACAAGATGAGAAAATTATGTCAGTTGTCCAGACTGATTTAAAAACAATGCACTCAGCCATCCGCAGCTTACATTAGTCATTCTCCTTCCACTGCTGGTGAGGTGCGCCAGCTGAGGCAGCTGCTCTCCCTTTGCAACGCCTCCGCAACTCTACAAACGCTCAAGGCCTTGCAAACTCCTTGTGGAGGAAGATGATGAAGAAGGTCAGCTGTAGGTGGGAGACGTAGGCAGCAGTGGCAGATGTCAAGCACTCAGGAAATCAGGAGATTCAGGCAGTTCAACTGAGTATAAAGATTTATTACAAGCTTAAGCTCTCAATGAGAATCTGGCCAAGTGACCGTTAAGGGAAGTGTGCGGGAGTTAAGAATTGAAAGGAATTCAAGGTGGCCTGGACTTAGGTCTCTTGCGGGTACGAAGGGACTTGTGACTTATGTGTTTGACCTCTCCCTCGGGCTCAGCTTGGTCATTCTCCTACACCAGATTGTAGATCGGGCAAAAGAGAAGAGATAGGGAGAGATAGGTAAGGGAATTGAATTGCACATTGCAGTTGTAAATATGGGTGACCTCCCAAGCACCCAAATTGTGAGCATGTGACCACAAGGGTGCTGCAACAGCCATAACTTTGAGAACTGGTCATGATTACCATTAATTTAGAAACATGATAACTTTGAAGGGTCCCTGAATGAATGCTTATTAAGTGAGGACTACCTGTAGTTCTTTTTATTCTGCTTGTGAATTATTGGTTGCTAAGGTCCTGATAGACCTCAAGTTGGGGTTATTATTTTACTAAAACAATGTTGAATTTATTTAATCAAATTTATATGGCTACCCATCTCACACAAAATGAACGACCTTGGGGATGGTTTACTTCCATGGAGAAGCCTTCCTTAAGGGTTTAAAATATATAAGCAAATACATTTCCTTCTGGTTCTTTTTATTGTTGCAATAGTAGTGTGATGGTTTGGTTCATTCTCCAGGGTAATTATGAATTGGAATTAGACAAGTCATGCTTGGGTTGATATACTAAATCATACTGCTTCCAGTGGATCTTTCATGTCTGATTCGCATCTTACATTTGGCGATCAATCCAAATATGTTGCTGATATGAATATTAATAACACATCGATAATGAAAGGTTTAGCACTCATGAAAAAAGTATTCAAGTTATGTCTTAAATCTAAGTTCTGGTTTGTGCATTGATTTTTGTCTGCCAGCTTGTATACATACTCAGTATGTAATTGGGGCACAGTAGGAAAACAGTTGCTTTTGATATGCATATGTTCTCCCACAAGATTTCTTGAAGGCTATAAAAGATGTAGGGCAGTCTTTTACACTTTTCTTAAGAAAAGTCCTGAGTATGACTCTTCTTTTTTTTTTTTTTCATAGAGGAAGTCACTTGTTTTCTAAACTTTTAAATAAAATGATAGGTCTATATCATTGGTGCTTTATCCGTTACCACTGTAATAATTCTTAAATTTAGGTATTGCCATACTGTGAGCAAATGATATCACTCCTACATGAATATGATCTTCAGTTTCAGTTTTCCCCCATGGACTTGGGTAGCTTTTTAGGAAAATAAACTTTTAAAAGTACGAGAAAGTGGTTATTCAACTTATTCCATAGTGTATACTTGTCTTTCATTCCCTTCCTCTTAGCTAGAACGCCAGGATGTCCAATACATTTCTCTAATATTATATATCATCAAGGATACTTGATTGTTAATGGTATACCAATCCCTTTAATATGTAAATTAGTTGACAAATCTATCTGTGGTACAAGAATTAAAAGTACTGAAACTCACATTGTTTAAAGAACTTTAAAGCGGTCGATAAAGACAAAATTGATGATATTTGGAAGATTTTAAATATTTTAATCTAGAATATAATTCTTGTTTAACAGTACTTATAGTTTTGAGAAAGGAGATAAGCACAAATATAAATTTCCGGCTTATTTTGGATGTGTGCTACTTCTGCTTATCTTGTGAACTAATTTCCGTCTAACGAATATATATTCTGAATCTAATTCTGTGGAAAGAGACCATGTATTCAAACAGAGTCTTTTGAGGTACAATAGCCCATAAGGTGGCTCCATCATGTACCATGCACTGATGAACTTGTCTGTATATTTCTTTATAAACATTTAGTTTCAATATGCCATTATCAAAATTATTTCAGTGTTTTGGTAAGTTTTAAAATATGTCATTCCAATGACCTGGACCAAATGATAGGTTATCGTTTGTGTAAATGTCATTTATTGAATATTGGTTCTGCATGACACACCAAATTAGTAACAATTTTATTTAAATCGCAAAACTATTCCTTGTTAAGTTTATTATTAAAAGAAATATAGTGCATCAAAGTCACTCTGGACTACATTTGCATTAGAAAATGACAAATGGTGGCTTAGATATTTCAGGGATAAAGCACCAAATGAAACATGACATTTTGGATCAGCCTAAATTATATCTCCAGCCTAATTATGATTTGATAAAACCACTGAGAAAAGTGGTTGTAAGAAAAGCTTTTCCTAATGGGATTATAAATACATCTCATTGCTTTGATTTACTAATTTTAAAGGTGGTTAAGTGGATGGAATCCCAGGTAAAGAACCTGGGTGACCGGGATGGGGGAGACCCTGAGGGCCCTAGCCCAGGTCATGTGCAAATATCTCCCTGCTCAGGAGTTAAAATCCTTCCTGCTGAAATCCAAGGAAGATTTTTAGCCCCTGAATGGAGAGACATTTGTGGGCAGTCTTTGTTGGGCCTCCCAGAGTTTCCCCCAACTCTGAGGCACCCCAAACTTCTTATCTTACTGGGCTGCCTCTCTGCTTTTGGATTTCAGCTCTGGGAGCTGGCTCAAAGGGCTGCCTGCAGAAGTATTTCAGCTCCTACAAAAGAACTGCCTGTGGAAGGATTTTGGCTCCTGCATGTTTGGATGCCATGGAGGTCAAATCCTTGGAAAGGCAATTAAATTTGTAACTGTATGGAGAAGTAAATTTGTCACTCTGCTTAAATCTGCTGTAAAGAAGACTGAAAGTCACTTCTTTATATCTTTTTTCTAGCTTCCCTTTTTCCCCTTTTGTTGAACTTTTAGTTTTTTCATTGATTTCTTTTTTCTTCCTTCCTAAAAAGAAGCTGTATTGCTTTTTGTCAGCCTTTCAAGTAGATCAGATGGCAAACACAGCAAGATGAGTTAATTCTATTTTTTTGCAAGGCTACATTAATAGCATCTTGCAAGTCTAAAAGTATAAATCATTAACGCCTGAGAAGTTGGGGCAGATCCTTTCTCAGTTTCTTTCTCTGCCCATCATTCAAATGTGGGCCTGGTCCCTTTTATCTGATTGTTCCCTAGGCAGCATCTCTTTCCCTTGTTTCTCAAGGTCATTCCCATATGCCATTACAATTTCATAGGAAGGATATAGCAAATACTGGGCACAATGGTGTCGGTGGTTGAATAATATCAGTTAGACTTCACAGATAACCTTTAATGTGATGGATATCCAAGTGTTTGTGCTCCCAACTGCTGATGCAAAAATAGAAAAGATGGATGAGTTTTATGTTCAAATTCAAACTATAATTGACAGAACATAAAAGCAGGATTTGCTGCAATCTGGATTGGAGGTTGGATTGCCAAAGTTGGAAAATAGTAAGGAGAAAAACATAATTGGATGGGCTAAGAAATAGAAAAAAATAGCAGAGCAACTTATCAATTTCTGCCAAATCCAATACTTTCTTCATCGCTAAAACATCCTTTAAAAAATTAAATGCTTATATGCCTGGACATCACCAGACAGATAATGAAATTGATCACATTATGGGTGACAGCTACTTTGATACAAAGGTTTAGGCATCAGATTTAGAAACCCAGGAGACTGAATTCTGGTCTTGCCTTAGACACAATCACTTTGGTCACCTTGGGTCAGTCACTTTCTTTCAGTACTATGAAGGATGCAATGGAAAACAAGTTCCAAAATTTGGCCAAGAAGACCACATGGACTTGAAGGTACACACACACACACACACACACACACACACACACACCCTGTTGGTGCAAGGAGACGGAAGACTTCAGTTAATATATGGCTGCAACTGTCTGTGTTAAGAGATCACACATTGCAGATTTGCAAATTCCAAGCCAAGTCTAGTGGAAATACAAAGCTAGACAGTTTCCAAGATATGATCTTCAGAACTTTCATTTTCAATGAGAACGTCAGGAATTACTTGAGTTCCTGAAGCTAATTGGTGGAGACCTAGAGGAATTGTGGGATTAAATCAAAGAAGTTGTTAAAGATGATGGTGAAAAAAAGCCTTCCAAAGACCAAGAAATGGTAGACAACAAACATAACAGATGGCGGGAATTGCCAAAAAGAGAGGAGACATTAGAGACCAAGAAAGCCAAAGTCAAAGGAAGGAATTTAAAAATTTTTTGAAGAACTTTTAAAAGACACAAGAAATATTGTTACAGTGGCATCTGTAAAAACACTGAAGAGGGAAACAGGCACTGCAAATCAAGAACAGTTTTCCAAAAGATTTCCAAACTCAAATGTGCTGGGCTCAAATGGGTATGCCAAAGGACAGATAGTGTAATGGTATGTAAGAATGACCTTGAGGAACAGAGGAAAAATTGCTGCCCAGGAAATGATCAGACAGTACAGTTGTTTAACAGGCAGAGAGAGAAATTTACGAAATATCTGTTCTAATGGATTAGGCAGTTAGAGTTTCAGCATGAGATATGAACTTCGACTTGCAAGATGGATGTCAGTCCTTCCAGGTAAATCAGACAGGAAACACAATTGGATGAGCTAATTCTACTTTATTGTAAGGCTACATTAACAGAATCTTGCAAGCTTGAAAGTACAAATCTCCTGCCTACACTTTTAACTGCCTGATCCATTAGTTTCCTAGATTTCTTCCTCTGATTGTTAAGCAACTATGGACTCCGCCCTCTCTTACCTGTTTGTTTTGTAGGCAGCAGCACTTCCCCTTGTCCTTCAAAGTCATTCACACATTCCATTAAGGATACATATTAACTTATTCAAAAGAGTTAAAGTTGGAAGAAATATACTGAAATTCTTTATAGTAGAGATGTCTGGTAATGACCGCTTGGTCCAGGGTCATTATTTCGTAAAAAAAAAGGTTGTAACTTTATACAGTTTAATTTCAAAAGTAAATCAGTGCCAACTATTGCCAAATTGTTTTGCATTTATATTTACAGTATTTATTTATTCTTTTTTGTTTTTTATACTGCAGAGTCATATTTGAGTTGGCAGCCTAATAGTAATAGCACTTAGAGTTAGACTTATATACCGCTTCATAGTGCTTTACAGCTCTCTCTAATCTTACAAATAAATTAATAGCACAAACATAGTGTAATTCTGATTTGTTAATAAACAATAGCAAAATAAAAATATAGTATCTAGCAAAAGGCATTATTTGTTTAGCTTTTTCTGAAAACTTAAGAACTTGGCCAGGTCAGGTTTCAAATAAAGTACAGTATGTTCTTTGAAGCTGTTTCATCTTTTCAACCAACAGTATCACTTTAGCCTTTCAGCCCTTCAAATTACCTAGCCCTAAAGCTCCCACAGGGCTCTCCAGCATGTTTGAAGATGATATACAAATAAAAGATTCCTAATGGCTACGATTCTTGGTATAACCAAAGAAACAAGAAAAAAGATGTCAGAAAATATTCATCAACTGGAATAGGACATGGTAACAAGGTCAACCAATGTATAGGCATAGCAACTAAGTCAGCCAATGAGGGCTTTTTGAGAGCTGAGACAGACTGCAGCCAGGGCATGTCTTAGTCTGCAGCTTCTGAGTCTGTGCAGAAAAACTGAAACTAGTCTGCTCTGCTGAAATGAAACTAACTGTTCTCTCCTGCTGTCTGTTTTGCTTGTAATTGCTACTACGTTGAAGAAGAATCTATGTTGGTATTGTACATTTATCTTCATGTATTATATGTATATAAAGAAGTTAATGAATCCTGCTGAATCAGTTTACCTGTGTGCTTTCTGGATTTAATTTCTGCAACGACCTCTGATATAAGAGATAAAAGAAAATTGGTTGAGTCAACTTAACTCCTCGGGGCTTCATGGACTTTGTATATTCCATGTACGTTTCATGGCGTTTGTATTCTTCTTGGGAGCAATATGGAAGTGACTTGTCTTTTCATCTTCTGGGATACATGGTTGTTTTCAAATTTCCTGGTTTTAATCCATTTTGCAGCTCTCCAAGAATTACCTAGGTCCAACCTTGTTTGGCTATTTGGGATTAGTCAAAATGCTTCTTTTCTCCTGAATGTAGAATGGTTTTTTTTAAAAAAAAATTGTGGGGGGAACTAAATATAATCTGAAGAGTGGATGTTCTTATGTGAATTTTTGGGTGTGAAGGATTATTATTGTTATAGTGGATTGCATATTTAGAGTAGATTCTGCATTTCTATCCACCAAACAAGTAATACTTAAGCACCTGGGATAGGCAAATGCTGTTGTTTGATGCTATTAAAGGTATAGCCACAGGATGTAAACTGTTCCAAGTAAAACCGCCTTTTGCAATTGTCAATGCTGATGGTGTTCAAGAAGTGATCCATTTGTTTTGGGACTGCACCAGTGATGAAATTCATTTTTTTTTACTACTGGTTCTGTGGGCGTGGCTTGGTGGGTGTGGCATGGCATGGCTTGGTGGGCATGGCAGGGGAAGGATACTGCAAAATCCCCATTCCCACCCCACTCCAGGGGAAGGATATTGCAAAATCTCCATTCCCTTCCCATTCCTGGGGGAAGGATATTGCAAAATCTCCACTCCCACCCTACTCCAGGGGAATGATACTGCAAAATCCCCATTCCCTCCCCACTCCTGGGGGAAGGATATTGCAAAATCTCCATTCCCACCCCACTCTGGGGCTAGCCAGAGGTGGTATTTGCCGGTTCTCCAAACTACTCAAAATTTCTGCTATCGGTTCTCCAGAACCTGTCAGAACCTGCTGGATTTCACCCCTGGACTGCATCCAATGTGCCTATTACTATTGGTACTATCTTTTCTTTTGCAACAGTGATTCCATTTGCAGGACTTTATATTTTGTTATTTTCTCCAGCTCTTCCTCTTTTCTTCTACTGTCTCCAGGTGTTGCCATATTCACTATCTAGATTTTTTGTTTGTTTGTTTCTTATCAACAGTTGTTAGGTCTGGAGTGTTTGTGTGGCAGAGGCTTGTCTGTTTAAATTCTAAACTTCCAGAGCACTTTCACTTATTCATTTTCAATTACTTTCTCTACTTTGTGATCCTACCAATTTTTTTGCTTGTAAGCAAATGATATTTCTTGCAGATATTCCATCATTATTGCTACTTTGTCATGCTATTGTTTGCAGTCAGTCCTGCAGTAGCTAACTAAGTGGTCCATTGTTTCTTCAGCTTCTTTGCAGAGGCGGCATTTGCTGTCTGTTGATGTCTACTCAATTCTGGCTCTATATGCATTTGTGCTTAAGGCTTGGTCTTGTGCAGCCAGAATTAGCAACCCTGTCTCTTTCTTCAACTGTGCTGCTCTTAGCCATTGGCGGATTTTGTTATTTGCTTTGCCTGCTAGTTGGGTTTTTTTAAATGTATTGGCCATGTAATACTTTGTCTTGCCATGCCTTTTTTTCCTGTCTTCATTTGGTCTTTCTTGTAGGCAGTTTAGTCTCTCCAGTATACAGTAAGCCTTCATGGTTTGTTAGCTTTAGTTCATCTTCTACACTGACCTTCTGTTGTGGTCCACCAGCAGTCTGCGGAGCTGGCACAGTGAGGAGGCTGGAGAGGAACATGGGCCAGTCCTGGAGTCTGGGGAAGGCTCGGACGAGGGATCTGCATCGGAGGCAGAAATGGGGCCAGGGTCATCTGGGAGTTATGTGCGGACTCTGGAGCCTCCAGAATCAAACATCAGAGAGGCAGAGGAATAGGGGGAGCCTGTTCCTAATGCGCGCATGGGCAGAGCTGCCAGAAGGCAAGAACAGTTAAAACAAAAGGGACAACTCAGGAGTAAGGCTTGGAGATGATTGGCCCCTCCCATAAGACATAAAGGAAGAGCAAAGGCATGTGGGCCTTTGCAGGAAGCAATGTTGTAGATGGTGTTGGTTTGTACCTTGAAACTCCGTTTTTGACTCTGTGTTTCTGTGTGGCCTTGCCAAGATAATTGCCAATTAGGTCTTTGGCAGCGTGTCAAAGAAGATAAAGATGGCTGTTTACCAGCCTTATCCAAAGGACTGTGGCAGACTTCTGTTGGACTATTTATAAACTCTTGGTGATTCAGCATGTGCTGTGAATGAAAGGAATTCACAGCCGTTAAAATAAAAGAAAGGGTTTTTGAGACTAATTGTGTGCTTTTTACTATATCAGGAAGCCTAGGTGAGAACACCTTCAGATATTCTTCCAATGGCCTTTTTTCTTCTTCAGCTGTCTGATGTACTTGCAATATTCCATGCCCACATCACTCCTTGGTAAGTAGAGTCAATATTGTTGCTGAGATAAAGAGCATGATTTATTGTTACTATTTTTCTGGTCTTCCCATCTGGGCTTTTAGTTCTGCTTGAGTCCAGTCTATAATTCTAGCTATATACCTAATGACTGGAATTGTTCAGGTCTTAATTGCCTTGATAGTATTTCTTCCACTGAATTTGGTCGTTAAAATCGTCTTCACTCCCTTGATTATTCACTTCAAACCTTCTTCTTCAGTTTGCATAATTTTTCCCCTGTTGGTGGAAAGGGGAAATTGTCCAGTCCAAACTTCATTGCAATATCTTGATTATGCAGACAGCATTGAACAGCAATTCTATTTCAGATGGTGTTTTCCCATACAGCTTCAGATCATTCATGGTGGAGTATGCCTGGCAGATGTTTTTGATGATTGATAGCCATGACCTGACTTGTTCAGTATTGTTGACAGAGGAATAAAAGTAATGATTACAATTGTGATGACAGTGAATCTCCTTGAAAGTTTCCTCTCTTGATATTAACCTCTCCCAGTTTGTAATCATTGACCAGAAACTGTGTTGTCTATTGTACCATTGAATTTTTCAAAAACAAAAACAAAAACAAAAAAACTGTTATAGTCCCTTTGGTTTTGGTAAAAATGGCAAATTATTTCCTAATTTTTCTACTATTGCAACTGCAAAAAAAAAAAGTTAAATGATATTTCAGAGTTCACTATAGAGATGATCCATATTGTTTTTTTTGCTTGAATGGACAATATGAGAAAAACTTAAGGGGAGTTCATGGATAGAAAGATAACAGAAGGAATGTAGCATCTTCGATTTTAAAAATTACAGTACTGTGGGTTTTGAGGAGGAAGAAAAGAACAAAAAATTTAGAAGTTTAAATTACATGTATAAAAAAATATTATCCATGTTTGCTAATGCCTAAATTCAAAGACCCTACAACCAACAATGCAAATTGTGTTACACACAAGAGTTCCGCACTTTTTGGGTGGGAAGATTTTTAAGCTGCAAGGTTAAAAAATATTTTTAATGGTGTACAAGGGCACATGCGTGCAGCTAGAGTATTAACAAAATAGTTTTTAACAGCATATGTGTGTACAGGCATGTAGCTGGAATATTTTAAAAAATTATGTACAAAGGCATCTTGTACATACCAGCATATTTCTACCAATATTTAAGGTCAAGAGATTCATAAAAATGATTTAGAAGTTCAAAGAGCCAAGTACATCATAACACTTTTCATACAGATTCATTATGGTTTTCCTTTCTGTCTGAACATTTTATATTCCACAAACAGTTTCTGTTAACAGAGATGGTTGACAAATTATTTTTTGCTGTTGCAGTTAACCAGCATGTGACCCAAGTCACAAAGCATGACAAGATAGCTTTCTTCTTCCTGCTTTTGATTTTTTAAAAAATGATAAATATCCATTTATCTGATGTTGCAATGAAGCTGAATATATTTATTTTGCCTCATGGAAACTGAAACCAAATGGAATCACATAAAAACATGTATGTATAAGTGTTGGTATTTATTTGGAGATAATTGAGGCTGATTCTCATTTGTATGGATCCCTGAGTCTTTTAGGATAACCTGAAATACTCTATGCATACATGTCAGTTAATAATGATGAAGGCAAGGGGGAATACCTTAGCCAGCTCATGCAAACAAAAGCAGCAGCATGTAGCATGCTTAGACTAGATATCCATTTAGCAGCAATATCCCTGTTTGGTGCTGACACTTGCCTTTATTGCTTCCTTTGATGCCTAGAGTAATTACTTTCCTCATCCGTCATTGACCTTAGCCAAGGCTGGTAAATCAAACAAATGAATAATCTCAGTGGCAACCCATCCTAGACTATTCAAGGATAGGATATGATGCTTCTTGTTCATGTTTGTCACACGTTTCTCTCACTTTGATTCAGTTCACACATCGGTCTAAGCCATAACATGCATTTGGTTGGCCTTGGTGTATTGTATTAACCAGCTGTAGCAGTTTATAAACCTACAGTTTATGATGTAATGTGATATGTGAAGTCAGCTATTTGTGATTTATTCAATAAAACATGGTGAAGCAAACTATGGGTTAACCTGATTTGGGAACATAGATGATATTATTTCAGCAAAATTAAAACCATAGTGTATTTCTGTATAGATTTATAAAGGAAACACAGAAACATATATTAATAAAAAGTTCAAATTGCAGCCAGAATTTTGTTTGAAAATATTCTCACCTTCCACAATGCTCTCCCCTCCCTCCCGCAATACATAGTGGTAATGGTACAAGGCATCCTATCATTAAAAGATTAACACAGAGGTAGTATTCAGCAGGTTCTGACCAGTTCTGGAGAACCTGTAGCGGAAATTTTGAGTAGTTCGGAGAACTACTACCTTTGACTGGCCCCGCCCCCATCTATTCTCTGCCTCCTGAGTCCCAGCTAATCAGGAGGAAATGGGAATTTTGCAGTAACATTACCTTGTATTGGGGAGGGAATGGAGATTTTACAGTATCCTTCCCCTGCCACTCCCACCAAGCCATGCCCACCAAGCCACACTCACAGAACTGGTAGTAAAACATTTTGAAACCCACCACTGGGTTAACAGTGGTAGAAAAAGGTTTATCCTCTGGCAAATTAATGTTTTGTAAGTAGACAGATGTAGGAGAAGAGCAGGCAGAATGGGGGGAAGGAGGCAGAGTTAAACAAGTCATCAACCTTACCGTTCCACTAATGATCCAAGTCCAACCTCTTAAATTCCATTGAACCTTATCTGATGCCAATTTAGTAGTGAACTTTAGTTTACTAGATTTTTGTGAATATAGGTTTGAGCAATAAACCTTCTGATTTGCAACTTACCATGTGTTACTGATCTTTGTGCCTCACACCATATCTACCATAACATGTATTGTTTTCCCCCGAAAGGTGGGTTCAATTTTGTTATAACTAATAAAGACTGATTATAGAGACTGCTATTTTTCTGGGGCATGGATATTTTAATATCTATATATAGGGTACAGAGTGTGCGTATGTTGTGACCCCCACTCCCGAGCCTGTCCTAACAGAGGAAGTGGATTCAGAAGGTTATGGGGAGGAACTGACAAGGCCTCCCTCTCCAGGACCCTCCTTTCTGGCAATGCCTCAGGTTCCATCCGAAGGCCAGGAGGAACAGCCTGGGATGTGCCAGGAGGAAGGCATATCAGAGCACCAATTGATAGGGAGCGAGGATGATGAATCCTGGCTTGATCCCAGGCAGCGTCGGAGGGAGAAGCATGTGCAGCAACGGAAGAGGCATGGGAGGGCCAGAGATTGAGCTGAGTCACGGAGCCACGCCCCACCAGGAATAAAAGTGGGTGGGATTGCTCTTCAGGCTTTGTGATGGACAAAGTTAAACCCAGAAAGTCACATTGTGATCTCTGAAATTCAGCTTGGATATATTTTGGACTGAACATTGACTAAACTCGTGTCTCGTGGATAATTTGTTGCTCCTGGAATGGACTGAAGATAAGTCCTCTTCTGCTTTATGGGAATGAAAACGGTCTTAGCAGGCATTCGGCAGTTTGCTGCCAAAACCTTGGTCTGCCAAGAATTTTAATCTGTTTACCTAATAAAATATTGGCAGGCGTGCTTGGTATTACGTTTGCCTGTGTGAGGAAGGGGGACAGAACAGCGTATATAAAATTAGCAAACAACAATGCTTCATATAAGATCTGTTTCCTATGGTGTTAGCAGCAGAATATTTCATGCTGTGTCTTAAGCAGATTTCAAGGTGATACTTTGGGATTTTTTTCAAGGGATTTTTATGACACTGTTAAGGCTTTCTTATGGGGACATCCCAGTCTTCATAGCCACCATGGCACATATGGACCTCTACTCTTCTTGCAATGGAGACCAGGATATTGAATGTAATTCCAAGTGGCATGTCAAATATTTGCAAAGACTTCCTGCGTGTTTATGGATTCTTTTGGCTTTGATGGCTTTATAACGTTTTCTTTCAATGTTGGCATGAACTCTTAATGGGGAAATGGTTAGAAAATTCATATGATGGGAATTCTTAAGCAAGATTGATCTTATGATGGAGGACCTGGTGGCAATGAAACAGCAAAGAAAATGGCTGGTATAGTGATGACAAAAAATATGATTCACCCAGATTAGACTCGGAGAGTATTCTCTAGGATTGATGGCAGGAAAGAAGTCGTCCCTATCAGTATTGCTTCTATTAGTAGTCCTGTCTTATAAGAGACTTTAGGGGGATAGAGAAGAGATTGCTTAGTGCTTTCTATGATTTATTTATAAAACATTTTAAAAACAAGATTATTCCTACATTGCAAACTGCCTGAGTGGCGATTGTGTGATGGAAATGCTGTGATAGTTGTAAATTTGAGGAATGAGTACAAACTTTTCCTTTACCAAGTTGCTGGTCCCAATTCTGGTTGCTAAGAGACAACTACCAGTACCGGTAGCAATATTGCAAGATGAAACAGTTTTTTAACATGTCCATTCCCACAGTTTTTGGAACAGACATATTTTAACAACTTTACTAAAATCCAGCAGGATGAAGGCTTTATAGGCTGGGCTGTACAGGCCTCTGTTCCAGAGAAGGGCCCCACAACTGAGAAGACACAACTTCATGATCCCATTGATGTAATTCCTTGATACAGCCAATTCTTCCTGATATTACTGTATAGACAAATACAGCTGGGAGTAGGTAGACGCAGAGAAAAAGTCCTCAGTCATGAAGGATTTATAGGTGAAAACTAGCATACCGAACTGCACCTGGAAACAATAGGTAAGTCGTGCAATGATCAAAGTAGAAGTATTACAAGTATTACAAATTTGTGACCATTTGTTTAGTGACTCTTCAAAGTTACAAAAAAGTGACTTACAATTGGCTTTTGCACTTTCGCACTTATGATTGTTATTGCAGTCACGTGATCAAAATTAGGCTCTTGGCATTTAGCATATATTTTCAATGGTTGCAGCACCTTGAGGTCATGTGGTCACCATTTGTGACCTTCCCAGTTGGCTTTCAACAAGTAAACCAGATTTGCTTAACAACTCACAACTCACTTAACTGCAGTGATTCACAGAGGGTGTGGCAAAAAAGGCTATAAAATTGGGCATAGCTCACTTAACAACTACCTTTTGGTCCTGATTTTTTTTTTTAATTTGATTTATATGCCGCCCTTCTCCGGAGACTTAGGGCGGCTTACAATGCGTTAAGCAATAGCCTTCATACTTTTGTATATTTATACAAAGTCATCTTATTGCCCGCACAAACTGTGTCCTCAATTTACCTACCTTAGAAAGGATGGAAGGCTGAGTCAACCCTGAGCCTGGTGAGATTCAAACTTACAGTAATTGCAGACAGCTGGTGTTAATCACAATGCTATCAGTCTGCTGAGCCACCAGTCCCTTTGATTGTGGTTGTAATTTGAGGACTACCTATATTAGACTGTTTTCTAGCTTGAAGCCACTGTTTCCCATGATCTGTCTTGGACTATGTTCTTGCCATTATAAGTGTGGTTGTTTTTTTCTTCCCTGAAGATGCATAAGACTGGCTGCTTATTTTCATTACACACTGCTTGCATTTTGCCCAAGAGCTGACTTCTTAAGATGCTTTGTTCTGATACTGAACAGCTTGTAAGACGTTCTCTCTCTAGAAGAAATTAAGACAATGTTCATTGAAAGCTCATGAGGTTAAGTGGGTAGAAGAAATAAGCAGTTAACATTATCAGGTCTTAGTGAGAGATGGACTAGTAGGAGGGCTCGGGTATATATATTCATATGTTTTATATGAATATGGAGGCTGTGAAAGGTTGAAAACCTGAGTTGGAGGAGTAATTTTGACAGGTAGAAGAAGCTTCAGGCTGGATAGCTAAATCAACTTCTACTCAAGGCAAGGGAAACAAAGGACTGGTTGAATGATGATCCAGTGCTTGTATGGTGGAACCAGTAGGCAAAGGAAGATATGACATTAGGCACTGAATTAGCTAATCCAGCAAAAAGATCATTGGCAACATAATGCCAGTGTCCCCACACCCAATGGTCTCTTCTCTACATTAGCAATAATATATGATTGGATGCTTTGTCCACAGGCTGAGTTAGTTAATGTCAGGACCATTGCAGTAAGACTTTGCTCTTCCATTACTTGTTACTAGGGAATAAAAGGACTTTGTGTTCATAACTGAGACCTTGTTGGCACACATGGGGTTTTAAGCCTATCTGAGATTTGCCTTCTTTGGCAATGACAACATTGAGGGAAAACAGTGATCCTGTATGAGAGACCTTAGCTATTAGCTGTCTGCTCCAGAGGTTGTTAGATGCAAATGTTAGTTGTTGAACTTTGTTCTAGAGATAACCTAATGGTTTTGTTGGTGTACCTTCTACCCTTCAGCCCAGCTGTTTCTGTACTTAAACTAAATGTTATTGTAGGACTGGTATTGGATTTGCTTCAGTTGTCAGTGCTGGTGGATTTCAGTTGCCTATGATTTTTCTTAATGAAGTATAGAGCTTTTGATTTCAAGATGGAGGATAGTGTAATTAGTGCTTTGTCATACATTTAGATCTCTTCCTGGGCAGCCTGCAGCTAGTTGCCACTACTGATCTCCTAAAAGGTGAGGGACCAATTAAAACGGTGTGGCCCAGATATCGTAACGTGTTGTTTCCATTTTCAGATGAGGCTTGAGGCTTTCCAAGCAAAAATGGTGTTTTGTCGTGACTCTTGATTATCTTTGGAATGAATAGGAATCCCTTTGTGGCTTGTTCATAGCTGCAGATCTCAGGAGGCTTTGTGAGAAATAGGTGAGATATAAAGAAGTCAATTAGAGTTACCTGTGCAGTGAGCGAGTCTTCTTACATTTGCTGCATGGACTGAAGAATGAAGATTCCCAAAAAAGTAGGGGTTGCTTTTGTAGCCTTCGGTACTTTTTTCTAGAGTTTCCCCTTTCAGGGAGCCTTAAACAATGGTGACTGCTTTTACCTCTCTTGCAAACCTCCATAAGTTTGGACCATTGCAAAGTTTCATAATAATTGGAAAAAAAATAAAATTCTATTAACTTGGAATAAGAGCCATTGAGTTTAGTTGGATTTACTGTAGAGCATCGTGCCCACCAGAAAATCTGTTTTTCTAAGCTTTTTTTTTTTTTCAAATGTTTGTAAATCTGCATAGTTTTGTAAACAGTTGCTTGCTTGCTTGTTTTCCCTTCCCTTACCCAGTTATTTTTCCATTATCTCATCTCCCGCTTGTTTTGATTATCCTCTTATCTTCCTTCCAGGAGATATCATCCTTACCATCATCTTCATCTTGTTTTCTCCTTGTTTTTTCATATGATTTTTGCTGGAAAGAATGATTTCAAAGAATGATTTGTCTCTATATATGCAATGCAAGATCTGTTTTTACAAAAATGATTCCTTATTTTACAAGCCTGTTATTTTAGTAACTCATTAATTAATGTCTTGTTTTGGCTTGTCCTTGTTGGAAGATAAGGTAAAGGTAAAGGTTCCCCTCGCACATATGTACTAATCGTTCCCGACTCTAGGGGGCAGTGCTCATCTCTGTTTCAAAGCCGAAGAGCCAGCACTGTCCGAAGATGTCTCCGAGGTCATGTGGCCGGCATAACTAAACGCCAAAGGCGCATGGAATGCTGTTACCTTCCCACCAAAGGTGGTCTCTATTTTTCTACTTGCATTTATTACGTGCTTTTGAACTGCTAGGTTGGCAGAAGCTGGGACAAATAACGGGAGCTCACCCTGTTACGCAGCACTAGGGATTTGAACCGCTGAACTGCCAACCTTTCAATTGACAAGCTCAGCTTCTTAGTATTATTTATTTATTTATTTATTCATTCAATCATACATCCATTCATATTTATATGTCTGCCCATCTCACAAACATGTGACTCTAGGTGTCGTACAATAAGAGTATTTCAGAAGAGAGCAGAATGCAATTTTTTTAGAGCTGGAAGTGAGCATCACCCACTGCCCAGAGGACAAATCATGAACTAGAAAGATTGTTTGGAGGTGGAAGAAACTTCTAATGTAATTTACCGGATTCCTTGCAGGGGTTGCCCCTGTAACTGTGGGACAGATGGGGAGGAAGCTAATCACCAGATTGTGAGAACATGAGCTAGCGGTTAGACAAGAAGACCCGAACTCATTGGTAGCCTCACACTGCAATGAACAAGGACATGCATTCGATTTTTCAGCTACTATGATTGTTGGCAGAGCAGGGACAAAAATAGCCAGAGAAATGTTGGAAGCCTGGGAAATAGGCCTCTTGTCAGTAAGTAGGAATGCTGATTTACCATGAGCCAATCAGGTACTTAGGAGCTGAGGGTAGGATGGCACAAGGAAACAGAAATTCTCAGCCATTAACACCCTAATTAACAACTAAAAGCTACACCCAACTAGAAACCATATAAATATAGCACATAGAACAGCCCAGTGTACACATTCTGGAGAGAGAGAAGTTCCCGGATGATGGACTCCACATGATCCTGAAAGATTGGAAGAATAAACTTTTCGTCCAGATGACTGACTCAGATTGGATCCTACAACATTATTCTGGGACACATATATTCATTTCATTTGTAAAAAATCTAAAAACTATTAAAATGTACAAAACAATATTTTTATTGATAATATTAAGATTATAAGAGGCATAAAACTGAAAACCAGAAATAAAAAGAATTCGGGGAACAGCAGGTGGTACATTAAAATCATTTAAGTATTTCAGAAGATTTGGCAAGTGAGTATATATACAAATATGTACATATTTGCATGTACATATGAAAGTATCTCACATGGATATGCTTATTGGAGGAAAGATCTCCAAGCTTGTTTTGATTTTTTGGAGAGTACATCAAATTCAAAATAAACTTTGAATGTGAACTCTTGTTTTCTTAAGTTCTTTTTCCAGTTCCAATCTATAAATACTTTAGGAATGTTTATACAGTTTTTATTATTTACTCTTACTGTTTTTGTTTAGATTAATCTATCTTAGAAAAGCATGATAAAATAGAGAAGAGGATTATATTTTAATTTAAAACTGAAAAAGACTAAATGAAAAATGGGGTCAGTATTTTAAAGCTGGGATATGTCCTTTTAAATATCAGATTAAAAAACTTTCTTGGAAAACAACTATTGCATTTATGCTGCCACACACAATTTACTTAATGGATTTTCAAGACCACCCCAAAATTTTGGGCTGTGCATAATCAGTAAAATGAAACTTTACAACTTGTTTCCCGTTTCAGAAATAAAGAACCTCAGAACCCTTTTATAAATATAGCCCCATCAATTTTATAATACATACATACATGAAGTTGGACAACATAACAACTAAGCTTCAACTTCAAAGGCCTGATCTAAAAGAAAAGTCTTGAAAGCTTTGCTGAAAAATAGGAGTGAAGGGGCCAAGTGGATATCTGGAGGAACATGGCCAATATAGGTAGTCTTCAACTTATGACCAAAATTTCTGTTGTTAAGTGAGACATTTGTTTTGCCCCATTTTATGGCTTTATTTGCCACAGTTGTTAACTGAGTCACTGCAGTTGATAAATTAGTAACCCGGTTGTTAAGTGAATCTGGCTTCCCCATTGACTTTGCTTGTGAGAAGGTCGCAAAAGGTGATCACATGACCTTGGGACATAGCAAAGGTCATAAATATGAGCCGGTTGCTAAGCATCTGAATTTTGATCACATGATCATGGGGATACTGCAAAGGTCGTAACTATGAAAAACAGTCATAAATTATATTTGTAATTTTGAAGAGTCACTAAATGAACTGTTGTAAATCGAGGACTACCTGTATTGTTGGGGCTGCAACTATGAAAGCCTGCCTTTTAAACTACAGTGTTTTTAATTTCATGAGGGAGCATAATCATCAGGAAATAATCTCTAAGAGACCTGAGAGGATGGGCAGATTCATATTGGACATGATCATCACTGTTGCTATATATGCCTTTATTGGTGATTACTAGCATTGAATTGGATCCAGCTACTGTAAAGTAGGTGTTATTCTACAGTCTGGAGTTCTACCTGGTAACTTCCAGTTGATACATTCTGTTCTGTTTGTGTAGTCCTCAAAAGAAGCCCCATGCAGAGGATGTTATAATAATTTTGTCTCGAGAAAAGGCCGCTTTGTCTAAGTTGGGATATAATTGTGCACCAGCTACAGCTGGGCAAAATTCCCCTATTGGAAACACACACACACACACACTCATTTGCTGTTCAAGTAGAAAGTTTCAATCCAGGAGAATTCTCAAGTCATGGACCAATCTTTCAAGGAGAGCCCAATGGCCATCTGTCACTAATGCTAGAATTGCTGTTTAACAACAACTCTGAGTCTCAGCTGTTTTCTCCCCATCCAGTCCCTATGAGCCTCTAGACCAGTAATTGCTAACTGAGTGCCCAAAACGCTCGTGCAAACTTCCAAAATGCAATGTGTGCGTGGCCCCCGCACATGCACCCCGCCTCCCATGCATGCACACATGGTCCCTCTGCATGTGCCCCACCCCCAATGCATGCACGTACGGCCCCCTTGCACGCGCCCTGCCCCTGCGCATGTGGAGCAGACACCCGAAGACCAGTTGGCTGTTGGGAGGTTTATGTGCATGTGCAGCGGGACTAAACTGAGGTGACAGCTCACATGCCATCAGAGAGGGCGCTGCATGCCACCTTTGGCACGCGTGCCATAGGTTCGTCATCACGGCTCTAGACATTGACTCTAGGTTTCCACCATGTCTCCAGCTTGTCCTGGGATTGTGATATATAACTGAATATCATCAGGATATTGATCATAGCTGATCCCTACCATCAAGATCAATTCTCAAAGCAGTTTCATGTAACTATTAATAATTCCATGCAGTCCAAATAGCAAAGTTCTTTTTAAAAAGCATGAATAGAATAGATGGAGGAAATTAAACCAGTTTCTCCCATATGGGATTATAGTCGTAGGCATGGATATTCACAGGAGAGACAAATAACAACAGGGCAGTTCCTCAGGTAAATGCTTCTACTTACAGTATGTACAGTATGTATGGGGCCATTGCAGTTCGTGGTAGACAGCACTGGGCTTGAGGACTTTATTTCAGAATCAGTGTTCTAGTGAAAAGGAACCCTGAGAGGTTTTTTTCCAGTTCAAAGCTTTAAAGGGGAGGAAAAACTTCATATTTAGTTTAAGTGGGCCTCATTGGTAATTTCTCTTTCAATTAGTATTGGGAACTACTGAGCTATGCTATGTTTGGTAAAGCAGCATAGTGCTGTAGGGACCTAATTTATAGTTTGTTTAGGAAAAAGAAAAAGTGCAAAATAAGTTCTTGAAGTCATGTAAGGCTCTCTCAGTTAAATCAAGAACATTTTATTATTCTGTCAACACTCTTAGAAAATGTTTGGAGTTCAAGAGATCTGCTTTTACATGCATACAATCTTTAAGAAAAAAATGTATGAAGTAATAGGAATTAAAACCAGAGATTTATTATTTTTTTAAAGCCATCTCTAGATAAAATATTTAATGGCAGGGCGATGCTTGAGAAATTTGTTTTATTCAAGGTCAAATGAGATTAAACCTCATCTTCCCTCTTTTCCTCAATAAATGTCTCTGGTCTCTCTTGCTGCTCTTGATTCTTTCTATTTATCACATTTCATATACCCTTCGTCTATACATTGTTTATTAAGCCCCTTCTAGTGAATTTGAATGATCTTCCATTTTTAATTTCTTTGGAGGAAAACAAAAGATTATTTGATCGATTTTTGTTTGAAGATTACTGTTTACTCCAGTTCTAAAGGATGATTTGAAGTATTCAAAAATTAACTGTTCTCCTTAACAAGAAAAGAGGGCATTTTTTCATTAACAGGTAAGATTGCAAAGGAAACCGTTAATACAGACATTGAGCCAAGCCTCTGAGAAAGGATCATGGTGTTAATGAAATATATATTTACCTTTTGAATTGAGTACATATTTTTAATAAACCATTGAAGTGTATATGTTTTATCTATGATAAATAAATTTTGGGAAAATATTACCTTAATTAAATATTTTAATTTTGAGAGACAGATTATTTTATTATTATTTTCAGTAATACTTCAATCCATTGTTACACTTGACTCAGTTACACTATAAGCAAAATATTAATGGAATGTTACATTAGGGGGAAAAAAGGAGATCTTGAAATGTTACAATTTGAACAAACTCAATTTGAAGGCCTTGTCTTTGTTGAAGCAGAATGGTATTCATTAATGCCATTCATTAAAAAGTGCCCCTTTCTTTCCTTTTACAACATGCAAGTCAGTGAGCTTCAGTGAATTGAGGATTCTCTGTGTGCATCCTTTTGCATGCATGAACTGTTCATCCCATTGACGTGAATGAAGAATACCAACAAATATGCAGTGGAACCAGCAACCTGTGGAACCAATTTACATTGTGTTTGCAGAAGGTGTTTTTCTGTTTTCATTTTCATTCTTTTCACCATCTTTTCCTTCCTATTAATTGGACGTTGGGATGGTGATGCAACAATAAAACCATTCAAACTTTTGTTCTCTGCCTCGGAATGTTCCCATTTCAGGTGGGAAAATGAGGAGCCAAGAGAATGCGTAACCTCTGTGTCTTTCTTTTCTTCTGCTTTGAATTGTCTCTTGGAGATGCCCAATGCTTTTGTCCACTTGACTGGCTATTGGGACGTTCCTCCTCTGCTGTTGGATTTCCCACAGGGTTCAGTCTCAAGCAGGGAGGCCTTAAGACTGCGGCCTAGGAAAACTCTGGCTAAATAGGAAAGGGTTAAATGAAATTGAGAATGGCTGCTTTGTTGTTAATTTACATTCATTGTGACCTGAGAAATGCATGACCTGTGTGAGACTCTCAACCACTTCAGTTAATTTCAGTTGGTGTTTTGCACGCCAACTTCCTGTTAGATTGTGTCCTTTTTATTTTTAGTAATAATGGCTTTTAAAGTGGCAGTTGAAATAAGGTAGTTGTAGCATTATTTCACCATGTCATTTTGCTCGTAGGGTTAATAGAACATAGGGAAGTATTTTCACAGTAAACAGGTATTTTTGGAAAACCCATTTTAACTAAGTAGGTATTCTCAGAAAATCAGTTCATAAATCTTTGGCTATGTTGTTCCTCTGAGTTACTAGTACTATTTAATGCTTTCCTGGGATTATCTGATTTTTTTTTTTTTAAAAAAGAAAACATTCTGTTAAAAGTAAGCCATCAACTTCAGACTTAATGTTTGTTTCCAGTAATGCCTCTGGACTCCAGGAGATATTCTGGGAAAATATCTGCACCTCACTGCTCAGATAAAAGGCAAGGAGAAGCAGAAATAGTAGAGAACTAGAGGGCCAGTGGTGGGTTGCTACTGGTACACAGTGGTTTGGGCGAACCGGTAGCACTAACAATCACCTGGTAGCGAATCAGTTCCTCCCGTCGTTCAGATTGGCCCACCTGCCAACCCAGGCTCCTTTTTACCTTTATCTTCTCAGCTGATTAGCATGGCAGAGTGGATTGCCGTGTGAATCAGCTGTGCTCTCCCCAGTAGAAATGCGGAAGTTGAAAGTTTTTGCAAATTGTGCATGTGCACACAGCGCGTCTTTCGCGCACGCAAAGCACGAGGCACGCACACAAAGCGCAAGCACAAAGCGCACACATGAAGCACGCAATCAGTGAAGCAGTAGTAAAACCGGTAGCAACCCACCACTGTAGAGGGCATGACAATAACTTTACTTATTTGTCTTCTATTAAATGAGTAACTGGCAAAGTCCAGCACACAGGTAGTCCTTGATTTACAAACATTCACTTAATGACCATTCAAAGTTACAACGGCACTGGAAAAAATGACTTATTTTACACACTTATGACCATTGCAGCAGCCTCATGGTTATGTGATCAAACGCTTAGCAACTGACTCGTATTTATGAAGGTTGCAGTGTGCTAAGGTCACATGATAACCTTTTGTGACCTTCTGACAAGCACAGTCAATGAGGAAGTCAGATTCACTTAACAACCATGACACTAATGTAACAACTGCAGCGATTCATTTAACAACTGTGTGGCAAGAAAGGTCACAATTATAAAAGTATGAATTTTAACAATAATAAACTTGTCCTGGGAGGCGCCCGGTTGGTGCAGTGGTTAAAGTGCAGTATTACAGGCAAATCCTGCCTACAGCCTGAAGCTTGATTTTGACGGGGCTCAAAATTGACTCACCCTTCCATCCTTCTGAGGTCGGTAAAATGAGGACCCAGATTGTTGGGGCAATCTGCTGACATTGTAAACTGCCTTAAGAGTGCTGTAAAGCACTATAAAGTGGTATATAAATATAAGTGCGATTGCTATTGCTATAGTCCTATTTTCTGAGGGATCTCTATGACTTGTATGCACAGAAGTGGATAAGTGAAGGAAAAGCATTTCCTAGGAAGAGCAACTGTACAGCAGTGGTAATACAGGAATAAATACAGGCTTAGTAATGGTGAGCTTGGTTGGTACAGGTTTTTTGCTCAGTCCAAAAAGAAAATAAGAAAAAGTGTTGCTACTCACAATTAAACCTTGGTTATTGTGATCATTTTTTTAGATTAGCAGATGTGTAATGTAAATGTTAATTAGCCTTGAAAATCCTTCAGATATTTAAGCTAAATAAGCCTAAATAAAGCCCATATGTTTTAAAAATACATTACTTTAGAGCATGCAGTGCATGCATGCATCATGTTTAGGCTAAACTGAGCATGGGATATGAATAGTTAAGGGGCTGCATCTCTTTCTTGTCTATGTTACTTAAATTGCCAGTGGATATGGGAAAGATAATACGTATTTGAACAAGTCTCTAGAAGATTAGCATGATGGAAGGAAGCATACATTTAATGCCTTTTTTCTCCTGAGATACATTTTCTTTACAGAGATACATAGCCCTTTTTATGAAGGAATATTTGATGATATGAGTCCTTGCTATACTCTGAAATAAAATAGTTCACCCAGAAGTTTACTACCTAAGTGGGAACTATGCCTATGATTTGGTTACTCATGAAATAGTAGTCATAATGTTTGAGAGGTAATGGTAATGGGATTTTGAAATGTTGAACTGTAAATCTATAAGGGAATTTTGGCTTGCAGGCTGAGGAAGAATCCTCTATGCCTGAACAAATTAATTTCTATATTGTCTAATTTCTACCTGGGAAAGCAGGCAAGGAACCTACTTTATGATGGGAGCTAAAGACATATTTGACAGCAAAAGTCTAAGAACTCTGGAAAAAGTCTAAGGACTTTTAACAAAAGCTCTTAGTTCTTTTTAGAACTAAGTAACTTAGTTCTTAAGTTCTTTTTAAGAAAAGTCTAAGAACACTGTCTCTCATTCTTCTGTAGAAAAATGTTCCTGTAGGAGATGACCAGGTTGAGCAGGAGTCAAGTGGGTAATCAGTTTGGAGTTCCTTCGCACCCACAAGAGAACTAAGTCCAGCCCTCCCTGAATTCTGTTGATTCTTATCTACTGCCAATTTGCCTTGACTGTTAGTAGTTCAGATTCTTGTTTAGAGATAGCATGAAATAATCTTGTGCTCTTTTTGAATAATTCTGGCTCCTGATTTCTTGCACCTGATAGTTCCATCTTGATCCATTGATCTTAAAAATAATGGCAGATCTTAGGATAATAAAAATATCGGGGAATCTGTCTTGGATTTCATTGGTCATGTCCATGCTGTCTCCTATGCTGCCTGGGCTTCACTGGGAATATTATCTGGTTAGGGCTCTTTTGACATAAAAATATTGCCTATATTGTCTTGTCAATATTGTGTTTGAATTGTTCATGAGTGTTGCATGGTTACTACATGCAAATGTACTGTTGTAGTTTGCTAATCCTTTAATGAGGAACGCTGGGCGCAAGATAAGGTATTAGTTTAACAATGACCCCCAATACACAGCACCACGGTTAATTGCATCCTGCTAGTCCACAACTACTTATTACTAAATAATTTGACTTCTGGCAGCTTTGCTTGCCACTATTAAGAAAACAAATACAAGACACCACCAAAAGTTTGCTTTACGATAAGCTTTGTTTGTGTTTCTGAGTGGGCTGAAATACTGACAGTTAAACGAAATGTTCTTTATATAGTAAGTAATAAATAATACCTTGTCTTGTTTTTCTGTTTTTATATTTCCTGTTCAGTTTAGCTATTTAGGCACGTTAAAACTGTTAACTGTAGTAGCAAAAGCAGAGTGACATGGCAACTATTTTTATCAGAATGCTCATATTTATCAATGTTTTTTCTACTAGTGAACATAATGTTGATGGGTTGGGTTTTTTTTGTTTTTTGTTTTGATTTACTGTAGATACTATGGTCTGGAAATTTTGTGGTTCCATTCTTAAACAACATTCATTGCTTTTAAAAAGTGTATTTTTAATATATAAATTCTGTCTTTGACTCATATTTTTTTGACTATCATAGTGAACCAGGTAAATTTTTGAATTTTATTGATTAATTTGTACAAGCTGACTGTAGTAGTTTGTAGAAAAATGAGAGCATTGAAAGATCAATTAGTTCTGTGAATAAAAAAAAATGATTCACATTGGAATTTGTGGTTTTGGACTAAGATTATAACTCCTAGTTTTCCACGTACACCTACCTACTACCAGGTATTGCAGGAAGATTTCTCCCCGATAGGGAAAATAGTGACAGTTCCATGACTAGTAGAATATGTAATTGTATATCTAAGTTTGAGTCAGCAGATCAGAAATGAATTGTTTATGAATGAATTGTGTTTATTTTGGATCTTTTTTTGTTTCATTAGTGATGGAAAAGACTTAGTTGATGTCTTCATGGGTACTTGATATAATAGGATTTGGCCCTTTTTTATCTTGCAATATCTAGTGACAAGATAGTGACAATTTGAATAAAATATTTTCTATGGGGTAAGTTTGTGTACCTGGGTACACAACTTATATCTTGAACCATTACAAAAACCTTGTTGTGAGAATTATGCAGTTTAAAATTCAAGAAGGAGGCAAGAATAAAAGTATTTTTTTATAAGTGAGTTACAGCTAGGTATAAAACATAAAACTTATATATTTAGTTAACATATAAAGAATTTAACAAAATCAAATTCAAGCTAGTATGATAATACTCAACTTACAACCATTCATTTGGTGATTGTTTGATGTTACAACAGCACTGAAAAAGTGACTTATGACCAGTTTTCACACTTATGACCATTGCAGCATCCCCATGGTCATGTGATCAAAATTCAGACATTTGGCAAGTGGCATGTATTTATGATGGTTGCATGTCTTGGGATCATGTGATCCCCCTTTTGTGACTTTCTGACAAGCGAAGTCAATGGGGAAGCCAAATTCATATAACAACCATATTACTAACTTAACAACTGATTCACTTAACAACTGTGGCAAGAAATATCCTTCAATGAGACAAATCTCCCTTAACAACTGTCTCGCTTAGCAGTAGAAATTTTGGGCTCAGTTGTGATTGTAAGTCAAGGACGATCTATATTTTCATTTTATATAGGCAAACATTCTTATTTATAGAGACAGTTCAAATGTTTGTAGTGAATGGTATGACATATACTGGAAAATCTGCTTAAAAGTGGTCCATTTTCACAAATGCACAGCCTGCCCAGCATCATGGATGTACAAGTATTTAGCCGCTTGCGACTTCAGGCTAGGATGTCTGAAGAAGACTCATTCTCTGTGGTTGTCAGGAGAAGACTTGATTTGATTATCCCTGCAAAATGAGGCATGACTGTAAAACCTGTCTTTGGGCACCAAGAATGCATATCAAGGAAAAGAGTTTTTTGAATGATTGATGGAGGCACTTTGTGTGTTCAAAGGTGACGAAGGTCAAAGAGAGAGCCATCCAATAGGTACCGGATGTACAGTCCTCCTCCAGACCTGTACAGCACATGACAACATGCAAAATGAAGAACAGTTTGAATAGGATTAGCACACAATCTGTTTTACTCCGTTGGAAATAGCAAATGCAGCTGATTTACCCTTGTTGTAAATAATCTGTTCTATCATTCCATTGTGGAGTAGCTAAACCAATTTGGACATCCATAATATCTCAGGATGATCTAGAAAGCCTCCCTGTTTAAAGTGTTAAATGCCAAGTCAACGAAGACAGAGTAAAGAGGTTTGTTCTGCTCGATGTACTTCTCCTGGACTTGCTTCATGGTTTGTTCACAGGCTGTTGTGGTCTGTTCTGGTCAAAAACTACACTGCGCCCCTGGGAGGTTCCTTTCTCAGACAGTAACAAGTCTGTTCAAGAGACTCTGGGAAAAGATCTCGTCTGCCGTGGACAGCAGTGAGATAGATACCTGTAAAGTTTCCACAATCTGATTTTCTTCCTTTATTTTAATAGAGAGCTATAATGAGAACATCACAGAAGTCATCAGGCATCCTCTTGGTGGATCAAATGTCTTCTAAGATGTCTTGAAAAACCTATAGGGCCGTGATGGCGAGCCCTCTCTGTGGGCACACCAGCCATTTCCCCAGCCCAGCTCTACCATGAATGCGTGCGTGCCTCCCATCGGCCAGCTGGTCTTTGGGTCTCTGCCGTGCATGTGCGGGGGCGGGGCCTACCACGATCTCCACAGGTTCCACCCTCCGCAGGTGCCTCTCCGTGACAGGAATGGAGGAGAAAGCTAGGACGTGATGGGGGTAGAAACTGCAAAGATCAGAGAAGGCACGGAAGGCAGGAGAAAGCTAGGACGCGATGGGGTGCATGTGCGGTGCCCCCCGTCACATTGCATTTTGGGGATTGTGACATGCAGGTGTGCATTCGTGCAGGCGCACACACGCTTTGCGCACTCGGCACCAAAAAGGTTAACCATCACTGCTATAGGATATTTGAGTTCTGTGCTTTGTAGATCTCAGCAGGAAGGCTACCCTGTCCAGTTGCTTTAATTGAGTTCATTTGTGAGATTGCTTTCTTGATCTCATCAGTAGAGTGAGGCAGGTGTTGGGCATCCAAAATAGGCAGATGAGGAATCTGCTGTAAGACATCAGGACTGCCTTTTGAATAGGTTGAAAAACTGTTCAGTCCAGTGGTGTTCCAGGCCTTTCTCTCTTTCATCAGGCAAGTCCCATCAGATGACAGCAAAGGGAAGCATCCTGATTTAGAAGGATCATAAACTGTCTTTATAGCGCTGAAGGACTCTCTGGTGGCATGTATGTCTGCACGATGTTCCACCTGCTCAGCCTTCCTTTGCCATAGCCCATCCTGCATTTCTGGCAGTTTTATCTGTGCTTTGGATTGCAGGTGCTTATACTTGTCTCTCTTTGAGACAGATGATGAATCATTCTGCCAGTCTGCAAAGGCCTTGTTTTTGGCCTGGAGGGCTGCTGAAATGAACTTGCGGTATTCATCAAACCAGTTTTGATGTATCCAGGTTTTCAGCCCATGCACTGTTGTTGCAATCTGTGTGATGACATATTTAAACTGTGTCCACTTTTCAGAACAGGTTTCCTAGAAGTTGTAAATTGCCAGAGAGTTTTTCATTAAGTGCATATTGGAAGCATTGGCCTGGGTTTTGTAGACTGTCGATGTTGAATGACTTTATGGCAGCCTTTGGTTTTGTTTTGTTTTTACAATGTAAAGGAGCTATGTGTTGGACCAACCTGTGCCGTCCATAATTCAAGACCTCATTGTGGGTAATGTTGAGATCTTTAAGATTATGTTTACTTACTAAGCCACAGTCAGGTAGGTGCCAGTGTTTGGACTTGGGATCCATCCAGGTAGTTTGCAAGTCTGAACATTGTGTTTTGTTTTTTTTTTAAATTTGATTTATATGCCGCCCTTATCCGGAGACTCAGTGTTAATGATGCACAGGTTGTACTCCGCATATTTGCTTAGAAACAGGTCACTGCTATTTAATTTTCCTACTTCATGTCTCCCAAGGACTCCATTTCAGTTATTGCTGCATTTTCTCAGACAGGTATTGAGAAAGGATTCTCTTGTTATGGTACATGTTCTTCTGTTATCAAGATTTATCCTCATGTTGGCAAAAGTTATATGTATGGCCATGTATTGAGGTACTTTTAAACTCTTATGGATATAAATATTTGGAGGCCAAGATTGATACTGGAGATCCAAGTGTCTTTTTTGGGGGGGGTCATTATAGCATGTACAGTTATGTAAACCTATTTATAACAAGGGTCCAAATACAACTAAGAAAAGCTTAATAAATAATATATTCTTTACTATTTATTTTTAGTTCATTTCTGATAAGCTTTCATAAATGAATGCATCATTGTGTGTCATTATACTTTGTGAACCATATTATTAAGTGATTCCTTGGTTAAGTTAGCTGCAATCCTTTGCATTCTTGTTGAGAATATATTTTCAAGTGGCGTAACGAGAGAAATACTGTTGATTCAGTTTTCCTGTCAAAAGCAATGAGTGTTTTTATACCACATTGCCTAAGCCACTTGGCAGATGTATGATTAATTAGTGAGTGCTGGCAATTGTTTGTTTGCATTTTAATTCTCCAACTAGATGAGGTTCAACTATGACATTTGGTGCAATAATATTGGATTATGTGCCAAAGCAATGCAAAGATAAGGTAGAGGAAAAGAAAATAATTATTGTTTTGCAATAATATTTGGCCATAAATGTGTGCGTAGTCTATTTTATAACTGAGTACTCACATTAAGAGAATTACAGATACCTGTTTTTCTTCTTCGATATATCTATAAACGTCTGAAGTGAAATAATTGGGACTAAAGTTAACTATTAACTCACTGAATCCTGCTTTGGAAGTCATATCTTGCAGTCTGCTGATGTTCACAAAATAAGTATGTTTTTAGACAAAGTAAATATATGGGTACCTACCTTCCCCACCCTCCCCCACATATTCCCCTTTTATGAAGCCTTCAAAAGAAATTGGATAGGTTTAGATTTGGTGGAATATTACCTGTTTTATAGAATCCCTTCACATAGGAATAATTTTACGCTCAACAGTTTGTCAAGCAAAACTGTAAGCTTATAAGCCCACAGTTGCTTCAGGAAGCTACTGTGCAAAAATACTGCCTACTATTGGCTGTTATTTGCACATTAGCCATTTTTCTGTATTGATAAAGCTGCTCATTCAAGTGGGAATTGGGCATTTAGTAATAAATCCTTCATGAACTGCTCCAAGAGAAATAGCATTGGTTGTGTTTCCACTGCCAGTGCTATATAGTTCTTTGTAGCTTCCTGTGCTTTAGACTTCAATGGATCCCATAGGCAGTTTTACTTAAAATAGAATGCAGGTGGCCAACTAATGAAATCAGAAAAGTGTAAGTGTAAGTGTTTTTAATCACATAAGGTTCACTGAACTGTATGGTAGTTATTACGGTTTCTTCTAAGAAAATAATTAATGTTGAATAAAAACGTTGCCATAATAATTCCCAGTTGACAATATCGAGAGTTCAGAATTTTAGATCAGTAGCAACATGGAAAGTTCAATTATTTCAGAGCCAAAGCTCTGTCTGTTTTACACTTAAGCATGTACTGATCCTAAATTCATCCTTCTCTTTTTCTCTTTGCATTTACTGTTAAAACAAAATCTGCATCTTTTACAGGACCACCTTTTCGTACTTTAGATCTTCTGATATTATCCCAAAGAAATGAAAACGAGTAATTTCATCTATAAAAGAAAAATACTGTAGTTATTTTTGTAGACCCTACAATCCTACTCACAATTGGGTGCCCATTCTTAAAAAAACTGTCATAAATATGAACCAGTTGCCAAGCAGCTGAATTTTAAGTACATAATTATGAGGATGCTGCAATGGTTGTGTGAAAAATGATCATGTCATTTTTTTTCAGTGCCATTGAAACTTTGAATGGTCATTAAATGAATGGTTTGTATATATGTCCTTGATATGAGTTCCTGACATTCACCCTTTTGCTCACCATACTTTAACTAATAGTCTTTTGGTAACATATTATAGTTTTATCCAGAAACTTCTTGGTTAAAGCTGAGGATCTAATAAAGCAGGTGTGTTTTCTTTGTACACTGCACAGCTCTGGGGAGCTAATAGAATAATGTACGAGTATATTTTCACATGTAACAACAATCTCTATAATAACAGTACTTGTGGATTCTATAGGTTATCCCCTTTATAAATACCAAGAATCTAATTTGCTGGTCCTGAAGTAAAGTTTTCTGTTAGGTCGATGGCTATATATTTTATTATGCAGAACATTTATCCTGAAATTAAATTCTGGATTTTTTCTGTATTCACATATGTAATTTGCAGTTTCACCCTTCAGAGTTATCTGAGGAATATATTTTGAAGATCCTGAAGATACGTTCTTCTCTTTCATCATCAGACCATTGTTGATTCCTGGTTGATATTCTTATAATAGAACAAGACACAGATAAGAAACCTTCTGTAGGAGATGAACAGGCTGAGCCCGAGGGCGGAGTTAAACATGTAATCAGTTTGGAATTGCTGCACAACCAAAAGAGACCCAAATCCAGCTCCCCATGATTTCCATTGGCCCTTATTTAGCATTAATTTGACTTGACCATTAGTATATCTTCTACATAGGTAGCGTGTAATAAACGTTGAGTGCTTTGAACTCAACTCCTCTTTCTGGTTACTTGCACCTGACACCTTCAGCCTACTATGGCCTACCACATTGTCCTGTGGGGCATCACCTAAGATCCATACCCCAAAGTTCCACTTCTTCAAAGCCTGGGTTAAGAGTGCTCTCCATGTGCTCTGAACACATAATTGTTTGTTATATTTGTGCCTTTCTAAAGTCCCAGGAAAAGCAAATGCTCCTTAGCCCCTGCAATCTTCCCTTGCTCAGAAGTGAATGTTTTCAATAAAGGAGAATATTTATAGCTCAGGGTTGAAATGAGGAGTTCTTGGTGCTCTCAAGCTGGTTGTTTTCTTTGCAGACGTTTTATTAACAAAACTATGTAACACCATCAGTGCTAGTGTTCTAACACTGATAATGTTACCTAGTTTGGGTAATGAAAGAAAACAGAGCACCAAGGATCCCTGATTATTTTCAGCCTGCAGCTGAACAGATAGAATGATTGCAGGAAAGGATGGACAAAATTGTTAGGCCTGAAGCTCTGTCTGTCTGTCTATTGCCGTTGTTATTTTTACAAATAACTCAAGATGGAGAAGATATCTAATCCTCCTTCCTTTTCCTATTTTCCCTACAACAACAACCATGTGAGGTGAGGTGAACTGAGAGAGAGGGACTCGCCCAAGGTCATCAAGCTGCCTTTCATAGGTAAAGCAGAACTTGAACTCAAGATCTCCCACTTTCTAGCTTGGTGCCTTAAACACTAGACTAGTAGTTCTCAACCTTTTCTTCACCACAGACGCCTTTTTTGGCCACAGACCACGGTCATGGACCACCAAGACTTAACTCAAGATTTAAATTATAAAATTTCTTCAAGCCTTCTCAGACCCCCTGTGATGACATTGTGGCCCCTCAGGGGTCTGTGGACCACAGTTGAGAACCATTGCACTAGACCAGGGGTGGGCAATTGTGGCTCTTTTACAACCTGTGAACTTCAACTCCCAGAATTCCTGAGACAGCTTGGCAGTTTGACAGTTGAAGTCCACAGGTTGTAAAAGAGCCACAATTGCCCATCCTGCACTAGACCAAACTGGCGTGCCATTCTTTAGCACAGGACAAACATGGAGAGTAATGAGGGAAAATCCTGGAGCTAGTTTCAATTTCTCAGTCCTGCTTTTACTTCAATGAAGTTACATCACTATTGCTAAAAGATAGGATGACATCTGTATTGAATATGTCTTAAAGTAAAATAATCTTCCATGACTATCATGAAACATTGATCCAGTGAAAAAGGGTTTGTTTGTTTTTTAATCGGTATGGGCTGGAATGAGATGAGTGGGTTTGGATTAAGATGTTTGCAATATTTTCAACTACAGAATATTTAGGTATTGAGTAAATCTACACTAATTTTGTAGAACATTGATAGAAGAGAGTACCCTTTTACTGGATTATTGATATTAGATTTACGTTCTCAGGTATGTGGCTCATATTTGAAAATGAACAGATTCCACTAGTGGCCACAAAGAAAAGTAGCCAATTTAGCCAATAACTAAGCAAGTTTATATAATCTAAGATAGCGGTCCCCAAGTTTTCCAGCTTGGCGGCCCAGGCCGGCGGGTGCACATGCATAGCTCCACTTATTTGAGCAGTGGGCACATTCACACCCCCCCACTTGCATGAATGGAACTTTGTACGTGAGCAGAGGGTGCTTGCGCTCGTGCATAAAGCTCCACTCGTGTGAGCGGAGGTCACTCACACGAATGGAGTTTCCGTAATCGCCCTCATCTTGCACATGTGGAGCTTCGCATGCGGGTGCACTTGCCCATCTCTCCCATGGCCCGATTTCAAGCAGGCTGTGACCTGGTAATGGCCTGGTAGCCCGGTGGTTGGAGACCCTTGATCTAAAACACTCTACATGTCTTTAGAAGAGCACTTGACGGCCGTGACCGGGAGGATTTTTCATCAGGTTCGCCTGATTCGCCAGTTGCGTCCCTTTCTAGATCGGGACTCGTTACGCACAGTCACTCATGCCCTCGTCACCTCTCGTCTGGACTATTGTAACGCTCTCTACATGGGGCTCCCCTTGAGGTGCACCCGGAGGCTCCAACTGGCGCAGAGTGCGGCCGCGCGGGTGGTTATGGGAGCAACATGGAGCTCCCATGTAACACTTCTCCTGCGCGAGCTGCACTGGCTCCCGGTGGTCTTCCGGGTGCGCTTCAAGGTTCTGGTTACCACCTTTAAAGCGCTCCATGGCTTAGGACCTGGTTACTTACGGGACCGCCTACTACCATCAACAGCCTCCCACCGACCAGTACGCTCCCACAGAGAGGGGCTCCTCCAGGTGCCGTCGGCCAAACAATGTCGGCTGTCGGCCCCTAGGGGGAGAGCCTTCTCTGTGGGGGCACCGACGATCTGGAATGAGCTCCCCCCAGAGATACGGAGGATTCCGGATCTGCGCACCTTCCGCCGCGAGTTGAAGACGTTTTTATTTCATCAAGCTGGCCTCGCCTAAATCTTCTCCCTTTTAAGTGTAAATTTTAAATTTTTAATGTATTTTAAAATATGGGTATCTTAAATTATGGGTACTAATTCAGCCAAATTTATTTAATTCATTTTATTCGATTTTAAATTTTGTATATCTATGTGTTTTATTTCATGGCTGTGCACCGCCCTGAGTCCTTCGGGAGTAGGGCGGTATAGAAATTCAATAAAATAAAATAAATAAAATAATAAATTTTAATGATCTTTTAAAAATCATCCATTCTTTTGAACATTAATATAAATAATAATAATAATAATAATTTTATTTCTATACCGCCCTTCTCCCGAAGGACTCAGGGTGGTGTACAGCCAATTTAAAAACACAAGACACAACAATAATTAAAAATTAAAATAATTAAATAGATTTGGCCGATTTAAAACCCCAAAAATTAAAATACCCCAATTTAAAATTATTATATTGACAACCCTGCCTGGCGGAACAACAGGGTCTTCAGTGCGCAGCGGAACACCCGGAGGTTGGAGATCTTACGTATTTCTGGGGGCAGTTCATTCCACAGGGTTGGGGCTCCCACAGAGAAGGCCCTCCCCCTGGGTGTCGCCAGCCGACATAACTTGGCTGATGGCACCCTGAGGAGACCCTCTCTGTGGGAACGGACTGGTCGCTATATGTGCTTTAAGTAAATCCGAAGTGATTTTAAACAATTACTTTGTTTTTATATTAATAAAATAGAAAGAGAATTATAAAAATAATGGTGAGCCAATGTTTTTGTAGAAATCACTTTCATAAAAGCATTTTAATAAGTAAAGGCATTATATCATAAGGTCACATCTTGCAAAATATAGTCTGCCTTGGGTCAATTAATATAATAGTAAGTTTTATCCAGTGGAATTTTTAATAAGTCTTGATTTGGCATATCTGAAATATCTTGTAAATTAAGAGACCTAGAATCTAATTAGTTGGAAAATAAGGAATTCACCCCCATTTAGATTACAAGTGTACATTAGCACATTCAACTCTTATTTGATTTTTATGATCACAGTAAATTAATAATATGGACAGTCAAAAACTGGAAATAGCAAGGTAAGCTTTGTGCTGGATTATTGATACTAGAATGAAGTGTATAACTGAGATCAATTAATTGATTAAAATAAGTTTTGACATATTATGAGCTCCAACACAAATATTATTTGCCAGGAAGCACATAGCAGGAATATTTCTAATTAAAATGCCTATTGACATCTTGGTCATATGAATTCCTTCTATTCCTAAAGAATTCAATAGGAACTTTCTGCACATAATACAACTATCGCTATTATCTGTAACAGAAAAGCATAGAACAGTTTTTAGTCAATAGAGAATTGGATTAGCCAACACATCAATGCTAATGGAGAATTATTCATATTTTGTAGATATAAAACTACTGTTCCAAAAACCATCTGTTTGGGACTTTTATATATCGTTGCAGGAAGACACTGATGATTCAGGTTATTTTTTGAGATTAAGTGAATTATTTCAAAAAGCAATACTGGTTCATATGATGTAATTTTATGCTGTAATGATTCCCTTGTGATTAGAAGTCATCTCACTTATTAATTTTGTTTTTGAAGATTCATTCATTTTTGTCACTGTTCATGTAATTCTGGATTACTGCACTAGTGATGTGAAAAGTGATGAAAAGACAGAGGAAAAGGGCATTGTTATGGGCTCAGAAATGTTGACCTTACAAGGATGGAAGGATACCTGTTCTACATGTAGTGTCACTTTCTCTCAACCCAACTCACCTCACAGAGTTGTTGTAGGGAAACCAGGAGGAGGAAGGAGTATTGTCTGTGCTTTCCACCTTGAGTTATTTATAAAGATAATAAAAGTGAGATATAAATAAATAAAATAAATTCATTAATACAATAGATTGAATGTTTGTAATAAATATTAAAATCAATTGGTATATATGTAACATAATAATAACATGTGCAACCTAATTCTCACTTTAAGGTCGTCGTCCCCATTCTAAGCCAGTTCTTCAAATTGGACTTACTAGTTCACTTTCTGGTTGGCCATTCATATACAATTGAGCATCATTGTCTGTTCTATCAAAAAATACTATGAGCTTTCAGTCACCAAAACACATTGCTGAAATATGGATTTTGCATCTTGGTAAATGGATGTATTAGTTCTTGAAGCTTTAACATGCTCCTGGAAGCAACAGATACTCCTTAATATGTTCTTTGTTTTTTACTGCATACCTCGTTTTACTTATTTATTAAAAAATAATATTTTTATATTTATCAAAAAAAGGATGGACTGGAAGTTGCAGGTAGACCAGATCCTTAGCAGCCCTTCGAAGTTATGATCTACCTGCAAAAAAGGAGTTATGGCTGGTTCTGAAGTTATGACGGTAATGTCCCCCCGTTGGTCATGTGACCACACTTCACTGGGTCTTATTTTTGGGGTAGGGCTTATATCAGGACCACACTTCAGAATTGGTCTAGACCTTTTTTGGGGATAGGTCTTATTTTTGGGGAGTGGCCGTATGTATAACTTTTTAACAATTTTAGGTTTTATTCCTCAGACTAAATGTTTATTCCTCAAGAAGTAACACTTTTAAGGACTTATAGAAGAATGACATGTTAAGTATCTTCACAGTTGTTCGCCCCTTACAAACATATTGATTATTCCAACCCTTTTGAAGGTGGATGGTCATTTTATTGTCTCCCCATGCTGTTATGACAAAATACTTGCTATATTGTGAGAACTGACAATATAATACAGTTGCCACTTTGGAAGAATGATCTATAAGGCTTCATATTTATAACATCAATCAATATTTGAGATACAAATTTAACACCTGTACTAAAGCTGCCCATTAAAAATGAAGAAATGTTATGTGCCTAATTTTCACAATTCACTTCCTCTTGAGTAAATAAATCTTCATTATAACAATGATCTTCACATGCTTGTCTCATCATGTTGCCAGCATTTTCTCCTGAGTCAATAGGTGTTTTCTCTTCTTGAAAGGTTCAGCATGATCTGTGAGATGTATGGTGTAATTTGTTCACCCAGTCTGGAGTTATGAGCAGTCTGAATATTCCTTATTGCTCAGGTCTTATGTGATCTGGGTTGTCCTTTTTGAAAGTAGGAGTGTTTTATGTGTTCTTTCTATCCAACTTTGGAAACCAAGAGTTTTGTACTCATATAGCAAAACTGGGTTGGCATTTCAAAATGAGTCATATTTCCAAGATCTGTAAACCGTAAACAATTATTGTGTGTTATATTGTTTAGCTGCCAGTGCTGTTATGGATAGAGTTGGAAGTAAGTTTGCCATTTTGTTATGTAATTGCACAGTGCTAGTCTTTTTAATAATCCAATTAATAATTAAAAGGTGCCTTGGAAAGTTACCGAAGAATAAATATCTTTATGCATTTGTCAATTTCATTGACTCATCATGCTTTATTAAAACCAATTGTTTGCCCCTTTTATTTCTGACAGTTTCTTGTTCTTCCCAAAATCAGGTATTTACAATTATATTGCAATGTACATTGGGTATGGGTAAATTTCGTTATTAATTTATTTAAAACATGCATAATTTTTCATTTAGTTCATAAAGATTCTTCAGCATTAGTTTTAAGCAGTGGCAGTAAAAATGAAATAGAACAATAATAAGATATATAGCAGAATTGTCAAATTTAAAAGGCAAAATCTTCAGCCCCAAAGAATAAAAAAACAGGAAAAATCTACAATGTATTGAAATGCAAATTGGAGGGCACTCTTTCCACCTCCTGGGAAAGTGAATTATATGCTTAGTCATTGGAACAGAAAAGACACTGTCCAATTATGCAGACATCTAGCAGCTATTGAAGATAGGACATTAGGATACTACAACTGGCAAGAAGCTTTTTAAATTAGCCTATAACTGAACCGATAGTGAGTACAGGACAAACCAAATCAGTGTTACTATTGAAACAGAGGTTTCCAGCAGAAACTTGGCATATCAGTTTTTGTTCAGGAGTCATCTCAGAGCCTTCTCCAAAGGCAGCCTGATACTGCCTTATCTAAATTAAATGTGGTTGATGCATTAATGACTTTTACAAGATGGACAGAAATCAGAGTGATAAAAATCAAAAACAATCCTTCAAGAGAAGTGCTTTTTTCATGAGCCAAGATTATATGTACTTCCCCTAAATTGCCTCTGTTTGTTGGTCTACATGCAGTTTCAATGTTAATGACTCTGGCCCATCAGATAAGAACCATGACCCATGGAAAATTGTGACTATGGGATCCATGGTGATCTCTAAGCTTGGTTGTTTTTCTGCAGACGTTTCATTACCAAACTAGGTAACATCATCAGTGCACTGATGATGCTATACCTAGTTGGTAATGAAATATCTGCAAAAAAACAATGAAGATCAGAGACAATCAGGGACCACACAGTTCAATCCTGGGCTACAAATATTCTATCAAATCATGACTGGAATGTAAGAAGTATAAATGAAATGTATCATGAATCAAACAAATGAAAAGAAATAAAACTAGATGTCATGTGCAAGGAAATAAGAGTTCTGAACGAAGATTTCAGATTTAGATCTGAAGATTCCACAAGAGAGAGATAATATTTAGAAGTTCAAGGATGAAGCAAACACCTCCCTAATTCACTGGGATATAAGAAGGGAGAAGGAATAGCAAATCGGACGTACAAGATTCTATCATAGTCAATCGAAATAAATGTAGTATTTAGCCTTCTTGTGGAATTGATTTTTTGCTCTACTCTGTCTAGTAGGGCTGACACATTAATGAATACATGCAGGAAAACAATGTTGTTTTCATTATGAATGAAAGTGTTAAAATGTATGTCATGCATCTTTCTGTATGAAGCTCAGATACTCAGTTTTAATGCATCTTGACATCTCTATGTAGCACTGTTCCACTATGTCCCATCTGTGGCCGAGGATTATCTTCTTTTCTGTAGTTTCCTATGGGAATATTTCTTTGAAATAGTCTGTCTGCAATTTAAACAGCCTATATATTTAATTCCTGCAACGCTGATTGTTTTGGCATGTGATTGCTTAAAAAGAAATTGTTATGCTCTCTCTCTTTAAGTATAAATTTATTTTTAATTTTAATTTATCCGATTGGTCTGTTTCCAAAGGAAGAGGCTGTTGATTTCCTTAGGCTCATGCATCAGTATTTCAGACCTGGGACTACCAGTAGCTTGAGAGAACTTACCTCATTTTCATCATCTTTCTTCTCCCTTTGGATTTAACAAGTCCCATCCATTGAAGTCCTTTTCCCTCCTGCTCTGTTGTTAAGAATAGGCCAGATAAAGGCATTGCCCTGGAATACAGCAAGTGATGGTCACAGCAGTTAAGTATCAAGCTGCTTGTACCAAAGCAGAGGGTGGAGCCAGTGTATATACCTAGACCAATGGTTCTCAACCTGTGGTCTGTGGATCCAGGGGGGCCACAATGTCATCACAGGGGATTTGCAAAGGTTTGAAGAAATGTTATGGTTTAAATCTTGAGTTAAGTTTTGGGGATCCATGGCCATAGTCCATGGTGAAGAAAAGACTTGAGAACCACTGACCTAGAGGATTTGTGGAAGAGGAAATTGGGATCGCCAATTTCTCACCCTATGAAGTCAGAACTTGCTGCTACAGTGACACAAATGGATCAGCACAAAGGAGACCAGAAACTACCCACAAAGGGATTGGTCTGCTTGGAAATCTAACAATGATTAAGGATGGTCATTGTTCAGTGAGCATCTACTTAGAAAAAAAGGTGTTTTTGTTTTGAGCATGTGCTTTAAACATAAGCCCGTTTGTATGTTCACACAGCAAAGAAATGGATATAAATATGAAAGCATTATTGATTTTGTTCTGCATGGTAGAAGATTGAGAGAATTAGTGAGGAATAAAAAAGTGATGAAAAGTCCTGACTCTGAGAAAGACTATCTGGTTTTGTCAAGAGTGGATATTGGGGGAAAAAATAGATAATGGAAGAAAAAGAGCTAAAGGAAACTAGATTGAAATTAGAACAATTGCAGAAAGATAAAGTAAAACCTGTATATAATAGAGGTGGGTTTCAGCAGATTCTGACCAGTTCTGGAGAACTGGTAGCAGAAATTTGGAGTAGTTCGGAGAACCGGTAGTAAAAATTCTGACTGGCCCCGTCCCATCTATTCTCTGCCTCCTGAGTCCCAGCTGATCAGGAGGAAATGGGGATTTTACAGTAATCTTCCCTGAATTGGGGAGGGAATGGAGATTTTACAATATCTTTCCCCTGCCATGCCCACCAAGCCATGCCACGCCCACCAAGCCACACCCACAGAACCGGTATAAATTTTTTTGAAATCCACCACTGATATATAAATAGCTGAATAAATGGAAGTATTGTAGACGTAAAGAATGGGAAAAAATGTTTAATACGCATGGAGTGAAATCTGTGCAGTTGCATTAATGTAAAAATAGTTTTTTAAAAAGCCAGATGATACAACAAATATACTAATTATTAGCTGAATGGCCATACTCAGAGTGTACTCCTAAATGGCTCCACATTAGATTGAAGAGCACTACTGGACAAACTGTATTTAGGGCTCTGTTCTCTCCCCTGTGTTGTAACTGATGAATGAAAAGAGTTAGATGATGACTGTAAAGTTATATCAACAACGTGATGTGAGTTCAGAGGAGGGCAGCCATGTTGGTGATGGGACTGCAAATCAAATCTTGTGAGAAATGTTGAAGAAGTGGGTATGTGTAATCTGGAAAAGAGCCAATTGAAGGAAAATGTGAAAGCAGTCTACAGGTATTTATAGAGGAAGGAATGGACTTACTCCCAGAGGACGGAACCAAAATTATAGGGAAGTAGATTCATTTTGAATATTAGTAGGAATTTTCAGATTGCAATAGCTGTTTTAGCAGATCCTGCATGAGTCAGAGGGTTCAAACAGTTGGAAATTTCAAATCTAAATTCTGTGCTGTTTACAAGGATTATTATTTATTGTTTTATAAAAATCACTCAAAATATTTCAATTATATTAATGATAATATACCGTAAAGAGTATGTGTTTATTTTGCTCAATATTCTTCAGTTTTTGGCCTAATCTCTTTACTGTTGATATTTATCTCCTTTTTCTGTCCTGCATGTTTTTTGCACACTTGGTGTTCAATAGCTTTCCCAGAATGAAATATTTCCCCCCTCCATTTAATAAGTAACTCAGCTCAAGCATTTTCTTAGATTAAAATAAAATTCTAGATAGGGACAATCCCCTCTTTTTTAATATAAATTTATTATATCATTGAAAGAGTTTTTTGTCCCATGCTTTTTCAGTTCTTTATATTAATTAATTAAACCCTTGCCCTTGGCCCATTTGACCTCTAAAATAATATGTCAGCTAATAGCAGAGAACAATTGGGGCACAATGCAGACAGAAATGGAGGCATATCAGTTTAACGCAGGCTGTTCTGTGGCTACTGCAGAAAATTCTAATTCTTGTCCGGAAGATGATCAATCTGACTTAGTGACAGCTGCTCTTTCTGGCAATTATTTTCCTGGCCTTTGTAACTGTTTACTGCTCTTCTCACACATCTACATAGGGGAATGCTGCCTGTAAATATAACCAGAAAGGTACTAGGTCAGATGTGATGTGCTTTCGTGAACTTGCATTTCCAAAACAGTATCACAGTATCACTACCACAGAAAGGAATAGTAATTCTGTGAACCCCAACACATATACACACCCACTCCTCACTTAGTGATTGGGCCATTCCCAAATATGATAATACAACAATAAAAAATATTCATTTTCCCACCAATGGACTCACTTAGACCAAATTTCATGCATCTGGCAACAGCGTACAGAGTGTGTCTGTCTGTCTCTCTTCCCCTCCCTCCACCCTCTCCGGTCTCTCTCACTCTCTCTTCTTGCTTAGTGACCATTTAACAACTGGCCAATGGAACAAGACTCGGTCTCTAAAAGAGGAGTGGATTTATAGCAAATAGTATAGAAAGCGTGAAGGAGGGAAAGGCTGTAGTTTAGTTTAGTTTAGTTTAGTTTAGTTTAGTTTAGTTTAGTTTAGTTTAGTTTAGTTTAGTTTATTGTCATTGCACATGGTACAACGAAATTAAATGCCGTCTTCAGTGTACATTATAACTATAAAAAGAAAACCACAAACATACATCCTTTATATTCTATATAATTGAAATTGAAAACCCGATATTGTAGTAGTAGTAGATAGATTATAAAATCCTGGCCCAGTGCTTGTTTTTTAACCAAGTTATGTTTGCTGTAAAAATTGAATTAGGAAAAAAAATGATCAGAAATATATCAACTATTAATTTGATTCTCAGCGTTAAATAATTCTGAGCATATACATGAAAGAGCCTTGATAGTACAGTGGTCTAAGCACCCTGTTATTAACACAGCTGCCTGCAATTACTGCTGGTTCGAATCTCTCCAAGGCTCAAGGTTGACTCAGCCTTCCATCCTTTCTAAGGTAGGTGGGCAAACTGGGGGCAATAAGCTGACTTTGTATAAAATATACAAAAGTATGAAGGCTATTGCTTAACGCATTGTAAGCCACCCTGAGTCTCCGGAGAAGGGTGGCATATAAATCAAATTTAAAAAAAAAAAAGGTGGAGGGTTTCAGATATAAGACAACACTTTGATAATTTTGTTCTGTTACTTTTCTTTGCCACATGTCCTACAATTGTACTGAAGCCCTAACAACTTATCATAATTTGCTAGTTCTGGAGCGTGTGTTGAAGCTTACATAATTCCTTATGAAGGCGTTCCCTAATGGCTTGAATTATAGAAACTTACTTAATTGTTTAAAGAAACCATTCTTTAAAAACATTCTGATTCAAAGGAACAGTGTCTTTGTTTGCCCTGAATTGCTAGGAGGCTTATGAGTAACTTCTGGGTCTGAAGTTGGGCTCCTATTTTAATGAGTTGTTTGGCTGCATATCAACTTGGTAAGAATAATATTTGTTATTAGCTGAAGTAAAAGGAGTCTCTCTGTCGGTAAAATTTAATACAACCAGTTCTTAGAATATACATAGATATACACACACTTAATGCTAATGTCTTTTAATGGCTGCTATACATTTAGGGAAGACAATTCCTTTTTCTTTTTTTGAAGAAATGTGTTGCAGTCTTTTAATTTCTTCTCTGACTAGTGCAACGGTGAAATTAGAACTTCTAGCTTGCATTGTTTTCTATAAAAGCTACAGAAAAAGGAAAATCGGCAAGAGAATAGCAGAGTATCATTTGCAACATTCATAGGCAAATGTAGAAATGTTAGCAAGATAATGCATTTTGGGGCTCCTTTTCTTATTTTCTAAAAAAAATTCCATAAATTACTCTGTGTCACTAGACACTAGTAATTTGGGATAATGCAAAAAAAAAAAAAAGTCGTCTTTGGCTGTAAATCAAGGACTAACTGTATCTTGCTGTGACTCTTAAGATGTAGGCTGGAAAGTAAACTCAGGGTGTTTTCATCACTAAAATATACCGGACCAGTCTTCCTTATATATGTTAGTAGAAATAATTTCCAGAACAATAATGCTTTTCTCTTCTCCCCCCACCCCCAACTTTCTAGATAAAAAAAAAAAATGCTGTTTATGAGTTGTCAGAAAATTTGGCCAATTATATTTTGTTCCATTTCCAGTCTGTGTGTAGTCTGCTTCCTACTGATGTCGTCATAAAATTCTATTCAATTGGGCTTGAATCCTTTAAAGAAGCTATATTGCTTTTAGAGGTTGATTTGAAACTCTACAGGGGAGATAGAAGGACAGACCCCTTAAGTGTCTTCTGAAATTCGACTTGAACGTTTTTTGCAACATTAGTGTTTCAGTGCTTAGTTGTTTCCTAAGAATATGAATTTGGATTTGCAGTAAGGCAGATTCATAATACTTTATTCCTAGAAAGAGAATGTGGCTACAGAAATCTCGGATTGAAAAGTTTGATTGTCACTGTCCTTTCTATTCAGATTTTCCCACAGTCATGCATTTCAACTTTCGATTTTCTGCTTGCTTTTTAGGTTGCTGAAAGAAACTCTTTTTTTTTTTTTTTTGTAGTTTGGTTGAAATGGAAAGAATCCAAGGCAAAGGCCGACCCTTTTCATAACTACTACTAAGACTCAAAAGCTCATAACTGCTGTTAAGAGGATAGCGCTGGTGCCCAGGGTGATAAGGGGAAGCAATATATATTTTAGTTTTAATGTTCAGTTTTTCCTTGGCAAAGATTTTCTAGGGAAGGACTCCTTGGAGTGCGCTAGGCCAATTCTGTGTGAATTGTTCTCACAAATTAGGGGACTAAATGGGGGAGGAAATAAACTGGCTATGTTCCCAGTTATAATCTGACTGTGTGATTCAGTTGGTCTGTTAAATCCATTATATTTTCTTGCAGCTTAGGTTAAAAAAAAAAGGAGATTGCTGAACTCTGGCCTTCATCATAAGTTCAGATTTGGAACTCTGAATTTCAAGAATTTGACGGGAGGCTATATTTTTAATACATGGCCTCCTTTGCTGCTTTTTAATTGAGCTTTAACGGGTAATGCATTTGCATCATTAAAGCTGTGTTGCAAAATAAGAGCACAGCAAACAGCTTCCACTGAATAAGGCTATTGAGTCATTTCACTTTTTATGGTCTATTCTACACACAATTGTCAATGGCCGGACAGGCTTTTTCTCCCCTTATTTGAAGATGAAAGGGATTCAAGCAGGGGTTTTTCTACATGTCAAGCATGTGCTTTACCATTGATTTATGGCCTATAATTCACAGTTCAATCTGATCATGTCCACTCGGGGGTAGCTTTTGTGAAGTCAGTGGGGTTTGTTTCTAGATAAATTTAAAACCAAGTCCTTTTTTTTTTTTTAAAGCCACTATTTCTCTATTAAAAACCTGATTCTCTAGGTTCCAGATTTATACATATCATTGTGTGAATGGTGTGATGTTTGAGTATCATCTATTTCAATACATATAAACATGTTCCTAATTATTACATTCCATTTTCCTTATTTCATATTATTTACTCCTACCTTTTACACAAAATTTTAATTTTCATATAAATATCAACTAGCATGCAATAACATCTAAACTGATGTGTTTTAATATCTGTATTATCTTCCGTTATAGTTTCAATAGTATAACCCTCAAGAAAAAAAATACAAAATTGTTTGTCTGTTTTCTCCTGTACACCATATTTCACCCATTTTTACACCCCTCTCCTTTCCTATTCTTTCTCCTCCCTCTCTTCTCTCTTCCCCTCTCCTTCTCTCTCTTCCCTCCGTCCTTCTCCTCTTTCCCCCTCTACCTCCCTTTCTCCTTCTCTCCTTCTCCTGTCCCCTCTCTATTTCCCCTCTCTCTTCATACAAAGTGTCATACAAAGTTTGAAGGGATGGGAAAAGGCATAGGAAACAATGCAAGATCTCCATTAGGATAAAACCCCAAAGCCCTTCCTTTTGAAATACTTTCAGAGAGAGCCCAGAGCTGAAACTTGCAATATGAAACCTATCTTTTAAATGAAAGCTCTGATTTCCCTAGATGATGAACTCTCTTACACAAATCTGTGAGATGTACAGAACCCCAAATATTTTTACAGCCCTTATTTTACTCAACAAATACTTCTGAATTCCTCATGAATTTTATTAAATTGAACCGACTGTTTAGTTTGGGCCAAAGTTGTTTCCTCAGCAAAGCATTACCTAATGATTACATATGAATCTTCTCCCTCCGCTCCGTTGAAAACATTTGCATGTTGGGGGTGGGAGCGTGCATTTAAAATGAAAGATTCATGCTCTTTTCTCTGTGGGTGGTCAGAAAACAAGAGCTTCCAACTGTAGCTAAGATGCAAGTTTGCTTCAAGCACTGAGTCTTCAAAGGCTTCCAGGCTTCCTTGCATTATGATGCAGTCCGGAAGTGGTGTGGGAGGCATTTCTGAACCCATTTTTTTAAAAAATAGGAAACATATACAGCTCCCATTCTTATTTCCTTCAAGCTACAAGTTAATACATTCGCAGCTTTTTCCCCTCTTTCTTTGCCCAGATATTTCTCAGTGTTTCCATTAGTTGCCCTTCAGTGTGTGAAAATATCTGCTACATGAATTGAATTGGCAATGTGAAAGGATAAATGCTGTATTTCATGATTTAAGTGGTTACTAATATTCTAAGGTTGAGTAATGTAAGAAGATGGGCCTTGAGTTGCATCAGTCTGGGATTATTCCAGGCCTTAATGTTGAGTGGATTTCTGCATCCTGTCCTTTGATACTGGAAAGAAAGATTTTTAATAGTGCTGCTGCGTGTGATAGGAGCAGTACTGATGGTAGAATTTTTGGATCTATTTATTACTTTTTGTCATCCAACCATTTCTCCTATGGTGCTTGTTACATGTGATGCCTCCCATTCCTCTTCTATATTTGAAACAACCACATTATGAAGTAGGTCAAAATGATAGTGTTGTCTATGTTATATGTGCTCTCTTTCTCTCTCTCTGTGTATAGTGTAGTGTAGGATAGGATAGTGTAGTGGTTAGAGCAGCACTTTTGATGTAGGATACTGAGGTTCAAATCCTGATTAGCACCTATCTTACCAGTGGAGGTCCTTGGGCAAAGACTCCCTAACGCTTCACCTGTCTACCTCAAAATATAAGAGTGACCTGGACTAGGAGAGTCAGGTTGGCTTGGACATCACCTGGATTAACAAGGTCCACATCAGATGTTGAGGAACCAGGACAATCTAATGATAAGTGGATTTCTGGAACAAAATAATACATGCGTGAGACAAGAGAACCTAAAACTGATGGAATGCTACTATAACAACTATCCTAGTGAGAAGGGATATATAGGTCATTACTACCTTCTAATTACAGAGCACAGCTACTGATATGAGGCATAACATCATGGATAAACTAGCTACAATCAACCCTCAAGACTGATTATCAAAGCTTAGCAAAGAAGTATGTTAGAGGATGCCAATAGAGCCCTCACAACAATCCCTACTACCACAATAATTCAAACCAATGAACTGATAATACATTACAGCCATTGTAATCCTGGACAGATAGCTGAGATATCAGACATTGGGAAATCCTACCAGTGGCTGAAAAAGGCTGGACTAAGAGACACTAGCCTCAGGCAAGAGTCTCTGGGATCATAGCAGCACAAAAACAGGCACTAAGCACCAAATCCATAGAAGCAGAAGTCTACCACGCTAGACGGGACTCAAGGTGCAGACTATGCAGAGACACCTTGAAGACAGTCCAACACATAGTGACATGGTATAAAATGCAGGCAGGAATAGCACAACTGAACAGCACAACCAAGTAAGCTGTCATTATGTCCAGGAATATCAGTGTAGAATATGGACTAGACTCTGCTAAGTCTAGATGAGAGGATCCCACAGAAGATTGTGGAAAATTAGAGGGCTAAAATCCTTTGTGATTTCCAGATCCCAATAGACAGGCAGATACAACCAGATAGTGTGGCAGTAGACAAAGACTAGAAGGCAGCAGTGGTGATAGAGATAGTGGTGCCTTCTTTTCAAATTTTATGGACTGTCAAAGTACAAATAACGATGTAAGGGTAAGGATAGAGAACCTGTGACTTTCTAGATCATTCTGAACTACCATATGCCTCACTACTGCCCCTGTTTTTAATTCAACAACATCTGGAAAGTTGCTTAACTCCACTGTGCTGCCCTTTTAGAATGGGTAGAGGTGGTATAGAGGTAGTCCCTACATGAGTGAAGGAGAGATCACCACATTAAGCAGTGGGTTTTGTTTATTGTCTTGGAGAAAAGGCCTAGCAGGATTTCAGAATAGCAAATTTTTCTTTCACAATGTTCTGTCAAATTAAAAGATATTGCTCCTTTGAATCAGTCCTGCTCATTTTAATGTCGCTTAAAACTTCCCAGCAGTTCCATCCTTTTGCTTTCTATATTTTAATCCAGGGGTAGGCAATTTGATGACACCAGGATGCATGGAGGCACATTGTTGGGCACTGTTTTGGCTCCGTTCCCTTTACATTTAGGGTTGGATATCTGCCAGTTATATATCAAAATGAGATTTTGCGGTCTTCTGTTCATGCTCTTTTGCTGTTTCCCTTTCTAACAGAAGGTCTGGTAAAACACATTCATTTTACTCCATCTTACATGAAAACATACAGAGTTGGCTAATTGGGATGCTATTCAGTTAAGCACATGAGAAAAATGAATGGAATTTTGTAAAATGAATGGAATTTTCTTGGCAATACCTTATCCATGTTATGAACAATTTGGACTGCTCTAATCTAAGTAGAGATGGTGTTATGCATTCTGTGAGCTTCCCATGACCTCTTTCTCAAGTCACTCTCGGCAGCAATGGATCTTCAACCTTTCTGGATACTTTCTTTGAATGTATAGTCATTGTTAATTTGTTGTACAGGATCTAAACATTATCTCTCAAATAATATTTCTGTATCAAGGGAATTATATATTTTGTGCCATGGAAAATGTCATTATAACTCAGCTATTGTTGGTACAGCTGTGTAGTTGCCTTTTTTCAGTATTACAGAAGGGTAATATTAGCATTCAATGAAATATGGATTTTCTGCTGACCTCTCTCACACTACTTTGCCTCCTACAGAATACAAGCTTGGCTGATTTTGTGTGTGTTGCTTGAGAAGCAACTTGAACCAGCTTGAGAATATACAGTCAGTCCGTCCACTATGCTAAAAAAGGGGGAAATACATAGAAATATTAATTTTTAAAAAATGAAATATCCAGGTATTTTTATTTAAAAACCAGGACAAAAAATCGTGATACATAATTACGGGTTAATAGAACCTTGCCTGTGCATCGTATTATCAGAACTGGGAATTCTCATGAAAACTGGAAGTATTCCTCTTTTTTTCTGGTTCTGAATAAAAGAATGATAATAAGTGTCCCTTTGGACATGGTCTCTAATCTATTTCTTGTCTTGGCCAAGGCACATAGATAGCTTAGCTGAGAGCAGAAACAAAAGAACATTAACAGGAAAGCTAAAAAAATAATTTGGGATGTTTGACTACTTATAAAAAGACAAATAAGTCAAGTTGCTTTGGGGAAGAACTATTAGCCACATACTGAAAGATCTGATCTAATTTTTTTATATTTCCTCCTACTTTCCAAATTTTTGTTTTTTGTAACATCATGTCCTTAAAAATCTAATACTTTTGTTGGCCTATGAAAAGGGGCTTTGAATTAGGCTGCTAGTAAAAATTATTTATTGAGGGTAGTGATAATTCTCCTATGGATGGCAGTGTTGTCAGCAGCGCAGGAATATCATCTCATCCTGTGGATGGATGGATGGATGGGTGTGTGAGTGCGTGCGTGCGTGTGTGAACAAACATTTGTGGTTAGATCTTTGAAACCAGGTTTTCTTCTGAATGATTTTGTTGATCATTAAAAAGGGTCTAGGTTTTTGAAATAAACACATTTAAGCCAGAAATGAAAACCAGATGCATAGTATCTGGATTTCAGAGTCCTGTTAGTGCAGTGATTAGAATGCAATACTGAAGGCTAACTCTGCCCACGGTCTGGAGTTTGATCCTGACCGTCTCAAGGTTGACTCAGCCTTCCATCCTTCCGAGGTCAGTAAAATGAGAACCCAGATTGTTGGTGGCAATATGCTGACATTGTTAACCACTCAGAGAATGCTGTAAAGCATTGTGGGGTGGTATAAAAGTCTAAGTGCTATTGTTATTATTATAGTAGAGAAACAGTTCAGTAACACTTATCCATTTGCCAGATGTTTGCTGCAGTGATTTAGAATAAGGAATGTTATTTCTTTAGTAATACAATTTACCTCTTCTCTCTCGCTCTCTCTTTAAACAGGCTTGGTCCTCCAGCTGATGGTAATAAACTTAAGGAAAGATGAATATCTTGCAGGTAATAAATACATACATTCTTGGATAGTAAATGTACTTTTATTTATCAGAATCATGCCAGTATTTTGAGGACTCATTCACAATTTCAAGGATAGTAGAAAGACAATTTATTACACCAAAATCAGTTCCATGTAGAAATTTTCTGTTGTGTAAATTGCCATGCTTATTTTTCATAGAAATACCAAAAAAAATCACCTGAGACCGATTAATAGAAGTTGAACATTACTCCATTATGTCTTTCACATCGGTAGCAATTTGTATATACTCGGTGACAACTAATGCAGTAAAAGGAGGGAACTCTACCCTTTTCAAGGTATAAGACTATAAGAGCTGTGGCGTCAGTTGGGCACTGGGGAGGCCCACATTATAGCACAAATTTAGCCTCAGAAAGCCATTGGGTGATGTTGGGACAGTTTTTCTCTTTTATCCAGTCCACATAACAAAAGTTATTATTGTGAGTAAAATTGGCAAAAGAGAGAATTGTATTTCCTACTCTGAGCTTCTGAAGAAAAACTGAGATATAAATCTTATAAATAAACTTGTAAGAGAGTCAAATAAATTGAGATTTTTAATAGGTACCACGTTTCCCCGAAAATAAGACCCTGTCTTATATTTTTTTTTAACCCTGAAATAAGTGCTTGGCCTTATTGCCATGTGCTCAAAAAGCCTGATTGGGCTTATTATTAGGGGATGTCTTATTTTGGGGGAAACAGGGTAGAATTTGTCATTCATTAGCTATTCTATTCTTCAACAGTTGAAGGTTCCTAAATAAAAAATGAGGATTCAGTCAACTTTCAAACATGCATTTCTAAAAATGTATGCTTGGCAGTATATAAAGGAATGCTACATGTGATCTAAATGATGTATGACAAAATTTATTTTAAAAGATATTTTATTCCATATACTGAATTTAAATTACGCCCATCTATTCATTAGGGGCTGGATTCTTAGAACAATACATTTATATTCAATTTAATTTACTTAACTGAGATTGTATATCTCTCTTGGTACACACAATAATCATCCCAGTCACCACTGATCTAATAACGAGATTTTTTTTTCTGTATGGTTTTAGTAAATTAATATAAAGGAGGCATTCAAACTTGAAAATAGTAAGACAATCTTTTGGGGGGAGTATCTGGGCAAAATATAGATTTTACCTTACTTCAATAATAGGATCAGATAATTAATTTTTTTTCCTGTTTTGTTTGAGCAAAGCACAACAAAACACAGCACAGCAGCAATATATTCATTTTAAAGAGCTCTTGAGGACTAGATATGGGCCCTGAGTGCTTCAGAATCCTTTCTAGCACAGTCCTCTTAGGATATTTTTGATGTTATTTATAAATAATAATTCTGTAATGGCCTTTAAGAAATGGTTTTAGAACATACTGAAGATATTCTAAATCTTTAGATATACAAAAGTACAGAGAAGCATGTATTTCAGTTACTAATTTTGTTCTGGAATATGCATTGATTCATAGATGCTTACATTTTTTGAACAAACTAATAAGACACTGCATGCTCTTACATGCTTAATGTTCCACATTTTATTATTGCCAAGGAAACCATGTATGTATGTATGTATGTACAGTATGCATGTATATATGCATGTAAAATATTGCTTTTGTTGCTTTATAATTGAGGAACATATGAGAGACTTTATGTGGTCAATTTTTCACTTCTCATGCACATACATATATACACCCTTTTATGCAACCTGCACATTATATTATTTGACAGTGCATTTTCTTATTTTAAATGCAAAAAAAGACCAAGTACTGTAGTTTAGCTTGCTCTGAGATTAGCTTGCAGTTTTAGCTAAGGAAAGCTAAAGCACATTCACGCTTTGCAAATAACTAATGGTTATAGCAGGAATCCTTGTTGAAGATGGTTATCATCAATCTTGCCAAACCTCTTTCATATTGCAAGATCTAATCAGGTGATGAAAGAGATGGTCTATATTACAAAGGTCTTAAACTTGATTTGCCAAAAGCATATTCAGCTGGTGGCAGAAGACAGTGATTCAGTGTTATGTTGATCCTGCTTTGTTGGCAGAGAACATCTGGTTGCAAAGTTCATACAGCTGGATAAATGTTGCACCCTGTAGGTTTTTTTTCCACTTGGATTGAAGTGGAAGCATTGGACATATAATTTAACTGAACATAAGGGCAAGATGGTGTGCTGCCATAGTATTTCCATTGTCTCTGCATCTGTCTCCATTTCCACTTCTACTCTGCCTTCATCTTGAAATGGAGAATTCTGACAATGTCTGTTTTAAACAAATTAGGTGCATTCAGCAAATTAAACCAAAAAGTCAAATTGTGTGTGCCCCATAATAAGTAAATGGAATGTATATGTGCTGGAAAGCATTTAATTAGAAGAAAACTATATAGGAAGAGCAAATAATACTGGAACTCCTTATGAATTCATTATTTATTTATAGAACACTATGAAACCTGGTGTTTTAGTTAATAGTTTGTGAATTGTTTTTTAAGATTGTAGGCATCCAATATATGAGCTCCTTGTGTTGTTGACCTGTGTTGTATTTTATTCCCATACTTTTCCAACCTCTCCATGCCCGTCTTTATAAATTTTTGCTGCTGTTGTTTCAACTGCTTCCTGCATGGGTAACAGATTTGTATAAAGAGACTTGATGTGTGCCTCAAATCTTTTATAGTTACTATGAATATAGTCAGCAATAACTGGAGGAATAGGTCCAGATGTGCTGGTTTTGATTGTGTGGTTACAATTGCCATCTTGATTTTTTTTTTTCATCCTCTGCCATCATGGACGCCCTTGAACAGGGGGTCTGTTGGTGGAAATACATGATCTGTATTCTTCCTACATTGTAAGCTGCTGAATTGATCTGGATTAAGGAAACGTACTGAGAGAAAGGAAGGATTCCAAAATTAATCGGGTATCTTAGTATTCTTTGGAAATTAAAGCATAGAGGAATTTTTGTTCTGGATTGTCATTATTATAATATTTTGCTAACTATTTTCCTCGTTCCACTAACAATTCTACAGAAAATCAACATCAAATAGAACATAACTAAAAATTCACACTTGACATGGTGGCGATTCACACCTAACATATAAGGAACAAAAAATCCTAGAAGTGGTAAACAAAAATTTTGTCATAATTTAACATACTGGATATGCAAATCATTTAAAACTAGAAAACCCTAGCATTTAGCTCAGATAGTGAATACTTTGAGGGGTTGATTGTAACATACACATTTATTATATTTATAATCTTATTTTTTTTCTACCATTGAACCTAGGGTATATAAGCATGATTCTCAGATAGTTTTATATCCAAGCAATTAATCCAATTATAGATAAGAACTGAGACATGGGAAAAAAGAGATCATTTGTTATATTTTAAGAGGTAATAAGTTACTGAAATTTATACTTATGATGGCGGACGAAATCACTTCTTTATATATTTCTTTTTTTCTTTACTATATTCTTATTTTTTCTATTTTTTCTTCTATACTTTATTGTTTTTTAATTTATATTAGTTTTCATCTTTATAATTGTAATGTTTAATAAAATTGTTAAAATCCATATATTATCACAGTTATATGTATGTATTGGTATGTGCTGTATGGAGATGCTAATGGGAATTTAATAATATTACACATAACTTTAAAAAGGAGGATGGAATTAAGTCCTGTTCTTCTCCATTTGCTTAATAAAGCTGTGTTTCTCTATTTTTAATATTCTGTTAAAATAATTCATTAATAAATATAGGAAAATTGTATGTAGGAAAGGACATAGAAAAATTGGCACATGTTACTTTTAGGTTTTGTCAGCTGTCAGACATTACTGTTTTGTATGAATGTTTTTTTTTTCTTGGTATTGCTTGATTCTTTAGTAGAGCACAGAGTCAGCCAACAGATTCATGGAGGTCTCAGAATGAAGACAGCTGGGGCAGATCAAACCAGTTGGGATTCAGGTTCTCAGAGCAGGCCTTCATGTTGCTTCCCTTTCCAAAAACATTAAAAGGGCTCATTAATAATAATAAAAAACCCCTCTATATGGTGTTTTTAATTGTGTTTACATAAACAAAGAAAGAATTGCCAAGAGCATGGCAACATGGACAAATATTTCAGGAGGAGAAGTAGTATCAATGCCTACAATTATTTCATCTGGTTTTCAATAACCTCATCACATTTATATATCTACGTATTTATTCAGGATTCAGCTCGGGAAAATATACAGGAAAAGAATGATATTGAACTTTTCATAGCGAGCGATTGGTTAGATGCCTGGTGTGCTGTTTTCCCTTTTAAAAATAATAACTGTTGGCAGAAGGCAGTTCAGACTGGAACAAAGGCATAAAGCAGATTAAAACAAACAAACAGAAACTTTTTTCAGTCATGATCCTGCTGAAAATTCACTCTTAACTCCTAATCACCTGAAGAGAGAAGTCCTGTGAGGGTTGTAAATTAATTTGATATATATTTGTAAGTATATATTTCCTTTGGCTCCTTGCTTAGTTTCCATGTTATAAATAACTATCTTCCCTTCCATCCCCCCCCCATTTCATCTACTCTTCCAACCTAGGTGTTTTTCTGGTGAATATCATGTCCCAAAGCCTTGTGTTTTCTGGGGGGAAAAGGATGAACTAAAAAAGAAATCTGTATGTTGACACATCCAAGACCTCTTAGTTCAACCTTAGTTGCATTTGTGACCTTGCTGTTAATGGCAGGAATAATTAATATACTCTTACAACTCATTTGCAAATGTTGACAGAAGTTTGTGTGTGTTTGGGTTGCTTTCCTCCAACTATTCAAAATAAAAGGAAATTAGAACCTTAAATTTGATCTCTCCACCATCGATACGGATTTTTATACAAATGAAGCATTTACATGCTGGGAGGAAGATAATCTAACTTTGAAAAGATTTGAATAGTATTATGGCAAGATCAGAAAAAAATATGGAAATTTGCTATTATCTGTTACTCTTTTGAAAACACTGATATGAACAGCTGTGATCACATGGCATGCACTACTAGTGCAGTTAAATAGTGAGTGTGTCTGATACTTGGAGGAATGAGTTGTTCTGAAAGACAGTTTTCCATATTGAGAGCCTGGCTAACATTTTGTTTTTCAAACTGTTTTAAATTGTATACATGTCTCTATATTTCTATTGTGCTAGCGTGCTTAGGGAAAATTTTCCTCATTGACTACTACTGTTGCACCTTGAAAAGAACTGAACACAGCGAGGTTGATATTCGCACAAAATTGGAAATGCAGAGAGAACCCACAGGAGGTAGAAATAATTAACAAAATATTGACCTGTGCAGAAATGGACAGGTTAACAATGGAGCTCAAAGATAACGATGAATCGGAATTCTATGTAACCTGGAATACATTTTATAAATGGCTAGAGAAAAGGAGGAATGTAGGGATAGAGAATTAGAAACAGAGTGAAGGAAAGGGGAGAAAAATAAATAAAATTAAATTAAGAAATATTAGATAGGAATAAATTGGATTTGAATAGGTACGAAGGGAATATCTATGTAACTGAAGTGTGATTGAATGTACAAAAAGTATATATGGAATATGCATGATATTATATTGTAATATACACGAAAGAAAAAATGCTAGAAAAGTATGTACCAGACAAGTCGCACCAAGTCTAATGTTTTTAAATTGTATATTTAATAAAATTAATAATAATAAAAATAAAAAAAGAACTGAACACAGTTTTTGTTGTCTCCATTAGCAGCTGATCCTGTATCCATTGTAAAGAGTGTGAAATAAGTGGATGTAATATCAACTCCTGAGAAATTTTATCCAATTATAGGATATGAATTCTATCCCGGGAACTAGACCACCCCATGGATAATCAAAATTGTATTCAGTCAAAGCAATGTTGGTGGCATTGCTGGATCTCTTTTTTTCCCCTAGGTTCAGACAGGCATGAGATTAGCAGTGTTTCAAGCTGTCTTGTTTTCATGGTTCTACTTCTTTTTCTGATCCTGGTTATTAAAAGCTTAGGTTTCTTGAAATAATATTTGGTGGCCTCTGCTTCTGCCATTTAAGCTTCCAATTTAGCCACTGAATATCCCAGTGCTTGAATTCCACTTCTCCTTCAAACAAATTACCTAAAATAGACCAGCTATTAATTACATCATTTGTAATCGCTGCTTATCTGCTAATTAGTAAATATTTTCTGTATTTGGGGTGGATGGAATGGCTTTGTAAATTCAACAATTTACAATAAAGAAAAAAGTAATGATACGGTCCAGTTTTTAGACACAGCACATTACAGGTAGTCCTCGGCTTACAACAGTTCATTTAGTGACCATTCAAAGTTACAACAGCATTGAAAAATAAGATGTATGACCCTTATGACTGTTGCAGCATCCTCATGGTCACATGATCAAAACTCAGATGCTGGGGAACTGTCTCATATTTGCAGTGTTCCGGGGTCATGTGATCACCTTCTGTCAATGGGAAAGTCAATGGGAAAGCCAGGTTCACTTAACAATTGTGTTATTAACTTAACAAATGCAATGATTCACTTAGCAACTGTGATATGTGAGGTTGTAAAATGAGGTAAAATTCACTTAACAAATGTCTCACTTAGCAACAAAATTTTGGAGCTCAATCGTCGTAAGTCTAGGACTAGCTATAATTCACTTTAGCAAAAAGCAAAGCAATATCAATATGGTATTTCTCAAATATCTACAAGCCTACGTTTGTCTGTTTCTCTCTTTTTGGAACAAATACTACCCTGTTTCCCCCAAAATAAGACATCCCCTGATAATAAGCCCAATAGGGCTTTTGAGCGCATGGGAATAAGGCCAAGCGCTTATTTCAGGGTTCAAAAAAAATATAAGACAGGGTCTTGTTTTTGGGGAAACACAGTAGTACAGGTACATTTCATGACTGGAATGCAAGTTATTTCTGATGGTTTACAAGCTTTCTTCTTGGAGTATGGGATCATTATTTTCTGGCTTCACGCTTTCTGTTCTTGTAATTTGTTCTGAATATTTGATTTTTTACTAAGGAAGAACCATAGTGAAAGAACGGGTAATACAGATTTGCTCATAGGCATGAACAGATTCCTGGCAGATCATCTTTTAATTCCTAGCAGTTTCATTTTGATTACTCTTCTTTTAAACTTCACTTAGCTCTGCTCCAATGCTTTTGATGGAATAAGCTTTTCTTTCTTTTTCACTTATTTGTGTTCCTTCTCCCATATGATTGAAGAGAATAGGGTTAAGAAAAAGGAGATAGTACCATGGAAATCTGAAAGGACTGGCTGAAACTCCATAATATAAATTAATTCTTGCAAATTTGGGGTTGACTCTTGTCACAAGTGGCTAAAGTAATCTGAACCAAGACTGCTGGTTGATATTGAAAGTAGAAGTTGGTTAGCTGGCTGGGGTCAGAGTTGATCTGCTGGATCTATTGGTCTATTGGAGGAGGATGAAAAAATGCATGGCAATGTAACTTTGATGGTTAAACTCACCAATTGTCTCTTTCAATAGAAATTGAAATTATAGGGTCATAAAGTTAAATAAAAAAAAAATGAATTTATGAGGCTTAGTTTTCTATAATGTTCATTTCTAGAAAAATCCCAAAAGTTTATTCAGCTCTTCCATATTGTTTAACATATATTTTGCGTAGTTTGTTTTTAAAAACTTGCAACTTTAGCTTTAATATCATAGAGCTAAAGTAGAAGTTTGACCTTTTTGAACTCTTTCTGCACATCTGATTTACTTCAGTTCTCAGACTTAATTAGGTAACTCTTATCTTATTTCTTCATTTCACTGTGTGCTTAGTCTTTCTTGAGTATAACTTTCTATGGCACAGGCTTAACATTGAAAAACGTGTTTGCTTTTATGAGTGGTTCTTCTTTACCTTATAATTATATTTGCCTTTCATCTAATTTAGAATTTTTCATCTGTTTGATTCCTGCAGCAATGAATAATATTGGTAAAGGCATGTAGGACTTGGTTACAGCAGCTACTTCAACTGGCTTGCTGTATTATACATTTGTATGCTAATTTTTCATTAATTAATGCATAACAATCATTCTAGTGCTGAATTATACAATACCATGTCAGTACAATTTAAAAATGTATATGCTGCTTATTTTTCAAGGCAGTAAATAAGACCACTAAATATGGTTGTCCCAATTATCTCAACATTTCTCATTTAAAAAAAAAATCAAAACAAGTTTCAGGCTCAGGTGCATCTTATTAATAGGAATGTTTTTAAGAATTGCTTTTCAAATTACATATTTAATAGTTACATGATAACAATTTTGCTTTTGAAAGCAATGTGGACTTAAAAGCTATATACATGTCAAGCTATAATTGAATTGAATCTACCTTTCCATGTACAAATTATTTTTTAAAATCTGTTGGTGTTTTCTAATGGATGAAACGGCTTTGAAAGAGGGCATAATGCTTAGAGCATACATTGTTTTGAGGCTGAACATTGGAACTATTGATTGAAGAGTTATTGCTATTTGTGACTGTTTGACCTGGCTTCATGTCAGAGCAATTAAGTTTGAATAGCATAGCTTGAAAAAGAATGCAGTGGGGGTTTTTTTAAAACTCATTAATCTAATTTATGGAAACCTCAATCCTTGAACCAGAAGAGCTTCCTCATTTCTAGGAATTTCATCAAAATGGCATCAGGAATACCAGGCTTCAGGCTGAGTATATAACATTAGTTACCTAGGATTGTTTTGTTCCATTTATTGATTGATGTATTATTCATATTTAAATCTTATATTTCACTGGCAGTATCAGGACATTTTACAGTAAATACATCAAATGTTATCAAATGATTCAGCTACAAACATCATGCACGTAAAACAGATAAGAACAATTTAAATTGACTGAATAAAGTAAATTTTTGCAAATTTGTTAATATTGGAGTGGGGGTGAATGACTGAAATAGTCTTTCCAGAATCTACAAGGGCCTTCTAGCTATCTGTTGCTTTTCAGACTGGACTTAGAATGGGACCTGTGATAAGGACCTAAAAGTTGGGCAATCATATAGGAGTCTGGACAATCTTTCAAATTCTGTAGAATTCGGGAGTGTTCTTTTTTGGGGGGGGGGATGAATCACACTTGATCTTTCAGTGACATCCTAGGTTTGTATCCTAAAAGCAGGTTGGGTGAAATAAAAGTCAGTAGCACCAGGACAATTTATATTCCACTGCAATTAAGAGACTATTCTGATCTCAAGAGCTTATTCCAAAGTTTTGGAGCTGCTATTGAAAAGCAGTCCCTCCTTGGTGTTGGTTTCCTTCATCTCCTGGAAGTGCAGAACCACTAGGATCTTTTATCTAGTTCAGTGTTCCCCAACTTTTCAGGATCTGTGGACCGGCAGTGATGACAGCAGGAGACAGGGGATGGTTTCACATGCGCGCCTGCCACTTGTTCAAATGGAGCTTTGCAAGCTTCTCCACCGCTTGTGTGGCCCAGTTCGTAACAGGCTACTTAGTGGTACCGGACCACTGGTACTTTTCTTTCAGTTATCTCAGCTTTGTTAATTGGTAAATTCTGGAGGATCTTTGGATAATCAAGCTAATGTTTTTTGGGGAGAGGGATGTCTGTGACCCTGAAGCCTCAAATTTGATTCCCAGATCACTGATATCAGATTCTCACAATTAGCCACTTGTGTTTATATCATGGATCTTTCCAGGGGTGGGTTATACTTACCTTTACTACTGGTTCGCAATGGGATCGCGCTTCTGCGCATCCACAGATCGCCGATGATGACATCCAGAGTGGTGGGCGGGGCCTCCCGTCAGTTTTACTACTGGTTCTTGTGAACTGGTCCGAACCTGGGGACAACTCACCACTGGATCTTTCCCTAAGGTCTAAATCTATCCATAAATCCTCCAAAAGTTGGAAACTACTGCTTTGACTTTTGAAATAACTAGCGGTAAATTTTTAAATGTTATACAATCAGATAAAAATTCACATTCATTAAGGGGGCCTTCAGTTATATTTCTGGCTTCCCTAACTGTCTTTTGAGCAAATTTGACTAATTCTTGCAGCAACAAGTTTTTAAAATTGTAGTCCCTCTTTCTAGAAAAATGTTACCAACTGATATTATGAATTCCCAGTATCCCATAATTCCCTAGGATCCAGTGGTGGGTTGCTACTAGTCTGCCCCAAATTGGGTGAACCGGTAGCGGTGGCAGCAGGAGGCTCCGCCCACCCACCCAGACGTCTCTGCGCATGCACAGAAGGCTCTGTTCATGCGCAGAAGCGTCGCGTGCCCGTGAGCAAACCAGTAGCAACCGAAATTGAAACCCACTACTGCTAGGATCCTATAATTGGGTAAACTAACATGATACTTTTCTGTCAAAAAGTACTTTGTCCCTCTGAGTGATCTCTTTGCTGAGTCATCTTTGTACTGTAATTTTTGTTGAATTTTCTGTGAAATCAAAATTATTTGTCTAAAGATCTGCAGCTCATGAAAACTTATGCCTCTTAATAAAATGCATTAATCAGAAAAGAGACAACCAGACTCCCCTTGCTTTTAGTTGGAAGCCAATTTTTCAAAAACAATTGTAATTTGTAGCTGCTCTAGATTATGGTAAATTTATGACTGTCAGAAATTCAAGTTAATAAGGCTAGTACTTGGGGGATTTAGTAAAATCTGAATATGACAATCTTCAAAACTTGGTATTAACTAAAAAAAATCTTTATACCCTGGTAGGTACATCCTCAATGAAGGAATGTAGATTCAGAGTCGGGGACAAAGTAGGGCTCATCAATTATAGTCTGCTAATTTGGGGGCCCTTCTCGGCCTTAACTGGAACTAAACATGTTCACTTCAGGTTGAAACTTTGTGGTTTGAACCCATGATCCTTTAAGGCTGCCCTTGTCGTTTTCTCTGTCCTCATTGAAGCAGAAAGTAATATCTTGGTATCTCCATCCCATATCAATAGTGTTGACGTAGTTGCATTTGATACGCTTTCACTTAATGGGAATAATAAATTGTCATGTATTTCTGTGAATTGGAGAACCATGGAGATGTTTTAAGATTATTAGGAGGCAGACACATAATTAAGCCCAATGACAGATTTCAGGTAATGGAATTAATGGTTGACGGTATGTATATGTGGATATCCGTCTAGTAGCAGGGCAGTCTGAGAAGTTGCTTCAAGTTGCAATTTTATTGACTGCACTTGAAGTGAAATGGACCATTTTGTACAGTTCTTTTTGTAACTCTTCTCCACATTCCTTTTAATTTAATCCTTTTTGTGAAATTAGTTTGCTCACTGTCTCTGAAGGAATTTTGGTTTTGTTTTGACTTTATTTTAAGCTCAGCTGGGGACTGTCGCCATGTCCACAGCAATCTGCTTGCAAGAGAACTCCCCCCCGCCCCCCACTATCAATATAAAATGTGTATATTTTTACTGGATGATGCCTACAGTTTAGATGTGATACATGATGTGGTTGTGGGAGAATGCAGCTGAGGAAGTGTAGCACACGGGAGTATTTTGATTACTATTTTTTATTTGGAGCAGACTCTTGCTTTGAAAATATATAGTGTCTTTTAAATGGTCACACTTGGTGGTGCTGTTCAAAACAGCAGGAACTAAAATACAGGAAAAATACTACTTGCCACTGTAAAATGCCATATTTCAAACTAACTGCGCTGTTAACCTGGAGACCTCTCAAGCAGGGAGATGCAATTTGACTCAAGTTCTTTTAGGTTAAGCTCTTTTTTTAATTCCATCCCCATCCCGAAAGAATTATCAGACAAGTTTCAAAACAGTATTGTCCCCACCCCAAAAAATGTAGCCAGGTATTTCCATATTCCATAAGAAGTATAGGAAACAAGGAGACACAATGCAGTAGTATTTTCCCAATCTCTTTGTTGTTCCCTTTTATCCTTTTTTTAAATTCTTAATTCAGTTTCCAGAAAATTAGATTTGGAAAGCCTTCCAATAAACACTTGCAAACAAATGTTATTTATTTATTTTTCTTATCTTTGTACTTTACTGTGCTACAGAATACTTTATTGTTTAGGAGATTGTATTATATGAACTGCTGGGAATCTTTTTCATTGGGGTCAGTAAGTAAATAACTTATTTATTAAGTAACAATATAGAAATCTTATCACAGAAGGAAAGTCTTTGTATTAAAATATTATTAATATTTTATCCCATAGTATTTTGCAATATTTGTTGAAGTGTAATATACCATTTCTAAATAGATATTTAGGCATTATTTTACCATATTAGGAGAGGGCAAATAAAGATGGGGTTGCTCCTTTTGGCAGCTGTCTACACAAATTTCTGCAATTTTCTTGGCAAGATTTTAGTTTGCTATTGCATCCTTTATAGGGCTGAGACAGAATGACCGGCCCCAAGTCACCCAGCTGGCTTTGTGCCTAAGGCACAGTGGTGGGTTCCTCCCGGTTCGGCCCGGTTCTCCCGAGCCGGTAGCGGTGACGATATGACGTCACCGAACTGGTTCTGCCCCCCGCCCCCCCGCATTATTCTTCCCTTTTATTTGGCCCCACCCCCAATCTATTGCTGCCTACTGAGTCCCAGCTGATGGCTAGAGGAAAAAAAAACTGTTTAAACTCTTGCTGGTGGGCTTCAAAGGGCCGCCCTACAGCTGATCAGTGTTAAAAGAAAACAAATGAGTAGACCGGTGCCTGCAAAAATACATGAGTAGATCAGTGCCTGCAAAAATAAATTGATAGACCAGTGCCTGCAAAAATAAATGGGTAGATTGGTACAGCTCTGCAAGCAGTTAAAAGCCTCGTAGACCAGTACCTCTGCTAAATCCTAAATAATTGTCACATGACCATCAAGCCACGCCCACAAAATAAGCCACGCCCACAGAACCGGTAATAAAAAAATTAGAACCCACCCCTGCTAAGGCAGGACTGGAACTCCCCATCTCAAGGTTTCTAGCCTGATGCTTTAACCACTACACCAAGCTGGCTCTCCAAATAATGTTTGCCCAGTAATTAATATTGCTAACTATAGGTAACCACTGGGTCAGTAGTTCCATTACAACCCCTTTTTCCGTGAGTTTATGTCTTTGCTCTTTGAAGTTTGCTGCAGACTGAAACTTGGCACTTAGATCTGGTCTCAGGCTGACTGTTTTTATATATTCAAGTCAAAGTAGATCAGTAGAAACCGTTAAGGCGGATGCACTGCTGGAATCTAGTTTATATTCCGGAAAATGAATTACGAGAACAACTTTATCATTCTCTAGCATGACAGAGATCCACTTTTTGTTATTATACTGCTGGTTCTGCACTTGGTGTAACCTGAAACCCAAGAAGTATTTTGTACTAAGCAAGCAGGCACTCCTTATATATAAGCTTTAGCTCTATTTTTCTTGGACGCCAATAGAACAGAAAATGAATTTCACTTTCAGTGCTTCCTTCCAAGCATTTCAGTGTATTGAAATGGAAAAACTTGAGATGTTTTTCTTTGCTTTCTCGTTGCTGCCCGGCATTTTTGGACTTAGTGATCTAGATTACTTTAGATACTGCAGGAATTCTATCTAATGAGTGAACCTAGTGCCACATCATTGGGAACATCTGACTTTTAACTATGGGCCTTGTTCCTTCCCCAAAGGGTCTTTGTTTATGTGCTACTCAAAGTAAAAAAAAAAGGGGACTAAAACTGATTTGAAACCAGATAGAACTGACAATATGCATTTCTGTGACTTGTTTCCCAACTTTTTGCTTAATTACGGTAAATCTTCAAGAGGGCAGACATTAAAAAAGTAGAAAAACAAAGTTCAAAAATGTAGGTTAAATCTATATAGCCCTCTGTTAATAATGTTGAGAAAAGCTTTTTGAGGCTCCTAGAGGCAGAAAAAGGGGAGTCCATAAGTGACACTCAGGGATTATATTCAGTGGTGAAATCCATTTTTTTTAACTACTGGTTCTGTGGGCGTGGCTTAGTGGGTGTGGTGTGGCTTGGTGGGTGTGGCCTGATGGGCATGGCAGGAGAAGGATACTGCAAAATCTCGATTCTCACCCCACTCCAGGGGAAGGATACTGCACAATCCCCATTCCCTCCCCACTCCTGGGGGAAGGATATTGCAAAATCTCCATTCCCACCCCACTCTGGGGCCAGCCAATGGTTGTATTTGCTGGTTCTCCAAACTACTCATAATTTCTGCTACCGGTTCTCCAAACTGCTCAAAATTTCTGCTACTGGTTCTCCAGAACCTGTCAGAACCTGCTGAATTTCACCCCAATTATATTCCACACCCTGGTGAACACTTAGGAGAAGACCTGTGGCACTGTCTGAAGGGCCTTTCTACTGGAATGCCCTGTGATAGTGAAATCTCAAGATGTTGAAGCTGTTGAAAATTAATTCAGATTAAATTGTGTCTGTTGTAGTAATTTAGTACCAATACATATACACTGCACTGTGGCCCAGAGATAGGCAGCTTTATAGATTCTTCAGGTCCCATTTCAACAGCAATAAGAATAGGGAAATAATTGAAAGGTGATTTTTTTAAAATCCACATATAATTGCTGCTGTTCTGAGGATGAAGTGCTCCACACCAGGACATGTTATCCACCGAAGACCAGCTGAACTGCAAATTGGAACTGGGATTCATTCCTTTGAAAGTTGTGTAGAGCTTCACGCTGATAAGCAACACTAGAATTTGTCTGGACATGCCTGCTTCCTTTTTTCCAGCTTGTTCAGTCCATGGAAGTAGAGATCATTTGGAATATTTAAAAGCTGCTTTGATACCCAAAGAGGCTGAGCATTTTATAATTAAAGGCATATGAGTAATTGCAGTTGGCCCCGTGGCAATTGACTTCCCCTGTATTCAGCCAATTTTTATATAAGATTGCTGTCTGTTTCAGTGATGGAGGTATAATGTCAATAATGGAAAGGAGACTGACTTCCATGGCATCTGATTTCTGAGACGTCTTAAGAATTAGTTTGGCCTTTGTTGGTGGAGAACAAGGAGTAGCTTTGTGAGTCATTTTCAAGCCCACACCCTTCCCTTTGCCATAGGAAATTAGGCAAGTTGGTGAAAGTTCCTAGTGACCCAGAAGAAGCAGAAATTTTAGCACATGTTTAGATTTACAAAAAGGATTTTTCAGTTTGAGCTTTTGAATTGATAGCAGTGCATTGGTGACAGCAGCCTTTATCACTTTTCCATTTTCTAGATATGTTGGGAATGCAACACTCACAATTTTCAGCAAGAATTCTAGATCTTTCTGTCCCAATCACTGGGAAGATCGCAAGTTGGGAAGTCTGAAATAGAAACCTCAGGACAAGCAAAACAGGTTTAATTCATTGAATTAAATGCCTGGGTAAATTTCATCCATTCATTGTATTAAATGCATTGTGCCCCTGTATGTTCTATAACTAAACAGTATTAGATAAATGTGTTGATTTTTATGAGGTTAATATTAAGAATTGACATCCCAAAGAACTTAGTACCAGGCAGGCCTATAGTGGATATAGTAAATTGTGTTTTGAAATCAGGAATCCTTAACAATAAGACCAGCATTTTTGAGCTAAGAAGCAATAATGAATGATTCTCAAAAACTAGCTTGATCTCATTTCAACAAGCATTCAGATTAAACTACTTGAGCATTTCAATTTGAATTTAAAACATTAGAATAGTCTAAGCATGATATTAGCTGATAGACTAATATATTATTATTTATTCATTTACAGCCACAGTACACTGATTATTATTAACCTTGCATTTTTAAGAAATCAACATAGTAACAGTAAAATTTCCACAAAATATATTTAACATTGAGCTTTATAAAAAGGTCATGTTTTAGTCACTTTTTCTGTAATGATTGAGGACTGTTCTAGTAATAGACAAATTTCAGTAATTCCCCTTTTCCTGTTAAAATTAATTGAAAGGGATATTAGTAGGTCAGAGCAGTAACTAATATCGAACAGAGCTTTTTAAATGCAGGATAATATAGAGCTATTTCCCCAGCTTCGCACAATTATTATAATATTGCTGCATTTCCTTCCAAATTCCTTGGAAGCTATTTAGATAATGTGAGATCCCTAATTAACAGGTGAAGAAGTTGGGTTTAGAACAACTCGCTGTGGCCAACTCGCTGGGGGACAATTCAATGCTGTATTAATTGTTTCATTCAGTTACTTTTATTATTGGTGGCCACATTTTTGTCAAAATTATTGTAATTCTTGTATTTCTGGATTGACTTTTTAATTTTATTATTATTGGCCATGGTTCTATTGAAATTTATTCAAATTTGTATTTGTTGAATTGCCCCGTGATGAGTTGCTGTGGCGAATTGTCGCATCCCGGAAGAGTTTCTCTAGTGTAGCCTCTTCCCATAAAAGACTATAATATGAATTCAGTTGAATTTTCTCTTTCCAGAACTTGGTATTTGACTTCAGTTTTAGCATTCTCAGGGGATCACTATTTAAGTTTTTATGTTACCCTGTTTCCCCCAAAATAAGACATCCCCTGTTAATAAGCCCAAACTTTTGAGTGCATGGCAATAAGGCCAAGTCCTTATTTCAGGGTTCAAAAAAATATAAGACAGGGTCTTATTTTTGGGAAAACATGGTATAAGGAATTAGTAATCATTACTAGACAAAGTGTTGTTAACATATTGTTTTATATAGATATTTCATTTATATTTGTCAGAAAAGGTAGTGGCAAATTGATTTTTTCATTCAAGTCTATTTTTTGCAAATACTTTTTAAAAAGATAGGATTTAGCATTTCTTCTCCATGACAGTTTGTATTGTAAATTCTATTTCTACATGACCAGAATCATAAAACATTGCAGGATGGAGTACAGCTAGATTATATCTTGTTGAATACATTTATTACAGTCCAGATAATTTATTTTTTCTACCCAGGACAGTAACTTAGAAAACACCTCCTCCTAATTAAACATTTGCAGATTGTTAGGTCTTTTTCTGAGAGTATATTTTATTTGGCTATAATATTGCTTTCCTCTTGAACTAGGGAGTTGTGATATTTAGCTCACTGCTCTGTGTAATGAACTGTAAAAGTGCAAACTGTTTGAAATCTGTGAATGCAAAAATGCTGTTTAGACATGCTATGTGAATGAAAGTTTAAGTTAGACTGATTTTTTAATGAGGATTTGAGGAAATTTGAGATGGCTTCTGAACTCATTTTGTAAAATAAATGAAAATGCTGTAGTATCATAGTAGTCATAGAGGTGTCAAGTACTTCCTCTTTTAATATTTTGGCAGAAATCTACCCATCATAAATTACGCTGGAATCACGGTTCAGTGATTCGTCATTGTTGTGGGATTTTTTTGCATCTCCCCCCCTTCTTCTTCCTGCATCCAACAGCGACTATTTTCAGTTATAACAGTGATGAAAAAGTAACTTTGTGACCAATTCACACACTTGCAACCTTCCTGGGTTCTCTCTTTCTGTCATGTGTTCACCATTACAGTCAGTCAGTACAACTCCTGTGCCTGACCCATTTTTTTGTTTTCCTCTCTCCTCACAGAGCAGAGAGATTTCCTTTTTCCTCTGTTGCTCTTCTCAGAAGCCCAAGGTGCCCCTAAAAGTGCTCACCACAAGTTAACAAGACCAGCTCTGTGATCGTAATTAGTTGATTAGAAGGCTGGCCCAACTTGCAGCTGCTGCCTAAAATTGACAAGATCCAAACCAGTTTCACGCTAAAGGTTTTTGTTTTCCTCCTAAGTGGGTGGTGCTAGAGCATTTCTTTAGATGTTTATTCCCCATTTTGAAGAGTGGAGAGAGAGGGCTCTGTGAAAAGAGTCTAGTTACTCTTTTATAATCCCTTTCTCTCCACTGAATGTACAGTAAATACAAACATCAATCTTCTTCATGCTAATTATCCTAATGATGGATTTAGCATTCCTGAGGGTGAGGGAATAAGGAAAAAGGACTTTAAGATTTATCCTTTTACCTGGCTTCCTGATGAGTCAAGTTCAAGAAATTTTCTTTCCCTCTGTATTTGGGATCATATCCTTCTGATGTTATAAAGGTGTGTCCAATCCGCAGCCCAGAGGCTACATGCAGCTGTGGATTGTTAATAATATGGCCCTATAAAATTGTAAACTTTTAACATTATTATCTGATTTCATATTATAAAACATATTTTATATGATTTTATAAAATCAGATTGCCGTGTCTCAAGGCAATTCTTCTTCGCTCAGTGCAGCCCAGGCAAGCCAAAAGGTTGGACACCCATGCTGTAGTGTAAAGCAAAGGAAAGCTGAAGTAAATTCGTAAGCACTGTTGCAGTCCTGTGATTCTTCATTTAATGACCACTTTGCTTGATGATTGAGTTGCTGGTCCCAAAAGTGAGGGCTATCTGTAATACATATTATAATGGGATTGCTAATGGCAATCAAATGAAAAAGAATATCTCCTTCTGCCTTAAATAGGAGGTTCCCAAACACTTAGAGCAGGGGTGTCAAACTCAAGGCCCGCGGGATGCTTGAATCTGGCCCGTGGGGCCAGCCTGGAAATAGCAAAAGACCAGTCCACGGTGCCTCTGCTAGTGGAAATGGGATGTGTGGGGGCCACGTGTGGCCCTCTGTGGCTCCCATGGCCCATTTTCAGCTTGGATGGCCTCCTGCAGCACTCTCCCGGCCAAAACGCATTTTGGCCGGCAGGACGCTGCAGGAGGCATCTGTCCCATCTTCCCCCACAGCCGGGCCATGGAGGAGAACTACAATGCTCATCTGGCCCTCAAAGAAACCCAGTTTGATACCCTTGATTTAGAGGGATAGAATCAAGATTGCATGAAGTGTTAATACCACTTTATAATACCTTGGTAAAGCCACACTTGGAATACTGTATCCAGTTTTGATTGCCATGATGTAAAAAAGATGTTGAGACTAGAAAGAGTACAGAGAAGATCAACAAAGATGATTTGGAGACTGGAGGCTAAAACATATAAAGAATGGTTGCTGGAATTGGGTATGTCCAGTTTAATGAAAAGGATTAGGGGTGATATGATTTATTTTATTTATTTAATTTGTATACCGCCCTTCTCCAACAGGACTCAGGGCGGTGAACAGCCACAGTAAAAACACAACATATAAAATTTAAAAGCAATTTAAAAAACATTAAATACTTTTGGCCGTCAATTTAAAATAACCCAATTAAAACCAATTATAAGTTTAAAACCATAAGGATGGGGTCAAGCCAGCCCGGCTAGATGGAATAGATGTGTTTTCAGGGCCCGACGAAAAGTCCGGATAGCAGTGGACTTTGATAGCAGTGTTCCGATATCTCAGGGGTTGCCACAAAGAAGACAGGGTCAACCTATTCTCCAAAGTTCTTGAAGGCAAAACAAGAAGCAATGGATGGAAACTAATCAAGGAGAGAAGCAATCTAGAACTAAGGAGAAATTTCCTGACAGTTAGAACGATTAACCAGTGGAACAACTTGCCTCCAGAAGTTGTAAATGCTCCAACGCTGGAAGTTTTTAAGAAGAGATTGGAGAACCATTTGTCTGAAATGCTATAGGGTCGTGATGGCTAACCTATGGCACACGTGCCAGAGGTGGCATGCAGAGCCCTCTGTGTGGGCACGTGCGCCGTCACCAGCTGCTCTTCTGGTTTCCAGCATGCACATGCGGGCCAGCCAGCTGGTCTTTGTGCACGCTGGAGCACCGGAAACCCGAAGACCAGCTGGCCAGCGCTCCAGCGTGCGTGAAGATCAGCTGGCTGGCACCCATGCATGTGCCGGAAACCCAAAGATGCATGCGCACTGGCCAGCTGGTCTTCAGGTTTCCGGCACTCCAGCGCATGCACGTGCACACAAACATACGCATTCCGGTTTGGGCACTCGGTGCCGTAAAGGTTCGCCATCTCTAGTGTAGGGTTTCTTCTGGCCTGAGCAGGGGGTTGGGCTTAAAGACCTCCAAGGTCCTTTCCAACTCTGTTATTCTATTTATTTTCATTCCCACATGTTATTCTTTACATCAGGGGTGGGTTCTACTTACCTTTACTACTGGTTCGCAATGGGGCCGCACGTGTCTCGTGCGCAAGCACAGAAGCTTCTGCGTATACGCAGAAGCACTTTGATGACGTTGGGGTCCGTAGGCGGAGCCTCCCGCCGGTTTTACTACCGGTTCTTTAGAACCGGTGCGAACCGGGGGCAACCCACCACTGCTTTACATCCTTAAATTGGAGTGGACTTAGTCGTATTATCTACCCATTAACAAAACCCAACTTAATAAAAAAAAATAGTTTTTTAAAAAATATTGGCCTAAGATAACTTTTATTTATTTATTTTTTAATCAGACTGTTCCATCAGGGACGCAACTGTGATACATTTAGAACAGTTTAACTCTTAGTGAAAACCTTCATTGTAGCGTGGAATAAATAGATTGACCCTGGCCCCAAAGTTCAGTGACTCATCAGAGAAGTTCAGCAAGTATGCTTTTTAGCTAGGGGCTAAGCTTTTTCAGGATAGTGGAGAGAAAATTAATATCTTTCTAAAGCTGGATCTGCAGAGGCTTGCATGTTATTATTAAATAACGTATTGCAACATTTTGAGCAGATGCCCAATGCTAGCCTTGCAGATTATGATTATAGATGCTCTTTTCTGTGTACCCAAAGAATATTCACCTTATAAGTATTTTTTTAATGCAGAACTGTTGATGCTTGCAGACTTACACTTATCCTGAAATGCTTTATTGACATCAGTAAAGTTCACTCCTCTATATATTTAGGGCCAGTCATTTGTGTGTACCAGAAAATATAAATGGTATAATTATTAATGAAACAACAATACATGTCTGAATATTTGTACACAAAAACCTATTTATTTGGTCCTGGGGACTTGGTAATGGCTTGGTTACTTTGTTGAGGGATAGATTTTGTTTCCAAGAAGATTTATGCCTTATGAAATTCTTGGTTTTGTTAATGAGAAAAATTTTGGAACTAAATTTTTCTCATATGGATACTTGAGAATCATGTGGATACTTCACTATTACATTCCCAATAGTCTTTCTGATTTCACCCCGTGTATTTTGACTATATAAGGCTCAGTAGGATTAGAACCAGGCTTTTGAATCTTCTTTTCCCACCTTTGTTTGGTTTTTTTTTTTTTTTTTGTTTATCTGAAAGAAAAAAATAATGTTTGGAAATGTGACTTGTGAACATTTTTTAATAGTAAGAATTCAGTTAGATACCTTATCTTTTGGATGACTCTACTTTTGGTGATCTGGTGCACGAAATCTGGGGGTAGAAATCCAACATTTTAAAGAACTAGCTGAGGTGAGGTTTAGTTTAGTTTAGTTTATTTATACTTATATGCCGCCCTTCTCCCGAAGGACTCAGGGCAGCTCACAAAGATAAAACAATAAAACAATAAAATGTGGTAAGCTGTTTTTGGTCCATATGCACACCAAGACTACATTTATTAAGAGAGAGGTGACATACACAGTTTAAATGAGATTTTGGGTGTTCGGGGTAGATCTCTGTCTGTGAAAGCTGGTAATTAAGTTTGAGCTGAAACTGGAACAGATCTAAACATGTATAAGAATTTCAGGTGCAACCTTCTGCAGGTGGTAACTTGGAAGACTCTAAAACAACTTGACTCAATATTATTGCTGCTGTTCTGTTCTTTTTCTGTCAGGAGCCACTAAGTTCCCTGTCCCTCCCTCTGTTCCACTTTAAAGACACTTAGAGGGACTGTCATTCAGAAAGCGGATACTTGATCTTGTGCAGGTGCAGGTTGAGTAACAGTTTTAAGCTGACTGGGAGCTTAACTACAGAAGAGGAGAAAGGAAGGGAAGGAAAAGGAAGGGTGTGGTGAACCTAGGTAATATTATGCTTTCTTTTTTGCCTACGTATTTTCATTTTTCCTTATTCTTTGCTCACTCATCTATAGTTGGTTGTGTGTTTTGTTAGCGTGCACTAATTACATATCATATCCTGAAGGAGGAATAAACAGATTTGGTAATAGTTGTGAACTATTTGTACTTTTCCTATAAAGCACCGTCTCATGAAAATAAACCATATCGGGCATGCATTGCCGGGTCATTTTAAAACTGGCATGTTCAACATACATTTTTAATATCAGTAAGTTTTCTTTGCTATTTTCCTTGGTTTCTTTTTAAAGAGTAGCCCAAGAATTTACTAAGGTAGGTTATTGCCAACAGCTCTTTTCTTGCTCAAAATCTAATGTTTTATTCCTTCAACAAAGCTTGCTAAAATAAGCAATGACTGAATATAGTATTGCCTAACCTCAGTTAAACTTTAACAATGCTTGCTGTTTTAAATATAATCAGATTTTTTTTTTAAAAAACTTGTTTCTTGTTTTATTTGTATTCCAAGTATGTCAGAAGTCTACAGATATCATCTGGCTTGTGGGGTGCAGATAATGGTTTATTGGCTTGCCCAGCAGTCTTCAGATCATACATCTTAACTTGCAGAGAACAGCATGCCTGCAATGAACCTTGTCTTTGATTGTAGTGTGGCACAAAATGGGCCAAAACCGACCATTAGCATAGAATGCTGCATTCAGAAATAGGTATAACTCAGGCTGATAACCTAGTCACCTCCTTTCCTAACTTACTAAAATATTAAGTGAAAGTCTGACAGGTTGATATCCATAGATCCATCTGCAAAATTCAAGATATATAGAAAATATATGATGGTTAAGTTATATATTGCAACTTGAAATATAATAGGAATAAAGAAACAAGAGTATAACAGATAGTATCAATAGCACTTACACACTGTTTCACAGTGCCTTATAGCCCTCTCTAAGTGGTTTACAGAGTCAGCATATTTCCCCCAACAACCTGAGTCCTTATTTTACCAACCTCAGAAGGATGGAAGGCTGAGTCAACCTTGAGCCATTCAGAATCAAACTCCTGCAGTGAGCAGTACAATACTGGATTCTAACCATTGCGCCACATCTTGATGAGATGATATAAAATGAAATGAAAATGAAATATGGGTTGGTGGCTAAGTATAGTAGATAGATATATACTGAGTGCTTTTATTTGTTCTGGTATAAGACTGTAATAATAAATTGTTGTTGTTGTTGATATGTAGGAATCCCCATGGTCACATGACCAAAATCTGTATGCTTGGCAACTGGTTATATTTATGAAGGTTGCACTGTCCTAGGGTCATGTAATCAACTTTTGTGACCGTCTGACAAGCATAGTCAACGGGGAAGCCAGATTCACTTAACAACCATGTTACTAACTTAGCAATGATTCACTTAACAAATGTGGCAAGAAAAGTCTTAAATGGGGCAAAACTCACTTAACAAATTTCTCACTTAACAACATAAATTTTGGATTCAATTGTGGTTGTAAGTTGAGGACCACCTATATTACCCATCTGTTTCTATACTCTCCCAACCTATACCCATGCATTTAATTTTGTTTTTTTAAGTAAAAAAAAATTGCACGATTAAAGTGCATTCAATTATTTTTATTCCATTTCTCAATAACTCTTACAATTTTCTAATAATTATTCCAATAATAGTCCAGTATGGGAGAATGTAGTAATTATGATCTTTTAGTGGGAGAGAAGTGGAAAGAGGGTAAATGGGGTTGCATTACACTATGAGGAAGCATTTACCAGCAAATTCAGAGATACTATAGAGAGTATATTTTAAAAAATCAGTGGCAATAGTTCTCCAAGACTGAACTTTGAGCCCATGAAACTGACATGAAAAATAAGTGCATTGCTTCTAAAATTTGGCCATATTGTTGCCACTATGGATGTCAGTTGCTTGCTTTGTAATTATAACTTAGACTCATAAAATGCTAAAGAAAGATCAGATTCCTTTTAGATAAGTGTAGAGCTTCTTATGTATTTTTGAATTGCATGGTCCAAAGCAAGCTAAAGAGCATGAACGTTGTGCAGTAATATTGCTTGAATTGTCTAATGCTGCCATATACTAAGATTAATTTGGAATTTCTTATATAAATTTTTAGTGAGTCCATCATGAAAGATAAGTCCTGTCCATAATTAGGAATGACTCCTGTAACGTATCATTGGACAGGATATATTGGAGTTGTCATCTAGAATGTCTGGGATGGTCATCAGTTACCTATTCTCTGATTAGGATGTTTACCCAAGAGAGACCTTAAAATCCAGGGAACTTAGAAGCAGACTGCTCTGTAGCCCAAGTCTTTTGCATCTTAAAATAGGTTATGGACATGTGAAATATGAGTCATCCCACCTGCTGAAATCTGAATGGAAACCTTATGTTTTCCAGTATCCCCAGAGAGATTTGACCAAGACACAGGTCATTTCAGTGGACCGATTCATAAGGGAACTTTTCCCCCCTTCTTCTTAAAGAAATAAAAGAACTTGAAGAAAATTTCAGACTATCGGTGACTAGTCTCTCACGGTATAATTTGCAACTTCGTAAAAACCGATCAGATTGTTTTAATAATTACCATTTATTGTTCTGCATGCAAGAAGAGATGACAATGTTTCAGATAACTGTCTTAATAAGTTATTTCTTGGAGCATTTCTATGAGGGTTTGTTTTGGTCCTGCTTCCAAAGAGGTTCTGTGCCCCTTCATTATCATATGGGCATCCTCCTTGGACAGTCTACTGCAGTGATGGCTAACCTTTTTGGAACTGAGTGCCCAAAGTGAGTGAGAACCCCCAAAATGCAATGTGTGCGCATCTCCCACGCATGTGCCCCTCCCCCACGCATGCACACGCAGTACCCCGCAGCTGCACCCTGCATCCCGTGCATGTGTGTGCGCCCTGCCCATGTGCCCTGCCCTCTGCATGCCCCCGTGCATGTGCAGCAGAGACCCAAAGACCAGCTGGCCAGCGGGGGCGCGCGTGCATCTGCGGCACAGCTGAATTGGGGTGATGGCTCACATGCCCACAGAGAAGGCTCTGCATGCTACCTCTGGCACACGTGCCATAGGTTTGCCATCCTGGGTCTACTGTATCTTGGCTAAAAAATGCCAAAGGTTCACTTAATAGCCCGAAAGAGTTTCATTTTTATGTATCTCTTTGCTGCTACTTAATGCTAGTCCGGAGTTTTATATTCATTTCTACCGGTAGTTTAGGGAATTTATTTCTGGAATAACAGCTTCTCAAATGGTATGGCATGTTTGCCAAATTTTGTACACCCATATAATCAAACCCTAGTTCAAGTAGAGGTGAATAATCTACCATGAACTTCTGTACAGATAGTAAAGAGAGATAGCATACAATCCTCTAACGCACACATGTCTGCTTTTTTTCTTTAGTCACTCCTGATGAAAGAGAGAATAGTCTCGTCCTAAGTGTTCCTCACCTCCTTGACCCTGTCCAGAATTCATCACCCCTTACTGTATTCTCTTAGCAATCTACAGATCAGTCAGCAGACAGCTAGTCTGCTTAGAGAGCCTTGCTTTTCTACTGTGATCATAAGGGGAAAAGAACACTAATTCAAGAATAATAGAATTGGTAGAACTTTAACCACTGAACTGAACTTCTATTTGCATTCTAACATGATCATTCAATATTGCCATTTACGGTATTTTTCGGAGTATAAGATGCACTTTTCCGCCCCCTAAAAGTGGGTGAAAATTTCGGTGCGTCTTATAGACCAAATACGGCCTGTTTTTGGCCTCCTGAACCCTCCGTGCATCGTGTTTTCACCCTCCCCGGCCCCCAGAAGCACTCTCCAGTGCTCCACACATCCCATTTTGCCAAAAACAGGCCAGGTTTTTTTGTGAAAATGGGCCTGTTTTTGGCCAGCAAAGTTCTTCTGGGGGCCAGGAGGGTGAAAATGGGACGCACAGAGGCCCAAAACTTTTCTTCTTTTTCTCCTCTAAATCTAGGTGCGTCTTATAGTCTGAAAAATATGGTAGTTACTCCCTATTTACCTACAAAGGAGGATGATTTTAGCAAGTTCAGGGTTTGTTTTTACTTTCAAGGTAAAATTGAAATGATGTGAAATATGAACAATCTACACAGTGTTATTAATCTGTAATTTAAAGTTTCTGTTTTAAGTTTCTGAACCATGTTTACCGCATCATAAGCCAGGTTGCCTATTCATTTGTGGAATCTTTACATTGAATAAACAGAGTGGTTCAGAATAAGGAAGAGCATTAAACAGAAATGCATATTTCCACATAGCTGTTAAATTTATACAGTGCGTATGTTAAAATAATGACAGATTTGGAAGAGATGACAGCTGGAATCCAACTAGGAGCTCAGAAAACTTAACAAGCTGAGTTACGTTAACATCACTATTTTGTTAGCTGCAAATGTGAGACTTGGAAATTTTTATTAAGAAAGCATAAAATGGAAAATCTGGCTTAATTTTAAATACTTTGCAGACAAAGATTATGTCAACCAGCATGCTTAATAAATATAGTGAAGAAGTCAAAGCGGCAGCTTTATTTTCTTGAGCTCAAGAACGGATTAAAAATAGATTTTATTCTGTTGGAAAACTAAAGAGAATATTAATTATAAGGAAGAAGGCAGTGACGATGTCCAGATATTGAAGGGTGACAACTGACAATGTTTTTGTGAAATAAAGATTAGAATAGTTAAAGCATTAACTTTTCATTGGTCATGTATGGCTGTGAGACTCATTTGTAAGAAGCATTCCAAGTTCAAAAAACCCCTATTAAGAAAAGCAAGTACAGATGGCTTCTACCTCTTCTGGTTCCAGTTCAAATATTTTGTTCTTGAAGGCTCACTCCTTTTTCGAGATGAAGCGGTAATGTAGTGGAAAATAAGAGTTCCTTGAACCAGAATATTTCTGGGGAATGTTATAATATATGAAGGGGAGGAAATATGGACGATACTCCCTACCCTTTTCTGAAACACCTGGAGTGCACACTGTTTCTTCTTCTTCTGCTGCTGCTGTTGGCTTACTGCTGGGTTTCATACATCAACTTGTCAGGGCCCAGGGAGGGAGGAGGAATAAATGGAAGGAAAATAAGGAAATCATTCATGGTCAAGAAAGCAGTGTGCATCATATTAAAGAACTGCTCAGCCTGCTGGAAATCTTAACACTTTTCCATTTTTGGTCTTGTCTGCCATCTCTCCCCAGTTTCTTTGAGAAAACAGGAGAAGAAGGGAAAAAATGGGGTTACCTAAGTAAGAGCCTTTAAGCTTTCAAAATTTTACCATGTGGTTGGGTGGAGTTTGGGGATGATTAAAGCCATGGCCTGTCTAAATTAGCAATCAAATGCTGAAAGTACATAAATAACTTAGTGTTGTCTATGGAGATTCTTAGTCAATCCAGGTCATGGTTGTCCCAAAGGTGCTTTTTTCAAGAGGCAACTGGACTTTCTGGTTTTTCTTTGAAGACGTTTCGCTTCTCATCCAGCTCTTAGTGTTGTGTCATCCTCACTTGTCATTGTGTAAGAAATTATGAGCTGGGATAGCCATAACAACAAGTCAGCCAATAGGAACTGTTTGGTGACTAAGAAACAGGATTGTTGTGAGCCAGGGGAGACACTGAGTTCTGGTTCTGGCTTATGCTGCATGGGTATTGTATACATGCATCATGCTTTATATTACTGTATATAAATAAGTTTCTTTTATACATGAATCCTGCTGAATTGTTTACTTGTGTGCTGGTTGGATTGCTGCAAACTCTAACATTACTCCACAGCACGGAGGAGATGGGAACTTTAGAAATTGCCAATAGTACCAAGTTCATTGCTAAACTTCTTACAAAATAAGCCGCATAACCACTCTTATATTCTTTGTTTCAAATAGACACTGCAGACTATATTTGAAGAGAGACTGCATAGATATTTTAAAAATGCAAATGCCACATTAGGCTGTTCTTGGCAGGAGTAGAAATGGATCCTCAAAAAACAAATGCCAGGGAAGGGGTTTTCCTCAGCAGCAAAGCAGCAGGAAAGGAAGGATTTAAATCACCCGACATCCTTTCGCTTATTCCAGATAGGCAGAAAGAGTTTAGAAGCGTTGCTTTTCATTTGAAGGGAAAGGTTTTGCCATCCGTGTTTCAATTTGAAGGCCTCTGTCAGAAATACGTCTGGATGACAGCCTACATTGTAATTAAGCACCAATGGAAGTGAACATTTCCAAACACTAGGGGAGCAAGGAACTCTTGCATTAATGTCCAGCTTAATGTCCAGTGTTCAAAGTGGTTCACTCCATGAGATGCCAATAAGGAATCTTCTACGATAGACTTCCCCAACCTTTGCAGACCAGTTGGGGATGGAGAGGGGATAGTTCTGCATAAGTGGCCGGCAAGTGCGCACACAGTGGTGGAATTCAACATTTTTTACTACCGATTCTGTGGGCATGGCTTGGTGGGCGTGGCAGGGGAAGGATACTGTAAAATCTCCATTCCTTCCCCAATCCAGGGGAAAGTTACTGCAAAATCCCCATTTCCTCCTGATCAGCTGGGATTTGGGAGGCAGAGAATAGATGGGGGTAGGGCCAATTAGAGGTGGTATTTACTGGTTCTCCGAACTACTCAAAATTTCTGCTACCGGTTCTCCAGAACTTGTCAGAACCTGCTGAATACCACCTCTGGCGCACACGTGCACAGCTCTAGTGTGAGCGGCATGCACGCATGTCCACTGCTCATGCAAATAGAGCTTTGCATGCAAGTGATTGGCCACCGCTCACGCTAGTGGGGAAGATTGCTTGCTCATCTGTTTTCATGGCCCCTTTGCAAACAGATTATGGCCCACTAGTGGGCCACAGCACTCCTGTTCTACAAAGCACTTTAAGATTTGTTCGAAAATGTAAAAGGATCCCTTGCCTTGTTCTGTTCTGCCACAGACTTACCATCTAATCAACAGGTTCCTGTAGTGGGGTGGGCGGTGGGTGGGAAGGAAATGTAGATATATCATAATATAATCAAGTACATTCTGATAGAAACCAACAGATACTGAGGTAGATCTTAAAAGGCAGAGTGAGATGGAATGGACCAGCTCACGAGTGACAAAACAAAACAAAACCACCCTTGATTTATGAAGCAACTCACACAAAAGTAATGGGTTAAAACATTTGTAGATTGAGAAACTGTAACTTGAAGAGCAAAGAAGACATTTTAAAAAAACGCAAATTAGAAATACTTAAAAGCCAATAACAAATTGAATTGTTTACAGATAAGGAAAAATAATAATTAGTAAATAGAAAAGAAGGGAACTGTGCAATCAAATTCCATGAATGGAAAATATAAGGCAAACACAGAATTGGACAAAAGAGACCTTGACTGAGAAAGCAAGGGAGACATAAGGTAAAGGTTCCCCTCGCACATATGTGCTAGTCGTTCCCGACTCTAGGGGGCGGTTCTCATCTCCATTTCAAAGCTGAAGAGCCAGGGCTGTCCGAAGATGTCTCCGTGGTCATGTGACCGGCATGACTACGTGCCAAAGGCGCATGGAATGCTGTTACCTTCCCACCAAATGTAGTCCCTATTTTTCTACTTGCATTTTTTACGTGCTTTCAACCTGCTAGGCTGGCAGAAGCTGGGACAAGTAATGGGAGCTCACCCCGTTACACGGCACTAGGGATTCAAACCACTGAACTGCCAACCTTTTGATCGACAAGCTCAGCGTCTTAGCCACTGAGCCACCGCATCATACAATGTATTAAAACAACTGAATCTAAATGAGATCGAAGAGTGCACCAAGAACTGAAATATATATAGCTATGATGATAGATAGATAGATAGATAGATAGATAGACAGACAGACCCATAGATATGCATATAAACACACAATTATTAAAAATATATCAAATAAACGTGTTCATATAATTTCTCATATGAAGACTTGCACTTTTGTATAAATAGGATGTAGATGTTTACACAAGAGTTTCCTAAGTCTTAACTTAGCTTGTTTATGGATAATAATGAAACCAAATTACTTAAATGGAAGAGAGCTGAGGCTTTATTTAATAATTACATATTAAAGTGCTTTCCATCATAATCTCTTGGGAAAAAAATTATCTCCTTGAACAGTGCTGCTACTATGTTACAGCCATATGCTATCATTCAGTTCTACTTAGTATGAGTTAAGACAGATCTATATCTACGTTAAATTCAGTTGGAATTGCTTGTCAAATTGTGGTTCCTGCTAATTTAATGTCTCTTTTGAAGTAAAGTTTGCATATCCATTTGGCACAAATTCTCTAACCCAGTAATTTTGTTAATATTTACTCAGTAAGTAATCTTTACTTACTTAGTAAGAATTGCAGTCTTACAATTATAATAATTGACAACAACAACAACAAAAAAAAAACAACTTAGTTTAAATAGGGATCTCTGGCCATGCTAAATCTTGGTCTTGATCTAAAGTCATTATTGCTTTCATTATTCTGATTGTTTGCTCCTTGGTTTTAATATGATTTAGACTGAATTTAGAATTTTGGTAGCCATGTATAGGATTGTGCTGTCAAAATCTGCAAATTGGCTTTAAATGTGTAATTGAGATTGAATGATTGTATCCAATGTATTAAATATAATTTGGGTATTACTTATAAAAACAGCTGTAATTAGAGCCAAAAGTTCAGTGTCCAATGTGACATTTAGAGTATGAAATAGATATTACTAATGCAAAACATGATAATGTTAATTAAGATTTTTTCACATCATATTGAGGTAAAAATTGCAGTGATTTGACATTTTTTTCCAGTTGGATGGAGGGTAGTATGTCAACTTAAAATATTATTTCTAAGTATATAATTACTATTAACCTTCCAGATAACTTGTAGTTTTGTGTTTTATGCCATGAGTCATTATTAGATCTTTTTCAATATTTGCTACAAGTTTAAACTACTAGTGCTTGCTTGTGTTTAGAGCTCTCCAATCACAAACTCTCTAGTACAAGGGTGTCAAACTCGCTGTGTCACATTGCCGTCACGTGACATTTCATGACGGTTTTCCCATTTGCGGAGCTGGGGTGGGCGTGGCGTGTGCATGACGCATCCGACCGCGGGCCGCCAGTTTGACACCCCTGCTGTCTGGTATATTTCCTTATTTGTCTTTAAAGTAGTATGTCTCTATGTTTCCCCCAAGGAAGATCCTTTTTTTGAAGGGGCTGTTAAGTCTGTAGTAACAGTCTCTAGGTTTAGAGCTTTTAAGCACCTGGACCCACAAATCTAGAATCAGCTTCTTTCATGTATCTCTATAATTTAATAGCTTTTAAAAGGGTTTAATAGGTTAATATAGGGTGTGATTGTTCTACTCTGTTTGCTGATAGTTCTAGTTTATATCTGTTCTAAACTATTACAGATGTACAAATATATAGATCACCTCATATTATTTTAGGGCATTTTAAAAAATGCACTCTTTCTGTATTGATTGTTGTAATGTTTGGTTTTGAGCTTCTGGCCTAAAGTTATTTGATGGGTTTATAATAATGGTATTTTTGTTTTGTTGGACTTTTCACCACACCTTAATAGGTGTATGTAATAGCAATTAATAAAATTAGTTGTTGGAGTAAAGATTGATGGTCTAGGGAAGGTGAGGAAGTTGCAAAATGATCAGTCTTGGCAATAGGCAGCTCTTCCAGCACTATTTATAAAATGAGGCTATAATGTTTTAAGACTGATATTCTGAATTGCAAGACCTCACAAGACAAAGTGGAACGATTTTGGATTAAAAAATGAACTTAAGTATTTTGTTAATTTGTTTCAGATCCTTTCTTAAAAACATACAATCTGTAAGCAGATTGTAGGCAGAATGCTACTACAAAAGACAGATAATGAAAGATCCAGACTGCTGCTGGGTGGTCTCTCTTCCAAACAGCACAATGTGTGTGTTTACATCAGCTGAAGGATTACTGTGAACGCAGAAAGTGAAGAGAATGAGGAATGTTGACTTCCATATCTGTCCTTTCAGTTCAGCCATGTGTGAGTCAGGTATGGCATGTTTGATTTTTTGGGGGGTAGGCCCTCATTTATCATTAGAACCGACAAGAGATAAGGTCTCTAAAGTCTGGACTATCTTTTTGATGTGTACCAGTCCAAAGTTTAATGGATGAGTAAAAGCCTGAAAAAAAATTAAACCTCATCATTCTCTCTCTCCTGTCACTATATATATATTTGTTTTAGCCATGTAGGTGCATAGTTATATGCTGAGACAACCATTATTCAAGTGGGTGGCTTGTTGAGAAATCTCTGTTGCCGCAAGTGATTACATGGCTTATTTTTAGATCTACATTTTGTTTGCACTAAAGGAAGGGGTAAAAAAGAGGACAGTGTTTATTTAGAATCAGGTTTATCTGAGGTCATCTATCTAAGTATTTATGTTTTGCCTACAGTTAGGGAAAGTTGACAATATTGTTTACTAATTTCTGAAATCTACACATCAGCATATGTGTGGACCTTTAAACCACCAGGACAAACCGGCAGAGTGCTGCTAGCAGTTTGCAAGGAATTCTGCCTAGTTGTTGGAGCATCTAAGTTCAGCTTTAAATTCACTTTGAATCATAACACCACTGTTACAATTTATTTAAAAAGGGATTGCCCTGACATTACCTCTCTCGAACTGTATGAAGAGAATAAAAAGCATAAAGTGGGATAAAGAAATGCCGTTCCCACGTGCTAAATCATTGAGACGCTTGATTTTTAGGGTTGGAAAGAAGGATGCCAAGGTAAGCCAAAGCCAACCCTGACCCAGTGAAGGTGCCACATGAATGCTATTTGGCTAGTTGGCATTTATAATTTACGCTGGTGCCTTGGGTTTGTGTGTTTTCTCCACTGTATTTAAAGAAAACACATCTAACAACTGGATATCCATGCAAAATAAACCACTTTTGCACTTCTTTTTTTTCTTTTTCCATGGACTCCTTAGTTAGTCTCTTCTTGATAGTTCTGTTTGCTGACTCCACTGACACTTTTGGCATAACTTGTCTTTCTCCATCTACTCAGTGACCTCAGAAAAGGCCTTGTGAGGACAGACATTGCTTAGAAAACAGGCTGTGTATATCTACATACAGTATTTGAGAAGTGGAGGAAGGTGAACATTTATTCTCTACTCATAATTTTATGATATTGTTTCCTGATTGCTTATTTGTACCCTATGACTATTATTAAGTGTTGTACCTTATGATTCTTGATGAACGTATCTTTTCCTTGGAGCGTATGCACCAAGACAAATTCCTTGTGTATCCAATCACACTTGGCCAATAAAAAATTCTATTCTATTCTATAACAAAACAGCATTGCCAACATGCAAAGAGACCAGTGAGAGAAATTCTGAAGCGGTTTAGAAATAAAGCAGTTCAGTGTAACTTTGCTATGAAACATCATATCTCAATAGATCCACAAGGGACTGTGGGGACATTTTCAAGAGATCACTTTAAATCCCTTATTATGCCTGTGCTTAGGGACGTTATGTATGCAAATTATTGTGTATATGCATTCATCCATACTGTCATTTCTTCATATGCTCTCATTATACAGTTAAAGTTTACAATGTCATGTTGTTAGGAAATTTTGGACTGCCTGCGGCTTGTGGGAATTGGAATGCAAAACATCTGAGATGCATCACATTGGAGAAGGCTGGTATTAGGAACCAAATAACTTCAATTATAGATTCTGATTTGTCTACCACGTTTTTGTCTACCACATTTCAGTTCAGATCTCTCTCTCTCTCTCACTTTGAAATCCAAATTAAGGGAAATGATTTATCTTGAGATGCTTCTATTTTCACCTTAAATGTTTTTCAAGTGACATGCTTGAAAATAAGCTGTTACCCAGGCTTTATACCTTTTTAACTCAGAGTGAAATGTGAGTTAATGTTCTTTATTTTAAATATGTGAAATACCCAGGAGTATAACAGGAAGGGTTATCTATACAAATCAGAGTCAAGGAGGACTGAATTACCCAGAAATATAATGTCAGTATCTCCAAGTTTTATTATTTAATGTTCCCCTGTAGGAATGGAACACACTCATTCATTTATGCAAGAGTATTAGTTAATTCATACTTGATGTGGCAGCTATATAGAGCAGGGGTCCACAACCTCTGGCCATGGCCCACTACTGGGCTGTGGTCTATTTGGAACTGCCTTCCGAGGTGGGTAAAATGAGGACCCAGATTGTTAGGGGGCAATATGCTATTTAGTATACTGTCTTTGGTGTAAGCCGCCCAGAATCCTCAGAGAGTGGGCGGCATAGAAATATGAATAATAAAATAAAATAAATAATAAACTGATGGCTTCAAGCTGGTGGTGGCTGCTGCCCATGTTTCTATTCAGGAACAGCAAAGATGTGTTGAAAGTCAGGAAGGTAAAATGAGGAAGCAATGTTGGAACATTTGCTTCTCTTCACAAAGGGATGTATGGTATCCCATGGCTTCCTAGATTTTCTAAGCTCAAGATTCTTCCTCCTTTCTTGGATTGTCTGGGTAGATTTAAAGACAATCCTCTTAAATATATTGTAGACTGAAGAGGCACCTTCCCCACTCCCCCTTCCCCCACCAGCGCCTTTTCTGTTTTGCATCAAAACATCTTTTCTTGTCTTATTATGGGTAATGGTAATGAGCAGTGAGGAAACAGCTTCATAGATGATAAAGGACATTATAGAAGTCTGGGAGTTAACTGTAAACTAAATTATGTTCAAATTATCAGCCTGGGGAATAGTCTCCTGCTGTGCTTTCTTTTTTCCCTGTTTTCCTATAAGATTTACAGTTTTGGTGCAGAAGAAAAACACAAATTGTTGCCTTAATTGTAAAGAAACAATTTTGTGTATACTTGAGCTGTTTTTTAAAGACTGTAATGGGGGGCTTGTACTTCTGGCTTCATTTGATAAGACAGCCCTTTGATGATCTCTTAAGTTTTCTTCATGAATAATGGGAGTATGTTATTTCTATTATCTTTGCACACCTGTTAAAGGGCTGCATGGTGAAAGAAGGCAGGCTCTAAATCCATTTCTAAGGCTTTGATGGGCTTAGTGGAGGAGTGAAATGGAGAAGGCATTCATACAGGTTCATAACCATTTTGTCCGAATTCCAAGAAATTGTAAAAAGGGTTTTGGCTGGAACGCCTTGGAACACCCTCTCAGTCCTCCTTTTGGGCTTTTGATCTAGTAATGGTTTTCAAACAATGGAGTGCATGGATCTGTGGTGAACTGCAGAATTACAGCAAGTGAGCCGTGATATAGAACAGAACAGAACAACAGAACAGAACAGAACAGAACAGAACAGAACAGAACAGAATTCTTTATTGGCCAAGTATGATTGGACACACAAGGAATTTGTCTTGGTGCATTTGCTCTCAGTGTACATAAAAGCAAAGTTACGTTCATCAAGAATCATAAGGTACAACACTTAATGATAGTCATAGGGTACAAATAAGCAATCAAATCATATTAGGAAACAGTCAATATAAATCATAAAGATACAAGCAACAAAGTTACAGTCGTACAGTCATTAGTGGAAGGAGATGGGTGATAGGAACAATATGCACCAAAGGTGGAAAACAAAACGTTTTTTTTTTCTTACTGGCAAAGTTTTGTTGAGTTAGGGAGAAGAATAGGAAGGAGAGGGGTTTGGCCTATGAGGGAGATTGGAAGGAGCAATATCAGCAATTTGGGGTGGTTCCCCATTCTTCATCCTGGCTTTTACTGGTATTTCTCTCCCTCCTAAGCACATATAATACATACATATTTTTGTTTTGTAAAGCTTCATACTTTATACCTGTCTGGGATTCTTCTAATCTATTCATTGATGTGATCCTTACAAAACCAGCACCAGTGCTCTATTATTTGTCACTTCTCTCCTGATGTAATAGTATGTGGGAATGGCCTTGGGAGAAAGGAGGAAGAGCCACAGACTAATGGGAGAATGAGCCCACAGAAGGAATGGACGAATGGCAAATGAATCAGGAGAAACTCTCCCTAGTTTCTTGGATTGTAAAGGGAGGGGGAGGAATATAATTTCAGACTTGCAAGATTCTGTTAATGTAACATTACAATAAAAGCAGAGCTAATTACTCCTGATAGTGATTCTTGACTGGTCATCTCATAAGGCTGACACCTGAGTTTACTGCTTAGTCCTCTCTTTAGATTTCCTGTACATTTGAATACCTCTCAGCTCAGCTTCCAAGGCAATGGCAATGGCTTCTTTCATCCCCTTTCTCCTCTTGTGGAACTGGAAAGATGAAGAGAGATTCCAGTTCCTCCTCCATAGTCCCATTGCTGAAGGCTCCTGCATACAACCAGAACCCATAGGAGTTGTTGCTGTGGCTGTTTCTTCTTGCCTGCTGTGTCTCCAAGGAACAAACTAGGGAGAGTGTGGCTACTTCTCTAAACATGCCTAAAGAATAGAACAAGAAATTAGCAACAGTGGGGAGCAAGTGAATGAAAAAAAGAAGCATTACCATCCTTGTCAGTGTATAAGAATTTATGAACTGGAATAGCCATAACAAGTCAGCCAATGAGAACTGTTTGGTGACTGAGACACAGGATTTGTTGTGAGCCATGTGAGATGGCTAGGAGCCTGGGCATGGCTTAGCTTAATTCTTATGTGTATATAAGAGTTCGTTTGTCCTTCTCCTTGCTTCTACTTCTTGTCCTTGTCCTTGCTACTACTTCTCTCTACCATGTTGCAAGAACTGCATGGGTATTGTATACATGCATCATGTTTTATATTATTGTATATAAAGAAGTTTCTTCTATGAATGAATCCTGCTGAATTATTTAATTGTGTGCTGGCTGGATAGCTACAAACTCTGACAATCCTTTTGGGCCATTTTAGCAGATTGTTAGAAGACTTTCTCCCCCGAAGACGAAAATAATAACCTTTAACTGAATTTGGATCCATGCACACACACAAACACACACACACATAGACACACTTTTTGAATTATGCTGTGTGCTGATACTGATGATTAATAAAATTAGTTGAAAGATTATTAATGATTTTAATCATTTTTTATTTCAGTCAACAGACACTAAAACTATAATTATAACCAAGTAGGGAATTGCAAATATTCTAGATTTTCTAAAGGAGTTCTTGTAGTTGACAACAAAACTTTGTCCTAAGGTGACGCCATGCTGGGGCCCCAGATTCACCCTGGGGAAGTTAAATAATGCTTGGCAGCTCCTTCCCCAGCCTCTCTGAATGCCTGGTGTCATTAACTGGGGAGTGAAAGTGCTTCTGGGGAAGTGGTCAGCCAAGGGTGGAAGATTGGTCCTGACAAATATGACAGTACTCTTATTCACTCATCCCATTTCTGAAATTGGAAGTATCTAGAACAAGCACTCCATCAGTAATTTCAACAAACATGCAGATTTATACGGTAAAAATTTATTTTTCTTCAACCCTAGTAAGTCAACACCATTAGTTTCAATTGCATTTAGAAACAAACAGGAAGCCTTTAGCACTTTCAGTTGTGGCAGGATGTAATTCCTCTGGTAAAATACCTGTTAGTATTAGTTACAGCTCTCAAGAAAGTTTAATAGACAGCATTACATTAATAGCGATTCTATTTTCTCTAGTACAAGGGAATATGTCACTCCTTCTAGAAACTTTCCTTGAAAGGCCAAGATAAAAACCACGACAAACGGTATGAAAGTCGTAAAATGATTTCATTAGAACCAGTGAGGGAGAGGCTAATCAAAATCGAACAGTGAAATATTCTCAGCCGAAGTAAGTAAACAGTCAAGAGAGGAAGACTACTGAATTCTAAAAAAATGAAACATTTCAGTATTTGGTGAAATGAAAAAACAAGAAAAAGCAAAGTAGAGCTCTTCCGCTTAAATGTGCCTACCAAGAAATATTTCTTGCTGACATTAGGTGGATGAGCAGCTGGAATAATTAAGGGGGCTCCACTGATGATCTTAGGAAGGGGAGAGATCCATATGGGATGAAGCAATCCTTCAGCTGGATCAGTTGTTTCAAGTAGCTGCTCAATGAAGCAAAACTATGGCAAGATTTAAATTTTCTGGCCAACTAACTAGTTGGGGGAAGGCTGTTTTGAGCAAAATATGAGCAAAGCAGAACTAAATAGGAATACAAAGCTATAAAATGTGGCTACAGACCCATCCAAACAGGCTATATTCTTCTCTCTAGTTATTAATAATGACCCACAGCATTTCTTAATTGATTTCCAATTTATTGAATGTTGCACTGCTGGTCATAAGCACCTGTTTAGGTCTTTTACTATCCCCAATTGAATTAAAAGAAAAAGATGGGGATTACCAGACACTTTATTCCAAATTATAATTTGGTGGTGATATAAATGTTAAATTCCACAGAATAGCAAGAGTCATTTCTAGTAGTAATAACAGTAAGACTAGTAGGTTGTACGACTATACAGCACTTTGGATTTCATGATGTATGAAGAGTTTCTCAAATAACACTATCTACAACCCTTTAAAGCAGCCGCTTTTCCCCCTTTTGTCTCCTTTTGCGGCTGCAATACAATCTTTGGAAAATGCATACTTGGTTTAAACAGTTGTAGATATATACTACATGGGATTCCCCACCCCCCACCCCAAATCACACATGGAAGGAACTGGCAACCAATACAGCTCACAGAGCAAAGGTATCATCACGTGTGCCATTTTGGAGGCACACATCATCCAGCTGACGCTTCTGAATATTATTCAAGGGCACCCCCCACCCCCCTTGAGAGGTGACTGTGAGCAGATCATGTAGCTTCTTCAGTATAAATCAGCTCCTAAAATACTACTATCAACTGGTATCCTCTTTGTGTTGTATGTAGATGGAGCTGTCAATTTTGATTAGATAAATGCTATGAGCAGCCCTCCCCAGCATTGCCCCCATGCTTTAAAATAGACAACTCTTCAAACTTGGCAACTTTAAGACTTGTGGATATCAACTCCCAGAATTCTTCAGCCAACCAAGTTGCCAAATTTGGAGACCCTTTCTTTATAACAGGGATGTCAAACTCATCATGGTTGTGTTTGACCTTAGAGGGCTGGGTGGGCATGGCCATCTCCATGTCACTTGTGTCGGGGGCCTGAGTTCTCTGCCAGTGAAAACGGAGTTCCCTCCTGAGCTCCGTTTTCACTGGCAGAGGCACTGCAGGCTGGTCCTTCTCTGTTTCCAGGGCGGTCCCACATGCCAGATCTAAGCACCCCACAGGCCAGATATGGTCCATGGGCCTTGAGTTTGACACCCCTGCTTTATAACACAAAATATGTGGTTGGGCATGTAGGACAACTTACTTCTGTGAAATTTTCTAATGCCTCACTATCATAGTACATTAGCTTGCCTGTCGGTCTTCCTTCCACCCTAGAATTTTAGACATATAGTTGTGGTATTTTCTAATATGACTCTTTCAAATGTCTTTGATTATAGCTTTCTTATATTGGGAGACCATGAATTTGAAGAAGGTTAATAAACAAAGTGTTTCTGAAAGTCTTTTCTGGGACTATTTTGGCAACATCCTGAAAATGTAGTGTATTTGCTATGTAACATTTTCCCCTTTTACTTAGTGTTGGGCAGCTGCTGCTTTCTGTTAAAAGATATAAAAAGGCAGGTTATGTGTCCAAATTCATGTATTTTGTGGGGCTTTCTTTAGTAACTTAGAAAAAGTAGCAATTAGTGAGCTTTTGCATCAGTAGTTTCTTCTTTAGGGTATTAGATTTGATGTTATACAACTTGGCATATGGAGATTTAGAGTATATCCCTTGACCTGTTCATCAACTAGTTGGAAAACATGTAGCAGTAAAACCATGAGAGAATAGGGTTTTCTATATGTCTCATATTTACTGATCGGATAAGCCTATTGGAGTAGGCTGAGAGGGCAGCAGTTTTATATCTGATTAGTGCATGGTTATAAATATACAAGAATCTTTTGAATGAAGAGAAGTAATCAATAAAAAGAGAATTTCATACAGCACATATTTATATGTGTGCCCACTAAACCCAGGCATTGATTCTATGTTGTGTACTTGTCAGTACTAGCCCTTGCTAGCCCTTCACCAAAGGATTATTTTCTTATGAAGGAACGAGGCAGAGAATTGCACCCTAGGAATAATTTACTTATTTTTTTTACTTCTTCTATATACAAATTATTTTGGCTTCAAAATAATTGGAAATAGGGGTCAACATGTCAGGGAGGAAAGTCAGTTTAATTAACAACAGTGGAAGTTGCAAAACAAACACTGAATGTTTTGGTAGAAAAGTGATTAACAGGGTTTAACAAGTTAAATTCACTGTAAGCAATTTTGTGAAAATGTTGAGAACTAAAGATAAATTTTAAATGCAATTTAATAGATACTTTTATATATAAGATTAATTATTAACATGTCTCTTGCTTAATTATACTCAACAGAATATTCAAAAAGTGTCATTGTGTTTATCAAATCAACAATGTTTAGTTTGTTGTTTTATGGGCACAATGGAATTGGCAGTTATTGGGTAAAAGCTCTTTGAATTTTTCATGTTGAGGCATGTATCTGTAATCATAAGGCTTCTAAACATACTAATTTTTAAATCAAAACCATTATAACACTTAAATTAGAGCTCAAGCAATATATCATGGTGCTTTTTAATGTTTTATAAAATATTCAGGGTACAGCATTTCTACTTGGAGGAGCTATTCATAACGTTATTCCTGCTTTTTCTTAACCAGAGCTTCTGAGTTCTTTTTAAGGGCGAGTCAATGTAAAGCAAGCAATAGTGGTATATTCTGAAATACAGATTATCTGATTATGGCATCTAGGTCTCCTCCATGGAAAATGATAGCTTGATCTTTGGCAATAGAGTATTTGATAAAATTTATTTATTTATTTATTTATTTATTTATTTATTTATTTGTTTATTTATTTATTTATTTATTTATTTATTTATTTATTTATTTATTTATTTATTTATTTAATTAATTAATTAATTAATTAATTAATTTTTATACCGCCCTTCTCCCGAAGGACTCAGGGTGGTGAACAGCCAAAATTAAAATACATACAGTATGAAAATTAAAATAATTTAAAACATGATTAAATTAATTTGGCTTCTCCAATTTAAAACCCCTTACCCATAAAATTAACCAGTTAAAATTTTTAAGCCAGTCCGGCTTGATGGAATAGAAAAGTCTTCAGGGCCCGGCGGAAAGTACGGAAGTCTGGGATCAGTCGTATTCCTGGGGGTAGCTTGTTCCAGAGGGCAGGTGCCCCCACAAAGAAGGCTCTCCCCCTGAGGGCTGCCAGTCGACATTGCTTGACCGACGGCACCCTGAGGAGACCCTCTCTGTGGGAGTGTATTGGCCGGTGGGAGGTTATCGGTAGCAGAAGGTGGTCTCAAAGATACCTGGGCCCTAAGCCATGGAGTGCTTTAAAGGTGAGAACCAATACCTTGAAGCGCACCCGGAAGACCACCGGAAGCCAGTGCAGCTCGTGCAGGAGAGGTGTTACATGGGAGCGCTATGTTGCCCCCACAATCATCTGTGCGGCCGCATTCTGGACCAGCTGGAGCCTCCGGGTGCTCCTCAAGGGGAGCCCCATGTAGAGAGCATTACAGTAGTCCTAAAATGTTATCCTAAAAGTAACAATTGCTTCCAAAAACAGTCCTAGATGGAGGAAAATGTAAAGGGGCAGCTGATGTGCCCTAAAGCAAGGGTCCCAACCCCTGGGCCATGGACGAGCACTGCTCTGTGGCCCGCCAGGAACCGGGCTGCACATGTGAGCCAAGCCCCATCTGCACATGTGCAGGATCCAGCCAGCACATGAAACCATGCGTCTCCTGGTCCACGGAAAATATGCCCTCCACGGAACTGATCTCTGGTGGCCAAAAGGTTGCAGGCCTAAAGATCTTCCTGACTGGTTTTTATTTAGTTCTACACACAAATACCCATAGTGTTTTCACCAGTAACAAATTTGGCAAATTTCACAATTAGGGCGGGAAGGTTTAATATCTTTGTATGCATTCCATTTACAGGTTTCCATCTTTACTCCATTCACTTATACTAATTTTTAAGCTTTTACTTGGCTTTGTTATTTTTTCCCCCCACATTGGTTTGTCCTTGTGAAAGGGGAAGAAACATTGGACTGAAAAATTTTGCACCATTCTTTAAGTCAGCTTCTAACCTGGGTGTCCTCCAGATACATAGGCTTGGTTGCAACAGCTGGAAAATTCTAGGATTTGGAGCCTAAACATCTGGAGGGTAGTTTGTTTGGGAAAATTGTTGTAGCTATATAGTCACTCCATTAATTATAACCAATTGAGTAGAATATAATTTTATTTATTTAAAGGATTCTAGTCTACCTTTCAACCACTAAAATGGATTCTGGCATGGTATAATAGCATAAACTTTGATTGGGAACAAAATCCAACAAAGCAGTAAGCTGCAAATCTTAAAATTTGGGAGGAGAAAAAAAACATTTACCAATTTAACCAATTAAAAAGCAAGTACAGGTAGTCTTTATTTATTTATTTATTTTATTTTATTAAATTTAACTTTGACTTACAACCACAATTGAACCCAACATTTTGGTTGCTAAGCGAGACAGTTGTTACGTGATTTGTGCCCCGATTTTTTCACAGCTATTAAGTGAATCACTGCAGTTGTGAAGTTAGTAACACGGTTGTTAAGTGAATCTGGTTTCCCCATTGACTTTGCTTGTCAGAGGGTCACAAAAGATGATCACATAACCCTGGGAAACTGCACCCATCATAAATATGAATCAATTGCCAAGGGTCTGGATTTTGATTACGTGATCATGGGGATGCTACAACGGTTGTATGAAAAATGGTCATAAATCACTTTTTTTTCAGTGTTGTTGTAACTTTGAGTGGTCACTAAATGAACTTCTATAAATTCAGGATCACCTGTACTATTAAATCCAGACAAATAAGCACTAGCTTCCAAAAGAATGCAATATTTGCACAATAGTAAAAGTTATAATATTGTTCCTTCTTGTTCCACCAATGTATTTGCAGTATATGATCCACTTACCCTCACATTTGGTTAAAGACATAAATTGCCATTACCTAGTAAGAGAAGAATATACTTGGATGACTTTAGGATATTAATGATATCCATCTCCATCCTAGATTATTTCTTCAGTATTGGTCAGTCAGAGCTCTTGTTAGTATGCACAGTACTTCATTCCTTTTATGTTAGTCTCAAATAAATACAGTGTATAAATATTCATAGGCATGGAGTAATCAAAATTTTCGATACTCTTTTAGGTGCAGCTATAGGCAGCAATGATGCGGTGGCTCAGTGGCTAAGATGCTGAGCTGGTCGATCAGAAGGTCGGCAGTTCAGCTGTTCGAATCCCTAGCGCCGCGTAACGGAGTGAGCTCCCATTACTTGTCCCAGCTTCTGCCAACCTAGCAGTTCGAAAGCACATAAAAAATGCAAGTAGAAAAATAGGGACTTTGGTGGGAAGGTAACAGTGCTCCGTGCACCTTTGGTGTTTAGTCATGCTGGCCACATGACCACGGAGATGTCTTCAGACAGTGCTGGCACTTCAGTTTAGAAATGGAGATGAGCACCGCCCCCTAGAGTTGGAAACGACTAGCACGCATGTGCGGGGGAACCTTTACCTTTACTTTACCTTTATGGGCAGTGAATCGGACACCAGTATAGATTGTCTTCATATAGTTCCAGTATGGAGAATCACTGAACTGTATTTGACCTACCCAGACTATTAACAATGCTGACTTGTCTGTAGACTTATACTCTTTACAATGCATGTAATACGAACATGTCTAAACCACAGTGAGAATTTAATGTTGGTCTTTCAAATATTGCTGTTTATTTTGGAATGTCACTTCCACATTGGAAGAGTTGCCTAATTTGCTTGTTTGTACATATGTCCTTGTTTTCCTGTCCTCCCCCCCTCCATTCTTAATGCTGAAGATGGTAAGTATTTATTTTAGTTTTGGAGAGAAACCACAGAATTATTGTAGAGTTGGTTCAAGAGAAATATTCTGACATTAATAATATAACTCCTGAGGGTTTTATTAAGGAAACTTTCATTTTTACTCAAATGAGAATGCAGTATTGTAGATTAAAAAGGAGAATCTCTCCTTCTTTTCTTGATTTTAATGAGCAATTATTTTATTTTGGAATAATTATGCAAATTTTATGTATTGATATTGGTTTCTTTTTACTTTCTGTGCATGCGCAGAAGTGTTGCGCACGAGCACGCACACGAGCAAACCGGTAGCAAACTAAATTGAAACCCACTACTAGACTGGTGGCTTAGTGACTATTCAAAGTTATGACAGACCCCAAACAAGGGACTTGAGACCCAGATTCGAAGTTTTGATATCTGCTCACCCCATGGTCGTGACTGAGATTTAGGCATTTGACAACAGGCCTGTGTTTATGGCTGTTTTCCCTATGGTTATGTGACCATGCTTTTTGATGTTTTTGCTGGAAACCAGGGTTTACTTCTGGTTTCCAGTGAAAACCACCCCATAGTGAACAATGCATTCTCTTAATTTATTTATTTATTTTATTCGGCTTATATGCCGCCCTATCTCACAATGGACTCAGGGCGACTCACAACAATAAAACACAAGCCACAATATAAAATAAAGACCAAAATCTAAAAAATTTAAAATTAACCCTTAAAACCAATTAAAACCTTAATGACCATGGTATTTGCTTAACAACTGCTGCATACACTTAATGACTGCTGCAAAAAAGGTGGTAAAATCAGGTGTGGTCACGTGGTCAACACATACTGTATGACCAAAATTGTGGACTCAATTACATATATAAGTTGTGGACCACCTCTATGTTGTTCTGATAAGTATTTTCTCTATTGAAGTCAGTGAATTAGTGTTCCAATATACACGTGCCTCCATTTCCCCCCCAAAAAATCCAGTTTGACATGAATTAAGTTGAAACTGACACAAGGGAATTCTTTATACCATAGTCCATAGAGCAGACATTTTGCTTTTGATACATAATGTAAAATATTCTTACTCCAATTTATGCAAATTGGGATTCTTTACCAATACTTTGGCAATATCTGTATATTCAGATCAGATATTTCTAACTATCAGAAGTTCCTCGCTAAATAGGCAATCCCAATGAATCATGGCAGGGCTTAAAGTGTTTATTATTCACATACCAGACAAACAGACATGTATTCAGTGGTGTGTATAATGAAACCAACTGTGGATGGTTTATTATATTATACTTTTAGTGATACGTATTAAAGTTTGAAGACATACTTTCCTGTCCTCTATAATATAATGGATGTAGATACATATTACTTATATATTAGCAGTAGTGAAAAAGTAGTATGCAAATATTTTTAGTGTTTAGAATCGGATGTTGTTGTGGCCTGTTGGCCGCCGGCCCCTCTAGCAGTCAAATCAGACGAAGAGGAGGCATGGGAGTCAGGATCAACACCAGGGCAACCTGGGAGCTCCGAGGGGGAAGAGGGAATGGAGCTGGCAGAGAGAGAGAGACAGAGGCGGAGCCTGGGCCATCCATCAGCCCTCAGATGGAGTCAACAGCCGCCAGGTCTGGAGGTGGTTGATGAAGAAGAGGAGGAACAGCTGAGTCCAGTGCCTGATGTGCGGCTATGCAGAAGGCAGAGAAGAGAGCAGTGGAAAGTCATGGGCCAATCTTGGGGAAGGAAGAGCCACCGCGGCTAGTGAGGTCCCACCCTAATTCTGGGGATAAAAGTCAGGGGGGCAGAAATGAATAGGTGTGGCATACAACTATTCATCTTCCAGCCAGACGGACTTGTTAGCCTGCGAGAGAAACTTTTTGCCAGGGCTGCTGGCATTCCTAATAAAGAAATCTTTTGAGTTCACGTCAGAGGGTTTGTTGGGTTTGGGGAGCTGGGTCAGAACAGGTGTCAAGACTAGGTACTTGCTATAATATATTGCTCCTGGGAAACGTGCAACTATGATCTGACACAATCGAAGGATATCTCATTTGGTCCACATGCTAAAAGAGCCAAGGTCAGTGATGTGATGTTGTCATAAAAAAGCAATTGTTTTTTAATTGTAAATCTAAGCAATTTTATGTTACAAGCTATCAAAAAATATTTAACTTGTTAATACCATATTTCCCCGAAAATAAGACCCCATCTTATATTTTTTTGAACCCTGAAATAAGTGCTTGGCCATGTGCTCAAAAGCCCGATTGGGTTTATTATCAGGGGATGTCTTATTTTGGGGGAAACAGGATAGTTATAATGAGGAACAATCCTAAAATGTACAGGTAGTCCTCAATTTTCAACCATTCACCTAATGACTGTTCAAAGTTACAACAGCACTGAAAAAGTGACTTACGACCACAGCATCCCTATGATCACGTGATTAAAATCCAGAATCTTGGTAACTGACTCTTATTTATGACGGCTGCAGTGTCTTGAGGTCATGTGATCACCTTTTGTGACCTTCTGACAAGCAAAGTCAATGGGGAAGGCAGATTCACTTAACAACCGTGTTACTAACTTAACAACTGCAGTGATTCACTTAACACTATGGCAAGAAAGGTCATAAAATCTCCTTTAACAACTGCCTTCCTTAGCAATGGAAATGTTGGGCTCAATTTTGGTTGTACGTCGAGGATTATCTGCATTTGAAATAATTGGGTTTGTGCTTGTAGTAAAGTGTCCGTTTAGAGTCTTTATTTTATTTATTATTTGTCTCCCACCTTTATTATTTTTTAAAAACAATTCAAGGTGGCAAACATAACCAGCACACCTTCCTCCTCCCTATTTTCCCCACAACAACAACCCTGTGAGGAGCAACACCTCTCTGGGCTGAGAGAGAATCGAAGAGTACTCTTCTACTGACATAAGAAGAGCAATCTCTTCTACTGACATAAAATGGTTCAACCCTTGTCTAATGCACGTTCCTTCCCTTAACAAGAATGACTTAAACCATTTCAGTGAACCTGTGATTTATGTTTGAGAGTCCGTAATTAAGAGATTTACATGTGGCCCTGTGAACGGAAGTTGCTTCCTGCTGCAGGATAGATACCTGAGGAAATTGAGTTATGAGATCATGCATAATACCACATGTCTTCCGTTATAAGACATTTAGTTAAAAGCAGCAGTACAGTAATAAGGGCTTTCAAACTGGAATAGAAACTTTCTGAGATGTGTTATATACTCTAATTTAAAGTACTAAACTGCCTATCTTTCTTTTATTGCTTGGTAATTTTAAAGTTTCTATAGGAAATAGTAGAGAGATTTTCTTAAATTTACTTTAATGTTTTACTAAGCTGTATTGAGTTGAAATATGGTTAGTGGGATTTTTTCCCAAGGAATCATAGCTGGTTGACCACTCCTCCTTATCAGGAAAAACTCCAAATGAACTCACCATAGAGGAGGTTCAGGAGTTCAATCTTAATCTGCACATTTATTTTGGCATTAGAACATTGTATTTTGCTGAATTTGTAATACAGTATCATTTTCCATACTTCTCTTTAAGTTAATTTGCAGAATATATCTAAGACTGCTCTATTTGTTTATATGGCTTAATTATTTGTAAAGCAAGCAATAACTCGAATATAACTCCTCTTGAAATCTTGTGAAGGTTTTTTGGTTTTTTGCATGAGAACAATTTTCAAACAAGTGGCTATTTAATCTGATGCAGGAAAAAAAGGGAAAGATATACATGAAAGTAGCGTAAAAGAACAGAAAAGCTTTGAAAACAAATATGACCGGGGGGAGAAAAGTTGTTATTCCCTTTTTAGATAGCAGGCACAATAAGATCAGCATAAGTATATTTATAAGCACATCCAAGTTTTAGATCGTTTACATTTCATGCGTAAAGCCCCAGGGCACTTTGCATTTGGCGATACTGGTAGTCCTCAACATACAACCCCAATTGGGATCAGAACTTTGGTCACTAAAAGAGACACTCATTAAGCGAGTCACGGACATTTTTACAACCACTTTGCCACAGTCGTTAAGGGAATCATGTCTTTAAGTGAATCCGGTTTCCCCCATTGACTTTGCCTATCGGAAGCCCCTTGTGAAGGTCGCAAATGGTGATCATGTGATCGTGGGACGCTGTAACTATCATAAATACATCCCAATTGCTGAGTGTTCAAATCATGATTAAGTGAAGATGCTGCATCAATCATAAATGCAAGGACCGTTTGTAACTCACTTTTCTCAGCACCGTCATAACTTTGAATGGCTGTTACACAAATGGTTGTAAGTCAAGGACTACCTGTAGGATATGACGTCGATTTTGTTTGTGAGGATGTCGACCTTACATTGTAAGGCAGTCTAGTAAAAATATTAATAGTTTACTTCTGAGCTCATCAGCTGAATGATCTACATGTTAAAAATTTTTTAGCAAAGAGGAAAAAATATTCTAAACTTTTGGCTGTTCCGCTTTGTGGCATGTGATATGGTGCTTTAATACCTACATTTCAAAATACAAAGTGTTAGAATCTCCATTCTATTATTTCTGTCAGTTTCCATTCATAATTCTGTTTTCTAGTCCAAATTGCTGTTGTGGTTAATGTTAAAGTATATGTGCTTGACAGACGGATGCAGTTGCACCGAATAGTGGGTGTCTTCTTTTTAAATTGGATGTGACAATAAAACTGGTGGCTATTACTGAAAACAGCATCCAGCTCCTAGTTGCTGCTCTGCGAATATTGCACGTTTACCCATGTTTTCCCGAAAATAAGACCCTGTCTTATATTTTTGTTTGAACCCCAAAATAAGCACTTGGCTTTATTTTTGAGGCGGTCTTATTATTTTGGGGCACGTGGAGCAAGATGGGGCACCTCTGTCTCCCTAACCAGAGGAAATGGTGGGGATTGGCTGTTCATGCGGTTAAATATTTTTGGGGAGGGCTTATTTTCACGGGAGGGTTTATTTTTGGGGGAGGGCTTATTTTCAGGGAAACACAGTATCTCCTTGCAGAATTTGGTATGCCAAATACAAGGTGGATTCATTTGCTTGGGGTATTATGAAACTCCTATGAAATATGCGGTACAGGTAGCCCTCGACACAATTAGGGCGACACAGGTAGCCCTAAGACCACAATTGAGCCCAAAATTGTTGTTGCTAAGTGAGACATTTGTTAGTTGTATTTTGCCTCATTTTATGACCTTTCTTGCCACAATTGTTAAGTGAATCACTGCAGTTGCTAAATTGTTAACCCGGGTGTTAAATGAATCTGGCTTTCCCATTGACTTTGCTTGTCAGAAGGTCGCAAAAGGTGATGACGTGATCACACTGCAACGGTCATAGATGTGAGTCAGTTTCCAAGCCTCTTAATTTTGATCAGGTGACCATAGGGATGCCGCAATGATCGTAAGTGTGAAAAACGGTCATAAGTCATTTTTTAGCGCCGTTGTAACTTTGAACAGTCACTAAATGAACTGTTGTAAGTGGAGAACTACGTTTAAAAAGATACCACTTTAATCTCACCCAAGCTGTTTCTTTCCTTTGCATGGTTTATAGAAACAGAACCTCGAATTTCCCTCCTGGACTAGTTTTCCTCTGTTGTTTTATTTAGCATTCTGGACTTTCTATATGAAAAGAGCTACAATCAGTCTCATGCCTCGTCAAGCGCAGTGCCTGAAGCAGGGGTAATTAACTCACACATGTGATGACATGAATACATACACAATATTTCCACTGGAAATTAAGGGACTCTGATTTGGTAGTCTGGCTAATAACTTGGCACAGACCTTTGTAGTCCCAGACAGTGCAATGTTAGCAAAAAGCCTGGAGATGTGCGTGATAAACCACTAAATTTAGGCACCAAAGGGGTGCCTACTTGTCTTGGATTACTTTTTCCAGCCAAGGAGCCAAATTACGCTTCTTAGGATGATAATGATAGAAATATGCATTTTAAAAAATCTTATGGTGATATAAAATGAATAGAATGAGAAGGTTTTAGAAATTTTTGAAAGTGCTAGAAAGAGTGGGAATAGACATTTGTGGACTTAAAAGTACATAAGTTCTATAGTTTGGAAACAATTTTGTAAATTTATACAATATATTCTGAATGTTATTCTGTATAGTTTGTGTATGAAATTGAAAAATATAGTTTGTTTAGACAATCATTATAATGGTATTGGTTGAGTTTAACACGTTGATTTAGCTGTAAATTGGAACTGCAAGTTTCTGTACTCAAAGGAATGTCACATCTTTTGCTGTTTAGAAAAATTAGGTGGGGAAAAACGGATAGCTGAAAACAAAAACCATCAATATTGTAATAAAATATATTTTGGATTCCATCTCCACTTTATCAGGCAGGCACAGACAAAACAATTTTTAAGGAAAAAAGCAAAACAAAGTTCAAAATACCATATGAAATGTGGTTTAGTCAATCTTATTTTCTGAGTGTAAAGATCTCTAAAAGCAATTGCCACTCTTTCTTTATCATGTTATTGTTTTCATCAACTTCTGAAATTTGAAGCTTTGCCTGTTGAGTGAAGCTTTTCTGTCTTCCCAGAGCTACTTTCTTTAAAATAAGAAAAGCTTTTTGTTAATTCTCCCCCCGCCCCACTTTTTCTATGTCCAGGTGTTCATATTTCTAAACGCAAATAAGAATAGATACTTTGTCTTCATCACTTTTATATATCAGTTTACTGGATCCTGCTGGTCTAGACAGTTGAGTCTAGTTTCATGCTTTTTATCTGTGTTGTCTTCTTGGTTGGGACACTTAGATTTTTCTTTCATTGCTAAAATGGTCAGGAATGTAATTCCTGCAAGAGTTTATTTTAGTCAATAGGCTAACTCGAGAGTACAAAAAGCAGACCTTTTCCACAATCCTGAAACACAAATCAGTTTATTTGACATTAGAAAATATTTCTTTGTTGTTAGGAAAGAAATGTGGCTTTAAAAAAAAAAAATTAAATACTTTAATTTAATTAAATCAAATACTTGTTATTTTCCAAAGAACAAATCTGTGGAAATTCATTAAAAATGTTCTTACATACAAGTCATAGGCTTAACTTTAGACATTTCCAGAATTTCTAAAAAAGTTGTAGAGTGATTAAAAATAAAAGCTGAGATATTCAGTAACTTAGTATCTTAACATTTTCATATTTATAAGAGTTACTTCTCTTCCAGCTGTGAGTGATTCCTTCTCAGATGGAATATCTACAATTGTTTGCACATTGCTGAAGACTTCATTGTACCTGAATTCCTTGCAAGAAAAAAACATTGTAGAGCCCAGGTTCTATTGCATATACTGTTGAGGCGGCCCAATATATCTTCCTCGTTTTTTTCTCAGACAAGGAAAAAAGTGAAAAGACTTTTAGAAAGTTTTTGAAACAACAGCCTGACTGAAATAGAAATGTTGAAATTTTGAAATGACTAGCTTTGAAAATAGGTCACCACTTTCTTCCTTTTGAGTTACTAAATTCAGTCGCTTGGATATTTTGATTGCCTCTAAAAATAAAACCTGGTGTCTTAACTACTGTTATGGGACAATAGCTAAGTTAGGATGGCTGTGGCTGTTATACATCATAGGAAGCCTGTCTGTTATTTTGAAAAAGGGATTGCTGAATTGTAGTCAGATGAGACTTGCTAAACAGTCAGATGTGGGATCTTGAAAAATACTAATATTGACAGTTTTATTCCTAGAGAAGAGCAAATCTGCATTTTTAGTTACTGCACATTGGCCGATACCCAGCTAGATTATGTTTATTTTCATGTGATAAACCATAATAGTAGCATTTTTCCCTCTCTAGAATGGCTGTGTGTTTCGTCATACCACTTCATTGCTTATAAAAGACCTAACAGTTATTTGCAAATGGATGGTGAGATACTGATTTGTAGTAAAGTCCACCCTTTGGAGACGTAAACTTGAAAAAAAAATGGAAGAGCTTAGAGTATGAAATAATAGAAAAAGCTTAGAGTGTATTATATAATGTGGACAAATGGTTCTGTAAGAGGACAGGCGGCTTGCATAATGGCTGGCACCTGTGCTACTGTTGTCCTGTCCCTAAGTCCTCTCCCTAGCCAGCACAGCAATTGTTGGCTGTAAAAACTGAGCAGAGAGGCAGCTGGCTTTGTTGGTTTTGGGGGGAGAGGGAAGGAGGTGTAAAACAGTCTGAAATAGCCCAAAGCAGATAGGAAGAGATATTGTTCTCCAGCAGTATAGTCTCATAAGAAATAGTACTTAGAGGAGGAGGAGGAGGAGGTGTTGAAGTGGGAAAGAGTGGAGTAGAGAGCAATGAGTACCAGCCAGAGAGAGAGAGAGAGAGAGAGAGAGAGAAAGAGAGAGAGCGCGAGAGAGCGCTAGGGACATGTGTGGTTGTGTTGGCTCTCTTGGGTTTTGGACCCCACTGATTTGGGTATACATAAAAGAACCGTTTAAGCTTCTCATGTCCAGTTTGTTCTATGTTTATGCTAATAAACTATTTATCCATTTTGAGAATTTTAGGGTACCTAAGGCACAATAAAAGTGCCTAATTATTTCATATGAATAACTTGCTGTGCAGTAAACATAACCACATGCAGCAATGCACCAATGCACAGGAGCTTGGATAGCTCAGCAGACTAATGCATTGTAATTTAACTCCAGCTGTCTGCAATTAGTAAGTTCGAATCTTGCCAGGCTCAAGGTTGACTCAGCCTTCCATCCTTTCTAAGGTAGGTAAATTGAGGACCCAGTTTGTGGGGGCAATAAGATGACTTTGTAAAAATATACAAAAGTATGAAGGCTATTGCTTAACGCATTGTAAGCCGCCCTGAGTCTCCGGAGAAGGGCGGCATATAAATCAAATTTTTTTTTTAAAAAAAATGCAAAATCATCTGATCTGATTTCAGCAATACACATGTAGTCCTTGTATGGCTTGAGACATATTCCGAAACGTGTTAGGATTACAGCTTCCAGAATAGTTTCTATGGTGGAGAAGACTGCTCTGAAACATAATGAATTTCTTAGACCTGTATTGCTTTTGGTGGTCAGCTGGCAACCAATCTTTTATCATAATCCCTGTTTCTTATCATTTCACTCATGAACTCTGATAAGTAACTGATAAACATTTATCTTGCCTATTAACAGCACATCTCACCTTTCTTATATAAATATACTTTTTTTAAAAGCGGGGTGGAGGGCTTGCTGGTTTGTAAGTCCCCCACCCCCATGCTGTAGGATATGTCTGCTTTTTCTTTTCTTTTTTATGAGTGAGACATTGTTCCTATTCTATATTCCTCAAAGGAAGTATTTGTTGATACAGTCTGCATTTCTGGCCTCTCCTTCAGGGCAATTCACTGGCCCTGAAAGCAGCTTCTTACACACAAGGAGAGCTAAGCGAAGCCAGACAGCCTTGGTTCCTACTTCTTTATTTACAGAGATCTCTGTAATGGCAGGCGGCCTCACTAGCAGCTTAAGACTGCTTGCAATTGGAAGTTGGACTGCAAAGTGTGGGAGGAAATCTGTCCAGCTGTGACTTTACCTGGCAAGGTGTGTTAAAGACACCAATCTCTCTTAAGCATTTGTAATGAAGGAGAATAGCTTTGTGTTTAATGCTTCAGGACCATTTAATTCTGTGCTAAGTCTGAGCAGTGTTTTCCTCCTCAGATATTCATATGGGGACATTTAAGATCAGAAATGAGATATTTAGGTGGGGCATTTAGATACCAAGAAATAAAATAGCCATAGAGGTTAATGATCCAGGATGGCTAAAATAATAAGTTGACCTTCCCTGGCTGCTAGATAATAGACTGGTCAGGCCACAGAAGAGAATTTCTTAGCTGCTTAATAGCCATTCAGGTGAGCCTTTGATCCAGTGGCAGACTTCAGGCAAAATGAGGCCAAGTAAAGTGGAATTTACTTGAGGTGAAGCTAAACAAACAGAACAAGGCAAGGCGAGGTGAAGCAAGGTTTCAGACAAAGTGAAGAATGACAGAGCATCAGGCAATCCCGTGTTCCTGGACAAGTTGCTCAACTTGTGACTCCAAATCTTGAGGCGTAACTTTGTAAAGCCCAAATGGCTGTGCCGATCACAAGATCTGGCATGACTAAAGTGCAGGAACATCTTTCCAGGTAGACTGTGCAGCAAAATCATTGCAGGATCTCTTCCTGCTTTTGCACTTCCTCACCCTCGGAGGAAGAGAGAAGGGTGACTCTCATCATGTCTTGTGGTATATACTGTGTGAAGGAGTATTTTTCTTCCGTTGTGTTTTAAATACCCTCCCGGTCAGTTTCACCGCATGACCATTGATCTTTGTAATTTCAGAGAAGAAGCCTTCTCCCTGTCTAGTTTCTCCATATTAGGTATGATTTCATATATATATATATGGATTGTGTACCTGTTGAGTCCGTTTTTTTCTATTTTTTTTAAAAAAAACCTGTTTACACACACATACACACACACACACACACGGATTGCACCAGGGGTGGGTTCTAAATTTTTTTACTACTGGTTCTGTGGGCGTGGCTTATTTTGTGGGTGTGGTTTGATGGTCATGAGACAATTCTTTAGGATTTAGCAGAAGTACTGGTCTACCAGGCTTTTAACTGCTTGCAGAGCTGTACCGGTCTACCCATTTGTTTTTCGAGCATCCCGGTCTACCACCACACTGCCTTTTAACACTGATCAGCTGTAGGGCGGCCCTTTGAAGCCCCACGGCAAGAGTTTAAACAGTTTTTTTCCTTCTAGCCATCAGCTGGGACTTGGGAGGCAGCGAATAGATTGGGGGTGGGGCCAAATAAAAGGTAAGAATAACGCAGGCGGGGTGGGAGGGCTTGAACAAAGAGAACCGGTTCGGTGATGTCATATCACCTGGATGGGGAGGAACAGGCTCAGACTCAACCCATCCAAGACCAAGTGGCTGTGGTTGCCGGCGTCCCGATATAGTCAGCAGGTGCCATCGCTGACTATTGGGGGTGAATCCTTGCCCCCCACAGAGAGGGCTCGCAATCTGGGTGTCCTCCTGGACGCACAGCTGTTTTTAGAAGAGCACATGACGGCCGTGGCCAGGGGGGCCTTTTATCAGGTTCGCCTGATCCGCCAGTTGCAGCCCTTTCTGGACCGGGACGCCTTGCGCACGGTCACTCATGCCCTTGTCACCTCCCGGCTGGACTATTGTAATGCTCTCTACATGGGGCTCCCCTTGAAGAGCACTCGGAGGCTCCAACTGGTCCAGAATGCGGCCGCGCGGGTGGTTATGGGCGCAACTCGCTGTGCCTGCGTGACACCCCTCCTGCGCGAGCTGCACTGGCTCCCAGTGGTCTTCCGGGTGCGATTCAAGGTGTTGGTTACCACCTTTAAAGTGCTCCATGGCATAGGACCCGGGTACCTTCGAGACCGTCTTCTGCCACCAATAGCCTCCCACCGACCAGTCCGTTCCCACAGAGAGGGTCTCCTCAGGGTGCCATCAGCCAAGTTATGTCGGCTGGCGACACCCAGGGGGAGGGCCTTCTCTGTGGGAGCCCCAGCCCTGTGGAATGAACTGCCCCTGGAAATACGCAAGATCTCCGACCTCCGGGTGTTCCGCTGCGGATTGAAGACCTTGTTGTTCCGCCAGGCAGGGCTGTCAATATAATAATTTTAAATTGGGGTATTTTAATTTTTAGAGTTTTAAATCAGCCAAATTTATTTAATTATTTTAATTTTTAATTATTGTTGTGTCTTGTGTTTTTAAACTGGCTGTACACCGCCCTGAGTCCTTCGGGAGAAGGGCGGTATAGAAATAAAATTATTATTATTATTATTATTTATTATATCATCACCGCTACCGGCTCGGCGAAACCAGGCCCAACCGGGAGGAACCCACCACTGGATTGCACTCAGTATTCCAGTTATGATTTAACCATAGATCAATATAAGGGTACAGATAGTCCTTGAGTTAAAACAGTTCATTTAATTACCACAGTTATAACAGCACTGAAAAAAGCAACTTATGACCATTTTTCACACAACTGTTGCAGCATTCCTATGGCCACGTGATCAAAATTCGGATGCTTGGCAACCGACTCATATTTATGACAGTTTCAGTGTCCCAGGGTCATGTGATCACCTTTTGTGAACCCTTCTGACAAGCAAAGTCAATGGGGAACCAGATTCACTTAACAACTGTGTTACTAACTTAACAACTGCGATAATTCGCTTAAGAATTGTGGCAAAAAAGGTTGTAAAATGGGGCAAAATTCACTTAACAACTGAAATATTGGGCTCAATTGTGATTGTATATCTCTATTGCTAAGCAAGACAGTTATTAAGTGAGTTTTGCCCATTTTAAACCTTTTTTTTTTGCCACAGTTCTTAAGTGAATTACCTCAGTTATTAATTGAAACTTGCTTCCCTATTAATTTTGTTTGTCAGAAAGGTTGCTAAAAGTGATAACATGACCCTGGGACACTGCAACTGTCTTAAATACATGCCAGTTGCCAAGCATCCAAATTTTTATCATATAACTATGAGGATCCTGCAATGGTTGTTTGAAAAATCACTTTTCATAAATCATTTTTTTCAGTGTCTTTGAAACTTTAAATGGTCACTAAATGAAGCGTTGTAAGTTGAGGACTACCTGTACTTTGTGAAATACATTTGAGTTGGGAGTCAGTTATTGTACTTTTAAGTAACGTACATGCACTATGAGAGATTTCTTGATTTTTTTTAAGTAGATCCCTTATTTTTTTCTCCTTTTACAATCAAATGTGACTCTTTTGGATGCTGTTAGCACCTTCCTAGTTAAGATAATGCATGTTTTTAAGTATACTAGAGATTTTACAGAGCTTAAAACCATCTGATATCCATGACATGTTAGTTGTGATATTTGTGAGCAAATTTACCTTGTGGTTTGGAGCTGGCTTTCCTTTGCTCCAATCACCAATAATGCACCAAGTTTCTTTCCTAAAGATCTTTAACAGAGTTTGCTTCTTAAAAATGAGAAAGTTTAAAATTGACAAACATAGTTTCAAACATTCCTATTTATAATTATAGTATTAATGAGAAAAAGAAGTAGACAGGATTATAACTGTCTACTGATGACCAATAGATTAATCAGGTACTTGTTCATTTCAGGGTTTCTAGCGCTTATTAGTGGCTTAATCATTCATACTTAACACATCTTGCAAAAGTCCAACTTTTTGTGTTCTACAAAAGGACTATGGATAGTCATCACATTGCCTGCAATAGGACCCAGCAACTCCATTGTTAAACATTGTTTATGATGTCAGTTCCAGTTATGGTTATTATTGGAATCACTCCCTTTTTTACAGCACTGTAATTCCTTATTTCGGGGTAGATTATGATTCTTAATGATTGTATCTTTTCTTTTATGTACACTGAGAGCATATGCATCAAGACAAATTCCTTGTGTGTCCAATCACACAATTCTATTCTATTCTATTCTATTCTATTCTATTCTATTCTATTCTATTCTATTCTATTCTATTCTATTCTATTCTATTCTACTCTACTCTACTCTACTCTACTCTACTCTACTCTACTCTACTCTACTCTACTCTACTCTACTCTACTCTATTCTATTCTATTCTATTCTATTCTATTCTATTCTATTCTGGGTGACTGGATGGAATTGAGCATTTACTGGATGGATGCCCTTCCTGATGCCACACAAAGTTCACAGGAGATATTTTTTCTTTGCGTCCTAGGAGAGCAATATCTGCCTCTACTTACGATTGAACTCTCAACCTTCTGAGTGGGAGACCAGCACCTTCATCACTAAGCAACCACGCTGCTTTATTACCTGAATCACTGCTGGCCATTAAAGTATGATGCCATAGGACTTCAACTTGTAACTTCCTCTTGGCTTCCCCATTAACTTTGCTTGTTGGAAGCTGGCTGTGAAGGCCACACATTTCGATCATGTGACCATGAGATGCTGAGACCATCGCAAGTGCAAGGTTGTTGCTAAGTTTATTTTCAGCACTATTGTAACTTCAATCTGAAAGAGTGCTGGTTGAACAGGGACTGCTGTTTTGTCTTCTATAAAAATGACTGTTTATTTCTACGATTGGAAGAAATTCTTCTTTGGAATTATAGGTATTTCATAAATTCTCCACATTTCTTTTTTTTTTCTTTAGACAGATGATAAACAGTATGTGAGAAATTGACAACAATCAAGATGTTTAAACAGTGCTACCAGCAGTTTATGTCTAGATTTAGACATAGATATTAGAGAAGGAAAAAAAACTGGTATGAACAGATGACAAAACATTAGCCAGCTTGGCTATTACTGAAAATTGTTGAACACAATTTCTGGAGAGAACCCTCTTGAGGAAGGCTGAAGTATACAAAACTAAGTAAACCTATGCTTGGGAGGTCTCCTTGGCAGGAAGTAGATAGAATACTTGGAACTAACAAACAGAAAATAGACTTGCCAGGAGTATATAATTGGTACCAGCACCCAGTTCATAAAATATTTCAAGACTGAGTTCACTTTTGATTCTCTTCTTCCCTTATTCTATTTCCAGCAATCTAATCTAGGATGGAAATTCTTATTTTTTTTTCAATTATTAGACAACTGGGAATCAAAAACCCTAGTCAAATCATTTAGGTATCTTCCACTACATCTCTATTCCAAGAAGTATGTATAATTTATTTTCCTGTATATTTTGGCAGGATTTACATACCTTCATTTATAATATGGGTTGTTTGATTTAGTCTGAGCAGGTTGTGTGAATATAATTTATTGAGGTATTTTCAATAAACCCTAATTAAAGAATAGCTTGGCATGATGTGGAAACCAGGTCCTTATGAGTTTACCTAATTTCTGTCATGCTGTTAGCCATCTTCATGTTGAGCAAGTGTTATTATCATCACTAACAATTAGGTTTCTATTTCTGGAAAGTGAGAACATCAAATAAAAACATTATTGTAATCAAAGGCTAGTAAAGAAAATTTCAGAGGGAACAAAGAAGAAAAAAGAAATTATATACAGGCGTAAATTATTATTTTTTTAAAAAAAAACAATATACTATTTCTGTGAATATAAAAAGATAAAGGTTCCCCTCACACATATATGCTAGTCGTTCCTGACTCTAGGGGGCGGTGCTCATCTCCGTTTCAAAGCCAAAGAGCCAGTGCTGTCCGAAGACGTCTCCGTGGTCATGTGGCCAACATGACTAAATGCCAAAGGCGCATGGAATGTTGTTACCTTCCCACCAAAAGGGGGTCCCTATTTTTCTACTTGCATTTTTTACGTGCTTTCGAACTGCTAGGTTGGCAGAAGTTGGGACAAGTAATGGGAGCTCACTCCATTACGTGGCACTAGAGATTTGAACCGCTAAACTGCTGATCTTTCAATCGACAAGCTCAGAGTCTTAGTCACTGAGCCACCGCATCCCTTTTTCTGTGAATATACAAAGGATTTAATGCGGATCTCAGTGCCAAGACCAGTCACTTGTTGCTATTTATTGATTTTCCATACAAATAGATAAGATAAATTCTTTTTTATCCCATTAGGTCTGATGGGAGATTCATTCTCTGGGTCCCCTCATCTCACAGGACATGAGGGAGAAGGTCTTTTCTGTTATTATGTCCACCCTGTGGAATATCATCCTCTCAGAGTTCAAATTGGACTGGATCCTACTGGCCTTTTGTAAGGCTTTGAAGATGTAGTTTCCCCATTGAGTTTGGGTTGTGTAGTATAGCCTCTTCAGTAACTGTATGGAATATTGTTGAGTGTTTTTGTAACTTGGCTGCTAATTGTGTTCATTTATTTTTTACTGCTATCATGTGATGTGTTTTATATTGTATTTTGTTGATTGTTTGGGGTATGTTTTAACTTTTGTAAGGTACCCCCTTGTTGTAAGAGTCATATACATGAGATGGGTGGCTATACAAATCAAATCAATCAATCAATGTATCCCTCTGCTGATTTGTGTAGTAAACCGTAGGAATACGTAAAGGAGTGAGGAATGCAAGTGGAAATGTTTTCCTATACAGACACTCAGTTCTCCATCCTTCACTTGTGTCAATCTATCTTGTTACATTATAGGTGATTTTGAGGCTTTGGTAAAGATTCATATTCTTCTTTATACCTCATTGTGAAGAAGATGAAAATTTCAGCTGTGGAAATTGCCAATTAAGTGTTAAGACATTATGTCTCTGTGCATGTGAGAGAAAGTTGTTCTGGCAGCATTGAAGCAAACTAAATAAACTTCAAACAGATTCTTTAAACTAACGCTTCATCTGGCTGAACTGTGAACTAGTTTACAGTGTGTGTTCCCTGCACATTTTTGTTAAAGGTTAACAAAACTGTTTAGACAGCTTTAATTGCTGTGCATCAATCTGCTGAATCAGGTTGATTAATGGAGCTCATTTCTGCAGTGAATTCTTTAATTGCTGCTTATTTAGAAGAGGGGAGGGGATGGGATATAATTTTGATTAAGACAGCTGTCTGGATTGTTCATTCATTCACCTTGTGAATTTGCTTTTTACTGGGATGCATTTCATACATGAATATATAGCCATTCTGTTTGAACCTTTTCTAAAATGAAACATCACTTTAGAAGGAGGTTATTATCATTTGCATAGGATGCTTGTACAGTAGCAGCCTATAAATCAAAGTGCATTTGTTTGCTTTGTTGCACATTTTCCCACTTTTGATAGACTATCCTTCGTATGAAAAAGTAACTTCATGGCAACTGGTGGACGTTTTATTATTTTCCTGTTATTTTCCCTGTCATATTTTTTATTCCTTCCAACAATAGTCTATGGCACAGGTGTGAAACTGGAAGCCTGCAGACTGGATGCGTCACGCACAGGCCACACCCATTCCAGCTCCACGAAGGGAAAAATGTCACGATATGTCACGTGGCGGCAACGTGACACCGTGAGTTTGACACCCGTGGTCTATGGAGATTCTCAGTCATCCAGTCATGGTTGTCCCTCCCAAAGCTACTTTTTCAAGAGGCAACTGGACTTTCTTGTTTTTCTTTGAAGACGTTTCACTTTTCATCCAAGAAGCTTCTTCAGCTCTGACTGAAGAATTCCCCACCATCTAGTCAGAACTGAAGAAGCTTCTTGGATGAGAAGCAAAATGTCTTCAAAGAAAAACAAGAAAGTCTGGTTGCTCTTGAAAAAAGCACCTTTGGGATTCCAACAAGTACCGTATAAGACTCACCTTTTTCCTGTGCGCTGCTCCCACTATCCATGCATGGGTTAATCCTTCAGTGCTTGGCAACAACTGAGTGAAACAAAAGGCTTTGTTCCCCCCTTTCCGGCTCCCAAGCCACGCCTCTGGTCCCATGATCCCCCAGTCTTCACTCAGTTGCTGGCAAACACTGTAGTGATTTTTGGAGCTCCACAGATTGCTAAGGTATTGTGAGCCTGTGGGGGTTTTCTTCTCTGTTTTTTCTCTTTAATCCCCCTTCTGCAGCAGGGAGCCCATAGCTCATCGCCCCACGCCGGAGCCAGCAACTAGCAGCGGCGCGCTCCTCAGCTGGCCGGCGGAGCCACAAGCGCCCGCCGCCCACGCGGCGAAGTTCAAATACCGGCGGCGCGCCCATCAGCTGGCCGGCGGAGCCGGAAGCGGCGGCCGCCCACGCGGCGAAGAGCCGAAGCTCGTTTGAAGGCTGAGCTTCGCAGGGCTGCTCCGGAGCGAGGGCGCGAGGCAGGACAAGCGCCAGAAGAAGGAGACAGCCCTCCCTGCACTACGGAATAACCCCTCATTAAGGGGATTGCGCGGCGTCTGGTCGGACCCTCGGGCCGCCATTGTAAGTCCGCTGCCAGGTCTGCCCTCGTGGAGAAGAGCACCACGTGGCAGCGCCATATTGGCGGACCTTCGGGCCGCCATTTTGGGCGAGATCTTCAAGCTTGCGCCTCCCTTATCCACCAGGGAGCCAGCTGCAGACCTGCAACCCCCCCTGCCGGAGGGGGCATCAAACCACCCCCACCACCACCGTCTGAAGAGGTTTGGGGGAGGCCCCGGGGCGCTCACGCAACAGATCACCCGTGAGTCGCAGGGCAAGGCCTAATCAAGTTCCCAGCCGCCTCAGCCATGTCTCATTCCACAGTGGTCGCAAGAAGAACAGCAATGCAGCATCAACCTCCTAGAGCTTCGGGCGATCAGACTGGCACTGCGCAACTTCCAGCCGACGGTACAGGGGCATCATATCTTAATCCTGACCGACAACATCTCGGCCAAGGCGCACGTCAACAGGGAGGGGGGCACGAGGTCCCGTACACTGATGAACGAGGCGGCGGAGCTATTCAGCTGGGCAGAGAGACACCTGATCTCGATCAGAGCAGATCACATCTCCGGGGCAACCAATGTGAGGGCGGACTGGCTCAGCCGCGAAACAATAGATCAAGCGGAATGGCAGCTCCACCCACAGCTCTTTCAAGATCTCGCTTCACGCTTCGGAAACCCGGTCGTAGATCTCTTCGCAACCCCGACCAACGCTCAGCTTCCCCGCTTCGTGTCCCGCTACCCGACACCACAAGCGGAGGACCACGATGCGCTGCGTTGCAGGTGGCCCGAGGGTCTCCTGTACGCATTCCCACCAGTCCCGCTGCTTCCGCGACTCATTCGGAAGCTACTGGCAGAAAAAGCCGACCTACTCCTGGTAGCCCCGAACTGGCCCCGGAGACCATGGTTCGCCGACCTGGTAGCACTGTCTGTAGAACAGCCATGGGTGATCCCACCGCAGCAGCTCGTCCTGTGTCAGGGAGCAGTCACGCACCCAGAGCCCCAGTGGCTGCAATTAGCCGTCTGGCACTTGAACGGGTCATCCTGAAGAAGGATAGCCTACCAGACGAGGTGGTTGCCACTATCCAGGCGGCCAGACGTCCGGCTACGACCCGCATCTACGAGTCATCATGGCAGGCGTTCTGTCGCTGGAGCGCTCACCAGCACATCGACCCCACGTCAGCTACCATTCGGGACATTCTGCGGTTCCTACAAGCTGGCCTAGACAAGGGCCTGGCTCCCGCAACCCTAAGGAGACAGACAGCGGCGTTGTCAACAGTCATCGCGTGCTCACCGTACCAATCCCTCGCGCATCACCCGCGCATCAAGGGGTTTCTGCATGGGGCCACCAACCTGCGACCCCCCACAGTTCACCGCTACCCCTCATGGGATCTACCACTGGTGTTGCGGGCACTGACTGGACCCCCTTTCGAGCCCCTAGACTCGACATCTCTCAAGTACCTATCGTTTAAGGTGACCTTTCTACTGGCAATCACCTCAGCAAGGAGGGTCTCAGAGCTAGCGGCTCTGTCAGTCCGCAAAGACTTGTGTATCTTCCACGACTCCACGGTGACCCTACGCCTGGATCCTGCCTTTATCCCGAAGGTCAACTCGTGGTTCCACCGAGCTCAGGAGCTCATCCTGCCAGACTTCTGTCCTTCACCTCGCGACCCCAGAGAAAAGAGGTGGCACACCCTAGACGTGCGGCGCGCCATCCGCACTTACATCCAACGGACCGCTCCGTTCCGCCGTACAGAGGGACTCCTGGTTTCCTTCAACCCGAAATCCATGGGTCAGAAGATATCAGCAGCCACAGTCAGCAGATGGATCAAGGCCTGCATCGCCATGGCCTATGACCTGAGTGCCACAGCGACTCCCGGCAAGATCCTACCGCACTCGACTCGCAGCGCGGCCACCACGGCGGCCTGGGCCACCCAAGCCTCGGTCGTGGACATCTGCAGAGCGGCGACGTGGTCATCCCTCACTCGGTTCATCCGCCACTACAAGATCGATGCATACAACTCGGCGGAGGCATCCTTTGGCCGCAGAATTCTGCAAAAAGTTCTGACGGAAGAGGACTCTGGAGGCAGTCAGCCCCCCACCCAGGGAGTTTAAGCTTGGGTATATCCCATGCATGGATAGTGGGAGCAGCGCACAGGAAAATGGACGTTGTCTTACCTGAACGACCCTTTTCTGGGCGCTGCGTACACTATCCATATCCCGCCCGTTAGGGCTGCCTGCCACGGTTATGGCCGAATTTACGTTAGTTTCCTTAAGTTGATTTGAGTTAATAAAGTTGAGTTTATAAGTTACCTATAGTGTGGATTCCTTTCTGCTGCGCCTTCGTTCAGACTGGGGGATCATGGGACCAGAGGCGTGGCTTGGGAGCCGGAAAGGGGGGAACAAAGCCTTTTGTTTCACTCAGTTGTTGCCAAGCACTGAAGGATTAACCCATGCATGGATAGTGTACGCAGCGCCCAGAAAAGGGACGTTCAGGTAAGACAACGTCCATTCCCCCCCTAAAAGGGGGTGAAAATTTTGGTGTGTTTTATACACCGAATGTAGCCCTGCCCACGCACTAGCCCCCCACCCTTTGGCCTCTGGCTCCCAGCAGTTACCTCCTTGCTGCAAGGAGCAAGAAGAAACAGCTCCTTTCAGCTTCAGCACAGCCTAATTAGCATAAGTTGATTGGATCGGCCTCCCAACTCTTAGCTGTTTTGCTCTCAGCTGTTTTGCCCTGGCCTCTGCTTTTTGCTGCAAGGAGGTAAATTGCTAGAGCAGATTTTTTTTTTTCTTGTGCTAATCAAACTATGCTGAAAACAAAAATGAAAGTAAAGCAGGCTGTTTGCTTGTAACGAAGCAAAATTGCTGGGAGGCAGAGGCAGTTTTCTTTTTCTTGTTTTCCTCACCAAAAAAGGTAGGTGTGTCTTATACTCCGAAAAATACATATATTTCAGTGCAACCTTATCTTGAACAGAACTTGACAGCCAAAGAATCTTATAGTTTGACTGCAAAAGTGATGACAAGAAATCATCCTTTTGAACAGGGCAATATAGTATTTCCCTGTATCATAAAGTTTTTAGTTTCTACTTATAGTAGTTTCCAATCTGGAGGACAACTTTTTAGTGTTTCTGAACTCTTAATTCCAAAACATGGGTCAGAAAATAGTGCATATGTGTGCATGTGAGTATTATCATGACTTTCAGTTCTCTTGAGTATTTTCCAAAGCCTCAAGAGATCAGTTCTGTCTTAACAAGGTATATTTGGGAACTGGAAATTAGAGGAATGTATTCTGCCAACCTGCATTGGACCAGCATGTCAGATTATGGTCTATTCCTTCCACGTGCCAACATGTGAAAGAGGTCATCATCCTGCAGTGGATAGACAATGGCTAAAATAATGTGACATTTTTATATGAATGTATGTTTCACACTACTCTGGTCATTTGCTGTATCTTCAATAAGGCTGTGCAGTGTTTTGGACTCGCATTGGATGAGATGCTTTAGAGAGCACACAGGAGTGTGAATTAAAGCAGTCGTTTTTCAAGATAATGTGACTGTGTAGGGAGGCTTCTATTGCAGCCGGTGAAAACAGACCCAGCTGCTATAATGAATTGCAGACTGCTGCTTTGTTTGCACAGTCACGTGTTCAGAAACATATCTTCCAGTTAAATATAGTATTTTCTAATCTTGAAGATTGTCTGTATATGCAGCATAGCACAGAGGAGTGACAAGAGTTGTAGACAGTGTTCATAATCAGAATGATTGTACGAGTTCTGGTGTTACTGTATAGCTTTAGAAGGAGCCAGCTATGTTTTAAGTTATCTTAAACCTTAAAAAAGCAGAATAATGAAAACACTACTTAAAAGTTACGGTAGAGGTTTGCTGTTCTTTATTACTTATTGAAATCTTCTGAATCACCCTGGATCTCGAGGACCTCCCTATGGGAAAGGTTTCCTCTTCTGTTTCATGTGGGCTTTTCAGAAGAGTATAGGAAGATATCCAATCTTGTAATGTGGGAAAAGCCTTTGAGCTTTGGCTGTGCCCATGTCCATTCTGAGTAGTTAATTTACCATTGACCATTTCATATGAAATTGTTTACTGTTACTTTGTTTCACTTTATAATCCATATTTCTTTCAAAAAAATGTTTTTAAGAAATTCAGAATGGAATGGAAAGGCAGCTTCAGAACACCCTTATCTTAATTATTTGGCTCAATAATTTGGCTCAAACCTAAGCATAATAAATGCTATTGATTCTGCATTCCAGCTGCCTGCTACCTTCCCTTTTCTGTTACTTTCTTGTCTTAAGAGTTGAAACCCAAGAGCTGATTTCAACAAAGGGCCCTGGAGGAGGGGGAGGTGAAGAAAAAGGCAAACAGATAACAACCCCATGTAATCAGCATTTTATTACCATCCTCAGGAAGCTGGAAGAGGTTTTTTTTTTTTTAAGGAAGAAAAAGAAGAAGAAAAGAAAGTACCTAGACTGGAGCAAGGAAAGTTAATTATGGGGAGGTATTTGACAGGAAATTACAAAATACAGACAGACAGAAAAAAACACACTTTTAAAAGGCTAGGAAATCTCCAGTTACTCCATGCTGTGTATTCAAAATCCCCAAAGCAAGTGCTGAAAATAGTAGTTTAAACAAAACTGTCTTATCTGATAAAGACATTTTGATTACAAAGGGAAATTTATATATTGGGCTGGCAGTCTTCAAATAAACTGATTGTCTTGATAATAGCATGGATTTAATTGTGTGTGTGGATGAGAGTTTTCAGTTGAATGACCCACAAATGCAGTAAGCTCTTTTTGGGAAAAAAAATGGCTATATTTCTTGTAAACAGATGCATGTTATTTTCTATTCTCACGAACATAGTTTATCAGAACTTTGCAGAACTTGTAAAGATAGACTTAAGAATGTAGAGCTGAGCTGATAAAATATGTGGCTGTTTTAAAAGCTAACTAGTAGGACTGATATAATACATTTAATCTGCTGAGATCTACATAGCTAGAACGGTGTGTTATCCAGAGTTGAAATGAATGCGAACAAAAAACAAAAAAATTTAAAGGTAACTTCCACTATAGAAGAGAATATATGTAGCTCAGGGCTGAACTATGGAGTTCTTGGTTCTCTTGGTTTGTTTGTTCGTAGATGATGTTACCTACTTTAAGTAATGAAACATCTGCAAGCAAATAACCAAGCTTAGAGAACACCAAGGACTCCACAGTAACTTTCACAGCTTGACAGAATTCTACCAGGTTATCACACTGTTATCATTGTATTAGCTTTAAGGTGCCCTGCTCTTTAACTTCTACTAACTCTGTCTTGTTATCTTTTTCTGAAGCAGTGAGAAAGAAGGAGCTTGCTATCAGCTTCAAAGCTTAAAACACTAATGCATGTGGAAGTAATAGGGGTGGAGATATATTAGTACCATTAAAAGCTATGTGGTGATACTGTATTTGCCTCTCAATTTTTTTCTCATGAATGAAAGCAAATATACATGTCCCAGGATAATGTTGCAGGATCCAATCTGGGTCGGTCACTGGGACCAGAGGTTTTGTCTCCCAAGCTTTCGGACTCATGCTGAAGCCCATCCTCGGGGAACTTTTTTCTGTCTAGAATCTCATCCTATTAGTTTAACTTTGGAAAAAGTGTTACATAAATAAATTCTGAATCCATGGACAAATATGCAATACTTTGAGTTACAGCATTAGGGCTCCCTTCTGGTGTAGAAATATTGCTGCCTACCATGTGTGAAGTATACCACACAACTGAATTTGTGGTACCATGTAATATATTAGAAACTTACTCCGGGGTGTGCAATGGTTGTCTCAGGAATTCTGGAAGTTGAAGTCTACAGACCACAAAGTTGCCCATCCCTGACTTAGTCAAACTGTTTGCTGTTTAGCTCAGTACCATCAGCTCAGTGTCTCAGGCAGCGGCTTCTCCAGGATAATGGATTACACAACTTACCGGCACCAGTGAAATTTTAAAGGTCATGCTTCTCTTCTTTCTCCATAATTGACTCTTTCTCTCCCCCCGCCCCCGATTTTATGTCATCGTCACTGAATATTTTTCAGCACGTGCTTTAAAACCAAAGAAGGGGCTGGGAGAGGGAAAGCCCACAAGCTGAAGCGTTTTGCTCATACAGCAGTCACGTCTGTGCCTAACGTGTGACGTTCCTTCCTTGCTGCGAGACAGTGGGATTTAAAGCCACAAGGGATTGTTGAAATGAATGATACCAAAGTTAACATTATAAACGCTCCAGTCATAGCATTGAATCAGCAATGCATCATTGTGCTGTCTCGCTTTTCTGGGAAATGTCAAGCAATCTTTTTTTTTCCTGGATTACTGACCTGACTAAAGATGTTGTCCACAAAACTCTGCTGCTGCCCATTCACACTGTGTTGCAATGAACCTCCCTCATATGGGCCTCTGGGTAATGAATGGAGGCAGTGCTGGGCTTCAACCCGTGCACTTTTGTTTCCGCCACCAGAGCCTCCAGTCTGTTGAATGTGCTCATTTTAAGAGATCCATAAAGGGTGCTATTCTGCTTGAGAGTCATGCATTTATTGTATGTATTAGAAAGGATAGCTTCATGTGACCAAAGGAGACATTTATCTTGTGACAAAAAAGACTGGAATTGGGATTCGCTATTCTGGAAATTGAATATAAAAACATGGGGCTGGGTCCAGAGCAATTGGGAGCCCTTTCTTGGTGAGGGCTGAAGCCCAGCTGTGGACTCTGCTAACAGAAATAAAGATAAGCAAGGAGTGCATTTGTGGATCTATTAAAAAGAGCTAGTGTGGTATAATAGTTAGGGTTGCACTAAGAATGGGCTCTGATTCTAGGCCACCCTTGGCCGGGGAACCTCGGTGGTTGACTCTAAGCATTCTCAACCCACCTCCAAGGTTTGTTGTTATAGAGCAGAGGTGTCTAAACTCAAGGCCTGCGAGCCGCATCTGGCCCCCGGGTGCTTAGATCTGGCCCGTGGCCTGCCATGAAAACAGCAAAGGACCAGCCTGCTGGGCCTCTGCCAGTGAAAATGGAGCTTGGGAGGACCCCACGCATGCCTCCTGGGCTCCATTTCCGGTCATGATGGCCTCCTGCAGCCTTCTGCCAGTAAAAATGCGGCCTTCCCAGGCTCCATTTTCACTGGCAGAGAGCTGCAGGAGACTGTCATAGCCGGAAATGGAGCCTCGATGAGTGACGGCGAGCTGGCAATGCCTCCCCAGCCCCCCGAGGTCAAACACAACCCTGATGTGGCCCTCAATGAAATCAAGTTTGACAGCCCTGTTATAGAGGAAAAATAAGAGGAAGAATTGTGATAGGCAGTCTCGACTGACAACAGTTCATTTAGTGACGGTCTGAAATTATAAGAGCATTGAAAAAAAGTGACTTATGACTGTTGTTCAAATTTATGACCGTGGCAGCATTCCCGTAGTCAAAATTTAAACACTTGGCAATTGACTCATATTTATACAGTTGCTGTGACCCTGAGTCATGTAATCCCCTTTTGTGACCTTCTGACAAGCAATGGGGAAGCCAGATTCACTTAACAACCATGTTTCTAACTTAACAATTGCAGTGATTCACGTAACAACTGTGGCAAGAAAAGTTATAAAATGGGGCAAAATTCAACAAATATTTCACTTAAGGAGAGAAATTGGGCTCAATTGCGGTCATACGTTGAGGACTATCTGTACACTGCTGAGCTTGTAAATGAAAAGTAGGGTATAAAATAAATAAGTGCTTATAGGGGAAAGGAAGAATTGCTCCTCTCAGCCAGGGGTGAAATCTAGTTACCTTCCCTACCGGTTCGGAAGTGCACACGCCATTGTCATGTCCGATTTTGGAACCTCCACATGTGCAAAGCCTTCGCATGCGCAGAGGGTCAAAAATGGGTTAAAACCAGGAAGTAACGACATCCCGGTGGGTGGGCAGAGCCTCGCGCTGCTGCCAGTACCGATTCGCTGTACCACTATCCGCCGCTGCTACCAGTTCGCGCGAGCCAGACAGAACCAGCAGGATTTCACCACTGCTCCCAGCCCAAGGCTGTTTATTTCCCCCTAACCAAGGCATATTATACAATGAAAACAGTTAACAGTTATACAGTTATACAATAGTTAACAGTTAAAGAAAAATGGGGCTTATTTGCTTGTGGAAAGTGTTACAGTGAATTCCAAAGGAAAATTGTTTCATAATTAAAACAGCTCCTTGTAATGACCTTTTGGTTTCTGCGTAAGCACAAGGAGAGCATCGATAAAAGACATGCTTTCAGGGCCTTTCCTCACCGTTGAATTAAAATGTTCCCCACCCATCTGAGTCAGCAAAAACTTTCGTTGGCATGAAATTTGCTGCCTTGACTGTCAGTCCCTATCCTGTTTCTGCTGTGTCTGTTCTGAGTCACTGAGGAATGGTGCTATTCTGATTTTGCGTGTGCAGCATATGATAACACGATGATGATTGACTCTTCTGACTTCTCCATCCTTCCTCCTTTGCTTGTCACCAGCTGGTAGGGAAACATTTGCCAGTCATGCTGCAGGAAGAAAGTAGGCCTCACTGTAGATCTCTCCTTGCACCTCTCAGCTCCTTTCTGAAACCCTTATGCTTCACCTCAATTTGTTTAAACCTGAACAAAATGTAAAATAAAACAGCAATTAAAAGGAACTAAATCATATGCTATATATTATGCAGGCAATAAATGCTAACTTCCAAATTCCCCTGTCCTCTGGGAATCAGGTCTGGGTAGTAGGGGAGATTTAATTCCATCATTGCACTGCTTTGTTATTTCTGGTCTTGCACTAATGGCATTGAGTTAAAATGAAATCCAGCAGGTTCTGGCAGGTTCTGGAGAACCGGTAGCGGAAATTTTGAGTAGTTTGGAGAACCGGCAAATACCACTTCTGGCTGGCCCCAGAGTGGGGTGGGAATGGAGATTTTGCAATATCCTTCCCAGTGGTGGGTTTCACTTACCTTTGCTACTGGTTCGCTCGCGCATGCGCCACTTCTGCGCATGCGCAGAGTGCATTTGACGACAACCGGGTGGGTGGACGGAGCCTCCCATTGCTACTACTACCGGTTCGCCTGAACCAGGGTGAACCAGTAGCAACCCACCACTGATCCTTCCCCTGCCACGCCCACCAAGCCACACCATGCCCACCAAGCCATGCCCACAGAACCGGTAGTAAAAAAATTTGAATTTCACCACTGCAGCATTACCTCATATATTATTATTATTATTGTTGTTGTTGATGGCGATGTTGTTCAGTTCTCATAGCTACCAGCAACAGGGCTTCTGAGTGTCTTTCTTTAGGGAGACCACAACAACAAAATGAATGACTTGGGACTTCAGATCTGCCTGAAATGGCCAAAGTTGCCCCTCAGATCTCATTCACTTGACTTCATTCCAGTTGCAATGGGTTGTGGACCATAACAGATTTTGTATATCTTGTGGCTGTCCCTGAATACTCAGAAAAGACTACCTTCACATGATTTAAATCTGTCTTATTCTTGGGCTGAATACAAGGAATTAGTGTCAAGACAAAATAGGCAGAAAATAGAGATAGCCTGGCCATGATTGTACTATAGTTAAGGAGAATGGAAGAAAAAAGATCTTTGATTAATCTTTGCAAAGTCTCATTGTATGTTCAGCATAGATGAAATACAGTATAGTAGTGTTTTGCTTGGCTAATATATTCATTTATAGATAACTTATATATGTATAGATTGGTGCTATTCGGCTTTTGTGGGTCTTCTGGCATGTTGTGTTTGGCGTTTTCTTATCATGTTTAATCTGGAATAGCATAGCATTTTGATATGAAACATCCTAAAACATCTGATTTCATGCTGAAAGTCCTAAATATATGGATTTTAGCTTTTGTTCCCCCAAAATAGTCACTTCTCATCTATACAATGGCACAACTGGTGAAAATTAAACTGTGTCTTAATCATTCCACTAAATGTCCTAAGGAAGATAAGTTTAATCACTAAATATTTTATTTCTACAGTCAGCTCATCAGAGAAAAAGCATTTTGCTTGCAGTCAGGTTCCCCAGAAGTCTGGCTTTCAGGTATCTTTCATAACTGAACATATTATTTGGGCGTGGGGGGGGGAGTTCTGCCTATCAGCTTCCAAGCAGGAAACGTAGATTATCTAGTTATCCTTTTTGCAATGTAGTCTGAACGTGTGGTGAAAGCCACAAATGTACATATGTAGATAATTAAAAAAAATAATAGAAAATTAATTTAATTAAATAATTTAATTAAAAAAAATAAAGGCAGTATAGTCAGTTAGACTATTGCCTTTCCTTCTTTTTTCTGTATTTCCTCTTTTTTTGCAATAAACATTTTAAATGCAGAGCTTAAGTTTATTGGGTTGTTTCTTTATGGGCAATGTCTATGGAGATTCTCAATCAGCCAGGTCATGGTTGCACCAAAAGTGCTTTTTCCAAAAAGCCAACTGGATTTTCTTGGTGTTTTCTTTGAAAATATTTTACTTCTCATCCATGAAGCTTCTTCAGTTCTTCAGAGATGGTTATAACAACTATCCTCTGTGTTTCAAAGCTAAGGACTAACTTCCCAGCTAGACAGAATAGGAGATTCAGCCTGAGTGGTTGTCACCTATCACAGGTACAGTATCTTCCACTGTGAAACCTTAGGAGAGATTTCTAAAAATGTTCTCCTTTTCCATGTTGTAACAATGCCATGATATCTCATTATATAATCTTCTCCAACCTGTCACCCTGTAGATGTCCTGGAACTACAACTTCCACAATTATTAAATCCCAGGATATTTGGGAGTCAACAAATTGAGGAAGACTCTTTGAGCATCTTCTTCTTTCTAGTGGAAGTGATAGAGATTAATGGTTCATTAGGTCACTAGAGTGATGGAGGAGGAAGAACTGCAATGACTTTAATCAAAGATTGCTTACAATCTATCATTAAATATAATGGTGCCAAAGAATTCTTCGTTTTTTGCCACCACTGTGAGTGTTCAGTGTTGTCCAGTGGAGCTGTTTCAAAGGCCTGTTGTAACCTATTCCCTAGAAAGAAATGGGTAATTACATGAAAGCTAGCTGTGACTTGCTTGCAAAGCATTGTGCAGATAGAATTGTTCAGATTTGTTTTAGCTCTCTCTTAAGTGGCAGTTCTGGAGGATATGAGGGAAGCTGTCCCATTGGGTATCTCCCACTACATTGTATGTGAGGAAATGAATAGAACCCTTGGAGAGGTGTATCTTAACATTTGAGTATTACAGTATTTCTCCTCCTCACTAGTGAAATCAGTCAATACCCTTAATTAGAGTCCTCTACTAAGGCACTTCTCAGAATTTTCTGGCTGCAGGCCCAAATATATTCATTGTAAATTCTGACAGTTGCAGGCTTTAGTTTGAAGAAGGCTGCTTTAGATGATAACACTGTGTAGAAGATCTGCCACTGCAGGCAGAAAACAGAAATTATGACACTTTTGGTTTGGCTAGATCACGTATAAATATTCTGGGTGGGGTTTTTCTGCTTTGCTTGGCCAGCAGCACAATATCTTCTGATTTGCCCTTTATTATTTAAAGTTAATAAATTATACCAGTACAGTATATTGTAGTGATGTACAACCTAGTGTAAGAATTTTTTAAAAATACTTTTTTTGTAATGCTACAAAAATAATCAGTTTAAAAATATTTATTTTTAGTGTCTTAAAGCACTAAAAGAGGCGATTATGGTCAAGATTAATTAATACGTATATTTGTACAGAAAAGAATCAGAGTGGACAGATGAGTCTTCACATGTCTGAAATAGTTCACTGTCTGCACCTCACGAATAACAGTTCCAAGAAGTATGCAATGTCACAAATAAGGCTCAGGGTTTTTATTATTTGCTACAATTATTGACAATGGTTCGAACTTCCAAGAAGCCCTTCTAAACTCTGATAGAGCTAAAAGTGCCAGTAGCTCCAGCTTGATCTTGATACCTTCAGTTGCCCTATGATGTATGCACCTGACAGCCTGCACATACGGTGGTTTCAGTTCTGAGAGTAAAATGAGGATGGGGGAAGAAATTTGATATCACGTAGCTAGTGTGGCAGAATGGATTTGTCTATTTATGAGGTTTCTCTGCTGCCTGAAGCTAAACAGACTCTAGGTCAGGGGTGAAATCCTACCTGTTCGGACTGGTTTGGGTGAACCGCTAGGGATTATTGGCATTAGTTCACCTAACCGGTCGTAATCACTCCTCATTGGCTCCACCCATGCCCGGCTGGTCGCCGCTCACTTCTTCCGGATGCTCGATATTCCACAGAATTCAATGTTAAATGCAGCAGAGAGAATGCTAACTTTTCTCCCTCCATTCAGAACGGAGCTGCTGCAGCCTGTCCCTTTTAAGGTAGTCCCCAGGAGGGAGGGGGAAGGGGTGGGTGGGGAGCAGCTGGAATGGAGCCATTTTCATGAAAGGCAGGAAAATGGGGGATTTTCTTGCCTGTCATCCATTCCTCAATCTCAAGTACAGACTGAGGGAAGGATGGTAGGCAGGAATATTCCCCCTCCCCATTTTCCTGCCATTCGCGACAAGGAGAGGCTGGGAGGGGAGGAGCCAGTGAGGAACCCTTCGATGTGAGTGATGTTGAGTTGGCCACGCCCACACAGTCACATGACCTCCCCCCAAAAAGCCACGCCCACAGAACCAGTAGGGGAAATTTTTTAATTTCACCACTGCTCTAGGTGAGTTACAATAGGGTCTCCAACCCCTGGGCCATAGACCAGTACCAGTCCGTGGCCTGTTAGGAACTGACCCACACAACTGGAGGTGAGCGGTGGGCAAGTGAACTAAACCAAAACCATCCCCCCCGCATCCATGCAAAAATTGTCTTCCCTGAAACCGGTCAATGGTGCCAAAAAGTTTGACCACCGACTTACGGAATGTACACATTAAATGCAATCTGAAAGAAACATACTGATTAAAATAGTAAATCGTTATTTAATTCTCCAATTTAATTTTAATTACTAAAAGTAATAAGCTAAAATATATTGGGTATGGCACTGCTGGTTGTAATCAAGCATGAAAGGCTATTGGCTGGAGGTAGTTGGTACACTAATGGAGAAGGCACCCCACCTTTCCCATTCCAAAACCCTTGCTTTTCTAGTTTAATTTTTGTAATTTTAATCCATTTTCATGTTTATGAACACTGAATGTTTGTTTTACTTTGATGTAAGCTGCTCCGAGTCACCTGAACCGCGAGATGGACAGCAAATAAATTTGATAAGTGAATGAATAAATAAACAAATAAATGCCTTCTGAAAGCAATGCTTTCTCTTGCTTTCAGAAGGCTATGAGAATAGTAGCCATTCTTGTCCTTCAGAGCAAACTAATCCAAAGGAAGGGAGCTGCTACAGAGAATGACTGTTGTTGGGTACCTTCTACTCATTCTTACAATAGATGAACCATTAACAAGCGTTCCGTAATTGTTTGGGTAAGATGGGTAGAAACATTTGGGGAAATGACTCTTATAATAGCCAGGCTTTGAGTCATATAGTGTCAGGTGCAAGAAATTAAGAACCAAGGTTAGATAAAAAATGAATACAAGTTTATTTCATGCTATCTCTAAACAAGAACCTGAACTACTAACAGAAGGCAAATTGGCGGTTGATAAGAGTCAATGGAATTCAAGGATGGCCTGACTCTATACCTGTGATGGCGAACCTATGGCACACGTGCCACAGGTGGCACACAAAGTCCTCTCTGCAGCCACATGAGCTGTTGCCCAGCTCACATTCACTGTGCATGTGCACGCGCTTCCCGCCAGCCAGCTGATTTTCGGGTCTCTGCCCTGCAAGCGGGAGACATGTGCAAATGTGTGTGTGGGGGGGGCTACCGTTCTCCTCATTTTCTGCTGCCCGTGCCTTCCCAGATCTCCGGAGATTCTCCTCCCAGCGCTGTTTTGGGAGATGAGGCTTTTTACCCCTCCCAGCCTTGGTGGCGCAGCAAAGCACTGTTAAAGTAACACCAGCTGCCTGCAATTACTGCAAGTTCAAATCTCACCAGGCTCAAGGTTGACTCAGCCTTCCATCCTTTCGAGGTAGGTAAAATGAGGACCCGGATTGTGGGGGCAGTAAGATGACTTTGTATAAAAAAGAACACCGCTGGGGGGGGGGGGCAAAAGCCCTACTAAGCAGGTATATATAGAAAAGTATGAAGGCTATTGCTTAGCGCATTGTAAGCCGCCCTGAGTCTCCGGAAAAGGGCAGCATATAAATAGAACCAAAATAAATTTTGGGAGGCTTTTTTCCTCTCCCAGCCATTTTGGGAGGCAAGGTTTCTCCCCCTTCCCACCCCTGTTTTGGGAGGCGAGGCTTTCCCCCCCTCCCAGCCATTTTGGGAGGCGAGACTTTTCCCCCCTCCCAGCCATTTTGGGAGGCGAGGCTTTTTTCCCCCTCCCAGCCCTGTTTTGGGAGGCGAGGCTTTCCCCCCCTCCCAGCCATTTTTGGAGGCGAGGCTTTTTTCCTCTCCTAGCCGTTTTGGAACACGAGGCATTTTTTTTAATCCCCCAGTGCTGTTTTGGGATATGAAGCCAAAAAGGGGGGGGGGGTTGTGCGTGCATGCACAGCGGGGGAAGGGGAATGGGAGTGCATTGCATTATGGGTGTGGGCACGCACGCATGCGCGATAGCACGGGCACGCACGCTTTTGCACCCAAGGAAAAAAAAGTTAGCCATCACTGCTCTATACCATTTCAGACAAATGTTTCAAAAGCCCCACTGGAGGCTTTTAAGAGACTCAATTTCCTGAGGGTCTTGCGTAAAAACAGAGTGGAACAACAACTGATGACCTCCACAATAGAAAGCGTCTTCACTTATTGCATCACAGTATGGCATGCTGGTTTGACAGCCGTGGATAGAAAAACATTACAGAGTGTGGTGAGTATAGCACAAAACATCATGGGCTGTCCCTGATACCACTAGATGAGATCGCTAGGGCTCGCTGCCTTAGAAGAGTGAGGAAAATTCTCAGGGACGACTCTCACCCTAGTCATGACTTCTTTACCCTCCTACCATCGGGAAGGAGATATAGAAGTATAGCCAGCCGCACAAACAGGCTGAAGAACAGTTTTTATCTGTGGGTTGTCAGACTCCTGAATGAGAAATAACATCATAACCAGGTACTATGATGGACTGCAGGGCCAGCACAATGTGTAACATGTTCCCACTGGTGCAATAGGACTGGGTGTTTTGTTAATATGATTTATTGGGTTAGGGATTTTTTGTCTTCACTGTGAGTTGTATTGTGTTGGGTGTGTGTGTGCACTGAGGGAGCTCAACCAATCTCATTGTACATATGTTGTACACTGACAGTAAAGATTTGAATTTAAAGAAGAGACTGGACAGCCATTTGTCTGAAATGGTATAGAGCAGTGATGGCTAACCTTTTCCAGACTGAGTGCCCCTGCGCATGTATGCGCCCCCCCACGTGCCTCACCCCCTGCACATGCCCCCCGCATGCGTGGCAGAGACCCAAAAAGCAGCTGGCGCAACAAAGCTGAACTAGGGCGACGGTTTGCGTGGCCACAGAGAGGGTGCTGTGTGCCACCTCTGGCACGTGTGCCATAGGTTCGCCATCACTGGTATAGGGTCTTGTACTTTAGCAGGTGGTTGGACTAGAAGACCTCCAAGGTACCTTCCAACTCTGTTATTCTGGACTTAGATCTCCTGTGTGCACGAAGGGACTCTAAACTGATACGTCCTTGACCCCTTCCTCGGTCTCAGCCTGGTCATCTCCTACATAAAGGCTTGGAAACTTGCAACCAGTATCTTGAATTGCATTTGGATTCATACTGGTAATCAGTGCAGTTCCCACAGCAGAGGTGTAATACAGAGGATCACAGCAACAAATAATATGATGGAGCTATAGGATTTAATGCCTTTAGTGCAGAAGCAGCTTAAATTCTGTGTGGGGAAAAAATGCTTTCTCACTTCAGATACGGTAGTTAAAAATTAGACATAAAATGGATCCATGCTGTCCAAGGAAGGGAAAAGCTGTTAGCTTTTTCAAATAAATTTAAAGAATTAAATTTAGTTGTTCTAATTCACATTATTATGAATATTATTTTAGTGAAAATTCACTGTTATCCCTCATTGTTATGAACGCTTTTTACATGCATTTGCAAGTGTAGACGACATTGGAAACAAGGTAGATGGTTCTTTACAGACTTAAATGTTATGGTTATATCTCAGTTCTTTGGGGGGGGGGGCAGATAATTATTTATTTATAGCACTTATAACATCCCAAACCTTGCTTAACTAAGAGGATCTATTTTTTTGTTCCTCCTTTAAAATTGACCGCCTATACTCAATTATATGTGTGTAATGTTCTCAGAACATGTTTCAACTAAGTTCAAGGGCTCGTAAGATTTTTTTCTTTAAGGGTGAGCTCTTATCTGCTTGCATCTGTAAACACCACAAGAGGAGGCCCAGTTTTAAATTACCACCCTACTGCTGTGAAACCTTCCTCCTCCTAATCCTATAAAACTGTCAGAAATTGATGGGTCCTTGGGGGTTATGGCAATTTTCAACACCCTGCTATCAAATATCACAAGAATGCGAGGGTTTGGTTACTATACCAATTTCAAAACTGGATTTTATTGCATCTTATTTTGTGTGCACTGAAAAAAAAATAGTTGCACAAGAAACACACAAAGTGAGGCCCTGCTGTTTTACTCACATTTATGGGAGCTGTTATTTATGCAGCAAATGATCTGCTTGAGAACAGAAGGAAATCCAGCTTTTTGAAGCACAAAATCAAGTCCTGAGATCTCATCTGTGCCATTTTGAAGTTATTGTGGAAAAGGCAATACTTGCTTCCCACCCCCCCATGACAGCCATAATATGGCTTTTTTTTTAAAAAAAAATTATGAACAGTTTTCTCACAGCTCGGCATTTTTGCTGTAGGCAAAAGGAGTTTCTCATAGTTGATGCAGATAGCATTGAGCCACATTGGAGGAGAGTTCCATGTAGTAACATAATACAAAAAGAAAACAAAATGTAATTCAATTTACAATTGGGATTGGAACTTCCATCGCCAAGTGATATAGTTAAGTGAGTCACCATGTGACTGCACCCAAGTTTGCAACTTATTTTGCCACAGCTGTTAAGCAAATCACATAATCATTAAGCAAATCTGGCTTCCACCCATTAACTTTGTCAGAAGCCTGCTGAGAAGATCACAAATAATGTTCACGTGACCCCAGGACACTGCAAACGTTGCAAATACATGCCAGTTGCCAAGTGCCCGAATCTTGATTATGTGACTGGGGATGCTGCAATAGTCATAAGTGTGAGAACTGGTCATAAGACTTTTCCCCCCAATTCTCTTGAAACATTGAATGCTTGCTAAACAGGAGGTTATAATTGAAAATGTATCTGGATATAAGACAGTCAAACAAAATTAGATTTTGTGATTAGGAGCTGTCATCAATTCTTGTTTAATCTCATATTTTTCAGTTGAATTTATTTGGAAGTGGATTTTAGAAATTTAAAAATATGTTCTGGGACCACAATTTTTGTAAGGAAAATCTTTACTACAAACTCCTTTTGTCTTCAGATTTTAGAAGCACTACTAATGAATCTTAAATATAAAATTTTCCCTTTTAAGAAGAAATTTTAGTAAATTCTTAACTAATTTTATCTCTCCTCATCACACCATAGAGGTTGCTTTTTTTGTGGTCCTACAGCGGCCTTTATATAGTAAAGTTAAGCTGGACCCTTATATTTTCCTCTGTCTACAGAAGTCAGTTCTTTCTTGGGGTCAATCAGATTTTCCTAACATATTTTCTAATCCTAGATTTTCTTTCCAGTCCTAACACCACCAGAGTTTCAAAATATCTTCCGGGTGCCATTGCTCTAGCAGGAATGAATATGAGAATACAGGGGGTGGGGGGGGGGGAGGGAGGGAGAGAAAACAATTAGTCAGTGGAACAACTTGCCTCCAGAAATTATGAATGCTTCAATAATAATAATACTCTCTCAATGACTTCATAAAGTCAATTTAAAAAGCTGAAGATTGGAAAAGTACACTTTTTAGGGAAGTGGTTATCAACCTGTAATGTAAATAAATAACTTGGAGGGGTTCCTTCTAAATGGAGAAAAATTAAATTGATGAACCTTGTAAAACATAGAAACTTATTATGAATAATCAATACAATAGTATTATAATTATTGGGATTTAAGGTATAAAAATGGAGAACACCAGCTCTAGGGAACCCATTCATACATCATTTCTAGGATGACAAATAAAAGTTTGTAAGTGGAGCTCACTATAGACAGTCTGAAACCATTTAATAAAATGCATCTAGCAATATGATAAAATTATCTAGATGTCCTTGCTTCAAGATGACATAAATTTAGCTGTCAAGACTTCTAAAAGCTTTCTGAAGTAAAGGCTTCCTACAATTTTGTTTTGGAATACCTCCCCCCCCCCCCCCCCTCTCTCTCTCTCTCTCTCTCTCTCTCTCTCTCTCTCTCTCTCTCTGTAATTTCTTTGAAAGCGAATGTGAAAGGAAAATAGAAGACATGCAAACATATACATACAGCGATTTGAAGTATTACGCTTAAAAGGATATTTTTATTTTATTTTCAATTTAAAATGAGATTGATGTATACTCCTAGATGGGAAAGCATCTTGTTAAAATCAAATCAGACTCTGAGTTGCAAGAGTTTAAAAATCCTAGCTGTTTTATCTTAAAGGGAAAAAAGGCTGCTCAATTAAAAATTAAGCAATTAATATTTATCTAGATGGTGGCTCAGAGGGAGGTAAGGATAAAGTAATTAAAATAGGCTAATATTCGGGTATATCAAATAAGAAATCAATATCCCAAATACTGGAAATCTGTTTCCTATACACATTATTTTTTCAATGTGACCTTCAAATGGCACAGCCAACAATATAATTCTGAGTGAAGACCCAGTGAGGATAGCAGCCAAGCCAGTGCCACTTCTGAAAAGTACTCTGAATATTTTTCAGCTCCATTTCTATATGAAGGAAAGGTCATGCTGCTGGGAAAAGAACCTTGGTGCTCTCTAAGCTTGGTTGTTTTCTTGCAGATGTGCTGATGATGTTATTTAGTTTGGGTGATGAAACATCTGCAAGAAAACAACCAAGCACAGAGACCACCAAGGATTCCTCATTTCAACCTTGAGCTACAAATATTTTCCTTTATTGGAAAAAGAGCCTAACTAAGAAACCACAAAATGTCTGCAATCTGCCATTAGAGTTGGTTGGGAAACCAGAATATAAGATGGATAGAAGACACAAGCTAATCTGTGAAGCTGTCGCCGTCACTTACCTTCAAAAAAAGATTTACCTTTAGATTATGGAAACATTAACTCCAGAGCCATATGAGCAACGAGCCAGACGGCGAACTTCATATATTGATTTGAATTCACATCAGGTACTCTAAACAGAAGTTCCAGTAGTGTTTGAAATTCCATAAAGACGTGCTTTGGATGAGGAAGAGGGAAAAACAAGAGTTAAAATGTGCGATGTATTAGTGACATGTTATTTACACTTAGGTACTTTTGACCTATTGATTCTCTCATTGATATATTCACAGTTTTTGCATGGGTGATGTGTCATGGTGACATTTTAGCTTGCATTATTGGCAACGTTCATTCATCCAGCAAATGAGGTTAGAAGATAAGCATGCTGAAAACGCTGCTTTCTGGGAAAGTATCTGTGCAACAACCTGTGCTTGCTTTTTCATCGCAACAGTAAATTGTTTCGAGGCTGTTGTCATGATGATGAGTTACCATTAGCTTCTTATCTCCAGAAAAAGAGCCTGTAGTTGATCAGCCTACCAGAACTGGGATGATAGAGCTTGTCAAAGAGATGTGAGGGTGGGGGGGTGGGGAGAGGAAACTGCACACAGAAAAAAAAAAAAGCAGGCTCCTCAGAGTATGATATGAATTTGGATATGTTTGTCATAATGATTTTTTCCAAGTTTCACTCATAATACGAACATGTGCTTAACAAACTTCATTTTTACTGGTCAGATGCAAATATCTTTGAACAGAATAAATGCTGCTGCAAATCTAGTTTTTATTTGCATCCTTGTGAGGGTTCTTTGCTCTCCAAGGACTGGACACCACAAACTGTATATAATACTTTACTTTAGCAAACCCTTTCCCCCAAAATAGGCAATAGCTTTGGTGGTGTTGCCACATTAATATGTCTTTAACACCCAGAATAATCGTTACTCTGTTCATAGTTTTTAAAGTGACAAACAACCTTTTCCTTTTTTCCAAATGTTCTTGCACCAAGAACAGCATTATTGGGAATCAGATGATTTTTCACTGTGGTTATTCCTCTTCTAGGTGCTTTTGGGCTCCAAGCAAATCTCCAAGAGGAGTCCCATAGGATATGCTACTCCCCATAGTTCGTGGTCTTTGCAGTTGAATGAAAGTTCTCTTGCTTGGTTATAATAGCTGTCAATCTCCACAGGTCTCCTCCACTTCCTCCCAGTGCATTTCTGTGTGAGAGACAATTGGAGAGTAGCTCAGTATGTTGGTGATTGCTCAATTTTAAGTCCCTCACAAAGCCGATCCAGGCCTTTGTTTAGAAGTTACATTAAACTGGATTTTAATATCATTTATATGCACTTCTTTGAGAAGGCTAAAAGCATCCGTTTCTGCTTTTAAACTGGTCAAAATGGCTAGGGATATCTGCCTTTTGGTCCGTCTGTCTAGATAAAGGTTGTCAAACTAGCGGCCCGTGGGCCGGATGCATCACACACAGACTACGCCCCCCCCCCAGCTCTGCGAAGGGGAAAAATGTTGCACTACGTCATGTGATGGCAATGTGACATTGCAAGTTTGACACCGGTGGTCTAGAGATAGTTTTCATTCTAGCTTAGTGATCGTTCAGATTTACGACTGACCCCAAAAACGAAATTTATGACCTGGATCCGATATTCCAACAGTTGCCCCCCCAGGTCACATGACCGTACTTTAGAACATAGCTACATTTGAGTCCGTTTACATCTTTCTGCAGTAATGTAACTGTATTTTACAACAGTTTTGCTGAAAACTGGTGCTTCCACTTCGCTTAATGACTGCACTGTTTGTTTAATGAATGTGCATTTGCTTAATGGCCGAGTGATTACCTTAATGACTGCCACAAAAAAAGTCATAAACTTGGATTGGCTAACCTGTTTTATGGCTTACGACTAATGGGCAGGTGACATTATGGTTGTAACTTGAGGTCTAACTGTATCTATCTATTTTAGGTTTACTAAAATACATACAGAGGCCTAATGCACCTTATAGCATGCCGCCATATTAGATGTCAAGAACAACTCAGAGGTTGCATGTGGTTTCCAAGTTGCCCTCTCCTGGCTTAAATTTTGAAAATCCTGGTGCAGATTGAAAGATTGGGATTGATGTTAGAAGAAAAGTAATGAGTTAAAATGGATAACTGTGGCAATAATTAATGATATATTTGTATTTCATGTGACTCTTGACTACTATTTTTTCTTGTCTCAAAGTTAGCACAAAATTATTTATTAATTTATTGCTAAAGATAAAATGGAAAATCATTTAGCCTGAGCATCTCATGCATGCAAATGAGATTATTGGTTTCAGGATAATGGATGCCTTTCCTGCCCACCCCCACTCTCCTCCCATTCAAAGAGTTGTCATCAGTTTGCTGGCAAGTGTTGTGTTTATGGAAATCCTTTGCAGATCTTTTTAGGAGAAAGGGCAGAAATTGGAATGATTCTATTTATTTTTGTTTATTTAGGTGATCTTCCTAGTTGCCACTCCCTGCATTTCATTTATTCTTCCAATTGCTTTCCCAGACTGATTTGATATTAATTGGGAAAACATATTTGGTATTAAACTCAGCGTAATATTTCAGCAACAGCTATTTCTATCTGTAGCTTTTCATTTTTAAGACGACAACTTGAGAATTTTGTCATTCCCATATCTGTGAAGTAGATTAAGACAAGATGAAAATCAGTAAAATGATCCAGATTATTTTTTTCTAATAGGATGTACTCTATTTAAAAAAAACCAAAAAGTTCGAAAACATGCTTTAAAAAGTAAACAAATCAGTGTGAATTATTTTTATTTTAGATTCACAATTATCTCGTATCTGGAAACATTTAATGTTTCAAATAATATTTAAATGATTGTCCCCACATGTTTGTAATATATGTTCATGTGTTTAGGTTTCATCAAAAATACATTTCCACATATTTCCACAGATTTGTGTCTTATTTGTAACATATACTGATCATTTAAAAACAGAAATTATGAAAAGCAGGGTTCTGCTACTTAGAAGGTCATTGGGAAGAATCAGTGAAACTTGAGATTTGGAATGCAGTCCTTAGTTTATAGCAAAAATGTAATATTTAGCTAGTGGCTTAGCCCAAATCCCACAAGAGGTGGTTATTGAGAGACGGACAGAATATAAATTCAATAAAATAATTAAATGATGATGATGGATAATGATGGCATATTTAAAGCAGTCTTATTCAAATCAATTATGAATTTAAATATCCTTAATGTCAGTAAATCTATTTGAGCGGCGCAATGGCCTAGAGGTGAAGATACTCGGTTCCCACTCGGAAGATAGAAAGTTCAATCCTATGCAGCGACACATTCCTCTATCAAGGCGCAAAGAGAAAATATCTGCTGTGAACTGCAAGTAGGTGTCAGGAAGGACATCCAGCCATTAAACGCTCAGCTCCATTCAGTTGCCCTGACCCCAGCCCAAAACAAGGGATTACAATGGCCATAAAAAACAATGTCAGTGGATCTATTCCTCTTTCTCTATAAAGGAATGGCTTGAAATTAAAGCAGTATATCTTTAAGAAGCTAGCTATAGAACTGCAGCAAAACACAATTTCAAACCAACTAAAGATATGATGATATGATCTTGTAAATTTCCTGATTGCATACTTGCATCAGGGCTAATGCAAATAAATAAATTATGACATTTGAGTGATTACATCATCACAGATATGTGATCTTTTGCTGTCTCCTTTGCTGCTGCCTGGACCTAAGACTGTTAAAAGCTGATCTAATCCATGACTAACAGTGCAATTTTATTTGTATATATTTAAAAGTAAACTGTACTCAGTGGAATTTATTCCCAAGTAAATATGCATAACATTAAAGCCTAAAATTGAAACCCCCATATTATGTTTTTTCTTTGTTATACAATAACCCACTGTTTTTAATAATTGTCCATAAATGGAAAAAGCATGGTGTAGAATCACTTTCTTAAAATAATGTAGTTGTAAATAAATCTAATAACTATTGTCCAGAGTTTGCATGTTAATGACATGCTATTTTTGGTTTAAATAAGAAGAAAGTGGGTAGATTAGAGGTTGGAAGAAATTAGTTAAGTATTTCAAGAAGAAAAGCTTTATTGGAGGAGCTGTATTCAGCGGTCACAAGAGATGTTGTCATTCCTTACATTTACATGCTTTGCATACATCTATCAAATATTTTTTTCTATCTTATCTTTTTGCCAACCAAAGCTTTCTGAGGGAAGAAAAGCAGACTTTTTAGTTAATGCTTGATATTCTGAATTCATGAACAGAAATTATTCTAATTAAGGTCTTGTAATGACATCACCTAAGCAAAATCTCCCATGATTGCCTGGCATTTAAACTCAGTCTTTAGGTTTTAAAAGAGTCTTTATTGTCAATACTTAGTTGACTTGAAGGCCATGGGGATTTTTTAGCTACATTTACAGGCTTTACAGATTCTTCTCGGACATCAGAATCCTACTTGGTATGTATATCGAATGAATATAGGGGAAGGATGAATATAAAAATTGAATAAGCACGGCTAGACTCCATTGAGGCAAAGTGAAGCACATTAGAGCGCCATTGATACCAGTGAAATTGTTAGGCATATGGTTTAAGCTTTAACACCTTCTGTTTGCTTAATAAGCTGTATCTAAAAACAAATGCATGGCATCCATATGAACAACCTTGAAGTCAGCTTCCTAAATTATTTTTTGCCCCACAGTGTGAAATGTTTTTATTAGTGAGAAATCTTGTTAGAACCATCCTACTTGTAATTCAATAATTATTCTGTGCTGTAAGACGCTAAACAAATGATTTTTGTCACATAAAAAATTCTAGAGACAATTTCTTATATCTTAATTTCCACTTCCAAAAATCAGTTGTTAAATGTAAGTACAAATGTGAACACCATTTGAAAATTACAAGATCATTTATAAAGTCTGGCAGAATGTTATATTAATCCCAACATTAACATTTTTTTCATTCTGTTTTTTTTTACTCTGTTTCCCCGAAAATAAGACATCCCCTGTTAATAAGCCCAATTGGGCTTTTAAGTGCATATGCTAAAATAAGCCTCCCCCTGAAAATAAGCCCTCCCTGAAAATATTTAAATGCAGAGCTGGAAATCAGGTAAGATGGCAAGTTGAGCCCCATCTTGGTCCACGTACCCCAAAATAATAAGACCTCCCCAAAAATAAGGCCAAGCACTTATTTCAGGGTTCAAAAAAATTTAAGACAGGGTCTTGTTTTCAGAGAAACATGGTAGTTTAAAGCAGATTTATGTTTGCAATTAGATTTAGATTCTTTCTAAGTTGCTATACCATTGTTCTTCAGCCTAGAACAGTTTGCCACCTTGAGTTATTTGTAAAAATAATAAAAGTGGAATACAAATAAATGTAACCCAAAAACATATCTTTGGTGATAATAGATAGCAGGATTACACAGTGAAACTCAGAATAGTTTGAAAAGGGATTGTTTATTAGTAGAGTGTCAAAGATCAAAATCTTTCCCTTTCATACTGAATCAATCTTGAGGAACAAGGCCAACCAAAGGAATCAATTTTTGCAAACTGTGTTCATGCACTTTTAAGCAGGTTGTTGGGAAGAAATTTGTTGTGCTCATTTTTTACCAATGGGGTATTTAAATAAATGAAGAGTCATACCTTTCATTATTCCTTTCTTATGAATATTTGTAACAAATGTGATAAATAACCATCATGCCTGAATGAGCAGTCAAGTCAAACAACCAGGGTGGCTGGAGAAATTGTTTTAATTTTAAATGTTCTGAAAATTAGAAAATGCAGTTAAGTATTATTTTATTTGTATTGATTTAAAAAGTGCATTTAGAAATACTTGCTTGTTTGCATGCTTTTTCTAGGATGAAAGTTTAATAACATAGAATAAAAGGGAGCATTTCAAGCGTCCTTGAGATGATTTTGTTCTGGTTTTATATTGTGGTTGGAATAATCCTATTTTCTGTCTTGACTGTTAATTAAATAACAAAACTTGAATGTTGATAATGGATCAAAAATAATGACTAGAAACCTGTCATGAGAGGTTCATTGAAATACAAATGGAAGAGCTACAAAAGGCTTAAGAATTTTTAGCTTGGGAATTAAACAAAAAAGAGGAAGAATAATTGATAGTTAAGTAGGAAGATAAAGGGATAACTCTCTATTAAAACTTTCCTGGTTAACTTTTAAAGGGTGGCATCGGAAACATAATTTCAGTCCACCACACAATATCCAGCAGAACAGCCAAAAGATCATATTTATTTTTATTTTTATTTTTATTTTATTATATTTGGAGAAGTCTCAGCATTATAGGAGACCAATGTTTTTTAATCTTATGCCCAGTTCTATGTTGTGTAACAGGCAAAATTCTACAGTGACAATCAAGATTGTTCTTACAATCTTTAATGTATTAGAACAGAAACCAGGTGCTTTCATGGATAACAACTCTCACAGCTGCTTTCATTAACTCTGCAGCCTGGGTGTTGATCATGTTGAAATCTAAAATACTTGAAAGGCACCAAGGCACCAAGATGATAACATATTTCATCAGATGCATATTTCATCTGAACAAAAGTGACTTCCATCACTTGTAGAAAGAATGCTCAGAAGTGAGCCCCAAAATTTATTCAAACAGTTGAGTACAAATGAAAGATTCTTGAACAATCCAGAGTCTGGTAGCGACCAGATGTACATCTTCTGTTTTAATGTTTGGGGCTTACCACTGCCATTTCTGACACTTGAATGTTCCAACCTTTTTGGAAGCTCCAAACTTGGAATGTTCCAATGTTCTACAACATTGTTTTAGTTTTGTTACTTCTTTAGTATTGTAATAGATTCACCTCACCTCAGTATGAAATATCATAGGCCTGTCTGTTTGCTTGCTGTGCTAGAAGGAGAGAGTAAGGAAATTGCTTAACTCCTTCATGAATGGGAGACTGTTTCTATACTAGGTTACACCACCTTTTGATTGGTCAGCAATCAAACATAAGAAGCCCAACCCTGGAAAGCAGCAGCTGTGGCATATGGATATTGACGATGTGACAGAATGGCATATGTTCACACTAAGATGCTGAGATAGGTTTTAAACCAACAAACAAATGTGCAGTGTTTTTTTCTTTTTTAAAAAAAAAAACACCATTTGTTCTTATATAGGATTTAAAGGTAACTACAGTTTACCGTCACTGATGTATTTCTTCCAAAGTAAAATTTCTTTAGCATTTTTCCATTTTTTTTCTGGAACAGATGTGGTATGACTCAGTTAAGGATCATCAATATTGTGACTTGAGCTAGGCCGAATGCTAAGCAGCATTCAGTATTAAGTGGACATTTATAAGGAGCAAGTGGAAAGTTTATTTTTCCTAACTTTAAAATGGGATTAGATTACCATCTAATACCTATAAACAGGAGAGGTATTCTTGATGATTCTAAGTGGACATTCATGGAAGAATTCATGATATAATTTATATATATATATATATATGAATCTAGACTTTCTGCAATTTGGCCATTGCATCACTATTGTATAATATCATTGTCAGGGTTACTTGGAAGATCCAAAGAAAAAAATGGCCTCCAGGGCTGACAATCATTATATGTTCTGCTACCACAGCTTTTCTCTTAACAATGCTGGAAGGAACCAATGGCAAATCACTTCCTTTTTTTACATGTATAATTTAAATATACATACATACATACATATGTATATACACATGCACTTTAATACAAACTAATATAGAATAAGAAGGAAAAAAGAAAGAGAAAGAAATCCAGAAGAGTTAAAAGTGCAAGAAAAAGTAAAAGAAAAATAGAAAAGAAAGAAAAAACAGAAAAGTGGCTTTGGATCTTCTCTATAGTAATTATAAGTACAATTATAGATTTATTTATTTCTCTAAAGTTACATAATCCTTGATTATATCCTAGATTATATCATAAAAATCCTAAATAAATTCATTTTTTTTCTGTTTTATGCAAAATCCCATTCAGGGTTTCCAGTCAGCAATAAATGTAGATATTGTCTCCAAGTCATTTTCATACTGTCGTCCAGAAAACTACAAAACTGGATGTTTGAAGCCAAGTTGAAAGAGACTACTTGATTGTGAATTAGTTGATTATTTTCAGAGGGGTAGTCATTTCAGTCTTTTAAACAAACAACTAAATCTTAAAGCCTAATCCCCAAATAACTGTCATAAATTATTGTGGCCTATATACTTTTATGTGTGATGATAGGGTTATAGCCTGAGATCAGAAGAGCATCAAATGTGGGATGTATGGATGATGATAATGACCTAATAAACGAAGGTCATTTTACAAAATAGTTGTTGGATAACATAGAATATTTCCTTTACTTGAATGTAACTATTTATTTCCCACACTGAAAAAAAGTCCAAAGTTGATTCATGAAGCATCAATACTTAAAAAAATTCATAGATTTTCCCCTCACTTCTTTTATGGATGTTTAAATAGGAGGGAAATAGAAAAACAATGGAAAGCTTAGAAAGAATACCATGTTGTTGGATTGTCTGTAAAATTCCATGAATGAAGCAAAGTAAATTCAGTTAAATATATATCTTTTCTAATCTTGAAGACTTAGGGTCGATTGTTTAGTAGCCCGTGAAACGCTTACGATTGTTGTGAAACATCCTCCTCCTCCCCTATCACATGACTACATTTCATGTGCTTTGCAATGGGTCAATATTTACAACTGGTTGCAATGTTCTGTGGTCATGTGATGGCTATTTGTGACATTTTTTTGCTGGTTTCCAGGAAAAAAAACATGAATTGTGGAGAATGGAGTTGCTTAATGCCTGTGTGATTTGGATAGTCAAAAAAATCAGGTCTGGTCATGTGAGTGCCTTCCTGACCTGTCCCTAATCTGCAGAACAATGCATTACATGCTATAATACCTGAGTATTTTAAGGTTCTCGTAAACATATAGTTGTTGAATCACTATCCCTACTGAATAACTGTTTAGTTATGGAAAAGTAATACAATGATCCAGGTAAAAGTTATACACTTGAAATAAATAGTATTGTTCCATTGTTGATATGCAGGCTACGCATATGAAAGAGACAATATGAAGAAAAATTATTTTAAAATGAGAATATTAAGAATAACAAAGAATATACTTACCTAATTAGTACTTGTAATGCTGAAGAAGCAGCTATTACTGTAGGTGACATGTCCTACTCTTTTATTCAGTAATAGTGAAAGAAATTAATTTTATTAATCTGTCAGTTATTTTCTTTACCTATGGTATCTGCTTGATACATCACAATGGCCTCTTAGAAAATTTGTGATCATCCTGTTATTTTAGTAGGGTTTGATGATAGTGCTTCATGCAGAGTAAAAATCCATTTTATTATTGCATATCCCTTGCATCTGTGTCTTTCTCGGGAACAATACCCTTCTTCTGTTTTATGGTTCAACATCTGTAATATTAAAAAACACACATCAGAATTGGGTGAGGTCATTCGAAGATTAGAAATGGGTTGCCAGCAATATGACACTCGGATCTTTTCTGTTTGACATTTTGGGGATATTTTTCCCATTGTGGTTTTCATAAATATGGAAATTGCAATGCCTATATTTATCAGAAATAAATATAAGCTCAAGGCTGCATCATAACCCTTCTTCCCTCAATTTTCTCCACAGCAGTCCTGGGAGATAGGTTCAGCTGAGTGATTCTGCTGACCCAGAGTCACCCAATGAACTTCTATGGCCCAAATGCAATTGAATTTGTGTCTCTGTGACCTTAGTTCAGTGGCCATTACAATAATATCCATACATCCAACAACATATATTTGGGCTTTTTCACTATTATTTTAAATTAAAGATTTATGTTACTTTTATCCCTGTGATATCTGATACACTGTGCAATTTATCGACAATGAAACAGGAGAAGATTGTTCTTAGAGCAAATAGCACGAATTGCCTTAAAATTGAGATTGTGTTTATCTACTACCTAAAGTATTTATACCCTGCTCTAAAGTTGAAAAAAACATCACACAGTGACTTAGGTTCAATCAATGAAAACAAGGCATTTCTGCCCTGAGGTTTACAATCTAAATGACACTACATCAAAACAGAACAGAAAGATGGGAAAGGGATAAAAGAAAAGGAAGGAAAAACCAGAGTCAAAGTTACACATTAGAAGATCTGGAATGAAGCCACTATGTTTGCATATACATTGCAAAATAATCATTGAGGGCAGTTCCTTCATGAAGTGTGTTATCTGAGTAAACACATGCCTATAGCTTTAAATATTCAAAAACAGACTGTTAGGCAGCAAAATATGACAATATAAAGTCCTCATTTTGATGGTGCCTTCTTCAAGGAAGGATTCCCTTCCTCATTCTAATACCATAGACCATGGTCAGCTTTTTCTGTTTTGGATTGCAAGTTTGATTTCATTGTCTAAGCCAGGATGGATTTATTGAAATATATTTTTTCTGGTATCTTATCCTAAGAATCAGAAATATCACAAACGTTAGGTAAAGCCTAATAACTCCTCCCCGGCCCCCGGGACTGGTGACAACAATCAAAGCAACCACTTGATGGGCTCCATATCACCCTGAGATCTCCGGGACCACTGGCAAAACCATGTCTTTAGGGCTTTTCAAAAGAATGTTAAGGTAATTTCTGTAAGGATGATGTTCTACAGCAGTGGGTCTTAACCTTCCTAATACCACGATCCTTTATTACAGGTCCTCATGTTGTGGTGACCCCCAACCATAAAATTATTCCTAAAACCATTGAAAATATGTGTTTTCCGATGTCTTAGGCAACCCCTGTGAAAGGGTTGTTCGACCTCCAAAGGGGTCCCGACCCACAGGTTGAGAACCACTGTTCTACAGGGAGGAAGCCACCATGAAGAAGGTCCTTTTTCCTGGTTCTGTTAGATCAGGGCTGTCAAACTCGCGGCCCACGGACCACATGCATCACGTGTGGGCCACACCCATGCCCAGTTTAGCAAAGAGGGAAAAAGTCACGATGCGTCACGTGATGATGCTGTGACGATGTGAGTTTGACACCCTTGTACTAGATGAACCTCCTTAAGAGAGGGGACCTGTAGTATATCCTACCTGTTCAACTCTGTTGGGGTTGGGTAGATGTAACTGGGAAAAGACAATCTTTTAAATAACCTTGTCCCAGGCCATGTAGGGCTTTAAAGGCACCTTGAAGATTTGTGGGGATTGCTTGGGGAGCGGCTGTCTGGTTTGGGAGGAGGGGTGTCTGTTATTAACATACAATATTTTTTAAAAAATTTTTTAATTTTTTTAAATTTTGATTTATATGCCACCCTTCTCCGGAGACTCAGGGCGGCTTACAATGCGTTAAGCAATAGCCTTCATACTTTTGTATAATTTGCCTGATTTGCCTGATCATGGATGTTTAAAAGTTTCAAATATATTGTGTTATTCAAATGCGTGGAGTTTGATCATACTAAATGTTCTTCCTTGGGATTTAGATATGACCCACTCTATTATGAAAAAAAATATTTGATTCCATAATCATGTTTATGCAAAACGGTAGAGTCCTTTGTGGGTCAATAGTACAAATAAAAGCTGCATAGCTCAGAAAATTATGTTTATATCTGCAGGAGAAAAGCATGCAGAGCTGGGAGGGCAGAGTTAAATGCATCATCTACTTAGAGTAAGGTGACCAGACGTCCCGCTTTTGGCGGGACAGTCCCGCTTTTGAGCAATTTGTCCCGCGTCCCGCGGCGTTTTAAAAAAGTCCCGATTTTTCATTCTGCCTCCTGAGTCCCGGCTGCCTCCTGAATTCCCGCTGATGGCTAGAGGGAAAAAAAACTCTTTAAACTCTTGCCGCGGGGCTTCAAAGGGCCGACCTACAGCTGATCAGTGTTAAAAAAAAAATGAGTAGACCCATGCCTGCAAAAATAGAAAAAACAGCCCCTGTTAACAGCTTCCGCTAGGTTAATTAGCTGCAAAAAGCTGCAAAAAGTTCCTGGAGCAGATTTTTTTCCCCCTAGCTATGCTGAAAACAAAGGCGAAAGCGAAAGTAAAGCTGCAACGTGACAAAATGAGGCAGAGAGAGATTTCTTTCTTTTTCTTTTTCTTTTTCCTCACCAAAAAAGGTAGGTACAAAACTGCAAACAATGGGAAATTTTGGGCAAAAGAGGAGAGTTCAAGATTTTAAAACACAAAAGAAAAAAAGCTCTATTTAACTAGGGAATTGTAATAATTGAGATACTATTAATAATTGTATATTGTGTTGAAAGCAGAAATGGTTAAATTGTGGTTTGGAGGAATATATGGGGGAAATTATTTGGTTTATTATTATTGGTAAATATAATTAATTGATTTGTAAGAAATTGGATTGCATGGAAATAATTGGAATATTCATGTTCATATTGATTAATATACAAAAAAGATAGTTATATAACTAATTGATTTATATTAAAATGTTGAATTTGTATTAAACAACTGTATTACATAATTACATAATTAACCAATGTGAGGATGGATATAAAAATAGATGACAATGGGAAGGGGTATAATATAGAATAGAAGGGAAAAATTGAATTTGATTAAGATTAGAGATGAGGATGAAGGGTAATATTGTTTTTTTAAAAAAATAGATGAGGAATAAATATGGCAAAAAGGAAATATAGAAATTGTAAATTTAATTGAAATGACTAAACGCTGTTTAAATTTGTGAACCAGCCAAATATTCTGTTCAAAGAAAATACATTGTATGTTTGTATGTGTGTTTCTAATTATTGCTATTTATTCATATTTGTTCTCTTTTATTCTTTAAAGTTTAACAATTCATTCTTAATCTTAATATCTTTATATTTGCTTGGGGTTGGCTTTCTTCCCTTTCATCTTTTTTATTGTACAGCAATCTTTCTCCTCAAACCTACCACCACTCTCTTTTCTTTCCTTCTTACTTTCTCTTCCCCCCACCCTCTTTTTCTCCTCCCTACTTCCTCTTCCTTTCTCCTTCTCCTCCTCTCTTCCTCCCTCTCTTACCCTCACTCCTACTCTAATTTCCATTCCTTCATCCCTCTCTATTGCTGTATCCTTTAATGCATATGGACTACTCAGAGGGCTGAAAAAGTTATTTTTGACTGGTCCTCACACTTTTGACCAGTCCTCGAACTTACGACTGTCCTCACATTTTACGTTTTTGCCCTATCTTGTCACCATGGTGAAGAGAAGCAGTTGTGAAATGAGTGACATGGTTGTTAAGAATACTGCACGGGCATAAATGTGAGGATGGTCATAAGTGTGAGGACCAGTCAAAAGTGTGAGGACCTGTCAGAAATGACTTTTCAGCCCTCTGAGTAGTCCCTATACACATAGCCATGACCACCCGGTCACATGACCAGCTAGCCACGCCCACCCAGTCACATGGCCTCCAAGCCACGCCCACACAATAAGTCACGCCCACAATGGTGTCCTTCTTACCAATGTTAAAATCTGTTCACCTTACCCTATACACATAGCCATGCCCACCCAGTCACATGACCAGCTAGCCACGCCCACCCAGTCACATGACCAGCTAGCCACGCCCACAAAATAAGCCACGCCCACAATGTCCCTCTTTACCAATGTTAAAATCTGGTCACCTTAACTTAGAGCCACTTTCCAAGTCTAACCCCTCCTGAATTCTGTTGACACTTACCTGGATCCAATTTAGTACTGAACTTTAGTTAATCAGATACTTGTGTATAGACTTGAATAAATCTATGCTGCAACCTAACCAGTGGTCCTGTTTCTTTGTACCTGACAATATCCCTACATTCACTGTGGGATGATGAAAAATTAAAAGGTTGCAATTGAGCATTTGTCAAATTAGTAGAAGATGGTTTGAATATAAGAAATGGTTACTTTAATTTAAATAGATATATAAGAACTCTATAATCAGGTGAGACTCACTTGCACACCAGGTGCTTATTTTGAGTAACCTATCTCAAGTCTTTCCTTCTGTCTTTCAGATCTTTATCTGTTGGATGTCTAGGGCTAAAGAGTCCTTCAAACGAAGGAATGGTAAAATGAGAATTATTTAGAAACTTGACCTTCTCTGAAGTAAATGTTGTGTATGGTTACCTCATTGTTAGGTTTTAGTGAATCTTCCCAATCACGCTGTTTTATTGTTTTAACTTTTTAACTGAAGCTTTGCCTATTAAAGTTTGCATCTCCTTTAAAATTAGCTATCACATTTTGTGCAGCCAAAATGATTTAGTGCATTAGGGCAAGAATACGAAAGATCTATATAAGTAGGATTATATATGTGATCCATAATCAGAACTGATATTTTAGAAAAATAAAAGAAGCTCGTTCCTAATCCAAGTGTTTCTGATTTTTATTTTAAAAAATTAGCAATTAGTTTCTTGCAAGAAAGTATGGATTTAATAATTTGTCTATATATGGAACGCTCTATCTCAGGTTTAAATGCTAAGAAGCTAATTGAAGCCAAATGCTAATATCCCAACATTGAGCATGCTAAAACCATAATACATTAGTAGATGGGGTTGAGATTGTCCAGATTTTCACCTCTTCCCTGTGGTCAAAGAGGGCAGCTCATCTGGACAAGGAACAAAAGCTCTTGGGTTTTCCCCATTTTTTTAAAAAAAATCTGCCTGCTGATGCTCTGTAGAGTAAGAGAATGGCAGGTTTGGGAGAGACCTGAGGCTTGAGAACAATATAGTTCTACCTTTTATATTCTACTTTTCCTGTCTTTTGTAAAGATGAAATTTGTTTAGGAGATTTTTTTTTTAATGCCGCATGATCTACAGGCTTCTGGAATCTGTATGAAATCTTGCTATTTGTATGTTTAACTCTGCAGAAAACTTTTGAAATTGTGAGAGGTTCTCTTAAATATTTTACTTTTACTTTGATGGTAGCAAATCTTATTTATAACTAATTAATTTTGATAGATGCTCATCTCAAGCAAATTGCTCTGGGTAGCAGGCAATCTATAATTAAAAACAATTATAATATAGCACAAAAATAAATACATGTGGCAGCCAAGAAAAATTGACATTCTAGATGTCAGTCTTCTTGATCTAGATGTCAGTCTAGATATCAAAATCTTCCAGTGCTGTTTTTGCCAATTCCAAATCAACAGCAGGCCAAAAATAAATAAAATAAAATAAAATAAAACCCTGAAGCAGTTAGAACAGGCATAAGATGTCTTCTTATCTATAACTATTTAAATCCAAACCGGCAAAGGTTTTTGTTTGAAAAAAAATCTTCTCTAATACTGAATTATACTGCTGAAACAACGTAAGTGGTATTTGTGGGGGGAAAATTGTTTCATAAACAAGTATCTATGGAGATTCTCAATCATCCAGGTCATGCTTGTCCCAAAGGTGCTTGTCAAAAGCATCTGGATTTTCTTAGTTTTTTCCCTTGAAAACATTTTGCTTCTCATCTAAGAAACTTCTTCAGTTCAGTTCAGTTCTAAAGAAGCTTTTTGGATGGGAAGTAAAACATTTTCAAGGGAAAAAAAAGTTCAGTTGCCTTTCAACAAACACCTTTGGGACATAAAACGAGTGTGTACTCTATTCATGGCTAGTGCTCAGAAATAAACTCCCAGAAAAGGAATAAAGCTGTAAATCCACTGAACAACATTGTGGCCTTACAGACATGAACCCTGCCCTTCTTTTTGTTAGAGACTAACATGGGCCAAGCAGAAAACAGCAGGAAGATATTCTTTCTTTTTTTTGCCACTAACATTAGTGTATCAGTGTTGGGGAACTATTGTCATAGTCCTTTGACCCCAAGAGTCCCCAGGTCTTCCAGGGACATTGGAGGGACAGTGATGGTCCCTATTTTATACATCAGCTTGAAACTGTATTCCACAAAACCATAGAGGTGCTGCAGGTTTCTCAATTACCATAGAAAGTCTCTTACTTAAACGACCAAAATGTGTTCACTATTGAAATGGCTTCCTTCAAAATTGCTATGCTGTGCTGGTTAACCTGTTTTACTGGCAGGGCAAGTTTTTTTGAAAACTGTTCCAGACACTTAATTTCCCTCAGTCTCCCCAGACTTTCATGTTTAGGAAGGACTTATTTATATGCATTTACAAAGCAAGAATTATTATTTTTATCCAGTCCAAGAGTTGCTAAAGAATGATTTTACACACACACACACACACACACACACACACACACGCACAGTATTTCAAGATTGGAGACATGCTAGCGTCTCCAAAATAAAACATTGAGAAAATATGTTGAGGAATTTGAGGAGGAAATTATTTTAGACACCTCATTGGATCTTGCCGCTTGTGACTTGATATTATCATGCTTCTATACCCAAGTATTTTCTTTTATTATCAGTCTTCAATTGGTCACAGAGATTATTCTGGCCATGTGGAACTATTTAGGAATGCAAGCCATGACAATAGGAAATGTTGAACTGTAATGGAATAAGGGCAGTAAAATTACACACGGAAAATCTTCATTAATTAATTGGATCCATGTGTTTTGTCTAATATCATTGTTCTCTGTGATACAAGAGACTGTATTTTTCCAAATAACTGTTATCATTTAACCTTTTCCATTTGGGAGAGCAGGGGAAAAAAAAGCAAATGGAAACTAACATTCTCCCTCTAAGAAATGTGTTGCAGATTTATCTATAAAAGTAGATAATTCTCTGAGGCCTTTTTTTCTGTGCCCCCCCCTCCCCCAGTTGTACAATGGGTGGCTTTAAATGGGAAGGCTTTTTAGGGGTGGCCCCCTCTCTGTGAAACTATTTCCCTGGAAAAGATTTTTGAGTCAGGAGAAAATCATTTTTAGTGTTTTGCCAGCATTTCAAATACTGTTTCAGTGATTTATAAAAATGCTGCGCAATTTTATTCTTGGAGCTGGTTTATCTTTTATTTTGTCATACACTGCATTGTTTTGATACCTATTTCTTATTTTATTTTGGTTTTATCGTTGTACTTTATTATCCACTTCTCATAGAATTTAATATATGATTGGTCTAAACTTTAAAGTTTTAATGAGTCTTGTAATATTTACAAGACAAATGTAAATATTCTACATTTTGTACAGCTGGGTAAAATGTGTGAGTAGGGAAGGTCAGTTGTGAGTTGTAAGGAATCATGATTATATTAGTAAATATTAATATCTGTACCTGGATATATATTCTGTACCAATCCTTAATGCAATTTACAGCCACATAGTGAAAAGAAAGAATATAGATAGACAATATTTGTGCTTAAAATATACATTACATACAATATTAACACTGTTGGAAGGAATATTACACATAATATGAAACAGAACACAAGTTAGGATGAGGCTGTGTTTAGGCAGCTTTATGTGTTAGACATATTGAAAATTACTGCCTTATACTAATGGTCCCCAAATTTAGATCCAAAGGTGTTTAAAAACACACGTACACATTTTTACACATCATGGATGCATCACACAGGTGCTTAAAGAAATATACTGGTTATAAGTGCTTAAAAATATGCAGCTCTGACAACCCAGAATGTAAAGCCATGTTTCCTATAGTTCCTGTTTCCATAATGCATAAAACTGCCTCTGTTCTTCTTTGCCCTGGCTTGTGTCCTGTATTCTCACAAAGGTCAGGTTCTGTGGTGTATAATTCTCTCATAAAATTAGTTCAACTTTTGCCGAGGATTTTTCACACAGTAGGCAGGATGTTTGGCAGTGGATAAACCACCCTCCTCCTTCCTTAATCATCTTGCTTCATTCAAGAGGAGTGTGGGCCCAGTTCTTTTCCACAGCAATGTTTTTAATTTTAACTCTCTTCAGAGCCACTGAAAAAGAACGGCCACCCAGTCTTTAGAATGAGCAGCTGCAATCCTCCGCAGACTTCTCCACAGTCAAAGAGCAGCAGTGCATGTTCCCATTTTTCAGCATTAAACATGGGTGGCCATAGACCTCTCCCTTTCTGGAGGTGGCAGATATTGTCCCTCACTCCAACTTCCCTGTCTGAAATAGTTTTGTTTGGCTTCCTCTGTCTGCTGAGTCAAACACATTTGGATAAGAAGAATTCAAAGCAGAATTCAGAACAAGAGCCCTCCAAGGCTGTTGTGGCTTTTATCAATCCCAAGAATTGATGAGAAAAAGACAGACCTATAAAGAATCCATCGCTGAAGATTCCCCTTTTGTTGTTCAACTCAAAATGGTCTTTCAGCTATTATCATTATTGTTGTTGTGAGACATTCTAGCTTGCCTCAGGTTTAAACTCGATTCATTGTCCAATGTGATGTAAGCCACTAAAGCCTTTAGGTTATGTATTTACCATACCCCTTCTTCCAGAACACGTTTTTGGGGAGGTGGTACAAGAAGTTACTGATAATCTCTCCTACAGGTGGAGTGGACAGTAAATTACTGTATAACATTTCCATAGTTTTTGAAGAGTTTATAAAGGAATGTGACGTGCTTGGCAGGTAGCAGACAGAATCTCTCAATGTAAACATCAGAAATATATTCTACCTTATGCATAATTTTACCCAATAGCAACATATACAGCTAGTCCTCGACTTACAACCACAATTGAGCCCAACATTTCTGTTGCTAAGCGAGATAGTTGTTAAGTGAGTTTTGCCCCATTTGAAACCTTTCTTGCCACAGTTGTTAAGCGAACCACTGCAGTTGTTAAATTAGTAACATGGTTTTTAAGTAAATCTGACTTCCTCACTGACTTTGCTTCTCAGAAGGTTGCAAAAGGTGATCGCATGACCCCAGGACATTGCAACCATTATAAATACCTGTCAGTTGCCAAGCATTCAAAGTTTGATTACGTGATCATGGGGATGCTACAATGGTTATAAATATGAAAAATGGTCATAACTCATTTTTTCCCAGTGCCATTGTAATTTTGAAAAGTTGCTAAATATGTATGTATATAGCATGTGTATATGTCTGTTATGCATATGTATGGGTAGATATATACTTTCTTTGGAGAGCGGGCAACAGAATTTCATTTTTAATGTGTGCCAGTGTGCTCATAGTAAATAATGACAATAAAGGTTATCTTATTTTATCTTAAATGAACTGTTGTAAGTCAACGACCATGTCTACTTCCAAATCTAGTTCTAGTGTTCAAAGTATTGATGGCTGAGTTTGAGTATTTTCACCTAGATTGGTTTGTCAGTGGTCCTCATAACGCTCAGATTGCATTATTGTAACAGTCACCACATGGGAGAGCCTTCTAACTATTTGGCATGGTTCAAAAAGAAATTGTCATGGAATTAATTGATGAACATAGAACATGGAATATAATATCAATCTTGTTTTAACTTTGCTGACTACCCTGTATTTGAAATGCTGGTGGTGCCTTGTAAAGCTGAGGGCCACAAATTGCATGTTCCTATAACGAGGGCCACCTTTCCCCTGTATAAATATTCCAATGCTCTTGAAAATCTACTCCAAGTTTCCTACTCTGAGATCACGCTTTCATGATACATAGGGCCACAATTCTCGGAATTTCTTGCTTGGCATATTGGCACAGAATCCATGGAATCTCAGAACACCTAGATAGGGACTAATTGGGGAATAATACTCTGCCCTGGGTTCTGTGCTGTCTAAGACAAAGTAAATTTAATGCAGTTTAAATCAAATCAATACTTAGATTTGATTAAATCGAATCGAATCAAATAATCAATACTTCAAATGGCGACTATTCCTCATGCATTTCATGAATTCCTTTTTATATTACATCTAGCATTACAATTTGGTAGCATGTTTCGAACGTTGTTCTCTTAGTGCTGCTAAAATATAGCACACTTGTTATACTATATGATGATCTTTATTATTATGAAAGATGGTTGGTAGTTAGGTTTTACAGAAACTCAGATGTTTTGGTGTGGAAAGTTGAAAACACCATAGGAATTATGTTTTCTCAACAAAGAATTTTGTAAAGAGCATTCAACTTTTGTTTTAATGGTAACTATATATAGGCTATCCTGATCCAATCTCCATGTTTTATGCACTGATATTTAAGATAAGTCACTATAAACTTAAAAGCACCGTTAGTACTTGAATTAGTACTAGAATTCATCATATTTGCTTCAGTGGTGGGATTCAAATTTTTTTACTACCGGTTCTATGGGCGTGGCTTGGTGGGTGTGGCATGGCTTGGTGGGCGTGGCAGGGGAAAGATACTGTAAAATCTCATTCCCACCCCACTCCAGGGGAAGGATACTGTAAAATCCCCATTTCTTCCCGATCAGCTGGGACTCGGGAGGCAGAGAATAGATTGGGGGCTGGGTCAGTCAGAGGTGGTATTTACTGGTTCTCCGAACTACTCAAAATTTCCGCTACCGGTTCTCCAGAACTGGTCAGAACCTGCTGAATGCCACCTCTGATTTGCTTGTTACATATATTTACTTAGCTAGATTGATAGTTTACCATTCTTTCAGCAGGTTTAGAGAATGTACATTAGCATCCCTTCTCTTCTTGTATTTTCCCCCTCACAACAATGGATTAGATTAGAATGTGAAATTGTGCCTGGGCCCAAATCACCCAGGAACAGCAGTGGCTTTGAACCTGGGTTTCTTTTTCCCAGTCTAAACCCTTAATACCTGTGGATGGAAGAAGCAGATGCAGAGAAGGTAAGAGTATTTATGTCTGTTCGTCAAAATTGGCAAGATGGAACAGCATAGTGGAAATCCTGCTTCTTTTGTACATGTACGTGATGTTGACACATGTTCAGTGCAAGAGGCTTGCACTGTGATGCTCTGTCTACCACCTTGCCAGTTTTCACCCTTCTCTGAGAACAGAGGTAACTATTACATGCAGGAATATATACTGCCATATTTCTCAATCTGTTTGAAGTACTCTGGATAGTTAGAAAATTTATGAACATTAACATAGGATATTGTTTACATATTTAGGAAATAATGTTTTGCAATTCCCAAAAGCTTTCATTTCAATTAGAAACAAAACTTCAGTGTAGGTCTCAGCAGTAGAGATAGATTTTGGAACAAGCTGAAATAATTGTGAAGAGCTAAGGAAGTTAAAGATCAAAGTAGCCAAAATATTTTTGTTTTTAAAAAAACAGATGATAAGTCCTGAAATGGAAACTTTGAAAAAAGCAGTTAAAGCTAAAGAAAAAAACTAGTGGAAGTAAAATATTAAACACTCTTTAAGTAACTTAGTGGTGTTTAAGTTGCATGTCTATTCTAGTTCCTAAGATCTTTATAAAAGCTGTTCTCTTGATTTTCACTTGCCTAAAGAAATGGGGCAGGCAATTATAAGGGGAAAGATCTTTTCCAGCCGAAGTACAGAATGCCCTCTTCAGAGAGCTTCTACCTGGGCCCAATTTAAAATCGCTTAGTCCCAATTGCTTTCTGAAGTGTTTTAAGTTATTTTTCAGTGTATGTTCCTTATTGTTTTAATTTTGAATTATATATTTTGAGCTTATATTTTTATGCTAAAAATGAATGCTGGTTTATGTTGGAATTTGTGTGATTTAGGCATTGGCTTCATTTACAGGTTGTTTTTAGTTTGACTTAATTTGATTGATTTTAAAGTTTTAAAAACCACACGGGAAAGCTTTGCTTAACTGGGCAGAAATGAAGTAGAAGGTCCTGGAGTGGTTGCTTGGTTGCAAAAACTGTCCGGCATTCACATGAGCTGAAGGATGTGGAACAAATAGGCAAAGGGCTAAACCACGAAACAAAAGAGTGATGATTTGGGTATGAAGAAAGAAGAAACCAAGAAGACAAATAGAGCCAGGCTAAAATATAACCATGGGTAGGGGCATAAGAAAGAAAGGAATGAAGTGGACTAATGTGTTGTATTGGAGAGCTGGGCAGCCAAAGAGCTAAAAGAAGGGACTTTGAACTCTTGTAGCCTTGCCAAGGTATGTGGAAACGCAGCAGGCATTTAATTTGGATGCTATACTTGAAATGCAAAAAGCCTCTTCAGTGGCTATAGAGGTACTTACTTACAACAGTTCATTTAGTGACTGTTCAAAGTTATAATGGCACTGAGAAATGTCTTACGACCGTTTTTCACAGTTATGGCCTTTGCAGTCTCCCCATGATCATGTGATCAAAATTCAGATGCTTGGCAACTGTCTTATACTTATGACCGTTGCTGCGTCCCAAGGCCACGTGATCACCTTTTGTGATCTTCTGACAAGCAAAGTTAATGGGGAAGCCCGATTCACTTAACTTATCTACTGTGGCCGTTCACCTAACAACTGTGACAAGAAAGGTTGTAAAATGGGGCAAAACTCACTTAACAATTGTCTCACTTAACAATGGAAATTTTGGGCTCAATTGTGGTTTTAAGTTGAAGGTTTGTATTCCTTTAGTGCAGAAAAAGAGAGGCTGGAAATGCTAGACACAGGTTATTCCTTCCTGTGCACTCAAAAAAGAGCTATACAAGTCATTCTCGATTTACAACGGTTCCTTTACTAACCATTCAAAGTTACAATGGCACTGAAAAAAGTGAGTTATGACCACTTTTCACACTTATGACCATTGCAGCATCTTCATGGTTACGTGATCAAAACTCAGATGTTTGGCAACTGACTCACATTTATGACAGTTGCAGTGTCCCGGGGTCATGTGATCACCTTTTGTGACCGTCTGTCAAGCAAAGTCAATGGGGAAGCCAGCCGTGTTAGTAATTTAACAACTGCAGTGATTCAGTTAACAAATGTGGCAAGAAAAGTCGTAAAATGGGGCAAAACTCACTTAGCAAAAATTTCTCATGTAGCATCATAAAACTTGGGCTCAATTGTGGTCATAAGTCGAGGACTACCTGTAGTTGAGAGTCATACTTGCCTCAGCTGTATCTTATAATCTACAAATTAACTAATGATAGACCTGACATTATAATGCCATGTTCTGGGCCTGTTTGGTACCAGAATGCAATCCCCCCTCCCCTAAAATGACAAATAAACTCAATCCATCAATGAATAAATAATACATTTAAATGCTATTGTTGTGGATTTCCATCTGGTATCTCAGCCGCTTGGTTTCTTGTGAAGTCCATGTGATCTGCTGAGGGCTCTGGATTTCCCAGGAAAGGGCATGAAACAAAGGCAGTAGAAAATCACTTAATTGCATACAAAAGGTGACCTTTTTGCTGACATTCTCCAATTTTGCCATGGTAAAAATGGTTAAGCATTTACCAGAAAGGATGTAGTCAGCCTACATTAGAGCACTGTATGCTAAACTACTTGTCATTAAGAGATGTAGAATTAAATTGGACTTCAGCCAATTGCTTTTGGTTTATGGACTAGGAGCTTGATCTAAACACCCGGCAGAATATTTTACATTACTTTAAAGACAGGTTTTCAAAATGAAATATAACAATCTGTACTACTTTATGCTACAAGTAGAGAATTTCATTAAATGTTCCCAAGAAGCACTTAAGTAGAGTCCACCTGCAGCTAAAAAAATAACAGTAGCCAGCAACACCCATGGAATATAACTTTTCTCCCTGAGTTATTAGTTTGTTGTTTTCTTTCTGCTTGCTTTCACTGCAGTTAGAGTTTGACATAGAGAGAATTCAGAAATAGTTCTCTTTGCAACCTGAAATAATGCAGTGTCATATCTGAGAGGAGACCTAATCTTATCTCTGATCAGATGATATCATCTTTTAGGTACACATGCTTTCAATTCTGTTTATTCTCACAGAAGGCTCTTAGTTGAGTCCTCTGTTTTCTGCATGCCCTGCTAATGATGTAATGCTGATGCAATCACATGCCACCTCCTCCTTCCAACAGGTTCGTGCAACTTCTTGTTTAAAACCTGGTGATGCTGGATGTTTTGATGCTATTGTTTTTCCTCCTCCTATTTGGGACTGGCTTTCTGTATACATGTATAACTCTGCAGGAAAGTCACATGGGACTCTTCAAGGAACTGTATGTGTTTGTTAAACACATGCTCAGATTGTGTAGTTCTTTACTTGTTCAGGTGATCACAGATTTAGCCAAGATAGTAGAAAACACTGTTGTTACTGAAAACTCCTTCCTTCCTTCCTTCCTTCCTTCCTTCCTTCCTTCCTTCCTTCCTTCCTTCCTTCCTTCCTTCCCTTCCTTCCTTCCTTCCTTCCTTCCTTCCTTCCTTCCTTTTTTACTAGCCTGAGTTATTTTTGCTATATTTCTTTTAATGCAGTGCTTTCTATGGAACTCAAGTCTCTTTACCCAGAACATCAAATGTGTTGAATTTTGCAAACTAAATGTTTTGTGATTGGAGTCTAGCTTATGGTAGCATGAAAAACAGGGAACCATATCCATGTTTTTACAGTAAACTGCTGATGTGTTTTTCAAATGAGGTGAATTAATGACTTTAATACTACATAGACACTATCTTTAGCTGATGTTTACTGAACAGAGAATGACTCATACAAGAAGTTACATCATGAGAGATGAGAAAACAAATGCAAGGGAAAGATTTGCATCTTTTGGGCTGTTTTCTCTTATCTCTGAAAGTTAAGGGCAAGAGATTGGCGAACATTGGTGGAGCTCAAGAAAAATGTCTAGCACACATGTCTAATTAATGTGACAACTCCACAACTTTTGTGCAGCTGTCTATTTTTCCATATGAAAAGTCTTGATCCAGTGGCTACTATATTCCTCCTTCTCCACTTTATTTATTTATTTAGAAAATTTATTGACCGCCTATCTTGCCTCAGGATAACAATTCAGTATCAGCCACTGCTAGAATGTTTGGCAATTGCCAGTTTTTGGTTTTGTTGTTGTTGTTGTTGTTTTTCTTTTTTTTCTTTAATTTATATGCCGCCCTTCTCCGGAGACTCAGGGCGGCTTACAATGCATTAAGCAATAGCCTTCATACTTTTGTATATTTATACAAAGTCAGCTTATTGTCCCCACAATCTGGGTCCTCATTTCACCTACCTTTGAAAGGGTGGAAGGCTGAGTCAACCTTGAGCCTGGTGAGATTTGAACTTGCAGTAATTGCAAGCAGCAGATGTTAATAACAGTGCTTTAGTTCACTGTACTACAGGCTTTTCTTGTAGTTGGATCCTTGGCTATTTTTTCCCAAGACCATCCTACTTGTGCTTAAAAGAGGCTGCAGTGTGCCAGCTATCTTCTTCCTTCAGATCATTTTTCTCCCTTCCCATTATTCTTCCTTTTGGGAGGTAGCCTGCAAAGGACAGTATCCCTGTTCTCATTCTCAAAATTTAATTCTTAAAATTGTCTTCCTGTGGGAAAGGAGAGATATGGGTGGTATCAGTCGTTAGGTATGGAGAATGTAGACCATTTAAACTTGAAAACTAAGCTGGAGCATTTATAGAAGCATTGATTGGACACCTTCAAATTAATCTCTTCCAATAAATGATTTGTAAGAATTTCAGAGCTAGCTTATTTTTTTGCCCTGCCTCCTGAAATCTGGCATTGGTTGCACCTTCCAGGTAGTAATATTCACTGAAAAGAGCCTAACCTCTTTAATTTCTGACTCTGTGATATTTTGACAAATTGTTGTCAATCAGGTCTACAAGGCCTCTCAATGGCTGTTGTAATGAAGCTATGATTTGGTTTGTCAAGCTCTGTTTGACAACCTGTGCTGGAAAAGAGATGGGTGTTTTCTTTAACCCTTAGGTGATTTCTTGTTGATTGCTGTGGAAAGAATGTGGCTTCTGTTGGCTTTTTTTGTTTCTATTATTTTATACAATGTGGTGTCGTCCCCCCTCCTCCCAGGATTTTATGTAAAGTTGCCTATTAAATTATGGAAAGGGTAGACTAGAACTGCATAATAGTTAATGAATTTATTGGATATATGTCCTTATTCTGGAATTTTTATTCCTGATTGTTTCTGGCAATGAGTTTTTATCCCTTGTGACTCATCTTGAAGTAGCAGCTGGCTTAATCCAAAGAAAATGCTGATTATTCCTGAACCAGTTTGCTGATATCTGCTGCTTAACTGCTTCTGCATAGCTTCTTTTGCACATGGAAGCAACTCACAACCCAGGAACTTATCAGAGCAGAAAATCTTAGCATCTGATATATGAACTAAAGTTTGAAGTAGGCTTGTAGGTCTACTGTAAGGATAAGTTCACACACTGCAGAAAGCAATAATAAGATTTGTTTGGTTTTGGCATAATCTATACACTAGATTATGCCAAAACCAAACAAACACTAGATTATGTCAAAACCATTTGTCATTGTTTGTAAACTGTGGTTCATGCCTGGTGCATTCTATAAAGCCAATTGTGTTTTGTCAATCAGCCATGGTGGAATTAGGGAACTCAATAATAATTTATTAACGAAAGGACAGGGTAGGCCCCAGGTTTGGTAATATACTAATCAGGGGTGAAATCCAGCAGGTTCTGACAGGTTCTGGAGAACCAGTAGTGGAAATTTTGAGCAGTTCGGAGAACCAGTAATGGAAATTTTGAGTAGTTCGGAGAACTGGCAAATACCACCTCTGGCTGGTCCCAGAGTGGGGAGGGAATGGGGATTTTGCAGTATCTTTCCCCTGGAGTGGGGTAGGAATGGAGATTTTGCAGTATCCTTCCCCACCAAGCCATGCCCACCAAGCCACACCACGCCCACCAAGCCACCCCATCCCACCAAGCCACACCCACAGAACTGGTAGTAAAAATATTTGGATTTCACCACTGATACTAATGCTACATTTTATTAATACTTATAATACTTTCCTTGGTAATTTCTTCTTAGCTTAGTCATTCTCATTGCGGATAGAGCTGGAAAAGAGAAATAGGCCATATACAGTAGATCTTTTCTCATGAACAGAACTGATGTCAGATCACTGTATCTCCACTGGCTATGAGCTCTCTATTTCCCCAAATTCAGAATGGAGATAAGCAAACATGAAAGATAGTTATGGCATCACAGGCAATGTGGAATAATTTCCAAGGAAGGTCAGCTGACTCAGGTTTTCCTAGCTTTTCAGTAAACCTGGTTGCTAACAAAACCTAGCATGAATTGATTTTACTGTAATTCAAGTTTTGCCCCGCAACTTCTATCTGTTCAATGCAATTTTATTACAGTGCATGGTTTGCTCTTCTTACAGCCTAGATTCTGAAGGCTGTGAAAACATGGATTTCCTTGCCAAACTGATGCAGTGGTCTCTCTGTGGTATGAAATGCAGTAAATAAATTCTATGACTTTTGATTCTCTCTTTCAGTTAAAGCTATAGGAGGAGAGCTAACAGTGAAGCTAACAAGACCCTGAAAAGGGAGAACAAGCACATTTTAATAGCCCTGTGGAGTTCAAAGGCAAACAGGGCAATCTTTCAGGTTTATGGCTTCTAGATGTTCCTGGCAGTAGTCCAGGACACATTGGGTAAAGTAATAGGATACTATTCCAAAATAGGAAATAGTTTGAAAAATGTGAACATAAATTGCATAAAGTTTCCATCTTGTTCTTGGTACTGCATGAAATGCAGTTAATTCCTAGGTTACAGTTCCATATCTGTACTCATGCCCACATTATACAGTAAAACTTTTGGCAAAACAGGGTCGCAACTGCAAAAGAGTTCAAGTCTACAAGCAGGATATGCCAAAAGTATTTTGGTTGCAGGAAAGGGAAAAGTGAGTTTGCATATTCATTGCTGGCAAAAACAAGCCTCTGACATTTTTGTCTTTCATGTTGCTAAAACATTTTGGGCTTGTTTTCTGACTACTGTGATTCAGAGCAAAAGGAAAATCCATTTTGAAATAATTATTATTTGTGAAAAAGTTAGTGTATTGCTTCCTGGAATAATCATTACTTGTTTTGCCCATTGCTTTGTTTACAATAAATAAATATAGCAATCTGGAAAGAAATAATGTGACCTGGAAAATTGTCCCATGATTTCCTAGTTTGGAAAACCTGGGGAGAGTATTCATTTTAAAAGGTTTTCAGCTTCCACAAGGGAGCAGGATAGCATGTGGCTGTTCTTTTCCATTCAGCTGAAGAAAGGGCATCAAATCAGACCCAAACTAATGGCTTTCCATACTCTTATTTTCTTGACAATACCTGTCAGCTCCAATAGTATAGTGATAATATTGACATGAATCAAGGGAACCGCTGGAGATTGGGAAAACAATAGATTTCTTTCCGCTGGGTGAACAATTTTACCTCTTTACAATTTGAAACAGTAAGCCACAGCACCCTGTGGTGCACAAAGCTCTGTGCAATGCTTATTCACTTGAGATACAATAAAATGGTTCAGGTGATACCTTTTAAGATTGGATCAGCTATGTTGGTATAGTATTGACTCAGATAGAACTCTTTTTTCAGTCTTGTGCAACTTGAAATCTTGTTAGTCTGTTCATTTGTACATTCAGTGAAGCCCAATGCAATACAGAAGATCCCCCCCCCCCACACTTTAACTTCATACTAGCACTGGGAATTTAATTGCAGTTTGTGGCACAGTGCAATTCATTGGCCATAATGGCTAAATTAAGGTTTGAATTCCTAAGAACTGCTGTTCTGTGTTGCATGTTAAATATACATAATGTTTCACCTAATCCCTACTCTTACACACACTCTCTCTCTCTCCCTCTCCCCCACCTCTCTCTTAAGCATTGACAAACTTTCCTTTAATTTACTTCCATTTTTGTTTTGAGGAAATTATAGAATAACCAAAACAAAATTAGCCCCCCCCCCCCAAAATACATCTAAGGTAGCAATGTATCAGCAGCATGTCAGTACCTAACTGGAAAGAGAGATCTAATTTATTAATTCTGAAAGCTTGACTAAAACCTGGTTTAAGAGAGGTAATGCAGTGACAGAATATCTTCAAGGATCAGGATAGGTAAGCGTTTTTGGAGAACAGAATCTCGGAAATTAACACCCCAACAAAAAGTCCTCTCCTCAGTTCTTATCTGTCTTGTCCAAAATTAATAGGAGGCAAAAAACACATTGAGAACAGCTAGAACAAGTTAAGGTCTTTGGTGCTCTCTGAGCTTGGTTATTTTTTTGCAGATATTTCATAATCCAACTAATTAACATCATGAGTGCTGTTGCTGATTAGCACTGAAGATGTTACTGATTAGCACTGATGATGCTACCTAGTTGGGTAATGAAATGTCTGCAAAAAAATAACCAAGCTCAGAGAGCACCAAAGACCCATCATTTAAATCCTGAGCTACAAATATTATCCTCTATTACAGGGGGTGTCAAACTCATGGCGTCACATTGTCATGTGACGTAGCGTGACTTTTTCCCCCTTTGCTAAAATGGGTGTGGGTGTGGCCAGCGCGTGATGCATCCGGCCCGTGGGCTGTGAGTTTGATACCCCTGCTCTCTTGGTACAAGTTAACTTTTCTAGCTACCTCCATGTTTGCCTTGGGTCTGAACTCTCAAGCCCAGTAAAAATACTTTTCCACCCTCTCTCTCATTGTTCAGTTGCTCTTATTCCCAGTATGTATTTTGAGATGATGAGAATATGGGATGGGTGGGATAATCAGATTCATACAAAAGGGTCAGAGGCCAAAAAGGAGAAAATGAACGAGAGAATCTTTCAGCTGTCACAGTGATAAAGTTCCTTCCAGAGGCTTGTGATATAGCAGGACTTCTCCTTCTCTGTGAGTTATAGCCAATATTTATATATTTACACTAACTTATATACAGTAGTTTACAAGATCTGGTAGATGTTGTTTTCTCACAAAAGACTCTTTGATCCAGTGAAGCTTTTCATGATCACAGCAGGGAGTGAAGCTATTTTTGGGAGCTCAGTCTCTTGGGAGATCGGTTGGAGCGACATGGCAAATGTCAGAGAAAGAGAACGAGATAGAAGGAGAAGAGAAATTGTCAGACTTGAGTATTCTTCTCCATTTTAGTGCCAAAAGTTCTACTTGAGCCCCCTTTCCCATGAGTTGTAGCAAAGGCACCATTGGATTCAATCTTATGTGTGTTGCCAGCTCAGTAGTTGCATCATCAGATCAACTTGCTAGAAGCAAATTTGATTCAGGCATGTATATATGCCATATAAGAGCCTTGGTGGCGCAGCAGACTAAAGCACTGTTAAAGTAACACCAGCTGCCTGCAATTACTGCAAGTTCAAATCTCACCAGGCTCAAGGTTGACTCAGCCTTCCATCCTTTCGAGGTAGGTAAAATGAGGACCCGGTTTGTGGGGGCAATAAGCTGACTTTGTATAAAAAAGAACACCGCTTAGCCCTACTAAGCAGGTATATACAAAAGTATGAAGGCTATTGCTTAATGCATTGTAAGCCGCCCTGAGTCTTCAGAAAAGGGCGGCATATAAATCGAACCAATAAATAAATAAAGAAATTTCCCCATAAGCAGAGATCATACAAGCTGGTATTTGCCCATATGTGTTTTCCCAGTATATTGTCTGAATACTGCTAAATTGATGGCACCTGAAAAAGCAGGTAGACAATTGGTTGAGACAAGGAAATGACTTTCAACTATGGAGAGTAGAAATATCACTATTTTAAGCATTAAAAATACCGTGCTTTTAAATCTTCAATGCTAGTATTATAATCTTGGTTCCAAAAGAAGTTTATTTAAGTCAAATAGCAGAAAACAAATTGGACTGCAGTGCTCTCCAACTATTTGATAAAATTAAGTTCCTGATACAGATCAAAGTGTTAAGTCCACCATTAGAGGGCCTGAGGCAGATATTTAGGAATAATTATCCAGAATATTTTTCTTCTCTTACCCTGAAATCAGTCTGCACAATCCACTGTCTGAAAAGAATTAGTATCGTAACATGAAGTCACAATGACCTAATTGTTGTTCAGTTTTGATAGATAATCCAAAATGTGATCTTGAAACTTGATGCTTCAGCTAGGCTCCTATGAGCCACTCCAATGACATCAGAAGCCCTCAGGGAAAGGCTTGTCACGATGACAATTAAAATGGAGAGGTTCAACCCATTTTTAAGGGGTGGGGACCCTTCAGCTTTGTTTATGACTTTCAAGCTCTGTTCCTTCCCCTGCACACACCGTAGTGTGTTGGGAGTGAGGTTGTTAGGGTGAGCTGGCAGCTCTACAGGATCATGTAAATGAATACAGTTACACAGGTGCTGACCGCATTCCTGTGATCTCATTCAGCAGTATGAGATAATTAACATGAGGTCAACAAGCTATCACTCTGCGTAGGCCTTTCCCTTGAGTACATAAACCATACAAACAGTGATGTAAGCCTGTTACCAAGTGTATATGCGATCACTTACTGGGTTTTGATGTGGCGAGGCTTTGGAATTTATATTCCTTCTTCTTCTTTTTTTTTTTTGAAAAAAAATCTTAAACTATCTCATCACAGTGCATCTTGAAAAGATTTTTGATTTGTTCAGTTATTGAACATGCTGCAAAGCACAGACATGAAGTTTGGAATTGAGAAAGATGGTAGTGCTAAGTGTGGAAAGTTCATTTATCTGATTTTTTAAAAAATTACTCTTTAAATCAAAGCTGAGAAATTTGATCCTCCATATGTAGCTAAATGTAAGCTTCCAATGAAAGGGGGAGGGGAGTATTGGAGTTGCATTTCAGCTGTAGCTGTAGCTGTAGCTGTAGCTGTAGCTGTATCAGCCTGCAGATTCCTGATCGCTCTTAAATTGAAATGTCTTCGGCTTCTTCATCCTACATCTGTGGTGGGATTCAGCTGGTTCTCTCCGGATCGCGTGAACCAGTAGCGGCAACTGACAGAGGCTCCGCCCACCAGTCCGGACGTAATGCATGACTACTGTGCATGCACAGAAGGTCATGCGCATGCACAGAGGTGGTGCGTGCGAGTGAAGTGAGCATGCACATGCGCTCACATTTGCGAACCGGTAGGGAAGGTAAGTGAATCCCACCTCTGTCTTACATGATGTTAAAATATTGCTTCAGTGTCAATGAACAAGTAGATCCTAATATAAGAGCTGAAGAAGCTTCTTGGATGAGAAGCGAAACGTCTTCAAAGAAAAACCAGAAAGTCCAGTTGCCTCTTGAAAAAGCATCTTTGGGACATTCTAATGTATACTTATTGTCCCTCTCTATTGATGCAAATGTATAAAACTGTTCTGTGGAGGAATTGTCTATTGAATTAAAGTTTTGTTGCAAATGATACCACCAACATTTGGTAACAGTTCAAATAATGTACCTTGGTGCTCATGACATACACTCAAATTTACTGGATACTCCTTCCTTCAAATGGCCTGTTAAATTGTGGTTTTACTATGTTATAGTTCACATCATTAATTTGGTGGTTTGGCTAAATCCACTGCCCCTTGATTGCAGGCAGCTTCATACTTTGTATCTCACATATCCTGTGAGATTCTGTTTCTGAAAGGTAAACAGTTTGTGGATCTATTCTTTTGGATATGTTTATTCTGCCTGTACTTCCTCTTGGTAGTATTCCTAAATATATACTAAAATAAAGTGCAAATAAATATTTTAAGTTGCAAATTGCCAAAGTGTCAAGGCATTATTTTCTGAAAAATTGAAGTGTTTAGTCATCCAAAATGTATGACACAACATCAAAAGCAAAGCAGAAATCCAGTCCCACTGGATTGCCATCTTGTCTGCTGTGGCCCTTGGTAATTGAAAAAAAAAAACAGTTTAAATCCACTATCTTCTTGAGATTAGGGTATGCATTTTGACTATTATTCATACAGTGGGATAGCTACTTCAGTCAGAATGACTTGGGGAAGGACAACAACTATAGGTAGTCCTCAATTTACAACCACAATTGAGCCCAAAATTTATGTTATTAAGTGAGAAATTTGTTGTGAGTTTGCTCCATTTTCGACTTTTCTCTCCACATTTGTTAAGTGAATCACTGCAGTTCTTAATTTGATTTAATTTAATTTATCGCATTTCTATGCCGCCCAACTCCCAAGGGACTCTGGGCGGCTAGTAACATGGTAACATGGTAGCAATTAGTAACATGGCTGTTAAGTGAATCTGGCTTGCCCATTGACTTTGCTTGTCAGAAGTTCTCAAAAGGGGATCACATGACACTGCAACAGTCATAAATGTAAGTCAGTTGTCAAGCATCTGAATGTAAATCATGTGACCACACTTATGATCCTGCAGCTGTCATAAGTGTGAAAAATGGTCATAACTCACTTTTTTCAGTGCCATTGTAACTTTGAACGGTCACTAAATGAGCTGTTGTAAGTCGAGGACTACCTGTATTATTTTTGAAATGTATTTCACTTTTACTTCTGCAAGAAGCTTAAGTAGCAATTCTATGTAAGTTTGCCTTCAAGAAAATCCTATTAAAGGCAGTGGGGTTGTAGTAGGCATAATAATAGCTATTGTATGCCTTCTACTAAGGCATGATATAAATTTAAAAATACTGTCCATACTTTGAATTTAGGCAGGAAGTGGCTTAAACATGGATTCAATTATTTACTCTGCATTTAAACTGGTCAAAAAATGTTCTATGACCTTAGACCAGGGGTGTCAAACTGGTGTCGTCACGTTGTTGTCACATGACGTATCACAACTTTTTTCCCCTTTGTTAAAATGGGGGTGGGGGGTGGCCAGCGCGTGATGCATCCAGCCCGCAGGCCGCGAGTTTGACACTTAGATATTTGTTTGTGAATTTTGGTAAATCTTTTGAGCGAGCTTGATACATTGTGACTTCATGGATATCTCTCCAGAGTTTTCTTGGCAACCATGTAAAAGTGGTTAATCATTGCCTACTACTAAGATTTCTTGATTTTTCACTCTGGATATTCCTAGTGGTCTCCTATTCAAACATTTTGTTTTCCAAAAGCATATCTTCTGGTTTTTTCCTTTTTTGCATCAAGCTGATCATGGCTTTATGCTACCTGTCTATATATATGGGAAAAGGGGATGTGGCATTTTTTGTCTTTTCCTCTCATACTATTTCTCTGTTGAACAATTCTGTATTGATTTTTAGCTTCACTACAGAAAATATATGTTCCTGTATATCTTTTTCCCAGCGAAGATAATCCAAAGGGAGCAATGAAAGTTGAGAAATCTTTCTTCTTTCACAATTACAGCCGGAGGAAATTGCTTTGTATAAAGCAAAAATAATCTTTAAAAAAAACTTTAAATGCCAAAGAGAATCAAAATTGTAATTATCTTTCTGATATGTGTAAAATACATACTGACATAGTTGGCATCTTCCTTGCATTTCTAGTTTTTCTTTATGTAGGAAAATGTTTGTGTGAATGGACATTCTCCTCCTTCTGATACCTGTAGGGGAAATGCTTTCTGGATTTAGCTTATTCTGTTTTTTATTATTGCTTTTGATTTTTGACTTCGAAATAAAATAAAATTTCAGTTGTGTTGTCTCTCACATTCATTTCATAAACAACTTAAATTGTTTTCATCCCGTTCTATTTTTGTAAGTTCTTATATTTTAAAAAATCTAAATTAAATCCTTATGCATTAGCACTGGCCAATTTCAATGAGTCAGTAATTTTTATCATGAGATACTATATCTTTTTACCATACCATACAGTTGATAAAGAGGCAGAACTCTTAAAAAATAGAGTTGGTTCATAATCACAAACATGACCAAGTCATTGTGCTGGGATTCACATCTAAAAACTGAACATTCAGCTGGGATGAAGAAACTGCCAACTCTTGTTTTCTTTCACATTTGAATATGTTAATTCTCAATTTACTCCTATTCCATACACTCAATTTACCCCTATTGCATACACTGATTCTTTGAAGGGAATGATAAGGCTTTTTATTAAACAAATTAAGGCACTGCTGCTTATTTTTTAATTTTGATGAAGTTGATCATGAGGTGCTACTGTTACAGGTATGGCAAAAAAATGCAGGAAATTTTCCAGAGAATAGGGATGGGATAGGAGAGGAGAGGAGAGGAGAGGAGAGGAGAGGAGAGGAGAGGAGAGGAGAGGAGAGGATAGAATAGAATAGAATAGAATAGAATAGAATAGAATAGAATAGAATAGAATAGAATAGAATAGAATAGAATAGAATAGAATTTTTTATTGGCCAAGTGTGATTGGACACACAAGGAATTTGTCTTTGGTGCATATGCTCTCAGTGTACATAAAAGAAAAGATACATTTGTCAAGAATCATAAGGTACAACACTTAATGATAGTCATAGAGTACAAATAAGCAATCAAATCATAGGTATATTGAAAACACTCCTTAGGACCTTCCTAGCATACCTCGTCCTGAGATGGGAGGCAAACAAATTTTATAAATAAGTACAAATAATTTCCAACACATCCTTATAGCCCACATCCTGAGTTCAATACACAAACATGGAGGCACCAAGTAAAACAGAGAAGAGCCTTTGACAATCCAGTAGGTGAGGCAAAAGATTTTCCTTTGTGTAAGGTTCTGTATGTGTCTTGCTCTTCAGAAGGAACAACACATTATTATGTGTCAGCAAACTAAAGTTAAATTCAAGTCTAAGATGGGTTAAAACTTAATGATTCAAGTCCTAACTAAGGACCTAAGAATTATTAAGGTAGTGTCTAAGAATATAGGCAGCTCAGAAGGGTGAGTTTTTATAAAATTAAGCTGTTCGGGTCTGATAAATTCAATATTTCCACATATTGAGGAAGTCCTTTAGATATTGCTCCCAGAGCTTCAAACACAAGTGGTATAGTAAAAGATTTGTTTTTACAAACATTCAACTTTGATCTGCAAGTTCCAATATTTTGTAATTTTTTCCAATCCTGTTTCCTCAATTCTAGCATCACACAGAATAGCAACATCAGTGAATATACTATTTATTTTCAATAACTGTTACATCAGGCATATTATAAATAAGATGCTTGCCTGTTTGGATCTTAAAAATCTTAACAAAAACCTTCCCAAATTTTTGATATAATAATGTCATTCATATTTTTATATAGTATAATAACTAATGGGGGTATTTTATTTCTCATCTTTATTATTTTTAGAAATAATTTATGATGATGAATATATCTAATTCTTCTTCCTCCTCCTATTTCCCCCACAACAGCAACCTTATGAAGTGGGTTGAGCTTGAGAGAGTGAGTGTCCCAGCCAGTTTTTCCAAGTCCCAACTAGCACTCACAGTCTTCTGATTTCTAGCCTATTGCTTTAAACACTAGGCCAAACGGGGGTCTCCTTTTCTTTATTATAGGTAGCTAAATTAATGTACCTTGTTAGGGTTGTTTTTTAAAGTTGTTTTTTTCAAGGGAATATAAATTTGCTGGGTGATATGTGGTCAGTCACACTCCTGCTCCAGAGGGTTGTTGTAGAAAAAATGGGAGGAAGGAGGAATATGTACCCTCTTGAGTTCCTGAAAGAAATGTAGAATATGAATCTAATAAATGAATAAATACATAGTTGAAATGAATAAAGATAAACCACTCTGGTTGTTATAGACTGCATTAATAATGCTGATGAATGGAGTTGGATGATTCTAGTGCTGTTTGTTAAAATTATTTACAAAAGTTATGCACCTCAACATCTAAAGATGATTATGCTGTGAGCCTGTTTTTAATAAATAGAAGTAACCAGAGGTGGGTTTCAGCAGGTTCTGACCAGTTCTGGAGAACCGGTAGCAGAAATATTGAGTACTTTGGCGAACCAGTAGTAAAAATTCTGACTGGCTCCGCCCCCATCTATTCTCTGCCTCCCGAGTCCCAGCTGAGCAGGAGGAAATGGGGATTTTGCAGTAACCTTCCTCTGGATTGGGGAGGGAATGGAGATTTTATAGTAATCTTCCCCTGCCATGCCCACCAAGCCACACCCACAGAACCGGTGGTAAAAAAAATTTGAAACCCACCACTGCAAGTAACTATCTCAAAGTATTTGCATTGAAACCTGAATACTGCTAAGGATAATACTTATCTAGAGCCTTCCTTATAAAGACTATGAGCCTTGGTTAGGGGATTGGCAATTGCAGGGAGGGGCAGCAGTTAACCCTGGTTTTCCTGTAACACCCACCCATCCTGGACTTTCATAGAGCAGCTAGGTGCAACAAAATTCCTCCCATCAGTTTAAATGTGAGGTTTTTTTAAAATTGTTTTTAAAAACTCTTATGGGAAAGGAGCAGGAAGGTGAAGTGGTGGACAAGGCCTGTCAGACACAGCCATCCTGTGGGACCCTAGTTTCCCATAGTTACTTAAATAAATTTCAAGTATGATTCTCCTTGTCAATTATCTCTTCTGCATTAACAAAACCCATTATTATCAGATTGACTACCTTTTTGTTTTTCATGGCCAATACAATTCCAGAAAGCCAATTGTAACTTTGTTTTATTTATTGTAAGTACAAACAGATTTCTATTATGTGAGCTCTGCTGCAGACTAGTCATTTCCTGTTTTGCTTCCTCGATTTTTTTTTTTTTGGATGCCTCCAGTTTGGTTCTTGAGAATTGATTTCATAAGCATTTGTATATATTATATTCCATTATCCTGAAATAATTCCTTAATTCTTCTGGCCTGCATCCCGTTTCCCATGTTCGTGAACTGCAGTAGCATCAAATGATACTGTGTACACATGACATGTAGCGTTGGAAAGTGTTGTCTTATTTCCTTTCTCCTCCTTTTCCCCTCTCTGTAGCAATCAACGAAAACACTTTGGAGGAGGAGAGCCTGTGCAGAGAAGGGGGTCTGTCTAGACTTCCAAACAATTTCCCTTTCCTGACCAAGGCAGATCATATTTCCTTCCTAAGGAACATGGCTGTGAAGTCACCGTTTTGTTTTTGACCCTGGTTTTCCTGCAAATGTTTGAGTCAAACTCTGATTGTAAAGAAGATTCAAGGCACATAAACATTTCAAAGGTAAGTGAATGTACCTATTAAAAGATTTCATCCTCTTTTCTTGGCATGTGTTAAGTTAAGTTTAAGTTTAACTTTATTGTCATTGTACGTATATACACAGTATACCCATACAACAAAATTCATTTAATACCCAAAGACCAGGCCCAACACACATAACAATCCTCAAACACACCCCCACCCACCACAAATTCCCCGCCCCTGAACCACCCAAACATCCACACAACAGACCAAGTAATCTGTTATTAGAAATAATGTATGAGAAAGAGGTTCCTTGGATTTAATATTGGGGAAGAGAAATATTTTGAACTAATGTCTGCCTGAATTTAATAGCAAATTTAAGATGTATGGCCCAATTCAAACCTTGTTCATTTTTAAAAATGTTGTAACTTGTGGCTGTTCTATATAAGAGCTCTGTTCCAGTCTGAAATCATCTCCAGACATCTGTGTCATTGTTCCATGTCATTGGCTGTATATAGAATTGAGCCCATTTATTTCTATTTCAGCTATAGTATGTTTGAAACTGCATTGAAACTACTATTTTCTTTGAATTGCTAGGATTTATGGGAAGTGTAGAATAGAATAGAATTTTTATTGGCCAAGTGTGATTGGACACACAAGGAATTTGTCTTGGTGCATATGCTTTCAGTGTACATAAAAGAAAAGATACGTTCATCAAGAATCATAAGGTTTCTATTCTATTCTTATGGGAAGTGTATTGCCCCATTTTTGGGAATATTTGCCTCACAATGTCTCCAATGCTAAGCTAGAAGTTCTTTCAATAGAAAAGGTAGCCTCAATGGTTTTGCAGTTCACCTTAATAGGAAATGCTTGGAAATGTATTGATTCATATGACCTGGCAAAATAAATGATGTGTTTAAGCGCTTGCTTTTGTTTTCCTTTTGTGTGGTGTGGGCAGGAAGAGATTTTTGTTACTTCAGTAACTGTTGGATCTTGAGGCAGGGCAATGACTGAATTAGGTTCTTACTCCTTTTTCATTGGATTTAGATAAGCATAGAAGGGAAAACAAGAGTGAATTGGTTTTTGTGAGATTTGGGAATGAAAACAATACCAGGATGAAGTATGTTTTGGATCTTAAGTAAGTTAAGATTAACATTTGCCTGTACTTCTCAATAAATCAATAGTATAAATATATCTCTACAATGGCATAGCTCAGGGGTCCCCATCTCCTGGGCTGTGGCCCATTACCAGACCGCGGCCTGTTCGGAACAGGGCTGTGCGAACAACGGGTGAGTGTTTGTGTATACAAGCGGCTGCTGCTCATGCACAAAGCTTTTCTTGTGCAAGCGGTGGCTGCTTGCATTTGCGTGCAAAACTGCCTTCGCACAAGTGGCGGGTGCACGGACCTGCTGCTCACACAAATGGAACTGTGTATGCTTGAAAACGCCTGTTTGCCAGTCACAGGGAACTATCCTCCTCTCCAGTGGTGGGATTCAAGTAATTTAACAACCGGTTCACTGCCCTAATGATTTCTTCCAACAACCAGTTTGCCAAACTGCTAAGAAAGTTAACCACCGGTTCTCCCGAAGTGGTGCGAACTGGCTAAATCCCACCACTGCCCCTCTCCCCCCCCCGCCCGCCCCCCAGCTGCCAAGCTAGAAAGGTTGGGGACTTCTGCAAAAATATAACCATGGAAAATAATGAATTTGATGAACAGGACATTTTATCAATCATTCTGCAGCATGATACCACAACTTTTGCTGAAATGTACACAATATTTTTGATTCTTAATTTTGGTATGATTAAATTGATATTTGCCTTACAGAGTGAGTCCCAATATTGTTCGAATCTAGATGACTGTTGATTGGTCTTCCCTCCACCCAAAAAAAGTGCAACTTGTGAGTCTGCTGAAAAAAGGAGCCTCAACCAAGCAGATATGAAGCAGCAAAATGGTGGATTCAGCTAATTTATAAGAATTAGCTGGATCCCATGTGATTCTTTGTGGAAGCTCACCTCTATCAAAATAAGCTTTTCATCTTAATTGTTTGCAGTAGGCTCAGGCCTAGAAAAAATGGTAGGATAGAAAGAGCTTAGGATCCGTGTGCTTCCCCCAAACAATACTGTATTCAAATGAACCTAAGCAGAACAATGAAGTGAAAAGATGGTAAGGGAGCACCTGGCTACCTTGGACAAGTCTCTTGGATCAGGTCAGTTACCTCTGAGAGTCCTGAAGGAGTTTGCAGATGTAATCTCAGAGTCTTTCCGTGACCTTTGATAAATTTATTTATTTATTATTTATTTTATTAAATTTTTATACCGCCCGTCTCCTGCTGGATTCAGGGCAGTGAACAGCCAAGAATATAAAACATCCAATACAAAATTTAAAATTATTAAAAGAATTAAACAATTTTTGGCCCAGATTTAAAACATCCCAACTAAAATCCGTTACAATTAAAATATCTAAGGGGGGGGGGGTTATGCCAGCCCAGCTTGGTGAAATAGAAAAGTTTTGAGGGCACGGCAAAAAGCACGGAGATCTGGTATCCTACGTATCTCCGGGCAGGTCGTTCCAGAGGGCAGGTGCTGCCACAGAGAAGGCCCTCCCCCTGGGGGTCGCCAGCTGACATTGCCTGGCTGACGGCACCCTGAGGAGTCCCTCTCTGTGGGAGCGTACTGGCCGGTGGGAGGCTATCGGTGGCAGAAGGCGGTCCCGTAAGTACCCAGGCCCTGTGTCATGGAGCGCTTTAAAGGTGATAACCAACACCTTGAAGCGCACCCGGAAGACCACCAGGAGCCTATGCAGCTCGCGCAGGAGGGGTGTCACATGGGAGCGGCCCATCGCTCCCATAATCCCCCGTGCGGCTGCATTCTGCACCAGTTGGAGCCTCCAGGTGCTCCTCAAGGGGAGCCCTATGTAGAGAGCATTGCAGTAATCCAGGCAGGTAGTGATGAGAGCCTGAGTGACTGTGCGTAAGGAGTCCCGATCCAGAAAAGGACGCAACTGGTGAATCAGGCGAACCTGATGAAAAGCCCCCCTGGCCACGTCCGTCATATGCTGTTCTAAAGACAGCTGTGCATCCAGGAGGACGCCCAAGTTGCAAGCCCTCTCTGAGGGGGCCAATAACTCGCCCCCAATAGCCAGCGATGGCACCATCTGGCTATATCGGGACACCGGAAGCCACAGCCACTCGGTCTTGGAAGGGTTGAGTCGAAGCCTGTTTCTCCCCATTCAGACCAGCACGGCCTCCAGGCACCGGGACATCACTTCAAGGGCATCGTTGGGATGGCCTGGGGTGGAGATGTACAGCTGAGTATCATCAGTATATTGATGGAACTCCACCCCAAAACCACGGATGAGCTCACTCGGATGAGCTTCACATAAATGTTGAACAGAAGGGGTGAGAGGACCGACCCCTGTGGCACCCCACAAACAAGGCACCTCGGGGTCGACCTCTGCCCCCCTGCCAACACCGACTGCGACCGGTCAGAGAGATAGGAGGAGAACCACTGTAGGACGGTGCCCCCCACCCCCAACCCCTCTGACCGGTGCAGCATGATACCATGGTCGATGGTATCAAAAGCCGCTGAGAGATCTAACAGGACTAGGATAGAGGAACAACCCCTATCCCGAGCCCTCCAGAGATCATTCACCAATGCGACCAATGCCGTTTCCGTGCTGTGCCCAGGCCTGAAACCGGACTGGAGCGGATCTAGATAGACAGCTTCATCCAGGTACCGAGGAAGCTGTTGCGCACACTCTCAACAACCTTCGCCACAAATCAGGGAGCATAGACATAGTACCACAGGGTTGAAAAGAATAAATGTTGCTCCTTTCTTCAAAAAAGGGAGAATGTGAACCTGGTAACTACAAATCATTCAGCTTGATGTTGATACAAGGCAAATCACTGGAACAGGTTTTTAAACATTTGGTACGTGAGCATTTAAAGAAAATGCATTTTTTGCAGAAACCAGCATAGATTTATCAAATATATGTCCTGCAAAACCAACTTGATCTCCTTTCTTGATAGAGTGCTCAGTTTAGTTGACTATGAAAATACATTTGCATTCAGCAAAGTCTCCCATGAGATTCCAGAAGAGAAGATAACAGAATGTGAATTGAACCACACTGCCATTTCTATCCAAGGAATGAATGCTAATCGCTTGGTGTCAAATGTGTGTCAAGTGTTAAGTGGCACCCAAAGAGTTGCATTTTGGGCCCTCTCTTGTCTAATACATTTTTAAATCGCTTAGATAAAGGGTTAGAAAATATGATTATCAAATACACAAATAATGTGGAGACAATGGGGATAGAAAATATATGAGAGAACTGTGTCAAAATTCAGGATAAATTAGCTCATGAAAGCCTTGGTAGCACAGTGGTTAGAATGCAGTATTGCGGTCTGACTCTGCCAACTGCCATGACTTTGATCCTGACCAGCTCAAGGTTAACTTAGCCTTCCATCCTTCCAAGGTTGGTAAAATGAGGACCAAGATTGTTGGGGGCAAGATGCTGACTCTGTAAACTGCTTAGAGAGGGCTATAAAGCACTATCAGGCAGTATATAAGTCTAAGCCCTATTGCTATTGCTATTTTAGTAAAAGGTGCTAGTAGATGAACCCCTGATTTTTTTAAATGAGTTAGGAAGTTTGGGCCATGGTATGTTTGGCCTGACAGAAGATATAGTTCTAGAGAGATATGATAACTGTCATGTGAAAAATGGGACAGAGTTACTAAGAATTGTTCCATTAAACAAGTCAAAAATTTTGCATTTAGATTACAAAGAAGGACATTTTAGCGGGTCATCAGGAAAAATGTCTAATGTTACTTGTTGTTCAGCAATAGAATACACTGTTTCAGGACCAGTAGATTGTCTCTATGGAAGTATTTAAAGAGATGTTCATGACCATCTTTTAGGGTTACTATGGGCCTGGATTTCAAGAGCACGATTCCAAAGTTCCTTCCCATCCTGATACTGGTTCTATGAAACAGTAATCCTTTTTATTTAGAGTATGTCTAATAATGTTTGCCAACTTCTGTTAATGATAGGAGACAGTAACCTACAATTCCAACATCTTAATAAGATTTATGGCAGAAAAGAGGTAAAATTCAATATTGCTGATGATACCGTAACTAAAACTGGTGGCCATGTTTATTGGATTCGAGCTAAAGAGCAGGGTAATAAATATAATTATATGTATTTCTGTAAGTCAAAAACTATACTGAAGGCTGGCAGACACATTCCCTCCCCCCATAGCCTGAGTTTATCTTTCTTCCTTTAAATGTATAAATAATATAATCTTTTTAACCTTGTCATCTGCCTTATTGGATAGGCCCCATGATACTATATCTAATGATGTATATTTATTAATTAATCTCCTCTATTAAACTGAGTGCAGAATTATTATTCCGCAACAGATGCCTTGGGAAAAAAATGGTACTTAGTCCAATTCCAGAGAAGTACCTTTTGTGGCTGGTAATATTGAAGATCTTGAAGAGATTCAGAAGAATTAATTTGGTTATCCTCAGCGCTGCTAAATTTGTTTGGAAAGCGCTGCGGTTTTGACAAGTATCATTTCAACATGAGGAATTAATGTGACTGAATGTTACTAGCAAGTGGCATTGTTATGTAATAATTAATTACTGCCACTCGTTTGTCACAGAAATTCAGGTACATAATTTGGGGCAACACTTTTTGATCTTTATTTTGATTTGACAGCTTTTACCATCAATCACTTACATATTTTGTTTTCTCACAGAATCTTTATATTGTTAACTTTTAATACTTGGAAGCTGTAGCAACACACTCTTTTAAGATTAAAATGCTTCCTCAGAAATTAAGGGTAATAGTTTTCCAATAATAATCAACAAATTATTGGTAGATAAGAGAGCCAGTATTTGAGCTTTGAACTTGCATAATTTGCAGAGGAAGTTATTAGAAACTGGATTTAGTATTATTTCCCTAAGAATCAGTACGTCTTCTGAGGTTACTGTGCAAAAATAGAGCTGCATAATAACAAAAACTTAGTTGCCCTACAATTGTCAAATATTTGTTTGTAAAATATTATTGTGCTAGATTTTTTGATAAAATTGAAACATTAGGGTTTTTTTTTATACTAATCAAAGTTTCCTCAAGGCTCTAGGTAAATCAGGATAAAAGTGATCAACTTAATCACTGAGCTTTGTTTAAAAGTCTACTATAGTTCTAATGGATTTCTAATGCTCAAAGTGATTATCAAAAGAAGTCTGGCAATAGCTCATATATATTAGAGGGAATTCTGGAGTGAATGTGGTAAGATGAATGTACATGTAAGTGTCGTATTGGCTTGATCCAGGTGCTCAAGCATACAATCTGCAATCTAGGGTTCTTCTTTCATTATTTACATGGGCTGTACATAGAGTCATACATAGATGCAACAGTGCAGAACAAACACAAAAAACTGTGTAAGAAACACTAAAAGTGTCCTCTTTCCTTGACCATAGGATGTTCAGTGTGATCCCTTTGGTAACAGTTTTAGGAATTTAGTTCCATTGAAGTTGAATGAACTGAAACCCAGAATCCCACAGGGCATTGTAACATATTTTGGTAAAAGTTAGATTGCTTTTCTTCTACAGCTTTACTATTTAACATGGGATTTGGATAAGTAGGTTAATCAATCAGGACATTCATCTGTTCTTTTGTAGTCCTTTAATAGAATTTTAAAGTTTGTTTTAATAATTTATTATCTGTTGTTTAGATTTCAGAGTGGTAAGAGCAGTGGGTGGTAAAAATAATGAAGATGTCATTGGAACTCTCAATTATGCAGAAATTGTGCAGAAACATAGCGAATGAATAAAATCTTCCAGATAACAATCTATACTGCCAAATAAAGGAGGAGAAAATAAAAGCAAACACTCTTAGAAGGACCTTAGCCTTTATTTTACTTTTACTTTTTTAATATTTTTGTTTTTGCAATAATTATATGACTTTTATTCAAATTATTTTCATTGCTGTTCTCTGTAATGTCATATATAAAGTGACGTCTTTAAAAAAAATCCTTCTATCCGTTGGTGAAAATCTACTTTCTGTCTTTCGTGTCTTGACATTTATAATATTTCATTGGTGTGGGCAGATAGCTGGCAATTGCCTTGTTGTAGAGCAGCACCCATTGCTTCCACCAAACCCACTTCCTTCAACTAAAGAGCCCATGAAGCAGGTGCAGAAAACATCAATCAGGAATTCAGTTTGGGCACCATTGAAACAGGTGCACGAGGGCTCCTTGTTTCTACCAGATGACAGCCAGATTGCATCACTGGGAATGTTACACGCTGACAGTTTAAAAGAACAGTGCAATGCAGAGTTGGCCTCCTGGAGGTCCTTCTGTTCTTATTTTTGGTGATTGGAGGAACCGGAAAGCACGGAATAACAATTTGGAATAAGTTCATAAAGCATTTGCCCATTTTATAACAAGGGAGTCACAGTGGAAGACAAAAATTTACAGATCCCAGATTTGTTATTTAGCAGTAGCCAGTACTTTTTATTTACTAAGTAATATACCCAAGAATCATCTTAGAACTTAGAATAAAATATATTCTCACAAATGAAGGTGAATATACATGTCCCAGGATAATGAAGATAGGCTTCAGCACGAGTCCAAAATTTCAGAAGACAAAACCTCTGGTTCCGGTGACCCACCCAGATCGGATCCTGCAAAATATATTCTAATGGTTAAAGTGATAGCCAAAATGCTGAGTTTGTGAAGAGTATATATAGTATGTTTGTCTGTGTGAAATTATTGCAGCTGGATCATTTAAATTCCTCCTTTTATATTTTGCCTTACTATGTTAAGAAAGAGAAAGTGAGTGGAAGGGATGAGTCCTATTTACTGGGTGACATCAGTATCTGTCTCCACACCCCCTTTGGGATTTGTCATCTGAAGCTTATTGTACATTGCACTGTATTTTACTCTCAAGATTTGTCAAATTCACATGGTTATGTATTTCACTTGTGTAGCTCAAAGAAATAAAACAGGGTTTTTTTAAGCAGTATTGACTTGTTACTTATAGCAGGATTTTAAAAATCACATTCAAGTTTCTTCATTCAGTTCAAAGTATGCTTACCCTAGACTCCTTTCCTAGTTTAGGTCTTCTTATTTTGTAGATGTATGTCCATTAGCAATAAGTTCTGATCTCAATATGGTTCTAGTGATGTTTGGAACTCAGTAAAGTTGCTTTTGGATATTAAGTATGTTCATGGTCATGTAAAAAAAAGTCACCAAAATATTAGCTTGTTTCCTGCTTCATCAGCTAGCTTAGTTATCTCAATTGCTCAGTTTCTCCATAGGGAGAATAAAGGCAAAACAGACTGGTTTATGCATCAGGAAAGGCTTAAAGGGGAAAAAAAATATTTTCCGGGATTAATATTATTAGTCAGAACATGAAAGAAAGGAATTGGATTGTGTTTGGAAAGGAAGACTTTTCTGACAAGTGTGACCTACGTTTTTCTCTTGAGCTGCTGTCTTTGAAATTAAGGCTACCTTTAATGTTCATCAGGTGTGTCAACAGGGTGTTCAACTTCCTTTCAAGATAGGAAATTCAGTTTTGCAGTTCTAGCATCTAAGATTCACCAAATGAATTTATTCATAGTCTTTAGCAGTTGCAATCCAAGACTTCAAAAGGCACAAAAAGTTGAAAAAATATCATATTTTTATATTCCTACCATTAAAGGTATGGAAACTCAAAACATGGTTTATTTATTTTAACAGCTAAACAAAAAGAACCAGAATTTTGGTTTTTGAAGTTAAAAATGCAGCTTTGCTTCAGCCTTGTGCTGTTGAAATTTTGATTGTGTTCTTGTTCTCTCTCTCTCTCTCTCTCTCTCTCTCTCTCTCTCTCTCTCTCTCTCTATATATATATATATATATATATATATATATATATATATATATATATGGGTAGTTGTTTAATTTAAGATAATGATGGCTACAGAATACAATAGTTTAGGTGAGCTAGTAGGAAACACTTTAGAAAACTTTAGAAAAAGAAGCAACATGGTTGTGTGATCCCAAACTGCCCTCACAGCCTTGCTCATTAGTTCCCATCTTTATTGACTTTATAATCCCTATAGATTGATAATAGCCATATGAAAAGACAGAACTATTTTTCCCCTCATACAATTACATTGTGGAGAAAAAGAGCTTAGAGACAGTGAGAAACCCACACCTTGTAGAGAACAAGGTGGATATAAATTGTGAAGAACATAAGGAATTGTACCATACTAATGTTTTACTTAAATCCATAACAATAATATAAATAAATAGAAAAAGTTTACCACACAAACAAGCCAGTGATGCTTTTCCCCTCCATTAGACTGTGTTAATAGTTTCATATTTCAATCCTTGGTTTCTTCCTTCTGCGATTTTGAATCCGTACCCATTTTCTGGCCTTGAGGGGTTCTGCTACCTGTCACTTATTTGCAAAATTGCCTTTTCTGCAGTTCTTATGTAATCAACTTCCACTCCTCACATCAAACTATTATTTTAAACACTAGCTATACATTGCATAGTTCTTTAATGTTTAGACATGGTGCCATCCCCCCCCCCCCACCTTTATTGGGGATTTTCACTTAGAAGTCTTGAATCAAACCCCACAGATGGTAACTTTCCATTAGCTGCAGCCAGTTGGGCTGCAGTAAAATCTGCTTTGGTAGCTCATGGTGATTTGAATTAAAAGCAGTCCTCAGTGACTTTTGCAGGATATAATGGGAAGGATGGGAATAGGATAGGCAGTCCTATTTTTCCTGATGTGGATAATATTTTACCCTTTGTTTCCAGATGATTGCTCTTGGTACTTGTTAATCAGGTAGGTCAAGTTGTCATCCTAAAGTTGATAGAATCTGAACAGATTTTTTATCTAAATGGATCAAAATATATATTCCTTCTTGCAAATATTAAACTGGGCTATGATAAAATCCTTCCTTTAAAGCAATCCGTAATAACCAAATAAAGTGAAAAGGTTTGTCTGTGTTATCTTTGGCAGAGGTTCATGGCCAACCGTCACAACTGCGGTCATAACAAGAGAAGGAGGAGGAGGCCTCTGTATCAAGGAGGTTAAAAGGTTTTGTGTAACTTTTTTTATTGTTTAATATCTTTAGCTCTGTTTCTCAGTACTACAGAGTTTGGAATGTTTTGTTTAAAGAACACGATTTAACTTGATGTTCTCATCTTTTGCTCTGAATAGCATTTTTTTGAAGTAATTCCACATAATTTATATTAAGATAATAATGTTCCAAAACTATATTTCAAATTTAAAAACATGCGAGACTACCCACAAAAACAAAAACCAAACACCAGATGTTCTTACAAGTTACCTAATCACTGTATGATTATCCAGCTCTTTGTAGGATATATTCTACTTTGGTAACATTGTCACAGCCTCGGTTCATGTCTGTTATCTTTAATATTTTACTCACCAATTTCTTCCAGGATCTATTCCATCCAGTATTCAGCTAGTGGTAATGGAGGGGGGCGGAAAAGAACCTATATCCGTGATGGCGAACCTATGGCACGTGTGCCACAGGTGGCACATGTAGCCATATCAGTGGGCATGCCAGCTCAGCTCTGGCGTGCATGTGCGCGCTGGCCAGCTGATTTTTGGGCCTTCTGGGCCCACCAGAAGTAGGGAAACAGGCTGTTTCCTGCCTCCGGAGGGCCTGGGGGAGGGGAGCCCGTTTTTCTTTCTCACCTGGCTCCAGATCCTCTCTATGCATCTGGGGAGGGCGAAAACAGCCTTCCCCACTCTCTCCAAGGCCCTCCAGAGGCCTGAAATGGCCCATTTCCCAACTCCCGGTGGGACAGGAAGTGATGTTTTTTGCTTTCCCCAACCTCCAGAGACTCCTAAAGAGGCCTACCTGGCCATTGCGTGCCAGGAGCGGGGGGGTGGGTGGGTGGGTTGCGCGTGCATGTGCAGGGTGAGGCGCATAGAATTATGGATGTGGGCACACACACAAGTGAACCTCCACCACCACCCCTCCTGGCATGCGATGGCAAAAAAGTTAGCCATCACTGACCTATATGCTTTAAGATAAAGAAAAGAGAATGTGACCCATAGGTTGAAGAAGATAATTATGATCTATTTATGTGTGTATCCCTGTGAACAAATGGGCTTAAAGAGTATTTCTTGATCCACCTATATTAAGTGATAAAAAGATGCTTCATTGATATTCAATTAAACTCATAAATGTAGTTTTACTTATGAAACTTGGATTCAATACATGTTGATAATTGTAATGAATTTAAAAGGAAACCTTAAAGTGAAAAGTTAAATTAGGAAAAACACATGTTAATTATAAGAATCTCATAGGAAATTTAATTTCAAAATGGACACAACAAAAACAGCAGCAGTGCTGGTAGTCCATGATGATAAGTACATTACAAACTTGATAGAAAATGTATACTGAATCAATCAAAGCACAAATAAGGTTGTGGTTGCACCATTAAAAAGAGGGAATTAAATACAGGGGAAAATCCTATAAAAATGGAATTATTTTGTTGTTTACCATATCATTACTTCAGTATGAGTTGTGTGCTTATATGTTAAAAAACAAAGTTTTGAATATACTATGTCAGTTATTTTCTTTTTAAAGCTCCCTCTAAATTATTAAGTAGATGGGGGCATTTTTAAAAATGTATACACTTCTTTGTAATCTTGGTTAAACAATAACAATTCATAAAAGTCATAATCTTAAAACTCCCCTCATACATGTTGTTCATGGAGGTCTCTGTGAAGCTCATTATACTTATTTGTTACATTTATGTCTCATGCCTTGTTTAGGGTCAACTTGTCTCATTTTATTCTCACAACAGTGAAATCAAGTAGATAAAGCAGTGAGTTTGTAACTGACCCAAACTCACCAAAACAGCTTCATGCTTGACAGAATATTTGAATCTTTGTGCCTCCAGCTGGCTTCTCCCCTTTATTGGCTTTAAGACCCCTTCTCATGTTGGGCTAGAAGAAAGGCTGTACCTACAGTAATATACTATTAGAGAGTGCAGAAATGAAAGATAAGTGCCAGGGGAACCTATATAAGATTAGGATTAGGAAGTGGGTTTACCACTTTTGCCCAAGCTGATAGATATGTCCTTACCTATAAATATCCTTTAAGTGTAACAGAAAAGCAACCTTTCTTTCTGATATGATACCTATGCACAGTGGATATAAAAAGTTACACAACCCCATTAAAACGTCAGCTTTTTAGATATAAAAAAATCACACCAAGATAAATCACTTCAGAACTTTTTCCACCTTTAATATAACATGTAAGCTGTACAATTGAAAAAACAAACTGAATTTCTTTTGTTGAATTTTAGGGGGAAAGTAACAATAAAAAATAGAGTAAGGTGGCTGCATAAAGATGCACACCCTTAAAGTAATACCTTGTTGAAGCACCTTTTGATTTTATGACTCAGTCTTTCGGGGTAGCAGTCTATCAGCATGGCACATCTTGTGGGAGTGGGAATCTTTGTTCACTCTTCTTTGCAAAAGTGCTCCAAATCTGTCAGACTACAAAGGCATCTTCTGTGCACAGCCTACTTCCCACAGATTTTCCATTGGGTTTGGGTCTGGGCTCTGGTTGGGCCATTCCAAAACATTGATCTTCTGGTGAAGCCAATCTTTCCTTGATTTGGAGATATGCTTTGGGTTGTTGTCATGTTGAAAGGTGAAAATCTTCAATATTTTAGCAGAGGCCTGAAGGTTTTGTGCCAAAATTGACCAATATTTGGAACTGTTCATGAATCCCCAGTTCCAGCTGAAGAAAAGCAGCCCCAAAGCAAATGTTTCCACCAACATGCTTTATTGTGGGTATGGTGTGCTTTTGGTAATGCAAGTGTTTTTGCGCTAAACATTCTTTTTGGAATTAAGGCCAAAAAGTTAAAGTCTGGCTCTCATCAGACCATAGCACTCTTTCTCACATGCTTTTGTCAGACTTGATGTAGGTCAGTGGTGAAATCCAAATTTTTTAACTGCCAGTTCTGTGGGCGTGGCTTGGTGGGCATGGCATGGCTTGGTGGGCGTGACTTGGTGGGCATGGCAGGGAAAGGATACTGCAAAAATCTCAATTCCCACCCCACGCCAGGGAAAGGATATTGAAAAATCTCCATTCCCACCCCACTCTGGGGCCAGCCAGAGGTGGTATTTGCCGCTTTTCCAAACTACTCAAAATTTCCGCTACTGGTTCTCCGAACTGCTCAAAATTTCCGCTACCGGTTCTCCAGAACCTGTCAGAACCTGCTGGATTTCACCCCTGATGTAGGCTTTTGCAAACTTTAGCCAGGCTTGAATGTTTTTCTTTGTAAGAAAAGGCTTCCATCTTGCCATCCTACCCCACAGCCCAGATATATTAAGGATACAGGGGATATTGGTCACATGTAGTACACAACCAGTACTTAGCAGAAATTCCTTCAACTCCTTTAATGTTCCTCTAGGATTCTTTGCAGCCTCTCAGACCAGTTTTCTCAGCACTGCTCGTGCTGCCCAGTCCCCCTCTCCCCTCGTCAGCAAGGCTGGATATTGCATCTGTTCTGTAATATAAAGTAGTCAATTTTTATAGCGGTTATTTCTTAGCAGTTTTCCACAGAATATCTTTGGGCAGTCAGAACAATTTACATGATTAATCCCAAAGTGAATTAGCACAATTAGGTTGTCAGCTTTAGCTAGACGTGAAGCCAAAATGTTATAACATAAAAGGCAAAAAGAAAAATAATAAAGTGATAACTGAGTGCATATATTATTATTTTTTCTTTTTCGTTTAAAGCCACCTGAAGACTTTAACTAGATGAATAGCAAAAACTCCATATGGTTTCCGTTCTTTTTGGGTGATAACGCACAGAAAGCAAATCTACTTTTAGCACTGGCTTCTGTTAGACTCTTTGTGAGTGTGTCTGAGAAGGTTTCCTGTCTGCTTGCTGATAGGAAATGTTAGTAAAACAGACAGGTTGACTGACATTTCTTACGTATTGGTAACATTTGCAAACTGGCAGAGAGAAGACCCATTTTTATGCAATACTTAAGCATGAACAGATTCCTTATAACAGAGGGAAAATTCATCATCATTGTCCTTTGAGAAACAAAATGAACAACACTTCAGATTTGCTCATACAGTAGTCTGATTCCGAACTCGCAGAGAGCTGTCTGGTGTTTTTTGCAAAAGTATTAATTTAAAAAGTTATATCCAGCTTCCAGGAGTCTCACCTATACCCTTATATTTTTACACTTATACACATGTAAACTATTCACAATATCACACCGAGAAACCAATATTTTAAGACTATGCAGATGAAAATGGAGTCAGCTTTTAATAGAAGGTAAAATTTCCTTTGAATTAAATGTGATTTCTGCTGAGTTCATAGATATGTGTGCATCTTCTTGATCAGAAATAAGTTTCCCGTCACCACTTTTGAAGATCATTTTAGATTTCTCAATTCAATCTGTAGTATGGGAATCTCCTGGTAATCTCCCAGGAGTTCCAACCATCTTTAGTGGGTGGGTCAATTGTTGAATTCATCGATGTTCAAGCTTGAAATATTGTTCAATTCCAGAAGTTGGAATTGTTGTAAGCCGCCCAGAATCCCTTGGGAGTTGGGCGGCATAGAAATGCGACAAAATAAATAAATAAATAAATAAGTGTGTTTTATTCATTTTTATTGAACAACTACCCCCTAACCCATTACCTCATGCTCACATAGAGAGAAATTGAATGACTGCTACAGATAGAATAAATTGTTCTGGACATTGCTCAAGTCTGAATCCATGATGAGCAATCATATTGTTCTGGTATTAACATAGTGTCTGGCAGGCTCAAGCCATGTCTATTCTACAAAATAACCAGGTGATATTGTGCCCTACAATGCATGGAACCTAAATTTGCATGACAATGTATTTATCCATGTATTATCATTGTTTATTGAAAACTAATTCCTGGTTTTGCATATTACACTGTATAATAAACTAACCACATGGAGTGCATTTGCATAATATTCTAGTCTTAAATGAGATTATTTAATCTCTGCTCTCCTATTTTGAGCACATTTGTTCTTTGACTTCTGTTTAACATGGAAGAGTTTTTCCTCTAATGCAAGGCTGTCAAACTCCAGGCCCATGGGCCAGATGCATCACATGCTGGCCACGCCCACCCCCATTTTAGCGAAGGGGGAAAAAGTCCCGATACGTCATGTGATGCCACCATGACGATGTGAGTTGGACACCCCTGCTCTGATGCTTCTAGATGTAATGGGCATCATCTCTTAGAATTTCAAAGCAGAGTTACTATTGTCTGTCTTTAATTGGGAAAGGATGACATAGATTTTTATGGCCAAGTTCCTTAATTTAAAGAATAAATGAGAAAGCATTATAGAAAATAAGATAAGAAATATGTGCCATATAAATTAAAGTTTATATAATGTTATAGATGATATGGGGTTTTCTCATCTGGTACTTTATGTTTTTGTGTGTGTGTGTGTGTGTTTGGGGAAGTGCAGTTTTACTTAAACTGAATAGTAGACCAAGAAATGTGTTGCTAAAGCACAAGCAAATTGTAGACAATTAATGTGAATAATGTGAGTTGAGCAGAAAAGAAAAAAAGGAATGAAGTAACCATTTTTTTCTGATCCCCAAATATGGTAATCTAAATGACAGATTTTTTTAAAATCTTAATTTATAACATAAATAGAACATGACAAAGAATACCTAATATACAGAAAGGTGCAGTAAGGTCTAGTTTGGGTTCCTAAATTCTGCTGTAAAGTCTATTTAAAGCTGTTTTCAAAGGAAAACATTTCCGGCTGCTTAATTATTTGGGATTATATGTCTCTATCTGGATTTAGGTAAATGGGATTATAGTTTTTAAATTGTTATTATTTTAATTGTTTTTCATACATTTGTACATAACTTTCTTGAACCATGTTTGCTTTTGTGTAAATATCTTACAATTTGGGGGGTGCCTATCAGTTATTTTTAATCTTGACAATATAATTCCAACTATCACCTTAATTAAAGAAATCTGTGTAAAGGCAACATGTAATAATAAATTGGCGTGTGTGTGTGTGTGTGCCATCACTGTTTTATCAGTCTCTGATTCACATGACAATTAGCAAGACATTACCAAATTTATTACAAGCAGCTCTGAATATAAAATATCAATAACACATCACTTAAATGCTCACCCTTCTGGATATAGAAACTACTTCCCTAGTATAAGTGTTTTCCTCTGGACAAGTCATGTGATTAGTAAGGGTTTGATACAATAGGTGTGGCTGATAAGGGATTCTGTATTAATATAATCAACACTCATTTAACAAAAGGCCATCCAGGAAGCATCCCTAGGAAACATATGCCAGAACTATTGTCAAAGGCTACTCGATGGCCTGCAGCAAACTGGCAGGAAGGACTGGTGCAAGGAAGGCCATCAGAGCCCTCTGTGCTTTTGAAGCCAAATGCTGAATCAAAATTATATTTATATGACTAGAACAGTATGTTGGTGGTGTCAGCAACATTAATATTACGCTCTTAGTGTTGCTTTAGGATTCTATATGGTCTGTGTTGTTTATTTTGGCTGCTGTTTAACAGAAAGTGTGCCAGAAGAACAGGAAAAAACAAACAAACATCTGAGATGTTTATGAAATCACTGAAGGCCCTGGACAGCTCATTATTTCTCTTTGAGGGAGAAATCTGTGATGCACATTAGGATATCTGTCACTGGTATAATGAGGTTTTCTTCCCTGGCATTCTGAAGAACTGCCATTCCATCCTCGGTGGGTAGGGAGGGTAAGAGTGTTTAAAGTACTGTTATGACTAAACAGTATAGATTTAAAGGGAGACATAACTTGTGCTTTGTTACTCTTGTAAAGTTATAAGAATCAGGATTATTTGAATTTTAAATTGGGTGGTTATTGTCACATCAGTTAAATATTTCAGGTTGTTCCAGAATTATCAGAAGGTGAAAATTCAGAACTACTTAGAAATAAACAGTTTGGCAAAGTTACATGGCATTTTCAGAATCCTTTGAAAAAATGTAAATGTGAATTTTAAAAACAGAAACAACAGTATTGTGTCCCCTACCCCCCCAAATTGAAAGTTAGTGTTTGTTCGATTTTATGGTGGATGTGAAAGCTATAGGGCTATCTGTCCAACTTTTGCTCTATGTAATCTGAAGAGAAGCTGTAGTTTGAGCTATAGGGTTAATCTTTCAATGAAGTATTATCATAGTTGATTTGCAGAAGAAAATCTTTCTCATTATTTGACTACTGCTTAGAGATTTAAAAAAACCAAGAAAAAAATACCCCAAGTATTTTAAGAGCTAACAGATAAGGTCAATTTTCATCCAGAATGCTATTTTATTTCTGGATTTCTGTTGTTCTTATCTTTTTTTCAAGATGTAATCTTAATTTATGGCAGATTCTATCATAAGCCTTTCTGAAAAAAGAAGGCCAATACCTACTTTTCTGAATCAGGGAGTCCTTTTTCTCTTTCATCCTTGTAGTTAAGTTAGGGAAGGGCCCTCACAGTTCTGGGGAGAGGATGGGCATCTGTGCTTCTAACGTCCTATAGCCATCTTTCACTGAAATATGAGTTTTCAGCTTATTTGTAAAAATTTCAAACTTGATGCTTGCTGTAAACTCTTGAATTTATCTAGGAAATAATGCTGTCCTTTCTGACAGTATGATTGTGTCCATTTTTGCTGAGTATTTCTGAAGTGAAGTTACAGTTTTCTCTAGGAAACATTTATCTTGAACTCTGTCTTTAATCACTGATAAAACAATGATCTCATTTGGTTATGCCAGTTTTGCAAACTTGAGCAAAGCAGCTGAGCCTTTGTGGAGCTACAGGTAATCTAGCATAATATAACTGTCAATATGATTTGGGTTTTCTATGCATTCCTGTTTAGTCTAGCATCAGCCAGAAGAAACTCCTTTCAGGAATTTAATTAAAAACAGTGTTTAGTTGTATTGCTTGGTGTACATACATTTCTATGAAAATTCCGGTTCCCAAGCAGAAAAGGTATTTCATTGTTATGACATTATGCATGACAGAACTGTGTTTATTTAATCATGTAATTTATTGGCCAGACTAGTTGCTACTGGCAAAACTTTAGGGAAGGAATTCTTAGACTTGCTGGATCTTTATATGTATAAAATTGAATTCAGATCACAAAAACCTCTACAAATCAATGTTTGAGCTGATATCTTACATTTTTCTTCAGATAATACACCGATAAATGTACATTGATTGCTATCCCCTAAATTGTTGTGGGAAGAAATAGCCATCTGGTTCAGTTCCAGGCCGGGAGAAATACATTGGAAACATGGAGGCTGATTGGAAAGATGGTTTAATGATGAACAGAACCACCAAGCACATGTTTCTGGTTCAGCTGACCATATGGAGTCTCAACTCCATATGGTGGGGGGATTTTATACCTTCTTTAAGCTTTGCATTTGAGCTTCCTATTCCTGTGCAAGAACATGTATTCTATTGGCTGTTGTCAAACTCCCATGGGGCCATGTAGGGGTTATGCAGGGGTCATAGCTGGCTCTATAGACAAAGTACAAATCATAGGTGTTTGTCTGAACTAAGTTTGGTTGAGGTTTGGACTAATGAGGATGATGCAATAATTCCTATCGCGGCTTAACGGCTTTCATCCTGTTTTGGCTCTTGAGTGAGGGTATTTGCTTATGAATAAAGCTATCTAGTTCTCAATAAGCTCTTTATCTCTTAAGTGCTGACATCTGCTGTGGGCTATTAAGGAAGGTGGGGGTTGCTTTCTGCTTCTGAAAAACATGTTTCTCCATTTCTCCCTTTGGAAAATATAATAATCTGCCTTTTTAAATATTTCCTAAAATATTTTATTCTTCTAGGAGAGGGGTGGGTGCTAACCTTCTACATTGTATTACCATTTTATGCATCTTATTGTAAAAATCAAATGGTCTTTGGGCATTTTTTTCATTTTGGAGTAAGAACCACAGTAAGCGGTTGGCTTTCTTGTGTCAAAAGAAAAGCTAAAGCTGGATATAATATGGAAAAATACACGTGTTGCCGAGTTCTAGACACATAAAAAATGAAACCATTAGTACCACTATTACTATTACGTTCTCTTTCTGCTTTTGTTGTCACTATAAAACAATCTACTCAGTTATTTCCACTGATAGACTATATGCCTTGTAAGCAGCTGATTTTTCTTTCCTGGTATCACCAGAATAAATTCTATTTAAAACAAAAAAACAACAGCCATATTTTCTGCGAGTTCATCACATTCTTGATACTAACTTCAGTATGGAGGATTGCTTGTACATTCATTCTGTGAGAGATAATACATGCCTCGCCAGCTCATTGGGTATTCTTTTTATATGTGAAAAAGAAAATATCCATCCCCCAAAAAGATATGTGTGAACTCTGTGGCTCCTTACCCCATCAAAGAAGACTTTGCTTGTTAACAGTGTATACTGTATATTGTAGAATCATCTTGAATCAGCTTTTCACTCACATTCTGGAACAAGGACAATGCCCGTATGTAGTACAGAAATGCTCTGTTGTGGGGTGTATTTAATTTAGGGTCTTGAGAAAAAGACCTCTGGCATCTGAATTTGGAAAAGGTGGAGGTGGCTCTTAAGTGTAGAGCTTCCTCATTCATTTTCCTCCCCAAGATATGTGCATTTTGTTTAGTACAGCAAGTAAGAATACTGCCAAAATCTCCTTCAGCCTTACATGGATTATTTTGGTCTTTACAGTCTTGAAGAATTATGCAGTAAACATGTAAAGACTTGCGATTACCATGCATATCTGTGATGTAGAAATTACTTTTCTGTCAAAGTGAAAGAGGTTTTTTTGCCCTTAGTAAATGGAAATGCACATGACCATTAAATGTATATCAATTCATCAAAGTTAACAATACTGAAAAGACTCTAAATCACTCTATGAATAAAAATGATTGTAGATTAGAATGTCCTTTTCAACTAGTGAAAAATTATTTCCAGATTCTAAGCTGTAATTTCTGAAGCTGTTTCAGGAATCCACCATGACCTGAAGCCAATTCTTCCTATATGTGAGAAATACCAGTGGAATAATGCCAAAAGCTTTATGTGCATATGATTACACAGATGTGTTAAATATCCTCTTGACCTTGATAAAATGTAGTACCTTTAGGTGCCTCACCTAAAGGTACTTTTCTACTAATAACATTTCTTTTTTTGAAGAAATGTCTTGTTACTATTGCAACAGTAGTAAAGCAGTAAAACTTTTTGGAGTGTAAAGGGAAAATATTATACAAAGTAAACAAGGATTATTGAACCTATATAATTATTTAAAGAATCAACCCAACCAAAACAACAACAACAATGTTTAAAGTTGGACACTTCATTTACTAACAATATCTGCAATCTAGCTTGTCAATGAGCATTGCAACAAGAGAGTGAAGTTGTAAACTCATATCATTAGTGTAACTATACAAAGGACCTAGGTCATTTTTAATTCTGAAAAAAACATGTTTAACTTTGTAATACAGGTTTAAAATATTTGAATGGGATGTGGAAAACAGATGTAGAACCTCAGAAGAGGTTTTAAAAAAACTTTTCTCTTTCAAGACCTTGCTACTCTTCAGTCCATCTCTTCCTAGTTGTTCGCATGTTCTGACTATTCATTGCATAAATCAGCAAATGAATATTTAATTATAACTATTAATAAGAGAAAAGCTTTTGAAAGAGCTTGATCAAGATGATCAAATGTCAGTAAAAAGCATTGCCGGGTAACTACTTGAGGCTGGAAAAGCAAACCACCTCCTGTTGTTTTGAGAGCCTGCTTGTTGGTAGAAGAGATGTTTCCTTTGATCTTTTGTTTAAGGAAAAACTTGTATAAATTTTCCCCACCCACACAGTTTTCCTTTTTAGTGGAACTCTGTCCTCCACAACCCTATTTTTAAAAGAGAAAAGCTATCTGTATTTATAGTGAAGCTAGTTTTCTGGTTTATTTCTGCTTTGATGATACGGATTGCCCCATCCCACACCTTTTAAAGCTGAGGTAGCCATCTCAGAGGTTTTCGTTTTCCAAAGGAAAACAAATTATAAGAACAGTTTATGAAAACTGCCGTTGGTTTTTCAAGAAAGAGAAAAAAAGACCATTCCGCATGATTTGCAGCATGCTTTTATTCTCTGCATCCTGTGCAATCTTAGGTGGCTCTTTGTATATCATTATTTACAGCAGCCACCACAGACAGGCCTAGCTGGAAGTCCTATTGAACACAGTAGAATGTATGGTACTTCTGGGAGACATGTGTAACAACACCTCTTTGGGTATGTTTAAATATTTGAAAATGAGTAAACCTTTTTTTAAAAATAAAAGCGATGCTTTAGAGTCTATGGCACAATACTTGTGTTCTATGAAAAGCCCTAGTTTTAATTTGTTCTCTTTATTACACTTTTTATTCCTGAAATGTAAATATTAGGATTAGTCCATTTTATTTGTTGCAATTTATACTTATCTAATGCGCCCAAATAAACAACGTAGAATTAGAATTTTCTTTACAATAGATCTTTGCTTTGTCTCTACAAGTCTTGTATTGGCATGAGGAATCTTTGAGAATGTGGGTGACTAAAGTGACAGAAGTATAATACTGAAATCTGATTTATTAGTTTCTACTAACCCTCATATTCACGGTTCAGCAAAGAATGTATATATCATGACATTTTTCTTTGAAAGGATATTGTGGGGAAGTAGTTATATTCTAGATGGAATTTTTAAAATATGTCTTCCGTTTTTATTATATGGTGTGGCATGGCATAGCAAAGCATACCATAGCACTCTGTGTAAACCAGATTATAGTTTTATATTAACACTTTAATGCTGTTGGACAAGAATATGAAAAGCAGAAAAATAATTTTGGATTCTACTGTTTCATCATAACATAATGTAAAATCCTGTGTAATTTCATTTCTTTTCATATAATTTCATATGAAATATTTATAGTCTTTAAAAACATTAAAATCAATGTTGATCTGTGTATTAGTCCATCTATATATTGATGGAGTGTTAATGATATCCCTTAATTAACTCTGGTTTGTTTACAATTTATTTCTTTGTTTATAATGGTTCTTCTAGACTATTTTATGCATCAGCAACAAACATCACATTCCCTGCATGCAAGGATAAGTGTAATGTTGATGATAAAAGACTTGACACAGTTGGATGGTGTATGATTGCAAACCTCAGCCTTTTTAATGTTATAAACATTTTATAATAATCGGATTAAATTACACAGTTTAGAAAGAGGGACAGTGATGCAGTTGGTTTCTGAATAGAGCTGATTGACTTCCTTCATTTGCATCCTTTACCTTCCTTTGCTTTTTGTTCAATACATTGTCCACCATTTATGAACCTGGAACCATTGCTAGGCCCAGCACCTTTTCCCCTATGCATTTATGTGCTTTGGCATGTGCCAGAGTTTCTGATTAGGAAAAGGTAACGGTAAAGGTTTCCTCTGTCCAATCACATCTGACTCTAGGGGTGGTGCTTATCTCCGTTTCTTAGCTATATGAATCAGCATTATTCAAAGATACTTCCGTAATCATGTGGCCATCATGACTATGTGCCAAGGCACATGGAATGCTGTTACCTTCCCACCGAAGTGGTACCAATTTATCTACTCACGTTTGTATGCTTTCAAACAGCTACATGGGCAGGAGCTGAGGCAAGGATGGGAGCTTACCCCGTCACACGGCACTTGGGTCTTGAACCCAGGCTGTCAGGTTTCCAGCTGACAAGCTCAGCATCTTTAACTGCTGAGCCATCACACCCCCTTCTGATTAGGAAGTGCCAGCTAAAAGAACGGTATAATTAGAATAAGAAGCCAGGTCTGAAATCTAATGCACGTGAAATAAGGGTTCAGATGTAAAAGAGAGATCTGGCTAAACATAAGGCATATAGTGTAGTACATTTATATTGTCTATTTCCTCCAAGGATGTCATGATGTATATGCCAGCTCATTCCTCCATGTTACTTACAAGGAACAGGCAGATGAATGAATACAAATCTTTTTCTGGAGATTTTGTTGTTGACTGTCTTCAGGATATCAGCAAGTTTCTGAAATTGTATTGACAAAGACCTGTGACCAGAACAAATGTCTAAAGCTGACATTATAATTTACAACGTTACTTACATTTTTGTACATTTTGTTTTATAATGCTTTATATTATACTGTGCTTTTACTTTGTGAAGCTACACAGAATCATTTGGGACTTAAGAAGCCTAGAAATGCAACAAATAAATTCATCAAATAAGGTACCACAGGCAAGGTCATGTTTTAGTAATATGGGAAATATATGCATATAAATATATATTAACTAGAATGAGAAAGCCTTTTTCTAATGCCATTCACCTGTCAAGAACATATACATAACTGCCTCCTAATACAAACTACTTCCTTTTACCTTTATTAATTGTGTAGCACAGTACAAAATAAAATATTGGCTTCCAAGAAAACTCCGTGGTGTCTACTACCAAATGTATATTGATTGTGCCTAATGGAATCTTCCTCGGATTGTTGTTGATCGAGCGTGCTATGTATTCAAGGAACATAACACATTAGCCAGTCAGGGTCTGTTTTATTTCTAAAGGTTATTGTCTGGCAAGCAGCTTACGTTTTATGAACAGGAATATATTACTTCTGTAGATATAAAACTTTTGCAACGCTTCAGCTGCATGGGCAATTGAGTCATTCAAAGCAAAGCCAAACAAGAGCTGGACTCAGTTGAAGACATTTCTGAACATTCTTAGAAAAATATTGGGAATCATTGTCATTCAATTAGCAATTTCTTCTTGTATCTATTATCTAAATAGGGAGGTCCAAGTCTCTGGAGAGGTACATATTTTTCATATATGTTTGAGCCTCTTGAAATGCTTAATAGATGTGGTATGCAGTGCCAACAACATTTCTTAAGGCTTATTTGATATGTGATGTTAATTACTGGCTAAAAGAGTGAAAAAAGCATGTGCCATTCTACAGTGCACTCACCCAGCCACTTACAGTTCTTTTACTTTACTTGCAAGAGAGAGAGAGAGAGAGAGAGAGAGAGAGAGAGAGAGAGAGAGAGAGAGAGAGAGAGAGAAGCAATGGTAAAGGAGAATGTAGCTCAGGGTTGAAATGAAGGTTGGTGCTCTCTGAGCTTGGTTGTTTTCTTGCATTTCATTCAGTGGTAGATTTCTACTGGTTCGCCCCAATTCGGGCGAACCATTAGCAGCGACGGCAGGAGGCTCTGCCCACCTGCCCGGACATCATCACGGACACTTTGTGCATGCACAGAAGGTTCTGCACATGTGCAGAAGTGCCACGCGTGAAGCAAGTGTGCGCGCACACACACTCACAGTTCTGACCCGGTAGTGAAGGTAAGTTAAACCCACTATTGATTTCATTACCCAAACTAGGTAACATCATTAATGCTAGTAGGGAGTGGGGTTTGCTCTCAATTTATATTCTAGTGGCTTGCCCTGTCAGTGTTGGTGGAGTGGTCTTGGGGGGCGGGATTATTGGTCTGGTGGCTGTTGGCTTGTTTGGCAGTTCTTTGATAGGACTATTGTTCACTTCTTGATTGTTGACTTAATGTTAATCTTGGCGTTAATCTATGCTCATCTGGATGTTGATTGCTGGTGGGGAAGTGTTTTGGTCTTTTTCTCTCCCTTTTTGACTTGTTGATTGTCTCTTTTGCACAGTATGTAGAAGTTGTTTATGTCTATGTGTCTATTGACAGTCGATTTGCCAGAGTGCCAGGCTTCCAGGAATTCTCTAGCGTTGTTTGGACTTGGCCTGGTCTAGGATGGTCACAGCTTCCCACTTAAAACTATAGTTGAATCTGTCCATATGTTGTGAAATAAAAGAGCTTTCATCATGTGTTCCGACTGCTAATTGGTGTTCATGGATGCGTTCTGCCAATCTTTGTCTGTCCTTCATAATGGCCGTTGCAGTCTTTTTTTTTTTTAATATACTTTATTAAATTTTGTCATTATAAAAGAAAATGTACAATCTCTATGTCCTTCAGAGGTACAGTGTTTATACAATTTACAGAATCATACGTTAAGTAAACTTCATCTTTATCTATTCAATATTCTATACAATATAGCTCGTATTTCGAGTGCATAACAAGTCATATCCTGAAATCATGTTTTTGTTTTATTCTTCAACCAATTGTACCAATTTCCCCATACTTCATAATATTTAGATTTCTCCTCATTATTTATCTCACTCGTCAATTTTGCCATTTCTGCGCACTCTAGGATTTGGTTTATTAGTATTTCTTCTGAGGGTATGGATTTATTTTTCCAGTATTTTGCGAAAGCTAATCTAGCCGCAGTTGTAATCTGGATTATGAGTTGAGTTTTGTTGTTGTTAAAGCCGTCTCCGGTTATACCCAGGAGGAAGATTTCTGGAGATAGAACTATCTCCTGTCCCGTTATTTCACAAAGCCAATATCGAATTTTTGACCAGAACTTTTTGGTCTCTGGACAGGTCCACCATAGATGATAGAAGGTGCCGACCGTTTTTCCACATTTCCAACACGTAGCTGAGAAATTGGGAAACATTTTCGCTAACCTAGCTGGTGTTAAATACCACCTGTGTAACATTTTATAATGGTTTTCTCTAAATGTTGCCGATTTTGTCATTTTATAGTTCCTATTCCAGGCCATCTCCCAGTCATTAAAATTTAGTCTATATCCCAGGTTTTTTCCCCAAATATTTAGCTGTTTTTTTGCTATGGTCTCTGCCCTATCCTCATCTAATAAAAAGTTATATATTTTTGCTAACATTTTCTTGTCTATTCCCCAAATAATTTTATCAAAATTTCCATATTTAGCTTCTATACCAAATTTGTCTCTATCTTTTTGGAATCTTGAATTAATCTGCAGATAATTCCACCAATCCAAGTTGAAACCCTGGTCCCTCAATAAATCCAAAGGTTTGAGCTTCCCCTTTTCATCAAGAATATCCTTATAAGTGCCCAATTTATAATCGTCTCTCCTGTTTGGGGCCGCCAGCGCTTCCATAATAGAAAGCCAGTTGGGTACCTTAGTATAAATCCTCTGTCTAATTTCCTCCCACGTACGAATAAGAGTCTCCCTAATTTTGTGTTTATGAAAGTAGGATTTTTTCTTGTTCTTTGTATCCCACAGGTGGGCATGCCATTCTTCTAATAGGTCATGTCCTTCTAATGTCAGGATTCTCCTATTTCGTAACTTGATCCACTCCTTGATCCAAATTATTTTCGCCGCCTTTTGATATATTTCCCAATCGAGGAGCCCAAATCCTCCCAAATTTCTTTTCCCTTGGAGTATCTTAAAGGAGATCCTCGATTTCTTACCCTCCCATAGGAAATTTCGAATGTGTTTATTCAGGTCCAGAAAGAATTTTTTATCTAAGGTTATCGGAATATTTTGAAATAAGAACAGAATTTTAGGTAAGATGTTCATTTTAATCGCTGCTGTTTTACCAATCAGAGACAATTTTAGCCTTTTCCATCTTTCAAGGTCTTGATATATTTTCTGCAGTAGCGGGATATAATTATCTTCTTTTAATGAGGAGAATCTCGCAGTGATCCATATTCCCAAATATTTTATTTTCTTAACTGCCTGGAGGCCTAGTAAGTCTTCCAATTCCTTCTTTTGTGGATCTGTCATATTTTTCACTATTATTTTAGTTTTTTTCCTATTGAGTTTAAGGCCCGCCACTTCCCCATAATCCTGTATTTCCTGCATTAATTTTAAACCGGTTTCTAGTGGATCTTCTATTATGAGGGCTACGTCGTCTGCAAAAGCTTGGGTTTTGAATATTTCCTTCCTGATCTTTAATCCTTTAATTTCTTTATTGGCTCTGATCTTTCTAAGTAGCACCTCTAGCGCCAGAATATAAAGTAGGGGAGATAGGGGGCATCCCTGCCTCACTCCTTTTTGGATCTGAAATACCTGAGTTTTGTCTCCATTCACTAATATGTTTGCCCTCTGTTTATGGTAGATGTTCTCGATCATCTTCCTAAAATTCGTCCCGAATCCCATTAGGTCAATTTGGTTAATCATAAAAGTCCAATTCAAATTGTCGAACGCCTTTTGGGCATCGACAAACATTAGGGCCAGCTGTTTTTCAGGATGTTGTTCATAGAATTCTATGGTGTTCAATACTATTCTCAAGTTGTCTCTGATCTGTCTCCCTGGTAGAAAACCGTTTTGATCTTTGTGGATCCACCGATTTAAAAATTTTTTGACCCTCTCCGCAATTATGTTCATGAACAGTTTGTAATCTGCATTCAGCAATGAGATGGGTCTATAATTAGATATCTGCTTCGGGTCGGCACCTTCTTTCGGTATGAGCATCAAATACGCTTCCCTCCAGGTATCTGGTATTGTTATACCAGCTAAGGCCTCATTAAATATTTCTAATAGTTCTAGTTTCAGGGCTTCATCAAATTTTTGATATATTTCCCCAGGGAGACCATCTGGGCCTGGGGTTTTGTTCTTCTTTATTTTAGAGAGGGCAGTTTTTAATTCCTCTATAGTGATCTTTTCGTTCAACATTTCCTTTTCTTCTTCAGTGATTTGGGGTAAGCTGGCTTCCAACAAATACTATTCTACCTTGTTTGACTCAATTTCTTCGTTTTTGTATAGGCATTCGTAGAATTTTCTTATGCTTTCTAATTTATCTTCTTCCTTCGTCAGAAGGTTACCCTGAGAGTCTTCTAATACTAATATTTGATTTTTTTCCTTCTCTTTTTTTAATTTATAAGCCAGCCATCTCCCTGACTTATTAGCGTACTCAAAACAATAATGTTTGGATCTTTTTATTTTTTGTGCCATCTCCTCCTGGTCCAGGGCCCTTGCAGTCTTTACATTGTGTGTTGTAGATGATTCCTCTTTTTCTGGAGTGGCTGGGTCTTTTGGTTTACATAGGATGTTTTGGAGGGTTTTAGTTGGTTTGTTTTGCTATGCTGATGCTATGTGGTTGTAATAGTCTTTGGGTGGTTTCTAAGATGTTTTTGATGTATGGCGATGTTATCCTTTTTATGACCAGGCTTGGTAATGCTATATTGAGTTGAGTGGTCAAGTAGTTTTTGATGAAGTTATGTGGATTTTGTTGGCAGATGTTGTATAGATGATCTGTTTTCTTTTTCTGCTGTTCAGGGTTGCTGCAGAGTGTTTGTGCTCATCTAAACAGTGTTCTTACACAGCTTCTCTTGTGGGAGGTTCGGATATTACTTTGGACCACTTGATTGGTGTGGGTGGTTTTTCGGTATACTTGTGTTTCTAGTTTGCCATCATAGTCTTTGCTGATAAGGATATCCAGAAAGGGCAGTGTGTTGTTGTTTTCTTCTTTCCTTGTGAATTGGATTCCTTTGAAAATGTTGTTGATGACTTTGTTGGTGTTCTCTAATTGGTCCTTTTTTTAAAATTATGGTAAAGGTGTCATCAACATACCTGATCGATATACAAAGAGAAGCAAGTTTGGAGTCCTTTTGCTATTCTGCTTCTTCAATAGACTTTGCGTTATATGAATTGTGATTTTAGCATTGCTAAAATAAAGTATTAATAGCATACTGAAATGTAGTAGTAAAAGTATTTATTGAAATGAACATGTTTATTAACATGTTTTCTGCTGTGACAAAAGTCAGGGATCTGTTTTTCCTTGCCCAAGACAATCTGCATATTTTGTCATTATGATGCATGCTAGATATGATTGCTGTCTCTTAGCTGTGATTTTTAAGCCGTGGCTGATGATTAATACCATGGCTCAGAAGACTGCAAATGGCCTTTGCTCTCGTTACATAAATTTACATATCCTTAATAGCAATGGCATGGATTATAATAGTGTGTAGATGTGGATTGCTTTGCAACATAGGAAGAAAAAAAAAATAAGGGTACAGTACTCATTTTGATAATTGTAACAATTCTAAGAAGTTTAGTTATGAACTGTATATTAATAATGGCTTATGTTCACATCAAATATATACTGCATAATGCTAGAGATGAACCAGATGCCTTTGAAATTGATTGATTGTTTATGTGTAAAAAAGTATTGACTTTTAGTGACTGCATAAATACCTTTTCTCCATGACAATGTGTTTCTAATCTGGTCTGTCAGGTTTTCCACAGATGCAGGTGGTCTTTGACTTACAACCATTCAGTTACTATTCATTTTAAGTTACAGTGGTACTGAAAAAATTGCTTATGACTTTTTCACATTTTACAACCTTTGCCGCATCCCATGGTCACGTGTTCAAAATTCAGACTCTTGGGAACTGGCCTGTATTTACGACAGTCATGTGATCACCTTTTGCAACTCAAATACAGACACACACAGAAAAATCAAAACTGTTATAATACTCAGCTTTATCGATTTTTTTTAAAGCAGAAATTGACAAAAATTCAACGTTTTTGCTGAAGTGGTTAATGCATTGAGTCCAAGTTCTGAGGTAGCAGAGGATATTTTGTGAGGGAGTTCACTGTTGATGTTTCCCATCAAAAGGAGAAGAGTTTGCCTTTCAGAGAAAGAATTGCCTGCTTTGCAAAGTTTGTTGTTTACAAAAGAAAATATCTAGTGTTTTGGAGATGCAGTTCTGAAAAAGATATTACCCCTATGGAGTTCAAATAGAGCAAGATATCTGTCATGAAACTCCATGAAAAATGGGATTTTACATTAGAATTGGAGGAAACAGATATGTCCTATAGCTGGAGTTACTTAAGTGAGTTGTGAGACATAATGGCACTTTCTACATTGTCAAAGAATAGGCAATTAGAATGTTAGCTTGGCTTGCATAGGAAGCTCTTTCTTGGTTTCAGTCATACAGTAAATGCTGATAGCACAGGCGAATATAATTCTTTATTTGGCTCTTGGCTTGATGCATCAATTCAGGAGCAACACATGCTTTCCTGAGTTGTGTTTTGCCTTTGCATGCTTGCCGTTTGCCTTCATATCCAACAATGATGAAAAGGGCCGGTTAATAAGCTTATGATAGACCAAGAACTTTAAGAAAACCTCCATGTTTGACAAGAACTAGGGAGAGTTGGATTCAAAAGCTGATTCAGTCCGGAAGTCCAATGGGTAACTTTTGAACATGTATAATCTCTCACTTTAGCAAGATCATAAAGTTATTGTAATATTGCACTTGGAATATTGTGTTCCTGGCCTTGAGCCCTTGCAAAACTGTGATATGTTTGTGCATATATACATACATACATGCACATGCACACAGAAAGAAACACTTAGATTTCTTACATCATTTTCCTTTTAGTTGGTAAAGCTACCAAGATTAATGTTGGAGCCTGGCAATCTCCAAATCTTCAGTGAAATACGTGAGTGTGTGTGTGTCTGCTTGTGCATATAGTGTCCCACTGAACAGAAGGCTTCTGTCTGTAAAGTCAAAATGGTTTCTTTCACTGCATTTTTTCAAAATATTCTTTAAGCTTCATCTTTCATGTGCCAAAATAGAATGGAATTCACTGCTGAGCTCTAATTATTTCTGAGAGACACAATATAATAATTTTCCTTATTCTCTCTCTCTCTCTTTCTTTCTCTCTCTCTCTTTTTCAACTGATTGCATTCTCGTAGAGCCAGCCATCAGCCAGCGGAAAGCCTGTTCTTGGCACATAGGTCATTAAAGATGTTCACTGTTTTTAGAAGACACTTAGCTGAAAAGGGTGGATTTAGGTCAGATCTAGAGTATTAAGATCAGGAAGTGACTATCTTCTGACGCATTTGCTTTTCCTTTTTGTGCAAGTCTTCCTTACCTTCATCTGTTTGTATCAGGCACAGGAGTCCTCTGATAATGCTCAGCCAATTCCTGACTCACATGTAGTAAAGCCGTGTAGCTGTTTCCTTGGGCTTTTGTTTCATTTTGTTTTTAACCAGATGATAAGGACACTGCCGCAACACTTTTAGGAGCTTTCGCAGTCTTCCTTAGTGGATTTTTGTACAGCATGTTCTTTTTATTGACTTCGGCGAGAAAAGAGCGATGATAAGGAACACAACTGCCCCCATCCCTAGTTTGAAAGTAGGCAAACAGTCCTGGGATACAAGCTTATGTTGATCCATAGATTTTATCAGAAGGATAAGTGAACTTAAAAGAGGCCAGGTTAAAAGTATACTCTTAGGTTTAAAACAAAAATGTTTATTTTGTCTGGCCTGGGGGTCATTGATTTCAGAAAAATCTCTCTGTCCTTTTTCTTTTCTTTTCTTTTCTTTTTTTAAGCTTTCAATTACATTTGCTTTCAACCATCTGGAAAACTTTCTAATTTCTGCTTTTACACAGTCTGAATAACACCAGCCTTCTTAAACAATACATAATTTAATGGAGCTGATCCATGACCTATTGTTTCTAGAAATAGAATATATTAAAACAATAAACTGACCTTCCCCCAAACCTCCAAGTTTATACTAAAGTAACTGAATTTTCAATAAGGCCATGAGTCAGTCAGTCAGTCTTTCTTTCTTTCTTTCTTTCTTTCTTTCTTTCTTTCTTTCTTTCTTTCTTTCTTTCTTTCTCTCTCTCTCTCTCTCTCTCTCTCTCTGTCTCTCTCTCTCTCCGTCTCTCTCTCCCTCCCTCCCTCCCTCCCTCCCTCCCTCCCTCTCTCGCTCCTTTCTTTTTCTTGGACATTGGCTAGCATTTTATATAATTTAGACTCAAATTTAATTACAGTACATACAGGTTTTCTAGATGATTAATAGAATGAAAGAATACTTCAAAGTACAAAACAATATAAATACCAAGTGTAATATTTAAAAATGTAAAACCTTAAACCTACTTGATTGAATTATAAACATATTTTGTGAATAAAATATAAAAATATTAAATCACTAAACTACTAAGTGTATCTTCTAGAGATGTTAAGGTTCCAGTTGGAGAGTAAAAAACAAATGAAATCATCCTCAGAATTGGCAGAGCTCTTTTTATTGTCTTTTTTTAAAATATAATTTTATTAAGAATTGTAATTACAAAAGTAGAAGCTAATGCAAACTAAATTTATGGAAAGAAAAGAGAATGGTAAAAAAAAGAATAAGCAGATAAAAGAAAGAGAAGAGAGGAGAATAAAGAGATGTATAAACAGCGGAAAACAGGCATATACTAGGAAAACTTGAGAAAGTGAATGGGCAGTAATTGGATGGTCCATGCTGAGACAGTAATAGAACAATTCGAGTCTTTTGGCATTTGAAATTGTTGCTAATGTGGGTGACTAGGGAGGCACACAATGGAGCCCATCATTTGATGTTGTTTTTCAGCTATTCAGGAAGTACCAGATCACTATTGGACACATTCCCATCCTTTACTCCATTAGCACTAGCACTTAGACTTATATACCACTTCACAGTGCTTTTACAGCCCTCTCTAAGTGGTTTACAGAGTCATATACTGCCCGCAATAATCTGGGTCCTCATTTTACCCACCTCGGAAGGATGGAAGGCTGAGTCAACCTTGAGCCTGGTGAGATTCGAACTGCCAAATTGCAGGCAGGCAGCAGTTAGCACAAGTAGATTGCAGTACTGCATTCTGACTACTGTGTCACCGTGGCTCATTAATTAATTTAAATATTTTTAGATAAAAGACTGGTGGTTGGGAGGGAGTTGTATTTAGAGGTGTGAGTTGAGGCTGAAAGCTGAGGGAAGGAGATTTGCATCATCCTACCTCTTGAATAAAATCTTTGGGTGAAACTATCTTATTAAAGGTAATCCTTACAACCAATTCATTTAGTGACTGCTCAAAGTTACAACAGCAGTGAAAAAAGTGACTTACGACTGGTGCTGACACTCAGGGTCATCGCAGCATTCCCAGGGTCCCGTGATCAAAATTCAAGCACTCAACTGGCATATATTTACAGTGGTGCAACATCCTGGGGTCAACTGGTTGCCATTTGCAACTTTAGAAGCCAGCTTCTGACAAGCAAAGACAACGGGAGAAACTGGATTTGCTTAATGCCTTTGTGAGTCACAACACTTGCAGTGATTTGCTTAACAACCATGGCAAAAAGATCATAAAATCAGCCACGACTCACTTAGCAACCTCCTTGCTTAACAATGGAAATTCTGGACCCAATTGTAGTTGTAAATTAAAAAAAAGAATGCCACATCTGTCCCCGGTGGCTTTGAATAAGGTTGGTTTGTAGAAATGTTTATTCCTTTTTTCAATTAGATTTTTTATAGCCTCCTTTGAGATCTAACCATCGATTCCTATTAGTGGGATGCTTGTTTAATTTGTAAGATTTGAAAGTTGCACTAAATCTACCCTGTCTTGCATGCAATCCTGGTCAAACAATGGTTTCGTGCTACAATGAGAGGACTTACTCACAGGAAGCTGATACCTTTGAGTGACCTCTGAAGATTGTATAGCAAAATATATATAGTTAAACCCTCTGCAAAATCTGAGTTCTCGCTCAGGAATTCAGATAGCTCAGAAAAGTCAACAAGACAAGAAATGATTGTACCAGTCTTCTGGTCTTTTGGGATCATCTAATCCTAGGAATGACTAACCCTACAGCAATATCCATATCTCAAGTAGAACTGTCCAATGAAGGCTGAATGAGGTCTCAGACCCTAGGCGAAGAAACAGTGTTGAGTACTTTCTGTACTGCTTGAGGTGACTGGTTGAAAATGAAGTTCTAATATTTTGTGGATTTACAACTGTGAGTTTTCCAATGCCCCATGATTTGAAATACTACTGCCAATTTGATGTACACAAACACAAATGCAAAAAGCCAGATTGGTAGAATGCTTAGGGTGCTGTCTTAGAAACCAAGTTCTAAGTGAGTTCTAATCCCACCATAGACATGAGAGCTGAATGGGTGACTTTGGGCCAGGCATTCTCTCATAGCCCCACCCACCTCACGAGATTGCTCTTGTGGGGAAAATAAGAGGGAGGAAGGAGTATTACGTATGTTCACTGCCTTGAGTTTGTTTGTTTATTTATATTTCTTATTTCTAAACTGCCCATTTTCCCCAGAGAGGGATTCTGAATGGTGTACAATATAATCAAATTATATAAAGTGATCAAGGTAAAAAAATCTAATAAATAAAAATAAATAAATCCAATCTAAGTGAAACAGATATTAAGTCTAAGGCTTGCTGAAAGAAATTATGGAAGAGGCAGAGTAAGAACAGTTAATGTAGACTAAGAAACATTTTTCCATTCTTCGTGTCATACAGAAAAGGCCCCTAGGTCCACTTTTAAATTAATTGTACCTCTAGCAGAGGTGGAATGTGGAAAAGTAGATTTTTCTTAAACTGGGATCTTATTTTTTTTACTTCAACTCCCACAATCCTTTTCCTATTGTCCATGAAAATGGAAGCTAATAGAAATTGAGGTCTGAAATATCTGGAAAGGATCAGTTTACCAGATCAATGAATGAAATGGATTATACAGACTGAATCAGTCTTTTAATAGCTATCAATTGGAATTGTATATGCAATTGATCTGCCAGTGGAGTTACAACCTCCAAAAAACTAAGTAATCAGTCTCATGTTGCATTTTAAATGAGATAAAATTTCTGAATATTTCTTCCAGATGGGGCTCAGTTAATTCAGAGGTTTACGATGGACAGAGATATTCCAGATCACTGTCACCAAGTAACAATTCAAGTATAGTCAAACTTTACCTCCAGTTCATCTCGCAACAATTGGATTCATATCATAGGATCAGTTCCAATGCCTGTAAATCCATGGGTAATCTGCTGTTTGCAACCTCTATGACCTTCCAGGACTTGAATAGAAAGCATAATGAAAACTTCATGTTTTTAACACAGTGCTTATTAGGTTAGGTACATGTTTGGCATCTGGGAAGTGCCAACTGTGATATGATTTATAGAAGTCTTAAAATATACATCTTAACCATATGAAGTTTGCATGTATTTTAATTTGCAGCCATAATGGCCAAGTTCCAAAACACAGTTTGTATTTTACATTGTTATTTTTATTATTATGAGTGCTTTCACCTTGTGATGTTTTTGCTACTTGAGTGAAAGGTAATCTGTACTCTGCTAACTGGCATAAAAATGGCATGAATGTGTCCTGCAAAAAGGGTATGAACACCTAAAATTGAAGATTACTGAGTTTATTAGAAATTTATATATTAGAACTCTCTCTCTCTCTCCCCCTCTCCCTCCCTCCCTCCCCCTCCCTCTCTCTTGCATGCTGCCTCATCATCAGTTGACTCCGAATACAAATCTTTGTTTTGTAAGCTTTAGTAAACTTTGTAATCGGAACAACTTCTTCTCCTTCTCATACTGTGACTTGCTTCGCTTACTGTCCTGGGTTTCTCAGTCACCAAGGGATGCTGCATAATATGTCCTTCTTTTGACTTCCATGAGCCGAATCTTCCTTTTGTGGATCTTAAATTTACCCCTTCCCTTATTTGATACAGTGGGTTAGCATGACATCTTACAGCTATCTTAACAGGACACAATTGGAATTTGTCTTCTGCTAGCCTAATTATCAAGTCACTAAGAGATCGATCTCCTACTTCTTTGATGATTTCATTAGCATGCTGATCTTTCCTCTGTCTCTGCTTGTTATGACAGTTTCCATTCAGATTCACGGTAATTCGAAATCTGTTTCTACATAAAAGTTTCTAGATGCAAGTACGTGATTCTTAACACTTGTTAAAATTATTTTTATATGTCTATAATAATAGCTGACAGAAAATTTCCTCACAAGCACCACACTGGCTTAAATAATGGCTGCCATAGCTGAAGAATTTCTTGATCAATAGTGCTAAAATATTTATATGAGCAGCAACAGCACACTTTAGCCTCTGTGCAGTATGAAATGGGATACGGGTGAAGTTGGATATGGCAACAAGGCACAATGCTAATGAAAGAAACAATCCAGAACGGAATGGTTCAGGGATGAAATGCTCTGAAGTCTGCTACCGGTTTACTTCGTTACCGGTTTGCTTTGCGCGCGCATGCGCAGTGTGCGACAAATGTGTGCTTTGTGCGCATGCACACCACAGGCACTACTGTGCAGCACTGAAAAAGGAGGATTAAGAAGCCTTTTCTGAGTCTGCAAAGGTAAGTAGAACAGCAAGGAGGGGGAACAGCTGTGCCACGCGATTTAGATTCGCTAGAAAGCAGGATTTCCTGCTTTCTAGCAAATATAAATCACGTGGCACAGCTGATCGTCAGAAATACCAGTTCCCACGAACTGGTAATATTTTTTTACTACCGGTTCGCCCAAACCGGTAACATTTTTTATTACCGGTTCAGGTAAACCGGTCCGAATAGGTAGCATTTCACCCCTGGAATGGTTCTGATCTTGCTCTATCTTGGTTTAGGCATTATACCTTCAAAGGAAATTTCAACTCTTATACTCTGTATTTTAGAGCAGTGGTCTTCAACCTCTCTGGCTCAGTGGACCGGCAGAGGTGGTGATGGTGGGGTTGGGAGAAGGGATAATTTTGCACGCACACACATGCCACTTTCACAAATGCAGCTTCACACTGTGCGTGCACACACTTGCCGACCACATCCGTGGCCCAGTTCTGAACAGGCTGTGGCCCGGGGCTTGGTGACCCCTGCTCTAAAGTCTTAAGTCTTCAGAGTCAGAAATGGACTTCAATATGTGTATAGTTGAATGCAAGTAGAAGTCTTTTTACATTTGGAAGGCCAGCAGGGTTCTCAGTGTCATAAAGTTTACGAAGTATTTGCACCTGATTGAAGCTGTTTTACAGATAAATTAGAAACACAAGAACATAAGATATTAATTAAAACATGAGGCATAAGAAAACTAAAAAAGTAAAGCTGGAAGCAGATGCAAGAGCAAGCAGTCTAAACACGCTAGAAATAGTGCATAAAGTGCATGGAAAAATAATAGGGAAATCGAATGATTTGAAAGAAATGTGGGCTGTTGATATTCTAAATCCATTAAACCAAGGTATTCCATAGATAGACATAGAAGACATAGAATAGACAAAGACTAACTTTATTGTCACTTTGGATGTACACTAATCACAGTGGTGGAATTAAAAAATTTTTATTACCAGTTCTGTGGGCATCGCTTGGTGGGCATGGCAGGGGAAGGATACTGCAAAATCCCCATTCCCTCCCCACTCCTGGGGGAAAGAGATTGCAAAATCTCCATTCCCACCCCACTCTGGGGCCAGTCAGAGGTGGTATTTGCCAGTTCTTCGAACTACTCAAAATTTCCGCTACCAGTTCTCCAAAACATGTCAGAACCTGCTGAATAACACTCCTGATTAATCGGCATATATTAAAATGAAGTTTCGTCGCATACAGCTCTCAAAGGGTCTCCATCTCTAATATGGACTACATAAACATGACTAAATAAATAAATAAATACCAAATTATGCATATACCGACATATATTATATGAAATGGGGAAACAACACAGTCTAGTTCGGATATATGCCTGTACATGGCGAGAGAAACGAATCTTGCAAGTTTACCAGATGGATGACATAGAAACAAAGCTGTTACAGAATCTGGTAATCCTGCTAGAAATACTTCGAAACCTCCTCCCAGAGGGGAGCAACAGAAACAGATAAAGTGCCAACTCTGTAAATGTTTTGCTTCTTATACCCACCTCACACTGGTATTCACTACAATACTTCAGTTTCTATCCTATCCTCAAGTTTATCTACATAGACGCTTTTTAATTATCCTTATTAGAAATTACAAGGGAAAGATGACATTCAGTGAGCTTCATGACTCAGGAATTGGAATCCCAGGCTTTTTGTAAACACTCCATTCCTGAATAGTTTAGTGCACATTTTTATTTTTAAACAAATTAAGAATAACTGTAGAACTACATACGTGTCTGTGTTATAGACCAGCCAGGTTTTTTTATGCATTGGTTCATATTTCATCTCCCTTTAAATATTTATTTATGTAATTTACATAGCTGTCTGCTCAGCACATGACTCATTGGGTCTTTTGTGATACCTTTTTCAATGGATAATTTAAAATTCCTCTCTGAGGAGATGTTTCTTGTATTGATCAATCCTTCCATCTGAATGCAGAAGTCTTTGATTAGTGTGTTTAAAGCAATAAAGATGTCCACAGTAGTGTCACCGTGATTGATACTAATGATCCGTCTTTATGTGGCTCCTTCAGTTTAGCCACTTCCTCTGCAGATTGCAATTTTATCGTTAAAATAATGCCCTGCTGTCCATGGAGCAAGTCATAAATTGTGGACTATCTTGCTTTAATGATTCTATATCCACTGGCAGAATCTCAATAACCTTCATTATCTTTGCTCCAAGAAGTCAGTAACTTCCGTGGTGAGCGAGTAATGGATTTAGGGGGGCAACTGAAGATAGCTGAGATCACACCAGAGGTTATCTTGATAGTGTTTCTGGTGCATTAGAATAAACAGGCATTTGCAGATAACAAGATGATTTTCATTTGATGTCTTTCTTTCACAATAACACCACAAAGAGAAATTGCTACTATTCAGTAGGTCATATTTTTACTCTTGTAAAAATATATGGATTGTTTGGTAAAATGTTATGGATGTGCCACTTAATCATATTTGGTGTTGGTGATTGCAACTGAGATGCTGCTGAAGCATTTTAATAGAAATGTGCGTACTTAATACAGTCATATTTTTAATACTCTCATTACTCTTGATGAATCTTTTGCACTCACACTTATAACAGAACATAGAGAATCTGTACTGGAATAGAGAAAATGTAAGCGATTGTGCTAATGATGTGCAGATTGCATGAGACATCCTTAGGTGTATGTTGTTCATATACATAGAAGCATACTGGCACATGTGCACATAATGTAGTTCAGTGATACGCAGGAGGAGAGATCAGAGATTACTCCTAAATTGGAATATGCTTCCTAACATTTTAGGTTAGATTGCATAGCAATCTCCTCCCCCACCCCCCAACAAAGACCTGAGAACAGGGTACAGAGTGCAGTAGCAAATAAACTAACTTGCCTGGAAATCATTGTTTTAAGTACAATAAAGATCAGGGCTTTTCTGAATTGAAAAAATTGGGGAAAAGGCAGCTACATGTACTGTATGCAGGTGTAAGATTATTATGCTACTCCAATCCTATAGGAATCTAAGTATACAATAAAGTAGAAGTAATGGAACAATATAATAATAGTACCCTAAATACTGGTAATAACCTATAAGGATTATAGTACTACAAGAATTTGGGTCAGACACAAGGGTCGATGAATTTAGTTTACATGGAATCCAGGCATTAAATTATTATTTGAAACCTGGAAAGCACATAAGCTACCATCAAGTCTTAGAACTGACATGTACAATCATTTAAGAAATTAGAACCCTTTTTTAGAAGCTAAAAATATTGGAGTTTGAAGTATAGAAATAAGACCGGCATGATATGTGTCACAGATAAAGAAAGGCATAACTTAGTTTTTCTACAAATACACCCACAGATATACTGTGTGTGTGTGTGTGTGTGTGTGTGTTTGTACATATACATATTAATTTAACTTTGTCACGCTTTCACTAGGCCCTGAAGACCTTGGTTTTTTCCATTGGGCAGAGTGTGATGGATCCCATCGTGGCTTGTTTGATTGCTTGTTGTCACCAAGGGGGTAGGGATTTATTGTTTGTATTCTTTTTACATTGGTTTTTTGTTTTTTGTAACCCACCTAGAATCATTGAAAATGCCCTAATAATTTCTCTAAATAAATAAATTGCTGCCACTAAAATCATAAGAGTCTTAGATTTGGAAGAGGCCTACTTGCATCCAACTTCTTTTTAAAGACAGGAATCTAATTGAAAGTACCCCAGACAGATGGCTCTCAAATCTTTGTTCAGATATATCTAATAAAGAGGAGGCCACACAGGTCCAGTGTTCTTACTGTCAGTACATTTTTTTCTAACATCTGATTTCTCTATCATAATTTCATGATTTTCTGTCCTGCACTCTGGAATGAAAGAGAATAGGTTTTGATCCAGTGTGAAATCCAATTTTTTTTACTACCAGTTCTGTGGGCGTGGCTTGGTGGGCGTGGTGTGGCTTGGTGGGCTTGGCAGGGGAAGGATACTACAAAATCCCCATTCCTTCCCCATTCCTGGGGGAAGGAGATTGCAAAATCTCCATTCCCACCCCACTCTGGGGTCAGCCAGAGGTGGTATTTGCCGGTTCTCTGAACTACTCAAAATTTCCGCTACCGGTTCTCCAGAACCTGTGAGAACCTGCTGAATAGCACCCCTGTTTTGATCGTTTGTATGCTGCATCTTTTCGGGTATTTGAAGATTGCTATCGTATTCACCCTTCGTAATTTTTTCTCAAGGTTAAACTAATACCCTGTTTCTAATAATATTGCCTCTTCACCAATGAAGCTATACTGTTAACAAGGACATATGCCAGGACCATCACATACACCGTTACTGAATAAATAGCTAGTTAAGGAAGGAGGGTTATGTAAAAACTAGGGATGAAAAATTACTGCTTTAAAATAAAAATTTGGACTATATTGGCTATGTGGTGGAAGGAAGGGAGCCCTGTCAAAGAAAATTTGATACACAAAGTAATTGAAAGAAGTTCAAGTGATAGTGGAAATGGGAAAGAATTGAAAGACAAAACAAAAACAAAAAACAAATTGTTCACAAGACAAAATACCATCACAGAGTTTTTTTTAAAAAACCTGAGATGCAAGAATGGATTCTAGTAGCATCCCCAGGCCTATAAAGATGCTACTAATTCAAAACACTCTTTTGACAGATTATTAGGAAGAGAAATTATTACTCCCTGAATTCAATTCTCCTTTACCAAACTGTGCTGCTTGAACACATGCACAATGTTTTCGATGCTATTTCTCAGCTACATGTTGGAGGCAAAGTTCTGCAGAGGACTTTGAATTAGAGACAAGGCATAGTTGGATACCTTTGCTATTTTTAGAGTGAGTGACAAACTACTTCAAATCGCCCTACTTCACACCAGTTTAAAGCTTTGCATTGAGTCTGCTTCACTTTATTTGATACCTTTTATAATCTTTCATAAGCAGAGGTCCTGCTATTGCAAGAAATTCAATGCCCTAAGGCAAGATAAAAAGAATACCATTCCTCTCATCGCAAGAGGCTTATTATTAGGTTCTTGGAGGTACCAGACCTGCAAGTGGTTTGATAATGGAGAGGATAAAGAGATCAAAGTATATTCCCATTGAGAGTGTCACCACTGATTCCAATATTTTTAGTTCCCCCCAACTTCATAGAATGTCAGTGTGGGTTCCATTATAAAAGTAAGTTTATTTCATATGAACAGCTCCCAAAAGAACTGTCTAACTGTCTTGGCACCTTCCAAAACATTCTTGTAATGCAAAATTTGGATAAGGGATTGTAATATTTACATAGGATTAGATTGCTATTACTATTTATGAAACACTTTCTGAACATGCCAAGTTCTCCTTCCTGAAAGGAGGAGTCACTTATTATCTCTGTTATATAAATGGATGCCAAGTTTAAGAGGTAATTATTCACACCCAGCTACTCAGGGAGGCCATGCTGGAGCTATGGCTTGCAGTTGAATTTCTTAGCTTCATTTTCAAAACCCTGTCCTTGGAATCATGTCAATAAACGTAGGACTTCAGATCATCAATTTTGAAAACTTTATGCTTGTTTTCTGATGAAACTCCAGTATGTTTCTCTATGCAATTCTGCACTCTTGTCCCTTTGGCAATTCTGCCAAGTCCTCAGTATGGGTCATAGAATTATTTTTTGTTTTATTAGTCCTTCCATCCAATGTGAACAGATGGTATTTTTGTTGGAGAAATGGCTACCAGGTTTTTTTTTTAATAAAAAGTCCTGAATCTTTACAACAGAAACATCTGGCGAGCTGGTTTGTATATTAGGAATTAACTGTTGATTTATATGTTAACATGCTTGTGGGAAGTTTCTCCTTGTATGACCATTTTAATGGTTGATGCACACACTTGACGTCCGCAATGTTTTTTCCTGTTGAAACACATCTTGTATTTCTGAGAATATTACCTTGCATGGTGGCCAGTCCAATGTTTATGAGACGCCTATAAACTGAACTTAGTGATAGCAATAGCATATAGACTTATATACAGCTTCACAATGCTTTACAGACCTCTGTAAGCAGTTTACAAAGTCAGCATATTGCCCCCAACAATCTGGGTCCTCATTTTACCGACTTCAGAAGGATGGAAGGCTGAGTCAACCTTGAGCTGCTCAGAATTGAACTTCTAGAGTGAGCAGTGACCTAGCCTTTCAGCACTGCATTCTAACCACTGTGCCACCATGGCTATAAATGCAGTGTTTTGTTTAACCCTTATTAGGAACTTGTACTCAGAATTATCCAGCATCCAAATGGTGGAAGATAGCTCTAGCCAAGACACCTAGTGCCACTGATTTCTCTAATTTTCTTGAGAAGCTTCCTAGTGTAATTTATTTAGAAGGTTTATATGGCCATCTAACTAGCATTGTGAGTTGTGGTTTCCAGAAAGCTTTCTTCTGACATTGTCCTGCTCCTGTGAGTATCCATCTATAGAAGATATGGAAGATATGTGTTGTGAAGTCTAATGTACAAAACAGCTCGGATTAGAATAAATCTAAATCCAGGAAATGTCACTCCCATTTATAATTAGGTTGCCTCAAACAGCTAGTAATTTGTAAAAGCTTCTGAAAACAGTTGCTTGTTTATAAATGATGTGGTCAGATAAATGGTTTTGTGCAAGCCTGGCATATTTTGTCTACTCACAAATACCCTATTTACTTGTTTCTTCAAGTTTGATCTATACCACCCATTAAAACAGATGGGTGGAAGCTGAGCTATGCCATACACACACACACACACACACACACACACGCATACACAGGTAAAACAAAGCCATATTGTAAATAACACCTACAGACTTAAAGACATGGAAAAATGACACTGTTAGCAAAGCAGATTGGAATATATATTGGAATAAGCAAAGCAGATTTAACGACACATTCGTGCTATTTTTTGTCAACAATACTGAAGTGGTTTGCCATCTTCGATTTCCCAATCCTGTCTGTAGTCCTAAGGTTTCCTGTGATTTGGATAAGTGTTACCACTTGCTAAGAGTAGTGTCTTAAAATGCCAAAAATCTTGATTTGGAGCAAAAAGATTGAAACAGTGTGAAGAAGTGAGGATGCCAATGCCAAAAAAGCCTCTTCTTCAGGCAACCTTCTGTACTTCTGGTGTCCTCCAGAAGAGTTGCACTGAAATTTCCTAAATTCCCAGGTTGAGAAAGGTTGCTTTGCCTTTGTATGTAACACAACCACAGGTAGTCCTTGCATACTGATTCCCTTATTCAGTGATCAAAGTTATGATAGTATTATCCCTGAATTATGTGATTGCCATTACAGATGATATGTGTTGCCCTGTGCTTAACTGGTTGTTTTCCCTCCCTCCCCCTGTCTTGCAAGAGGAGAGATTGGAGAGGAAGGGATTACAAGAGAATAAGTAGGCCCACAATGGAGAATACATATCAAAAGCAATGCACTAGTTCCAGCAGCTGCTAGCATGCTCCACAAACAGCCTGGTGTATTCCCAATTGTATGCCTGCTTACTGTTTTATAATCCCTTCCTCTCCAATGAATGTAAATACAAACATTATTTCCCTTCTGGTTAATTATCCCAAAGGCCAGGATGAGCATTCCCAAGGGTGGGGAAGTGGGAAAAAGGAAAGTACAACTGTGGTTGCATGAGTTTCCATTTAGCAACTGCTTCGCTTAGGAATAGCGTTGCGAGTCTTAATTGTGATCACTAAACGAAGACTGCCTGCACTTAAAGACTTTGAGGATTCTAAAACAGGGGTAGACTATTTTCTGCAAGTTATACTTATTGGAGGATTGCTGTGATAAAGATGTTAGGAAGTGGGCAGAGCAATTTGTGGACAGGATCAATATTTTTGGTTTTTGGTTTTTTCCCCCAGAGATTGGATTCCCATTTTTTAAACTACTCTGTAAATCACATTTTGGATCTTGTATTTTGCTTTTGTGTGTTTTTCATTTCCAATGGGTAGGAAGCTTTGCCTGTTGATCCAAAGGTGCAGAAAGTCCAATTGCTTCTTGAAAAAAAGGGGAAAAAAGCACCTTTGGGACAACCATGACCTGAATGACTGAGAATCTCCACAGACTTTGCCTGCTGATTTTTGTAATTGTGGCCACCAGGATTCCAGGGGCTATAAAAAAGAGTGTTGGAACTGCTCACGGACCTCAATCCTCAGATTGCTCATCCTTAAACCTGAGGCAGACCGGTATGCAAAGGTTTCCTTAAGATGTGGTCCTGAAGTAATTAAAAATTTAAAGATAAATACCTTGAGACCCAACAGGCAGCCAAAGTGGTCTTTCAAATCTGAATAATATAGCTCCTGCTGAAGCAGGTTCTGTATTGTTTACACTTCTCTTTCCTGGCAAATCATACAGTGAAGCTGTTCATTCCTCAGGTGCTGATACCAAATCCCCAAAAGTACACTTGAATTGATCAAGATTTCATGGCAGGAAGCTGATCTGATTTCCCCCCCCCCCACCTCCTGGTTTCTTCAAGTAATTTGCTGCTTTCTTTCTTGCACGCGAAACTGAAACCAAAGAGGCACGATTTAAAATGGCTCTTTAAATAAGAATCGGAAACCACAGTTTCATGGTTTGAATATGAGAGAAATCTCTGGCTTGCACTAACCAGAACTGGTGTCATTTGAGTTGTGCTGTCAAAAGGTTGGGAAGGAATTTTAAAGCCCTGTGTTAAGATTTCGCTTATGTAAGATGAATTTCCTTGACCTTTCCTGTCTGACTTTGTAGGGTGCTCAGATTTTGCACCTGACCTCTGCCACTTTCTTTTTTTATCCATATCTTTAATGAGAATTGTTTCTGTGCTTTTTCTCAAGCTCTGTGCCCCAGATGGGGAGACACACCTATAAATATGCATATCTTGTTTCCTTTTTCAGTTCCCCCACCCAACCATTCTTATTTGTATTTAGCAGCAGAATAAATGCATTGTTCAACTGAAGGTGTTCATTCTTTGAAATTTAATTATTTTGCTTTATTGTTCTGGACAAGCTCATGTGTAATGCATGAGAGGGTTTTTTTTTTTTAATGTTAAAGACCAACCTTTTTTTTTTTTTTTTTGGTCTAAAGAAACAGAGTAAATTCCCAAGGATTTTCTAAAAATATTCTTTCAGAATGCTACTAATTAGATAAAACTATTATTTTAAGTAATTCCAGGAAATCAGTTAAAGGTTTTGCTAAGTACCATAAGATTTCATTTTATCCATGTTTCAGTTCAGTGCTGATTTAATGGAAATATGAGAAGCCAGGGAGGCTACATACCACTGGAGGGATTATTGTAGTATACAACGAATGAGAATGAATCCACCCAGACTCTTTCTCCATCTTTTAACAAAATTTATGCAAGAGGACCATATTTCACCTTTGAGAATTTTGTTGACATTCTCTCCTCCTTCGAAACAATTTCTCTCTAGTAAGAGGATGTTTTGGCTTTTTTATCCATCATGATTAAATCTTTTTGGAGGTTTCAGCTGAACTTTGCTGAGCAATATGGTCTGCTTGATATTCCTTGCTTGCTAATGCTGACTCCTATCTTCTTTTTCCCCCACTGCACCCCTGTAGGCTGCCTCTAAATCCTAATTACTCTATCTTTTACTTTCTGGCTCCTAGGCTTGCTCTCTGCTTCTGACCAACATTCTAAGTAATCTAGGAATACTTGGGAAGCAAGGCTAAACTTATCTCTTTGTTGGTCACATTTAAGAATGTGCTAAATTTTGGTTTACTAGTGACTGTTCGTTATATTTGTATGTGTGTGTTGTGTATGCATGTGTGTGAGTGTTGATGGCTTACAATAGTAGTTCTCAACCAGAGGTGGGTTTCAGCAGGTTCTGATCAGTTCTGGAGAACCAGTAGCAGAAATTTTGAATAGTTCGGAGTACCGGTAGTAAAAATTCTGACTGGCCCTGCCCCCGTCTATTCTCTGCCTCCTGAGTCCCAGCTGATTGGGAGGAAATGGGGATTTTAGAGTATCCTTCCCCTGGAGCAGGGTGGGAATGGAGTTTTTACAGTATCTTTCCCATGCCACGTCCACCAAGCCATGCCATGCCCACAAATTTTTGAAACCCACTACTGTTCTCAACCTGTGGTCTGCGGACCCCTGGGGAACCGCAATGTCGTGTGCAAAGGCTTGAAGAAATGTTACGATTTATATCTTGAGTTAAGTCTTGGTGCTCCATGGCCATGGTCCGTGGCCACAAAAGGTATTTAGAGGGGGTCTGTGGTGAAGAAAAGGTTGAGAACCACTGGCTTACGAGGTTCTTTTTAAATCATTATTTTGTTATAATGTTTTATTTTGATATACCAGGTATGTAAAATAAATTATATATAATAATATAAATTAGAAATATAGAATATAAAGGATGGCTAAAATAACGATAGCTATATGTTATAGAGATAGTCTTCAACATATAGTCACAACGGATTGCTAAAATTTCTTTTGCTAAGCAAGACAGTTGTTAAGTGAGTTTTGCCCCATTTTCGTTTGCTCCCAACTTTCTTGCCAGAGTTGTTAAGTGAATCACTGCAGTTGTTAAATTAGTAACAAAGTTGTTAAGTGAATTTGACTTTGCGTATCAAAAGGTGTCAAAAAAAATAATCACGTAACCGTGGGACACTGCAACTATCATAAATACAAACCAGTTTCCAAACATCTGAATTTCAATCATGTGATCATGGGGATATTACAATGGTCATATTTGTGAAAAATGGTCATAAGTCACTTTTTTCACTGCCGCTGTAATTTTGAATGGTCACTAAATAAATGGTTGTAAATTGAGGATTACCTGTACCTCCCATCTCACATGAAATATACAGGATCAATTCCTAGTATACTTGAGAAGAAGGACTTTATTGTCATATCTTGCTTGTGGACTTTGACTTACTGGGATGTATAGGCGCTTGGTATGATGCAGCGTTATTCTTGTATATGCAACATTGAGGGATCATTTATCCTACAAACAAGGGTTATAACATTTGGTCTTATACTATAAATAATTTGGTTTTTTTAGGCACATCAATAGCTTACCATTATATTTATTTGTTTGTTCGTTCATTCATTCATTCATGAAAGTTGACAAGGTGTCTTTGGGCCAGTCAACCTCCCCCAACCAATATTAGTTTTGTGTTAGTATTATTTTAGGTTTAGCTTTTAGGTTTAGTTTATAGCCCTCTGGACTCCCAAACAACTCTGGGCAATTACAATTAAAAATACAACAAACCGGAAGCAAAACATAACACAAAAACGAGAGACTCCACAATTCACTGTCTCCAAAATCTGGAAGAACAATCATGTCTTCAGGAATGTCCTGATTGACATAAGATTGGGAGCTACATTCTGTAAATCTTGAGAAGAGGAGGAGCAAAGATTATTTCAGGAGACAGGAATTGACATTCGGAATGGACCCACTCAGCTCAAATTTTCCACATGGGGCAAAGGCAACTGGAGATAAGTCATCCCTCAGACAGTCAATCCTTTTGCCATGAAAAGCTGTATAGATAAAAATCAGCTTCTTTAACTGTACCCAGAAGTCAACTGGCAGCAGTGCAACTCACCAAACAGTGAGATCACATGCCTTTAACGTGTCTCAATCACTGTCTGCACCGCTGCCTTCTGGATGACTTCCATATTGTCATTTATGCAAAAGTAGAAATGATTATAGTGGAGATACATATACAGTACATGCACACATGCATGCGTGTACACATGCACATGCCTCGGCTATAACCATTTCCAATTTTATAAATTTTTACACACTCAAAAATATACATTTCTCAAGGACTGGGATATAAAGGAGTGGTCTTTTCGGCTTTGTGGCCCAGGGGTGGGGAGAGAGGGGATGGTTCAGCACAAACGGTCCATACCAGGGGTGAAATGCTCGATCTGGTAGCGATAGCGGCGTGTGGTTCGGAGAACCGGTAGCAAAAATCCCTGCGCTGTCCCACCCCCACCATGCCCACTGAGCCGCATGATCATCAGAGGCTTTTTCTTTTTTTACTTTTAAAAGCATTTTTTCTACAACCTCTTCCGACGAAAAAATGCTTTTAAAAGTGTAAAAAAAAAGTCTCTGATGATCGCGCGGCTCAGCTGGGATTGTCAGAGGCTTTTCAAAGCATTTTTTTCTGCAACCTCTTGGCCGAAGAGGTGGTAAAAAAAATGCTTTGAAAAGTCTCTGATGATCCCAGCTGAGTTGCCTGATCGGCAGAGAGGCATTTTTAAAAAAGTCTCTCTGACGATCCCAGCTGAGTTGCCTGATCGGCAGAGGCTTTTCAAAGCATTAGAAAAAATGCTTTGAAAAGTTTTTAAAAAAAAAGTTGGCCACGCCCACCCCAGTCACATTACCCCCACCACCAAGCCATGCCCACAGAACCGGTAGTAACAAATTTTACATTTCACCCCTGGTGCATACACGTGTCACTTGTGTAAATGGAGCTATGCGTGCACACCTGCCACTTGAACAGCCCAGTTCCGAATGGGCTGCAGCCCGGTACTAGACCACGCCCCAGGCGTTGGGGACCCCTGATCTAAAATACTAAAGATTAGTAATCTAAAAAGGTGAAAAAGAAAACTTAGGTGAAATGGAGATCACACTGTCACCCCAATGCAGGAGTGAAATTTACTTACCTTCCTTACCGGTTCAGAAGTGCACGTGCCGCGCATGCACCAGTTCATCACATGCACACACAGACCTTCTGTGAATGCGCAAAACCTTCTGCGCATGTGCAGAAGGTAAAGAACACATTACTTCCTGGTTAAAACGCCCAGGTGGGTGGGCGGAGCTTTGCTCCGCCATCGCTACCGGATCACTGAATCACCTGGCACGATCGCTACCAGATCGCCCGATCCAGTGCAAACCGGGAGGATTTCACCCCTGCCCCAATGACAACTGATAATACAGTTGGATGAGGGCCCATAGACTCCTGCAATAGTTTAATTGTTCTGTCTCTACCATTTCTCATGATTTCAAGCTCTGACTGATAAGTATATTAGCCACCAGCCATTTCCTTAAGTACATTAAATTGTCATTTAAAGTCCAAAAAGAAATGTTGAAGAAAAGGCTTCACAGGATTTAAATGTAAGGTTTGCAGACTTTAGTTCCCTTGATGAATTCTACTTGCTCCTGCAGAAAATTGTAAAGCAAAAACTAAGCCAAGTACATTTCTTTAGGAGCACTGGTTTAGCACCATTAGCAACAACCCAACAAAGTGTTAATATTTTACCTTGGGCAACAACCCAATTTTCTTTTGTTAGTTTAGGACAGGGGCCTTATATGGAACACATTGCATAGTTTCAACTAAAGGAGCTGCATTTTTTTCACACCTGCCAGACACTTCACCTTCGACTTTGGGAGTACAGTCGGGAAGCCCATTTTTCCGTGCTTGTGACTGTAAACAAATAGTGCATGGCAGGCATCCAAGTGTTACAAGGGGGAATGGCCTGAATTGTAATAAACAAGACCTCAATTCAGAAAAAGAATGGGAATTAAATATTCAGACCACCATAAAACATGTCTGGCTCGTTTACAGCAAGGCCAGTATGATAAAAGCTGTACTTTTGCCCCTGAAAATACATGCAGTGTATAATTATTTATACTGTAAAATACGTAAGGAATTTCATAGATGAGGATGTTATAAGCATTTCAAAAGAGTGTAACTGTGGAAAAGAATCCAATGAATAATAGTTTGGCTTAATTCAGCATCTAGAGGAAAAATAGCAATAACTATAACTCTTTGGGAAGAGCAGACACTGGGAACATTACAGTATGTATGTTCATGTATGGAAGATATTTTATTGGGCTTACTTTCTCAGAGGCTTTATGAAGCATTCCTGGGTGGGTTCACATAGTAGTGATTTAGGTACCAGATCTGCAGACCAAATCTGATACTCCTACATTATTATCACCATTTGATTGCTCCACTCCAGCCCCAATGCTCACACCTTAATAAATATGGAAACTCATACCGTCTCAACAATAGAAGCCGGTATAAGTATATTGACTTATACTCTTAAAATTTAAACTCTTCCTCATTGTTCATTTTTGCCTGTGTTGGAGGCTATCACTATATTTGTGAGGAGGTTTTTTAGTTCTCAGAGGACTGGGCCAATTCACATTGCTTTAAGAAGCAATGAAAGGAAGCATTTCCTGCATTGGGTGCTTCCCTCTTCTCCTTCTTTATTGCAAGTTACTGAGTGCTGATATGAATAAAAAGCATATTTTGCAAAAGAGTACTGCCCAAAGCATAACATCCAGTTACATTCCTTGGAGAAATGGAAAATGGCACGGTAGATACAGCATCTCAGATTAACAAACAACCTAAAGATTACATAAAATATTTTACATAATACATATACTCTTCGACGTACAACTGGTCACTTTAAGGACCATCTGAAATTACAACAAACTCCCTGAAAGCTACTTACAAACTGACTTTGAAGTTACAACATCCTCCCTCCATCTCCACAGTCAAGTGATGACATTTTGGACACTTGGCAACTGACTCACCTTTACAGCCATTTGCAGTGTCCCACAATCACATGACTGCAACTTGTGCCTTTTTTTTTTTTAGTCCTTTTCCAGGGTTTACTTCTGGTTTCTGGCAAAAAAAAAAGCTCATTGGGGAAAATTGATTTGCTGAACAGCTATGTCATTCCCTTAACCACCACAGTATTCACTTATTGACAGAAAATGATGAAAAAATCAAGTCCAGTTATGTAATGCCTAAAATTACGATGGCAATGTCTTACGACTGTAATTCCAGGTTCAATTACAGGCATAAGTCAAAAGAATATTTGTAATACAGTTATGCTAGCATGGTGGGGGTTTTGTTTTTGGTTTTTTTGCTAGCTAAGTACTCATTGCCTACATGAATTTACAGAAAATTCCCAGGATTTCAGGTGGCAGTTTATGGAATGCATAATAGACAACCTCTTCTCAGGTAGAGGCGTGATAAAAGTATTTTTCTTCCCCTCTTGACTTGAAGAAAGAAATCATAATCTCATACACACATTTCCACATACATAGGTACGATAGTGGGAGAGAAAGAGAATTTCCCACCTGTCTGTGTACTAACACATAGGAAAAAGTGCTGCCTTTGTGCCCAATAACAGAGAAGCGCCTTGCATTAAAGATTTGAGCCATGTGCAGAGCTTCTATTAAACCCAGCACTTGGATAACATGATTAATGCTTTCTCTCTCTCTCTCTCTTTCTCTCTTTTTGTGATTGCAGCAAGAGAAGTCTTCTTTCTGTAATGGCTTCAGCATGCAGTGGTAACAGGGGACAGGAAAAGGCTAAGTGAGCTTCTTATTTGTCAAAGGTAAATTATTCAGAAGGCAGGCCAAATGGAGATTGCCGGAGAACTAATGGTATATGGAGGATTTCATTTCATCCTCTCCAGTTCGGAGCAGGCTTTTCAGGAATTCATTGAAGTGGAATCGGCTTTGAGCACTGCAGCCAAGAAGTAATATTCTGCCATCCAGCTTGTGTCTGTGGAACAGCATCCCCAGCAGCCTTCCCTTCAGCAGTCGCATGCACAACCATAGGCACACAGGCAATGTAGTGTGTGCAGAGGTGTAGTAGGTCCCTGTCGAGCCCTTTTAAGGGGACCGTTTCTCTAGGGCTGCTGCAGAGGAGCAGTTGTGGTCTCGTTATCTGTGGATGCTGCTTTCCCCGAACGTGCGTTTGGCCACTTCAGTGCTGCATCATGCGGTTCTCATGTGACACTGGCTCTCTCTGGCAGTTTGAAACAAGAGGTTGGGTGATTCCGCATTTCTGGACAGTTGCGTTCAGCAACATAGGCAGTCGCAATCCCAAATGACAGAAATAAAAAAAAGTTTTATTTATTAGTGCCTTGATTTTGCAGTGGTTTTGCTTTAATCCTCTGTTTTAGAGGGGATATGTGGGGGGGGGGCACTCCTGCTTTTTCCTTCCTGCAGGATTTGAGCCATGCTGTTGGAAAGGAGCGATTTCGTCTTCTCTCGGAGTGATGACGCTGCACCACTTTTGGCATATCCTGCTTCCCCCATTTACCTGGGTGGCTGTTGCTGCTGCTGCTGGGGTTGCTGTTGCCTGCCTGCCTGCCTGCCTGCCTGCTTGCATTTCAGCCCGGCTTGTTTCAGGAGAGCATCACTCATCAGCACGCAAAGGGAAAGACACACGATGAAATCTGGGCACTGCATTCTGTTATTGCTGCTGGAGGCGAAGAAATGGGGGATGCAAGGTTTACTTTTCCCCTCCCTGAACGGTGAAAATGGGAGTTAAAGGTTTGGGGAGCAAACATTTAAAGAAATGCCGTGCCAGCTAATCCGATACATATAGGGAGGGCATTGGCAGCAATGCAGCATGAACGGAACGTTATGCGTCCAGAGGAAGAATTCAACCACTGCTATTTGGATTATTATGGGGAAAGCCTTGGTGATGCAGTTTCACCTCAGAGGAGAGCTGTGCTGAAGATGGATAAATGAAGTGCCTTGTATGTGTGCCTGTCAGAGCACAGCCATGGGAAAAAAGGAGTGGAAGCCAGCAAGTGGCAAGGAAGACGGAGAGCTGCATGCCGTCTGATTGTCCTCTTTGGTGTCTGCTTATTCCAGCAATGGTGATAGCATAATTTACGGAAATGTGCCTGGAGACAGGGACTTGAAATTGTAGACCGAACACTCCCTAATGCTGTTACAGAGGAAACGAAAGGTGTATGTGGCTGCAAAGACACAAACGCCTTGTGGGGGAAAAGAGAAGTGTGCAGAATCAATGTATGTCTGTATTTGTACATTGTGAATTGAGCTTTCTGATTTGGGAATGCTTGGGAGATATTCGGACTGCTGGAAGACGCTTGGCTAAGGGGGTCTATGTTCAATTGCCTCCGGTATACATGTTTTTCAAAAAATAGGAGTTGCGAGACATTTCTGCACACAGGATTCTGTAAAGTCTCTCTCTTGCTTTCTCTGTGTGTATGTATGTGTGTCTTACACCTATAAGTCTTGAATTTTTTGTATGATTTAGGGAGGGATGTTGGGCTCCCCCCCATCCTTAAACTCTTTATAAACACAGCTGTACTTAGTCTAGTAAAAAGAAAAACATACTGTAAATATAAGTGTGGTCAGTCTAATCAAAATAAATTATCCCAGATGACTTTTGTAGCCCAGCTGGCAACTGGGCTTAGTATTCAACCGAGATGAAATCAGTAATGTATTTACATTTTTAATGCATTTCAAAGTCAGCCTGTAATTTGTTTTAAAGGGAGGGGAGAATCCCACTGAAAAAAAGCACAGTGCTCAGTTTTGGCAAGAGAGTGCTCTACAATGTATACTGCTAAGTTTTATTTCTGGTGTAGCAGAGTAGTGGTGAAATGGAGTCACGTCTCCTTTTAAGCAGAGATATATAAATATACAATACAATACAGCTCCTGCCAGGTCATTCAGGAAGATATACCTGTGGTAACGGCCCAAATTAAATGAAAGAAACTTAGGCTAGAAGCTTCATCTAGAAGCTCAGATAAATAGGGGAAACTTGGCAGAAATGTCAGTGGCTGCCTCTTTGGCACATGCAAGCATGCACAGCTGTGTTTTTAAATCCAGCAGCCCTAAATTGTTCTGAATGTGTCATCTCCAGCAAGATTTCTCTGTAGCCATGTAAGCCATTCTGGAATGAGCTTGCCTGTCCTTTGCATGATTTGTTACTGCAGAAATCACTTTCTGCTCCATGATAGTTTAGCCAGTGGTTGAATTCTGCTTTCTGCTCTTAGAGGAAGAAAGATAATTAGGAAAATGTATTTTCTCCTGCAGCCTTGCTACCCTTCTTTTTCAATAACAGCTCAGCCTTGGGCATTTTAAAGGAAGATGTGCGGGTGGGGAAGGGAAGGGAAGGGAGGAGGGACACTTATAATTCATACAGAGCTGCACAGACCAGCAAAATGTCAGCAGCTTGTAATTAGCAGTCCGGTGGTTACATCAGTGACCGTATCTTTCCAAGAATAACTATGATGTGTTCCCCAGAACGAAGAAGATAGGCATAACCTGGTTATCAAGCTTGGCTTAAACAAGAGCAAATGGATTAATGAATGTGTTTTGTCCATAAAATTCAAGATACATTGTGAGGGTTGTTGAGTTCTGCAGTTGAGTGTCAAGTTATCCACAGAGGTTGGAGAAATGTGGGTGGAAATGTGCAGACTGATCACTGCTAACTAATACCTTTGCCTTATAGCCCTAGCTGGTTTAGCTCACCCACGTAGTTGGATGTCATGAATGTATCACAATTGAAAAAGAAAAATACAAAAGGTGCTGTTTAAACTGAAAAGAAAAATAAAAAGACTGAACTACCTTACAAATTTACTGTTTGGAACTTGGCTGCTGTTTAGCTATACTCTTTGGTATGTGATTTGACTTCCAATCAGTCTTTTCTGTTTCACCAAAGAGGGGAAGAGGAAGGTCAGAGTTGTGAATTGCAGCAAAGCATTTTAAATCCACAGCAAATCCTCCAAAGCTTTCTTGGGAACATTGCAATACTCGAGCTTTACAAGGATGTTAACAGTACTATTTTAGACCTGCATTTGCAGTCCTGCTGCGGACAGGCAGTGAGTGATGAGGACGTAGGAGGTGTCTAATTCGCAACTGGCCTTTTCCACACACCTTTCACACAGCCCTTCCTGATTTTCCTCTGCAAGCCTTTGCAACGTGTGGTTTGTGTTTCTTTCCTGTTCTGGGCTGCCCAAATTGCTCCGAGCCTCTTCTAGTTTCCCAGATTCCCTGCAAAAAAGTCAGCCTCAGTTCAGCTCTTTGTTTATTTGGCTCTCCTTAATAATATGCTTAAAATAAACTGCATTGTGCAAACATGTGTATTTTAGGCTGGGAACGTTCACATTTCTTGGGGGGAGAAGGCTGTGTGTTGCATGCAGCCAATTGCTCCGATTGTCTCATCCTGCAGGCGGTTTTAAGGATCCTTTCATTATTTGAAGAGTCACAAAAGCCCACATTCTCCACTCTTGCCCTTTTGGATTTGGGCCTGCCTGACTCTGGGATGCTGTTATTTTGTGCACCCAACTGGGTAGAAAGATTTCATTGGGTTTGTGTGCGGGAGCCCGAGCAGCTGGTCATTAATGTCGAATCCATTGCCCGAGCAAAATGGAAGTGGACGCAAAGGGCTGCGTGATTAATGCTAGCCTGCAAAGCCTGTTCCATCCAAGAGCCGGGCTTGCAGTAAAAAATAATGCAGGAGCCTGATTTGATGGCTCTTTAACAGGGCAGTATGTCATTGTGTCGCCAAGCAATTGAGGTTATTATGGGGCAGGGCTGACAGACGGGACAGTGGGGTTACTAGACCGTGGCATTTTTAGAAATACAGGCCTGACCTACTTTGAGTGATCCTGGCTGCCAGCTGCATGGTGCATGGAGCCTCCCGATTGGCTGCCCCTGTTGCTAAGGGGAATTAGCATGAATTTTTCCACATGTGGTCTCGGTGATTGAATGATAAAAGCTGACTGGAATTAAAGCGATTCAGTTCAGCATTATGTAGATTAATCTTTCTCTTTCTGGAGACCCAGAAGGGGCGAGGGAAGGCAGAAGAACTCTAGCTTGGTCTTTCATTTGTTTTTGTTTTTCCAGACAGGGCAGGGCAGGAGCCTAGTTCATGAAACGATTGTTAGAGAAGGAAAGCGCTCTTTAAAGAGGCCAAGGATATTGAATGACAGCTGATTGTTTGATGGTATTTCACCTTGGCCTGTTTTGAAACCGGCATGAGAACCCCTGGCTCCCCTTTGCTTTAAAGGAGAGCAAGGGAAGGAGTGGGGTATGTAGGTGTGGTAGATACAAACCTTATTCTGTTTTTAAGAAAGGAAGGCAAGTGGAATACAAGTAGTCCTCGACTTACAACCATTTAGTGACCATTCGAAGTTACGACACCGAGAAAAGTGACTTATGACCGTTTTCACATTTATGCAACATCCTTGTGGTCACATGATCATAATTGGCCACTGACTCATATTTATGGCCATTGCAGTGTCCCGGGATCATGTGATCACCTTTTGCATCCTTCTGACCAAGCAAAGACAATGAGGAAGCCAGATTCACTTAACAACCGTGTTACTAACAACAGCTGTGTTGATTCACTTAACTGTGTGAAGTGAACTAAAGAAGGGTAATAAAATGGGGCAAAACGCATTTAACATCTGTCTCACTGAGTAACAGATATTTTGGACTACATTGTGGTTGTAAGTCGTGGACTGACTGTACCAAGTTTTGGAAGGAAGTTAATTTTATCCCTTTTTTTGTTATAGGCTGTCATTGAGGGTCATGTTTGCTGATAAGCAGGCATAGATGGACTTTAGCTGTCTCAACCCCTTTGCTCAAAGACAGATTCTGGTGCTACCACAATATTGGAGACCAAAATATGTTCTCTATTTATTTATTTTATTTTATTTATTTCTAGCTCATCTAGATGTAAACATATCTTTACATGCTCTAGGAAGATATTTCTTCATGGAGGAGTAAATAATTCCTTTATTGTGTGAAACAGGTCTGACTTTGGGCTAGTTGTTTTGAGCTTCCTGAAATAACAAATAATGAAGTCAATCATGTTAGTTAAATATAATTGATTTAAATTTTCTTGCCAGTATTCACCTGTTGTGAAAGAAGGGTCTATGGAGATTCTTAATCAGCCAAGTCATGGTTGTCCCAAAGGTGCTTTATTGAAAAGAATGCTTCTTGAATCAGAAGCGAAACATTTTCAAAGACATTTTCAGGGTCGAGCTGAGGATTTTGTGCAGTATCTGCATGACAAGATCGCTCTGATTCGGGAAGGCCTGGCCTCTGACTGGGTAAGTCCAGACGGGATGACTGAGGCAGGTCTTGAGAGTGTTATCTGGGAGGAGTTCGATCCTGTGGCTCCTGAGGACGTGGACAGGATTCTGGGACAGCTGAACGCGACCACATGTTTATTGGACCCGTGTCCCTCCTGGTTGGTGCTGGCTTCCCGGGAGGTTACACGAGGCTGGCTCCAGAGGATTATTAACGCTTCCTTGAGCGAGGGTGTTCTGCCGGCCGCCTTGAAAGAGGCGGTGGTGAGGCCCCTCCTGAAGAAGTCCTCTCTGGATCCGGCTGTTTTGGCTAACTATCGTCCAGTCTCCAACCTTCGTTTTATTGCGAAGGTTGTTGAGAGTGTGGTGGCGCGGCAGCTTCCACAGTACCTGGATGAAGCTGTCTATCTAGATCCGCTCCAGTCCGGTTTCGGGCCTGGGTACAGCACGGAAACGGCATTGGTCACGTTGGCGGATGATCTCTGGAGGGCTCGGGATAGGTCGGGATTGGTCCTCTATCCTGGTCCTGTTAGATCTCTCAGCGGCTTTTGATACCATCGACCATGGTATCATGTTGCGCCGGCTGGAGGGGTTGGGAGTGGGGGGCACCGTTTTGCGGTGGTTCTCCTCCTACCTCTCTGACCGGTCGCAATCTGTGTTGGCAGGGGGCAGCGGTCGACCCCGAGGCGCCTTGTCTGTGGGGTGCCGCAAGGGTCGGTCCTCTCGCCCCTTCTGTTCAACATTTATGTGAAGCCGCTGGGTGAGATCATCCGTGGCTTTGAGGTGGAGTTCCATCAGTACGCTGATGATACTCAGCTGTACACCTCCACCCCAGGCCACCCCAACGATGCCCTTGAAGTGATGTCCCGGTGCCTGGAGGCCGTGCGGGCCTGGATGGGGAGAAACAGGCTCCGACTCAACCCTTCCAAGACCGAGTGGCTGTGGCTTCCGGCGTCCCGTTATAGCCAGCTGGTGCCATCGCTGGTTATTGGGGGCAAATCATTGGCCCCCACGGAAAGGGCTCGCAACTTGGGTGTCCTCCTGGATACACGGCTGTCTTTAGAAGAGCATATAATGGCCGTGGCCAGGGGGGCTTTTTATTAGGTCAGCCTGATACGCCAGTTGCGTCCCTTTCTAAATTGGGACTCCCTACGCACGGTCACTCAAGCACTCGTCACTTCCTGTCTGGACTACTGCAATGCTCTCTACATGGGGCTCCCCTTGGGGTGCACCCGGAGGCTCCAGTTGGTCCAGAATGCAGCCGCGCGGGGGATTATGGGAGCGACGGGGCACTCCCATGTGACACCTCTCCTGCGCGAGCTGCACTGGCTTCCTGTGGTCTTCAGGGTGCGCTTCAAGGTGTTGGTGACCACCTTTAAAGCGCTCCATGGCTTAGGGCCAGGGTATTTACGAGACCGCCTTCTGCCGCCAATAGCCTCCCACCGGCCAGTTCGCTCCCACAGAGAGGGACTCCTCAGGGTGCCGTCGGCCAGACAATGTCGGCTGGCGACCCCCAGGGGGAGAGCCTTCTCTGTGGCGGCACCTGCCCTCTGGAATGACCTGCCCCCAGAGATACACACGATACCAGACTTCCGGACTTTTCGTCGGGCCTGAAAACACATCTTTTTCACCGAGCCGGGCTGGCTTGATCCCATCTATTCAATTTTAATTTGTAATTGGTTTTAACCCGGGTTGTTTTAATTGGATAGCCAAATTATTTAAGTTTTTAAATTGCTTTTAAATTTTATATGTTATGTTTTACCATGGCTGTTCACTGCCCTGAGTCCTGTTGGAGAAGGGCGGTATACAAATAAAATGAAATAAATAAATAAATAAATAAATAAATAAATAAATAATAAATAAAACCAAGAAAGTCCAATTGTCTTTTGGGTTGTGAAAAAGCATCTTTGGGTTGTGAAAGGAGGTTACACTTCTTTTTTATTTTGCTAGGCTCGGTTTCATGATAATTGAAATTATTTAGGAAGAATTTGTAATTTTCTAAACAGGAACTGCTGCCATCTGGAGAAACAGAGCAAAACAAAAATTAATTTTTTTGGTTAGCATAATGTATAATTTCACTCCTGGCTACCACATAGGTAAATTTACTCCTCAATCATCTATCCTTAACCTATTATTTCAGGTTTCCAAATGGTGCCTCTACAACTACTATAACTGAATCCATCTATTTTGCTCATGCTTGTCCTCGTCTTCTCTTTCCTTTCATCATTCCCAGCATTACAACCTTTTTCAGAGAGCTGGATCTTTGCATAATGTGTTCGGAGTTAAAGAATTTGAACTAGGGTATGTAATGAACAGCCAAGTGTATTTGAAGCCTTGACTGCTTGTCTCATTTACAAACTCTTGCTCTTACCCTTTATCATTAACTGTAATACATATTTGATATATCACAAAATCAATCACAGATTAGATGTAAATAGAATGTTAAAATATACCTTTCCCATATATCATTAGCTATTATGTTGATTACATTTTCATTTTATAAAATTTGCTGTAGTTTTTGATGATGATCTGATCGGTGACTATTGTTTCTTGATATGCTTTGAAAGCTCTTTCAAAATTCTTTGAAAGAAGTTTGCCTTGCAGTAGACCTGTGTCACTATTACGGTGAGTCCTCCTTCCTTTTATGTCTACAGTATTACACTTACAGGAGGCACAATGCTTCTATGTGCCATAAAAAAGGAAGCTTTGATGTAATATCTAACTTATAGTCCAGTGATGGCGAACCTTTTCGGCAGTGAGTGCCCAAACCAGAACGTGTGTGCATGTGCACACACAGGAGCACCAGAAACCTGAAGACCAACTGATCGGTGCATATGTATGCGCCAGCCAGGTCTTTGGGTTTCCAGTGCACGCATGCCTGTTTTTTGCCCATTTTCCAGGCTGTTTTTCAGCCATTTTTTGGGCATTTTTCAGGTCGTTTTTCGCCCCGGAAAATGGCCAGAAAAAAACGGCCTGAAAACAGCCCGAAAAAAACCCTGAAAACGGCCTTTTTTGGGGGGGGGATTGTTTTCCGGCACCCCGAAGATGCGTGCCAGAAATCAGAAGAGCAGCTGGCAATGGTGTGCTTGCCCACAGAGAGGGGTCTGCGTGCCACCTCTGGCACGTGTGCCATAGGTTCGCCATCATGGTTATAGTCCAAGTTATATTGGAAATACAGTTCTCCAAAACATTCTGATTATTGTTATTTACTTGCCATTAAAGCTAGGATACTATAATGAACTCAGAAAACATTTCCTCTTTTCCATCTTATCATATATTCTGTTAACTTTAATTTTTTTAAAAATTAAAAACGGTGGCAAAAAATCTGACAACCATATTTATTTATTTAAATTTTTATACCGCCCTTCTCCCGAGGGACTCAGGGCGGTGCACAGCCAACTATAAAACACATATATCCATAAAATTTAAAAAACAGTTTAAAAACATATTAAATAATTTGGCCCCAATATTATTAAAAACTAAACAAACCATTAAAATTCATGTGTAAGCCAGCCCAACTTGTTGAAACAATAATGTCTTGAGAGCACAGTGAAAAGTGCGTAGGTCAGGGATCATACGTATCTCCAGGGGCCATTCATTCCAGAGGGCAGAGAAGGCTTTCCCCCTGGGGGTCGCCAATCGACATTGTTTGACCAACGGCACCCTGAGGAGTCCCTCTCTGTGGGAGCGTATTGGCCGGTGGGAGGCTATCGGTGGCAGAAGGCGATCTCGTAAGTACCCAGGTCCTAAGCCATGGAGCGCTTTAAAGATGGTAACCAGCACCTTGAATCGGACCCGGAAGACCACCGGGAGCCAGTCCAGCTCGTGCAGGAGAGGTGTTACATGGGTGCACCATGTCATTCCCATAATCACCCGCGCAGCCGCATTCTGGACCAGTTGGAACCTCCGAGTGCTCTTCAAGGGGAGCCCCATGTAGAGAGCATTACAGTAGTCCATCGGGACTATGGATATTCCATTCCTCTAAAAATTATTGGTATTATTATTTATGAAAACCCCATTCTGATTATCTTTCAATGCCATGCACAGATAGAGATAGCTAAAGAGAACATCAAAACACCCCAAAGGAATGAAAACAATTCTGAGCCCTTAAAAAAACCTAACACATTCTGAATGGAGCAGGAAGTCATTACTATCCACCAGAAACTAAGCAATGGAAAGCCCTACAACAGGCTTGTATAATCTCCAGGCAACCTGAAATTTCTTTGCAAGCATCCTCTACTCATAGTTTGCTATTTGCACAGGTGGGAGAAATGATTGTTGGAAGGATAAGATGATGCAAACTGTTTTCTTGAGCTTTCTTATCACTTACTAAAATCCGATTTTAAACGTACAGTATCTTCTCTGTCCAAACCCTCAGTATTTCTCATGCAAACCATAAATAACCTATAGAAATGAAATCAGAATGTCTTCCCTTTATTTATTGAGAACTTGCTAATTATTGCTTCTGAATCTCATATATTGATTTAAGTGGAAAAAACGTATAGTGGTATTCAGTCAGTGGAGACAGTTTTAAATATGTACAATGGAAATGGAAAAATGGTCATGAGGTTGCTGATAAGGTTTGTCAAAATGAGAGCTTATACTTTGGGAGCAATACCTGTATTTGGAGCATATTCCATTGGTTTTTTTCCCCTCCTATCTCTGAGATAATAGCTAATCATGAAAAATAAATGGAGAAATGAAGTAGACGCTACAATAAAACTCCTAATATACTCTAGTGCATATAATAATAATGGCCAATGAATTTAGTTATGCCAACATAAAAATCATGTCAGATAAGAATGGGAGGATAAGAAGTAGTGACTATTAATGTGTCTTTCATGGCCTCTTACATGTTTTAGCAAAAGGCCACACAGTTATGGAAATGTAACTTTTTAGTGGCTTTTATTTGTCCTTAATGATTTGGCTGAAACATACAACAGTAATGGGGTTTTTGTTATGATAGAAGCAGTATGTGTAGTTTTTTTCTTCCCTTTATTTAAGCAATTTCAAATAAATAGAATTGATTGGACAATCTCAGTTTTACAGGTGGGAAATGAAACTGCTGCTCTATAGACTGATTGATCAAAGAACATTTTCAAAGAAGAGCAGCTGGTTCACTTACTGGAAATGCACACACTGAAACAAATTGTAAGGTGAAAAGGTAAATCCTTTAAACATACAGCATATCAATTAAGAATATTCAAGGAAAATGTAAAGTGAAGTCTTCGGTAAAAAAACTGATCTCATTTTTCATAACTATGTGGCTTCTTATTTGTAACATGATTTGTCCTTTGACGCTCAAACTAAATCAGTATGCCTTCTAAGATAATTCACCATGTCTTCCAATTTTTAAACTCTGTCTTGACTTTAAAGATTGGAAGGTATTTCTTCTAGTCCTAAGCATCTTAGATTTGTGATACTTTTATATGAAATAAAAAAACAAATGATTTTATTATATATTACTACCATGCTTCTTTGTCCATTTTCACTGTAGAAATCTTGGCAGAGTATAGGGATGAGCTTGGGTTGGACTCTAAACTTTAGGGGTAAACACACTCATAATAAAGTACTGAAGGCATCATAAGAGGACAGTGGTGTTAGCCTGCGGTGGCAAAAATCAGGCCAAGTCTGATAACACTTTTTCTAACTAACCAATTCTAGTAACAGTGATAAGCTTTTAATAAAATTAATCACAAAAGATGCTACCAGACTACAGATTTTTATCATTCTGAAATAGCAGTATTAAGAATTTTTTTCTGTGCTAAGATCTTTTTACTCATTACAGCTAGATATATACAAAAGGCTATCCTGCATGCACCTTTCAGTGCTTGCTATTTGAACAACCTCCTTCTCAGTATGAAAAATTAAAATGATCAGGACAAAATTAAGGTAATTACCTTTAGCTCTGAAATTTCACATTAACGTATAACAAATGAAGATATATTTCTTTAGCAATAGAATGCAGGACAGGGTATAATCAGGAAATCAAAATAGCAAACAGCCATAAACAAGAAAAATCCATAAGGCAGTATGGCCATTATTTCTATAAAACCCTCTAAAATAATATCCAACTAAAATATCTATGCTTTGCTCAATAAGACCCTATAGCTTATTATATAAATAACTAGTTTATAATTAGACAGTGAAATGAAAACATATTGTTTGTAATAAACAGATTTCTGGAGAAAAGATAATGTATAAATGGGTAATACAGTCAAAGAGACTCTTCTCACTTTTAATGGATAGATCTTGGTGAAGGGGTTCTGGCCTTATTAAAAGGTGTGAAATTGTTTGTGCCTTCAAGTCAGCCTTAACTAAATAGGCATGTCTGTCTGGTTTTTTTGGCAACATTTTTCAGAAGTGGTTTGCTATGGCTTCTTCCTAGGGCTGAGAGTGAGGGAGTGGCCCAAGATCTCTCAGCTGGTTTCGTGCTTAAGGTGAGATTGTGGTTTTTAGCCTGGTATAACACTATACCAAACTGACTTCGTAAAAGAGGATGTTTTTGTTTGTAGTTTTTGGGATGTCTTTGAGTCTATCTTGACTCCTAGTGACTGCCTGGATTAGTCCCTACAGTTTTCTTGGCAAGATTTTTGGAGTAGTTGTAATTGCCTGTTTCCTAGGTCTGAGAGAGAGTGATGGGCTGAGGTCACCAAACTGGTTTTGGGCCTAAGCCAACTAAAGCTCATGATTTCTCAGTTCCTAGCCTGGTGTCTTAATTACCACACAAAATTGGCTCTTGAGAGAGAGAATGCACAGCCTTCAATATCAAGATGCCAAATTGTTATGGCAGAGTTCTCTAACCTTAGCGCCATTCAGAAGTATGATTTCCTTGGGCCAGTCATCCACTCTCAGCCCTAGGAAGAAGGCAATGGGAAACCACTAGTAATGGAAATTTTGGGCTCAACTGTGGTTTTAAGTCAGAATGGCTGAAAGGATGATATGATCTTTGGAATTCAGAAAAGCTTTAGCTATATCCATGAGTTCAGGCTGCAAAAAAATTGTGCATTAAAGTGGAACTCATGAACAGGAGTTCTAAATACATAACTATGCTCCTATTGTCAGTTGTTAAAAAAATTACTTTAATGTTGTAAAGCTTTTAATTTAAGGTTCTGAAATGTATTTTTGTTAAGTTTTGTATTCTTTTCTTTTCAAGACAGAATAACTAGGCATGCTTTCAAAATAGTAAATGAAAGCCAGTTATTAGCCTGGTTGGAAGCTCTGTGAGGGCACAGGGCCATATGAAGTGGCACCAATACAGCTTTGCATTGGTCTTGAACTAGCAGCTGCTGTAAATCATTTTCAATTATTTACACATTGCACTAAGCCAGATTTACTTTAATTAATTTGTTTTAATCGTGTTCTGCTGAATAAACTGTGGTTGGCAGATTCACACATCTTGCAAAGCCAAAGCTGAGCAAGTCACACAATAAGTTACTGTGATGTGTGAACCCATTTAATATTTAACCATGGGGGAGAAGAGGAATGCAGGCATTGGATTCTGGTCAGTTATTACTGATTTATTAGATGTTTTCTGGGTATTGAGAATTGTACTCTCAATTCAATTAAAAGAGCTTTTTTATTATTTCCTAGAGTTCAAAGTGATAGAACTGGCTCTGCTCTCAAGTTAACTTCATAACAACACTATTATATGATTTGCTCAAAGCAAGGTTACTGTTGCACTGTTGGATTATGCCCATGTTTTATGCTCCAGTTTGTTCCAAAGGCTCAGAAACATACATATACATTATTTCTAAAATTCCCATTTTATTCATGCTATAAAATTCCACCGTACACTAAAAATGAAAATAATGGTGCTGCTGGAAATATAATTTTTTTGCAATTTTATTTTACACTGAGTCAATGAAATACATGTAATTAAACCTAGTTAGATCAACAATACAGTTTTACTGATGAAAATTATCCTTCAAGAACAGCTAGGTTCCTAGCCAACAGTGGCATCTTCAAGCTAAACTGATGATTCAGGAGTGACTATGAGGCTTGTAGGAATCAAAGGGTATAGCGACAGTTTTGGTTAGAAAAAGTAAGATTGGAATCCACCGCTACATTTTTGTGTAGAGATATGTATGTGAATGACAAATAGCCATTGATGATAAAGGTTATTTTACAAGAGGTGGGGCTTTGGAAAGGTTGCCAATGCTGAACGTAGCTGAAATATATAAATAACTGAATTATTATAAGATTCTGCAAGCCCAAGTTTCACATAAAAGGAATTCCATTCAAGACAGGTTTCCATTTAGAAGATCCTTGTCTGTGCACATGTGCAAAAATGCTTTATTACAAGCTGAGTTCACAGCTTGAAGCAAAAGCAACTTAAATCCAGAAAACCACCATTAAAAAGCACACATGCATGTGTGCATCTTTTTTCAGTTGCTGTAACCATGTGCTGCCTCAGCATTTGCCAATGTTTTTTTCCTTAAATGGATGAACATAAGAGAAATAACTTAAGAGTTCCTTGAATCCTCCTCTGTATTCGGGCAGCTGATACGTGAATAAACCAAATGTGTATTTAGGCATGTAGAGCCGATTCATTTCCAATATTCTTTTGCACTAAGAGGAAAAATAATATGGCAGTAATACTGCTACATGTTTTTCCAGTAAGGGGATAGAGAAGAATAAAACCTTGTTAATAGAAGCTAAAGAGAAAGTTTTTTTTTTTAAAAAAGAGGGGGACGAAGGACACTAAGACACTTATTTCTCATATCAATCCAAATGTGAAATTCCAGAGGGGTTTTACTATCAATATACACCTCCCCCACCCCTTGGAATGGAGGACAGGCAAACCTCAGTCTTCAGTTATGTGCAATGTAGTTTTCTTCACAAACTTTTTCTTCTCCTTAAAACCAGAAAAACTATACACTTTTCATTTGACATACATTATTTCTAGTGGGGAAAAAGTCCGACTCCCTTCCATATTTAAGTGTTTCCAATTTTAATGTTTAGAAAATCATGCTTATGTTGCTTTTGAGTTTGAAGGAGCATTAAAGGCAGTTTATCAGCTCCCTCTCCCTCTGCTCCCTGCAAAATCTTGAACAATGTGGGATGTGTTGAGGCAAAACTGTTTCAAATTAAGCTGAATGTCAATCTTTAAGAATTTCCAAGGCTAATTCAAAGGACTGTCCTGGAGCTTGGTTTCAAAGTGATTAAAAATCAGAACCCCTTGCTTGAATAAATTATTTTATGCTACACAGCAGAGTTTCAGCTTGTAGAAAGCTTAAAATAAACTGTATAGCTTTCAAATAGATTTAAGCTGCCATAAATCTGGATCCGTTTTTGTGGACAGGAGCCAATTATTGAATCACTGAAGGTCTGAATACACTGATATATTCACTGTTGTTAACCTTGGTTGTATTGTTCCTATTAGTTCTCCAGATCAAGCAGTCTTCAATCTAAATAATATTGTATGCTTTTAGAAATGTTCATTCTTCCATCTTTGTATTTCCAAGCATACTTCTACTGTCTCTATTATACAATAAAGCAAAAATGTGGTGGGAATAAGATGCAGAATCATATTTTAACAATATGAAAGTTAGGTAACCATATTCAATGACACTGGTCTACAAGGAGAAAGCCTTGGAAATGAAAGTAGTTTAATTTTACCAGAATTGGATCACTAATAAAGGACAATTAAGTCCTGAGTATTAATTGGCTTCAGTTTCCAAGATATAGCTTCAGGTCAAAATTGCATCAAAATAAGTCAAAATTACAAAAGGGGGTGTGCGATTATGCACCATAACTTTTCTGCAAAATGTGATATAGCAATGAGAATGGTGCCACACCAATCATTATAAATTTATTTTTTTATTGATACCAATAACAGCTTTCCATTTATTTATTGGTTTTTCATGTAATGTTTTCCTGCTTTTTGCATGAAAAACTGACACACTCTAACATCAGATTAAAAGACAAGGTTCCATCTTTATTCAGTATCTAAACTGGGCTTTTTGGCTTTTCTCTTGTGAACTACAGTAAAATCATCCCTGGGGAGATTCTAGCAGTAATCAGCAAGCATGGACAGACTCCATTTCCCTTGGTATCTTTTCTCCATGCCTGTGATATCCTGGTGGAATCTCTCCTCATGCTCATCACTCACTGCCCCACAGTTGAAAGGGGAATAGTCTAAATGCAAGTGTAAGAAGTTAATTTTCAGTGACATGTTTGCACCAAGTGCTTTATAGGACCTAAGCAAATTTTCCACATGCTTTTCATAGTCATATGCTTTGCTGTTCTCAAGGTGAAGATAAATTTATACACTTCCATGTGGTACCATTTTCATTGTTCTATCATACTTTGTTGAGAAGTTACGAGGCATCATGCTCATTAGACATCTCCCTCCCTTGTAAGCAAATATACTCGTCTGTGTATAAATTTTTATTGTGAAATATCTTGAAAACTTTAGCCAACCAGCACTTTTATCATCTGTTTTCTAATTCATCTAATCAAAATATGTAAAATTAATACATTTTGTCTCAGAGGTCAATAATTTCCTAAAATTTGTAGACCAGTGTGATCAATCTAATATTTTTTATGACCAAATGGTTGTATAGTTTTTCTAATTTATTCTGTAAAAGCAAGCTTCAAGTTTGTGTGTATGTTTGTGTACATGCGGTCATTTCCATTACCAAACAAATTACACAAGGATATTCCGCTAATTTTTTCAACACTAAGCAAAACTTGCCCAGCTACTTCTAGACTTTAAAAAAAACGTTTCTTAAAGAATTATAGCTTAATGATTAGTTGAAATTTAGTTGAAATTAAAAAAAAAACATTTTATTACAATGAATATGCGGATTCTAATTTTTTTTTTACTAAACAATCACTACATAGCTCGCATACATAGACCCACAAGCACAACTTGTTATGCTAGAGATTAAAAAAAGGATTAGGCATGAGTGATGGATTCCTCTGGAGCAAATTTATTTGTTCACACAGCACATTAATTGGCCAGGGTCAGCTGTCTTACTCAAGACAAATACCTGCACAGTTACATCTGACACACTTATTTGTCAAATCCTGCACCTCTTGCTGCTTCTAAATTCACAGTGAAGTTGCCATTTCAGCCACACCTTCTGTGGCTAAGCTTAATACTTAGCCTTTCCCAATCCAAAAATCTTTATTTATACATTAACTTATTATCTTCTAGCACATGTGTGTGAAGGCATATGTAATATATAACATTAAGGAGGATATATTACTTTGTTTGCAATGTTTATATATTTTCTTGGAGCTGGTGATAAAATGTCTTTGTCAATTCAGCTCCAACAGAGATAGATAGATTTGATATATATGTTCCTGTGCAATGTGTTTTATATTTTTAGTCAAATTAGTCTCATTCTGATATATAAATATATATATATGAAACAAAGGCATGTGCAGACAGTGATGTCTAGACCTAGTATGTGAAAGTGAATATGATTGCCAAAGCGTAAGTGAAGCTAAAACCCACAAATACCATATTTATTTATTTATTTATTTATTTATTTATTTATTTATTTATTTATTTATTTATTTATGTATGTATGTATTTATTTATTGGTTTGATTTATATGCCGCCCTTTTCCGGAGACTCAGGGCGGCTTACAATGTGTTAAGCATTGTAAGCCGCCCTGAGTCTCTGGAAAAGGGCGGCATATAAATCAAACCAATAAATAAATACATAAATGTGTTAAGCAATAGCCTTCATACTTTTGTATATACCTGCTTAGTAGGGCTTTCGGCCCCACCCTAAGCGGTGTTCTTTTTTATACAAAGTCAGCTTATTGCCCCCACAATCCGGGTCCTCATTTTACCTACCTTGGAAGGATGGAAGGCTGAGTCAACCTTGAGCCTGGTGAGATTTGAACTCGCAGTAATTGCAGGCAGCTGGCAGCTAACAGCACTTAGTCCGCTGCGCCACCATATATCTGTTCTTTAAAAACAAACAATGAAACTCTGCAGATAATTGTGCTTTTATTTTTAATTGCATCCCAATTTATATCTGAATTGTACGGTTCAATTAATATTGATGAGGCTGCACATGGATTACCTGTGTTCAACAATGATGGTTCCAAAATGATGTAACATTATGATGCAAACTCCACTCTTTTGTCCTTGCGTGTCAAGCTCTGCATGACTGGCAAGCAGAAGAACTAAGAATCTCCTAAATTTCTGAAACAAATCTTTATTGGTAGAAAGACAATCATGAAAACCTAGTGAAATAATTTTTCTACACAATTTATGGTTGGTCTAATTGATGTGGAACTGCTCTGAGCCTCCTTTTCACATGTTACCCATTTCCTGGATTCAGGCTTCTGTAATGGCTCAGTTCCTCCCATAACCATCTTGCTATTTCCTCCATATTCCCAAAGTCTCTTAAGCATTCCATTATGTCCATGATGGCGAACCTATGGCACGCGTGCCAGAGGTGGCACGCAGAGCCCTCTCTGTGGGCACACACACACCGTTGCCCCAGCTCAGCCAGCTGGTCGTCGGGATTCCGAGGTGCGCATGCAAGCCAGCCAGCTGGTCATCGGGTTTCCGAAGCACGCATGCACGCCAGCCAGCTGGTTGTGGGGTTTCTGAGGGATGCATGCGTGCCGGCCAGTTGGTTGTCGGGTTTTCGGCGTTCTGGGGTGCACGCGCTTTCCAGTTTGGGCACTTTATGCCAAAAAGGTTCGCCATCACTACATTATGTTATGTAATGACATCACATATAGTACATAAGCACAATGAACATAGTTTACATCATGATACTCATTTCATCACTTGCAGCCCATGGATTGTTATGTGCATGGACAGTGAACCTTCTCTTGATTTATTTAAAATACAGAGAGTATAAATTTTCTGTCTTCTTAGCTTTATCAGTTTCTGATTTCCATTGTTCATATGAGCTTAAATATTGACCAAGGTGCTAATTAAAAACTTAGAGAACAGATGTGATCTTTCATATGGGAAGAACATATGCAATGCTTCATATGCATGCAATTATATATGTGCTTCAAATGCATATGCATGCTTCACATATGCATGCAGTCATCTTTCCTCATATTAGCCCCGTACAGAACTTGTAATATAAAATTCATTCATATCTTCTGATCCTTATCTGGTTTTTGTTTTTTGGCCTCTTGATGGGGCTGGAAAAGTATACAAGCTGCACACCATAATAGCTTGATGATGTGGTTTTGAACAAGCTAAAACAACAGGGATCTATTAGCTAATTACAGAAAGAGAAAGTATAGTCATCCAGACAAGGGGAAGTTAGAGGTGAGCTCTCTCAACAGGATCTGCATAAATCCCAAAGCAGCTGCTATTAGTGTTGTCCAGAGAGGGATTTCCTGTAAAAGGAAGCTTCTTTTTTGCTCTTAATGTTGCTTATTTCAAAACAGTAAACATGCATTTATATAGGCTGAGTGGGAAAAGTCTACTAGTGTTGAAAGATGAAATTACATTGCTTAACTAAACAGGAACTTTTTCTCTTACATCTGTTAAAGAAAAACAGTGGAATCCATAGGCACAAATGATCATTTTAGCCTTGCTACATTGGAAAGTTCTGAGAGTTCTGACAGAATTCAGAAAGAAAGACAAGAGAAAGATAACACATTTTTTTTCACTATGTGCTTTGTCAAGCTGAGTGATCCAGACTTCAGACTTGCCCTGGTTGTTTTCCCTTCCTCCTCACTTTTTCCCTTTTGGCATTTTGACTTTTCTAGACTGTGTGCCATGATATTTTTCTTTTTGCCTGCTTCTGTATAACTATTCATGTAATTGTAGTATTTTCTTTAACAATTGGGAAATGCTCAAGTTTTTTTTTTCTCCTAGGAGAAAAGCAAGTAAAACTTAATGGGCTGTTTGAACTCCACCCAGAGTTACCCTGTGGTAAAATGGGCAGCTAATAAATTTAATAAATAAAAATAAATAAATGTGTGGCTTCTGATATAGAGGTTTCCTTTAGCTTCAGATAAATGGCCTTTAATAATGCTTTGGATTTTTTAAAAATGACAATTTAACGTGATATTTCCTCTGTATAGTTGAAAATACAGTTTATATGTTACAGAATTTGAATCCTTTAAATTAACAATTTATTACTTGAATTGCATGTTTTCTTCACTTTTGTCAATCCCCCCCCACTGTCAGAGTTGCTTATTTTTGCTACAGCAGAAAAATAGTTTCCAATGATTGCATTGTGAAATGCTGATAAGCTGAATTGGCACATTTTCCTGAAATGCAAGTTTTTCACTGCAGTTGGGAGAAGTAAGACCCTCCCCTTTCAAAAACACAGTTAAATCTAATTTCTGTTGATTGCTAAATGGATTAGTTAATTGTAATCTAAAAGATATCCTGTAATAACAAACATGCCGCCTGATAAAGTGATGCTAATAGTATGTAAATGGCAAAATATATTGCAGACCTTAATGTTGTGTACTACTTTAGCTGGTGCTTCTCCAGTGTGTCTTGGACTTGAAGGGTAAAAAAAAATTCCTATCTCAAATAAGTAGGACATAGCTATGAAATTTCTCTTTGCTTGTTACTGAAAAGCTCTGACATTATTCTTCATTGTAGTGGGGGCAGCATCCAGGAATGGGTTGTCCTCGTCTGTTAGTCAATAGGACTGAGACTGTCAAGTTGCGAGGACACGCCTACACCAATGGTCCCCAGCTTTGTCTCAGTCCTAGCTGAGGACAGGCGTGTTTTTCATAGGTCTTCCTATTCCTGGATGCCTTTGGAATTTCTTTTACTTTAACTTAGTCTAGTTATAATTTGTTTAGTTTTGACAGGTTTTTGGCAGCTATATTTCCACCACATAGCGTGCCACCATCGTTCTGGCAGGCAGTGCCTTGGCACAAACTTGCGTAGCGGCGAGTCAGCCCACCGGCCAGTGGGTCTGAAAGGGCAGTCAGAGCCTTTCCATCAAGGCTGTTGAGTTTCCAGTTTGGCAGGAAGCTTCGTGCTCCGCTTCGAGCCAAGGGGCGGCTGGGCTGTCAGGAGAAGCCCAAACTTTCATGTGCCGCTGGACTTCTGGGAGTCCCTGCCCGATTGCGGGCACACTGCCCTCGCCCCGCAAATGGTCAGCAGACCAGGGGCTCGAATCCCAAGCCTCTGCTCGCTTGTGGGTACTCTTGGAAGCCGTTGCAACCGCAGCAGAGGCCGCTTTGATCTACAGCTGCTCGGCGGCTCATTAAAAATGGTGAACGCGGCTCCTGGAGTCAGCGGTGGAGCTGCCTGGCAGACAGAGGCTTTGACTGGTAAGGAGCAAGGCAAGCCTCCCAGGAAAGTTGCTGGTGGGGCAGAGACCTCGGGCTTGAGGTCTGCGAGCAGGAGAGCAGCTGCAAAAATCTCCAAGAGATCACGGAGATCAGCGAAGCCCTCAAAAGCTGCAGAGAAAGATGCAGCTAGGCGCCAGAGGGCACTTGAAAAAGAGATTGCCAGGGCATCAGACTCAGGCAGGGATGCCCCTCAGGGACAGGCAGCAACTTCTTCCCGCCATTATCAGGAGCGGCAGTTGATTACTGAGGAGTTTGACAGCAGTTGTATGCAGCCCCTATCACCAGATGGCGCTGCTGAGCAGTTTTTAACAGGCAATCTGCCCAGCAACAGAGCCCTGTTTAGTTCTCTCCCTGATCCCTTTTCTGACCCAGTGGCATGGCAACAGCCACCCAAGCATAAATCCTTGCCTGCTGAGGCAACGCTTGCCCAGCCTTCAGCGGAGGCCCGCATTGGGGACAAACTGCATGGTCAATTTCCACATAATATGGAGACCATTATCTCTGAAGCCATAGAGAGAGGCATAGCTGCTGGGTTGCAGTGCAGCCACAGCCACAGGGAGGCTTCCCTTCGATCTGAGTACTCTCAGTCTGTGGATTTACCACTTAAAGGACAGGTATCAGGGGAGATGGCATGCCCTTGGGGTTCTTACTCTCCGGCTTCTTCTGAGGCTTCTGATGATCAGGAGGATATGGATAGAGAGCTTGAGCTAACAGAGGATGAAGGGTTATCTCCTGACCAGCCCTCCTTTGTTGGGCTTTTTCGCCCCCATTTGTTTAAGTCTTTGCTGTATAAGGCCTCCAGTGCAGCACGTTTAGCAGGACACCTGCCAGCAGTAGATCCACCTACAGATTCAGGGCATGCCAGTGGTTCCTTGTTTTCCGAGCCCAAGGCTGAGGCAGAGGTGGTTCCTGCTCCACCGTTGTTTACTGATCTGGTGCTAAGAATTACAAAGAGGATGGGATAAAACCCCATCCTCTGTTCGACCTCAGGAACTGGTTGAACAGCATGAATATCCAATAGGTGTTGGATAGCAGTTTCCATCAGGCCCCGTTTGACCGGATTACCCGAAACTGGGCAAGAAATGAAAAACCTCGGGGGAGCGGAGAGGGTCACCATAGGGGGCTCACCTACAGGATAGGGTGGCCCAGGGCAGGTGGTCGCAGTCAGACTTGGCCCACAATATTAATTGGCTAGAACTTAGGGTGGTCCACCTGGCCCTTAAGGAATTCCAGGATCTGGTGTCTGGCAGGCCTCCCCTAATTTTAACAGACAATGTGGCCACTAAGGCTCACATTAACAGACGGGGGTACCCAGTCCAGGGCCTTTATGGATGAGGCTGAAAGGCTTTGTAGTTGAGCGGAGCGCCTTCAGATATCATTGAGAGCAGAGCACATTGCAGGGACGGCCAACATTCAGGCAGATTGGCTCAGCAGAGCCACAATTGACCACGCAGAGTGGCACCTGCATCCGGATTTGTTTCAGGAGCTGATGGAGTGCTTCGGACAACCAGCTGTGGACCTCTTCACCACTCCGGACAACGCTCACCTGGACAGATCCTTTACGAGGTTTGCAGTGCTGGGAGTGGAGAGCGTTGATGTGCTTCGCAGCCCTTGGCTGGCGGAACTGCTGTATTCCTTTCCACCGATTCCCCTCATTCCGAGGGTGGTAAGGAAGCCTCTTGCGGAATGGGCGGCGGTAATCCTACTAGCTCCGCACTGGCCAAGGCGGCCTTGGTTTGCCGACTTGGTGGCTCTTTTGGTGGCCAGACTCTGGAGGATACTGTCAGACAGAGTCTCCCTCAACCAGGGGGCATTGGTCCACCCAGACCCTCAGTGGTTCCAATTGACCACCTGGCATTTGAGCGGAAGGCTCTGAGCCAGGACAACTATTCCTCCGAGGTCATTACTACTATCCAGGCTTCCTGGAGGGCTTCTACCAACCGGATTTATGATGCCACCTGGTGGGCTTTTTGCTCTTGGTGCGGTAAATCGGGACTTGACCCAACCTTGGTGACACTGCCCCAAATTCTTCAATTTCTGCAGATGGGCCTGAACAAGGGGCTATCGCCTAACACACTCCTCCACCAGGTGGTGGCGCTGTCATCTGTTTTCTCCTGCAAAGGTGTGGATTCTCTGGCATGACACACCAACATTCGCAGATTCCTTAGGGGCGCTACAAATCTTAGGCCTCCGGTAGTTCACTGTTTTCCGACTTGGGACCTTACCAGGGTCCTACAGGCCCTCATGGGGGAACCCTTTGAACCACTGCGAGAGACCTTCTTGAGATTTCTGTCCTTCAAAGTGGCATTCTCGGTCGCCATAACTTTGGGCAGGAGAATTTCTGAACTGGTAGCTCTTTCTGTCCATCCGGACTTGTGTGTTTTTCATATCAACCGGGTGGTGTTATATCTGGACCCTTCCTTCATGCCAAAAGTAAACTCATGGTTTCACAGGGCCCAGGAGCTGGTGCTCCCAAATTTTTGTTTAGATCCTGCGCATGCGCTGGAACATAAATGGCACATGTTAGACATGCGGAGAGCACTCTGGATTTATTTAAAGTGGACTTCTTCCTTCAGGACGACGGAGTCTCTCTTTGTCTCATTTCAGCCAGCCTCCTTGGGGGCCAAGGTCACTTCTTCGACCCTGGGCCGCTGGATTCAGGCGTGTGTCACCAAATCTTATGAGATGCAGGCTCTTCCATTGCCCAAGAGTATTACGGCACACTCCACCAGGAGTGCGGCCACAAGTGCTGCATGGGCTATGCAGGCTTCCCTAGAGGAGGTTTGCCGTGCTGCTACCTGCTCCTCCCCATCCCCCTTTATCAGACACTATAAGCTTGACGTGTATGCCTCTGCCGAGGCGGCCTTTGGGAGATGGGTCCTCCAGCGGGTGCACACTGATGAGGGGACCTACGGCCAGGCTCCTGCCCACCCGTAAGGACAGCACTGCTTTGGTATGTGTCATTCCTGGATGCTGCCCCCACTACAATGGAGAAGAAACGGTCTTACCTGATATGATCCTTCTCGTTGAGTGGGCGCAGCATCCAGCCCCACCCTATTTCAAAGCCGGCTTCAGTCCGCTGGAGGGTGGTTTGTTCTGCTTGTTTGTTTTAACTGTTTCTTGATTGTTTTCCTGTTCAAAACACGCCGAGGCTGTCGCTAATCCTTCGACAAAGCTGGGGACCATTGGTGTAGGCGTGTCCTCGCAATTTGACAGTCTCAGTCCTATTGGCTAACAGACGAGGACAACCCATTCCTGGTTGCTGCCTCCAGTCAATGAGAAGGATCATATCAGGTAAGACCAACGTTCCTTTTCTTTTCCTGTACTTTAGCATATATACATTTCACTAGTGCATGGGTGTCAAACTTGTGGCATCCCGTTGCTGTCACATGACATATTGTGACATTTTAATGCTTTGCAGAGCTGGGGTGGGTGTGGCGTGCGCATGACACATCTGGCCCTCGGGCCAGCAGTTTGGCACCCCTGCATGACTAGTGGAATGGGACTGTGACAAAATCTTGAGACCAGCATTTTCAATCTCGTATTCTCCTTATATACTTGATTTGAAACTTCTACCATTCACAATCATATGGACTTTCACCCATATTTATTCCAAATAATGAAGCATACTATTCAGTATTTAGCGTGCTAAGCATGTATTTATCATTTTTTTGCTTGCAATGCTGGGCTTTGCCTTTTAACATGTTGGCATCCCGATTCCTAGCTGCAATATATAATATAAGCCACACAAAATGCTTTGCTAAATGGGATGGAGTTCTGCTTGGTCTAAATGTTTTCTGGTTGCAATTGCACATCAGTAGGGTTTGGCCTTTACAGTGACAACATTCTTAAATAGCCTAATGAAGTCAAGAACTTCTGTTTCTAGTTTAGTAGCAAGACATTTCCTCGTTCACATTAGTTTATGCTTACAGCAATACAGAGTCACACTGTTTTTGTAATCCTGGCTTGGAGGCAAGCTATAATTGGGCTGTTAAAATATTTAGGCCAGTTTATGGTTTGATGCTGACTGAATTATGGCAGATAAGAAAGAACAGGAGAGAAAGTAATATGTAAGTCTGACATTCTTCTGGATTTCTTTTCAAATAATTGCATTTTATAGTCAGTATCTCCTTTCTTAATTACTTGTTATGCTAAATGAAATCATTTTTTTGACAAAGGTCACATACACTATTATTACATTACCCCTTTCAAAAATGCAATGTCTGCTTTTTTATAACATAGGTAAATTTATATTTATTACTTAAAGTCCAACTAGTCTCCTCAAAGGGCAATTATACATTTGACAAGAGTTGTGAAAATTTAAAATTTATCTAAAATTTCTGTCAGCACTGGCTCTGTCCAAAAAAGTTACACAGCTAAAAAGAGATTTGCATAATCAAGTCGGCTAATTAACTATTTTGATTGTCATATTTTTCAGTCTTGTTTTTAAACTCTAGGCTGGATAGTTTTTATTTTGTTTCTCTAATACAGGAACACAGCAGATAGAAAGCAAGTTGGCATTTGAGCTAATCTTATGGTGTTATTACCCCTTCAGGAAAGATTAGAGTTGGAACAGATTGTTATGTGTTAGACTAATTCTGATAGAAATTTGATTAAGGGGTAAATCATGAACTTAAATTGAGTTGTGTCATTGATGAAAAATATAATTGTAATAATGAAAGTTGCTGTATGAATAAAAAGGAGTGAAATATACTTGTTATATCATGATAATCTAACATCAGATAGATGTTAGCAAAAGAATTGTGGCATAATGTGTTACTATAGTACAGGGGTGTCAAACTCAATTTCATTGAGGGCCGCATCAGGGTTGTGTTTGATCTCAGGGGGCCGGTGTGGCCGGGGGTGTGGCAAGCTCGACGTCACTCATGAAAGCTCTGTTTTCGGCCATGACAGCCCAGGCTCTGTTTTCGCTGGCAGAGGGCTGCAGGAGGCTGTCATGGCTGAAAACCGAACCCAGGCAGCTCGTGTACAGCCTACTCAAGCTTCATTTTCATTTGTAAAGGCTTGCAGGAGGCCATCGCAGTCGAAAACGAAGCCCGGGTGGGCCATGCGTAGCCCTCTCGAGCTCTGTTTTCACTGGCAGAGGCACCACGGACTGGTCCACTGTTTCCAGGGGAGTCCTGCAGGCCATATCTAAGCACCCCATAGGCTAGATCTGGCCCCTGGGCTTTGAGTTTGATCCCCCTGTTATAGTACAATAATGGCCAATAAATAGAATTCATTACTTAGTCAATATTTGATGATAAATCTAATTATTGATTGATTTGATTTGATTGATTTATTAGATTTCTGTACCGCCCTTCTCCTGAAGGACTCAGGGCAGTGTACAGCCATATTAAAACACATATAAATATACAAAATTTAAAACAATTTAAAATTGAGTATATAAAAATTTGACCCATAGATTAAAACATACATACACCCATTCTAAAATTCGTATTAGGCCAGGCCGGCTTGCTAGAACAGGAGGGTCTTCAAAGCATGGCGAAAGGTATGCAGGTCGGGGATGAGACGAATCTCAAGAGGCAGCTCATTCCAGAGGGCTGGTGCCCCCACAGAGAAGGCTCTCTCCCTGGGTGTCGCCAGTTGGCATTGTCTGGCCGACGGCACCCTGAGGAACCCCTCTCTGTGGGAGCGTATTGGCCGGTGGGAGGCTGTTGCTGGCAGCAGGTGGTCTCGTATATACCCCGGTCCTAAGCCATGGAGCGCTTTAAAGGTGGTAACCAACACCTTGAATCGCACTCGGAAGACCACCGGAGCCAGTGCAGCTCGCGCAGGAGGGGTGTTACGTGGGTGTGCCGAGTCGCCCCCATAAACACCCGCGTGGCCACATTCTGGACCAGTTGGAGCCTCCGAGCGCTCTTCAAGGGGAGCCCCATGTAGAGAGCGTTACAGTAGTCCAGACGGGACATGACGAGGGCATGAGTGACTGTGCTCAGGGCATCCCAGTCCAGAAAGGGCAATTACCCTTTGGGTAATTGCACTTAATTAGAGACGGACCGTGGCTTTCCTTTGCAGCATACTTTAAGAGTATTTACTTAATTATACTTTACTGTTTTCTGAAATGCAGTCACCTTATTTTTAATTTCCACTGATATCCTCTAGATTATGTATCTAGAAGGAAATATTGCATACAAACGCACATTCCATAAGTTTAAAGTTTTATATAAGCATAATTTCAGCTAAGTATAAATTTAATTTTTGTAATGACTTGCAATGCTGCAAATTCCTTGTTTTTCAGTCATTAAAAATTTAAGAACCCTGACCTCTTTTGCATATGATCAGACACTAACAGACACTAACAGACACTAACAGGCACATCTGCTTCTACTTGTGGTGATTTGGGAAGCCTACATAAGAAGCGCTAACAATGAGGAAAGAAAAAGTATATCTGAGAATTATGGATTTTCCGCCTAAAGAATTAGAAAAGTTGGTTCATTCTAAAATATAGAGAAATATAATCTGTCTGTCATACAAGACTGCTTGTTGCACATTTTATCTAGCCTTTTTCTAATCTGAACAAAGCAGCAGACATCAAGAAGAAGAAAAGCATAATTAACAAGCAAAATTGGGTCTAGGGAGTGATTCAATTCTGTAATAGATGTCAGATCTTTCCTCCTAATGTCAAGTTGTACTTTTCAGTTGAAAGCGATGAGCATTAACTCTACAGTATGGGGAATAAGTATGGTATAATTTGTATGGACAATTGAACTTCACTAGTTTACTGAGGTAACTTATTAACTTGATAACCATTCACAAGTATTTTAAATAAGAAATAGAGTGGGTCTATAGAACTTACTTTTTTCCATGTGTCTTTGTATGCACTCCTATGCACATACAGTGTGTCCTCCACTTTCTTTTGCCTGGGCAGGATACTTCCAAAGCCACAATAGCATTCTGAATATCAGGGTTTATAGATACAGATTTCAATAACATTTTCTTATTCTTTTTTTAATCAAGAGGCTAGTGTAAAATTTTGGATTCCATGACTGTTATTCTTTTTCTTTTTCAACCAATGTGCATGTTATGGAGAATAAATACATAAATAGGAATGGTGTAGATCAGGGGTGTCAAACTCACATCGTCACGGCAGCATCATGTGACATATCACAATTTTTTTTTTGCCCCTTCACTAAATTGGGTGTGGCCATGGGCAGCATGTGATTCATCCGGCTCGCGGGCCGTGAGTTTGACAGCCCTGGTGTAGATAAAGATGATGGGGCAGATGACTGTGGGTGTCAGATTGAGATTCAGGTCATAATCTGTAGTGAATTAATTATTTCTGATATTCCTGAAACTGTGATCTCTGTAATACTTACATATTCAGAAAGAATAACTATTCTGAAAATATAATTATATTCTATAAAATACAGTCAACTCCCTTTTCAAGTCACACACAGAAGGGGATGTTTGACCCAGTTCCTGTATTCACCTACAGATTTAACACTGTGAAGGCTGAATCCTCAAGCTATATGAATGTAGGTTTTTCACTTGATAGGAAAACTTTCAGAGAGGACATTTGATCTGTTGAATGCACTATGGAGGGGACTGGCAGAGAAAGCAAGATAATGTGTAGGGTCCAGGGCACATTGTCTCATTCTCATCCTGGACATGAAATGTACATATAATTGGAAGAATGAGATAATGGCTGTGGAACTGACTAGGCTTTCACATGTTGCTGCTTCTACACTGAATTAGGCTGTGGCTTTCTGTTTCATTTAATGACCGGCTGACAGGACTCAGTCAGAAGTGTAACACCCAACCTTTATTAACCATTAGCAACGATGTATATGAACAGAACAAAACCCGCGCTTGACATCTCTTTTATACTAACCAGCTGACTATTAGAACCAATCAGCACTGAGCTTGCAATAACCAATAGGAATACCCCAGTAACATAACATAATATGTAACACCCCTTTCCACCTAGATGAGCAGTCGCCGACGTCAGGCGCATGCGTAATCGTTTAGGTAGGCCGGTCTACGCCGGACTCTCCCTGATCGTCTAGGCTCCACCCCTATTCCAACATCCGGCGGTGAATTTGAACTCTCCTCCCGAGCCCTCTCACTCCTTGGCGGCTGGCTATCTGCACGCCCTGCATCCCCGGCTCGGTCTCCCCTAACCGGCGAAAGTAAACCCCCCTCGCTCTCTTCCCCCGGAGTGGTTGTCCCTTCTCGCGCCTAACTTCCTGTGGGGTGGGCTCTCCCGTCCCACCCTGCCAAGCCGCTCCCTTCCTTAGTGCCCGCAGCTGATCCTTGTGTCGCTTCCAAATTCTCCCCCCCTCGATTTCAATGTGATAGGAACAGGGTCCTGCAATCCCAACCACTATGCCTGCTAACCACAATGGCATTCCCCCATAATTCCTGGCGTATACACGGTCCCCGATAGCGAAGGAACGGTAGTGCCTCAGTGCGTCTAAAGGCTTGGCATGGCCATACGTGGGGTGTAAACGATCTAAGGTTGTGCGGAGCTTCCGACCCATTAGGAGTTCGGCCGGGTTCCTGTTAGTTGCCTGACATGGCGTGGTATGTTGAGCTATCAAATATTCCTCCACCCGCTCAGCCCATGACCCGTGCCCACTCTTCTTAAGGGCATCCTTTGCTGATCTTACAGCCCGTTCCGCACAACCATTGCTGGATGGATGAAACGGCGAAACTAAACAATGCCGTATGCCTCTGTGAGCCAAGAACCCTTCGAATTCCGCGGCCGTAAATTGCGGTCCGTTATCGGAAACGATGCTGTCAGGCAGCCCGTGTGTAACAAATAATGACCGCAATGCCTTGATGACAGCCTCAGCCATGGTCGACCGTAAAGGGACGACTTCTACCCACTTTGAAAACGCATCGGCGAGGACCAGGAAAGACTGGCCCTGCATTGGGCCAGCGAGGTCAATATGTAATCGAGACCAAGGTGCCCCTGGTGATTCCCACACTCCCGGGGGGTCTTTTGGCGGCATTGGCATGTTTCCCTGACATTGCAAACAGCCCGCAACCCAGTCAGTGATGTCACGATCCAATAGAGGCCACCACATATAACATCGTCCCAAAGCCTTCATCCTAACCACCCCCGGATGGCCCCGATGTAATTGTTTCAATAACAAAGAACGAAGGGGAGGTGGGATGACCACTCGATGGCCCCACAAAAGGCAGCCCGCTTGCGTAGACAGTTCCAGGCGGCGGCTTGCATACGGTTGGAATTCTGCAGAGAATGGCCCTGGAGGCCACCCTCTGGCCATCCAGTCTAACACCTGCGCCAGAGTAACGTCCTTCGCGGAGAACTGTGCGACGTCCAAAGCGGTGAGTAGCAATGGCGAATCTTCCAGCAGGAAAACCGATGATACAGGGACAGGGTCCTCGAGCAGATCAGGGCTGGGGCAACGGCTCAAGGCGTCCGCGTGTGCGAGGTCCTTGCCGGGGCGGTGAATAAGACGGTACGAATATGCAGCCAAGAACACAGAGTAACGGGTCATCCGGGGAGACAATATTTGAGGAGCTGGGCGATCGCCTGATAAAATGCCTAATAACGGTTTGTGGTCAGTGTACAAAAGGAAAGGTCGCCCATAGAGGTAGTGGTGGAATCTTTTGACTCCAGCCACCAAGGCAAGAGCCTCCTTATCCAGCTGAGAGTAGTTACGCTCAGCTGGAGCCAAGGTTTTAGAGTAATAGGCAACCAGCAGCTCCCTTCCGGAGGGAAGGACATGGCTCAACACCGCCCTCACCCCATAAGGGGAAGCATCACAAGCCAAGGTCACCGGCAGGTGTGACGAAAATTGGGTAAGTACAGAGTTGGAGGTTAGTAGGCGTTTGACGGCCTCAAACGCGTGAGCCTCGCGGGCACCCCAATGCCAAGTCACGTTGTGGTTTAACAGACGGTGAAGAGGCTCGGCAACGGAAGCTTTATGCGGAATAAAAATTGCATAAAAATTTAACAATCCCAAGAAGGATTGGAGGTCAGCCTTACATTTCGGGGGAGGACAGTCCATGATAGCCGCAGTTTTAGCTGCCGTTGGGTGGATTCCTGAGCCATCTACCAGGAACCCCAAGAATTCCACTTGGTGTACAGCGACTTGGCATTTATTTTTGTTGACTTTGAGGCCTGCAGCGCTAAGCTTCCTAAGCACCTGCCGCAAACGGTCCAGCAACTGTGAAGTCGAAGAAGCCGAGACGAGAACGTCGTCAAAATAGGGAATGACCCCGGGGATGCCGTGTAGCAACCGTTCCATCATGCTCTGAAAAATCCCCGGGGCGATGCTGACCCCAAATTGCAACCGACGACACCGGAACGCCCCCCTATGGGTCACGATTGTCTGAGCATCCGCTGTCAGGTCATCGACTTTTAGTTGCTGGTAGGCTTGGGCCAGATCCAGCTTGGCAAAAATTGAGCCCTGGCCCAAGGAGTGCAGCAAATGCTGTACGACAGGAACGGGATAAGCGTGCCCCAAAAGAGCGGTATTCAGGGTTGCACGGTAGTCAGCACAAATACGGACCGAGCCGTCCGCCTTAATGGGGTCACAATCGGTGTTTCCCAACGTGCGAATTCGACAGGTTCTAACACCCCCTGAGAGATCAATTTATCTAATTCTGCATCAACCCTCGCCTGTAATGCAAAAGGTACACGGCGAGGTTTCAACCGTCTCGGGGCCACGCTTGGATCAAGGCTAAAGGATACTGGGGGTCCGTTATAGCACCCGAGTTTGCCATCAAAAACAGTGGGAAACTCTCGAGATAGCCTGTCCAATTCAGAGGATTGGATGGCATTCACTCCCTGAATAGTCAAACCCAGAGCCTGGAACCAGTTGAGCCCTAATAGACTAGGCAGTGGCACTTCAACTATAACCAATGGCAGTCGGCCAGAAAATGCCTTAAATCTAACTCTGAACTGCCCACACCCCAGTACTTTGATGGAATTCCCCTGATAATCACGGAGAAGAAGATGGCAGGGGTCCAGGCGGCGCTTTGAAATATAAGGCACCAAGCGCTTAATCGTACTCCAGGAAACGATGGAATTGGCCGACCCAGTGTCCACCTCCATCCTACATGGCCGGCCCTCGATGGTGATTTCCACATTAATTTTCGGGCGACCATCCGCTGGGCCGTATTTGTGTTGCGCTGGGTACACTCCATTAACACCCCCAGCCTCTCGGCTCCACTCCGAGCCCATGGGACGGCCCGCTCCCCGTCTGCGCTGGCCACGCGAATATCCTGGAGGGGGTGGAGCTTTCTCGGTGAGCGTTGAGGACCGGCACACCCGAGCGATGTGGCCGCGGCGCCCACACCTATGGCACGTAGCTTCTTTAAAACGGCAGCTGGCTCTCAGATGATTTCCTCCGCAACTCTGGCAATCCCCCGGAGGCTGTTTAAACTGTCGCAAAGGTCGCTGCGCAGTTTTGATGTGAGCTACGGCACCCTCTCCCTCCGAGTAATCATCATCACTGAAATCAGCCTCATTGTAGTGAACCTGCTCGCCCGATGACTTACTAGGGCATTGTCCCCGAGGTAAATCTGCCAGTGATAGAGTGGCCAATTCGGCGGCGCACGCTTCATCTAAGGCTTCCTGGAATGAGAGGTCCAATTTAGCAATTAAACGGCGCTTAAGGGCTTCGTCTCTCACCCCGCTGACTAATCTGTCCAGTAGATAATCATCCAAATTGACAGTGCTGCGCCGCTTTCCTAAGGGCAGCCACATATTGACTAATAGACTCGCCCTCAGCCTGGTCTCGATGATAGAAATGCTGACGGCGAGCTATGCGGGATGGCGCGGGAGCATAATGTTTCTTTAACTTAGCCAGGAACTCATCCCAGGAGCCTGCGTGTACTGACAAGGGGGCCATTAGCGTCATCGCAGTCTCGAACATTTCTGGCCCACACAGGCTCAGGAAATACGCCCTCCTCCTTTCATTGGACAACTCACGGAAATCATTTGCGATTAAGAAGCAGTCGAATCGTGCTACAAACGCTTCCCATGACTCAGTAGTAGCATTAAATGGAGCGAAGGTCTGAGGCGATGCCATTTCTCCTCAGCTCTGACTGTGAAGAGAGAGGAAGAGAGAAAAAAAAACGCTCCGAAATGCCGGTCAACGATGATTCACAGCCGTTGGGACCCTTAATTACCTATTTCTGAAGGGCCTTTTCAGGATCCCACCCTCGTCGCCACTGTTTCATTTAATGACCGGCTGACAGGACTCAGTCAGAAGTGTAACACCCAACCTTTATTAACCATTAGCAACGATGTATATGAACAGAACAAAACCCGCGCTTGACATCTCTTTTATACTAACCAGCTGACTATTAGAACCAATCAGCACTGAGCTTGCAATAACCAATAGGAATACCCCAGTAACATAACATAATATGTAACACTTTCCTCTTTACTCTTAGCCTTTAACATAAAAAGAAGAATGAATTGCCCCAAATCACAGGTGCAGTCCTGCATTTGCCTTTTCTGAATGAAGAAAGCTTTGTCAATTACCAATGAAATGTATCGACAGCAGTAGTGTTTGTTATAGAAAATTTTCAAGGGAAGTGGCATTTTGCAGCTATCACCTCTGTAAAGCTGGATTTGTTTCAATAATGCTATTGAAAATTGATTTTCCCTCTTGTTTTTTCAGTAATACAAGTAAGAAAGTGGGTTTTCAAATATAGAACTCTCCAAAGTGCTCTATACCAAATATTTTAGTTCATCCCTTCCTTCACTCAAAATGAAAAAGAATGTAATTACAACCAGATTCCAGAAACAGATGAATTTTATTACAAAAATCTGTTGTGGAGGGGGATGTGGACTGCTTCTGATCTCGTGGCATCCTCCAGTTGAACAGATCAGTTTATTCACTGCTAACCCTCCTTCTTTCCATTTCGTTTCCATTTTGTTGACAATGTGCACGATCGAATTGGCATTTTCATATTTCAGTGCACCAGAGGCCCCTTAAAGAAGACATTCAAGAGAGAGAGAGAGAGAGAGAAAAGAAATACATGGCTTGCTCCCGAATGGCTTATTACCATCACATTTGCAATTCAGATCAGTTTTAAATTGACTGAAATTTTTGAACACGTAGCAGGCAGTTTAAACTAATGATTGTCTGGAGGTTCATATCTGACATGAACTAAAGTTCTCCTTAAAACAAATAGCAAATAATTCTTACCATGGAGACAAAATGTCACAGTTTAAAAGTATATATTGTTTCCACATTGGGTCAATTCCTCAAGAAATTCCACACACACACCTCTACCCATACACAAATGATTGCTATTACAAATTCCTAGCTGATACCATTTTACTTGATTTTAAAAGGATAGATGTTATTGAGGTGTGTAGACACACAAACATATTTGCACCTCAATAGGCTGAGTGAAAATCCTTAAGGAAAAACACACTCAAATATCCTCATTGTAAAATAAAGGGCCCTCGGGGCAGTGGTAGGTTTCAGTTGCCTAGCAACCCTCAGCAGGTAGCAGAGATACAGCTGCAGCCATCCTGATTCTTTCCTAGAAATCTCCTTATATCCGTTTGTGTTGATCTTTAACCAGGCTTTTAAATGTTATATTTTTTTTTCTTCTTCAGCTGGCAGCTTGCAGTAAGATGCACCTCAGAATTCTTTCCCAAGGCATAGTTTTAGGAGCTGTGCTTAAATATTTGAAGAATGATAAAACCTGGTCAGATTTAGCATTCATATACTGTCCTACCTTTGTCTGTTAATACATTTGGAAAGTTTACAGAAAATATTTCCATAGTAAGCCAGTGGATGTTTCGGAAATACAACATGGAAGCTTGTCTTTTTAAATTGCCTGTATTAAAATATATTTTCTAACAATTATTTTCCAATATCCACTGATGATTACTCAAACCATTTGGGATTTGATTTAATTTTACCAAGGAATTATGTAATGAAATTATACATCATTTTTTAAAGGGCGCTATACATCAGCAGATATATTTGTAATATAACACTGCAAAGTTTAACAAGAAAATACGTTCATGTTGACCATCTAACCACTTGAAAAGGGTTTGGGGGATTTTCTGCTTTTTATATGAAACGGAGGAATAACAATATCCTCCACTATGTTGCTATTACTGAGATAACTGGTTTCAGTAGCTTTCATTTTAAAGATAGTATCAATGTAGAATCAATTTTATGCATTTTCTACATATGGCAAATAAAAATATTAAGATAGTGAGTTAAATGAGCAAATAAATGGACCCAGATGGATCTTCTTCAACAGATGCTTTCTAGGACCACCATCACCCTATGAAAGAGCAACCGAACTAGGTCTCTGAAGAAAGCTGAAGCCATTAATGTAAGCTTCTAAAACAGACTTGTTGGAAGAAATGTCCATCTGGGTTCAGTTCCAAGTGGGGAGAAAGACACTGGAAAGATGGTTTAATAGTGGACAGGACCACATGGTTTGAAGTCCTGGGTAGCTGACCACATGGAGTGGAGAGTAAGATATATTTATGCTCTCTCTTGGGCTTTGTATTTGCTTCCTGTTCCTGTGAAAGAAATGTATTCTGATTGGTTGTCAGACTCCCATGGGGCCATGCAGGGGTAACTTTGTAGATTGTCTTGAGTCCCAGGCTTGGTTGAATCTTGCTGGGTGATGTAATCTTCCCAAGTACCATGTGGTGAGATGGGTAGAGGCTAATCCTAGGGCTAATCCTATTATGTCCTGAGGGTGAAGGTCTTTTGTGTTGTAGATAAGCTGGCCCAACCTTTTGTCTTGTAGATAGTAATATATATCAGCTGATTGCCAAAAACGACTCCACGAGAAGTAATTAGCATCTGAGGTAACTTCTTTATTAACTCAAACAGGAGACCATAACACGTTCTCCTCAGAACAGAACAGAGAACAAACGCTGACAGCTCTTATATACTCGCTGTCAGCGTGGCTAACCAATCAGAATCTTTCCCCCTTCTGTACACTCCAACAGGGGGCTCAAACTAGGGAACCTGCTCAGTACACAACACCCCTTTATCCCTGGAACGCGCATGCGTAATCTTGAAGGTGTGTTGGCCGACGCCTAAGTCGGCCAGAACGGCGAGGGCCTTCGAGTTCTGCTTGTTTGTCTGCTCTACCCTCAGCCCCTGCAACTTCAGGTCTGGGACGGTCTTCAGCGACTGAAGGTAAGTACTCATTGTGCTCTTTTGTTTGGGTAGGTGTGCTTTCTGGTGTTGACTGTTTGGCACTTTACGGGGCCGTGTTCCGGCTGTCGTCTGTTGGCTGTTGTGACCTAAATTGCATGCGTGAATGGGGCCTTGGCGTGGTTGGACGTTCTGCCTCCTAGGATGTCGCAGTGGGTGTCATGTCGAATGGGTTTGCTTCATTCACGTCCCCGTCTTGCCCCACTCCCCTGCTTCCAGTGACCCGTCTAACTCTTACTTGGTCCTGATGCCGTCTCCAGACCCTTCCAAATCCCATATCTATTTTATAAGAGCAGGGGCCCGTAACAGCTAATATTACCCCCGGTAGCCACAGAGGATGGCCCACATAGTTACGAGCATAGACTAAGTCACCCTCCTTCAAACTGCAGTGAGCACTTGCAGAGTGTAATGGCTTTTTTGGAGCATAACAAGGATGCAGCCTATCTAGGACAGTACGCAGGCAGCGGCCCATAAGAAACTCCGCCGGGCTGCGGTTGGTCAGGGGACAGGGGGTTGAATGCTGGATAAGGAGATACTCCGCAACCTTTGCAGCCCAACCTTTTGCGCCCATGCGCCCTAAGGCGTCTTTCGTAGATCTAACGGCCCTCTCAGCCCGGCCATTACTGGCTGGATGGTAAGGAGAAATAAGACAATGTCGGATCCCTAACCCCGCTAAAAACATCTCAAAGGCTGCCGCCATCAATTGTGGTCCATTGTCGGACATGAGTTCGTCAGGCAGTCCATGCGTAGCAAATATTTTACGCAGGGTTCGTATAAGTGCATCTGTGGAGGTTGAGTGCATAGGAATAACCTCTACCCATTTAGAAAATGCATCAACAAGGATTAAGAACATCTGACCTTGGAGAGGCCCAGCGAAATCAATATGCACACGGGACCATGGCCCCCTAGGATCTTCCCACACCCTGGGTGTCCCCTTAGGCGGCATGGGCCGGGTTTCTTGACACTGCGAGCAGGTGGACACCCAGTTAGTTATGCATTCGTCAAGTTTAGGCCACCAGAGATACGCGCGAGCTAGGGCCTTCATCCGGTCTATGCCCGGATGGCCCGCATGCAGGGTAGCCAGGACAGACTCCCTCAGCGGGGCGGGTATAACTACCCGGTGACCCCACAATAAGCATCCCTCCTGGGTTGTCAATTCTGACTTCTGCAGAGTATAAGGCTTCCACTCGGGGTCCACCTTCCCTCGAGGCCAACCCCGCAGGACCCACTGCAGGACTGTCGAAATCTCATGGTCTCGCCCCGAGGCTTGAGCAATGTCAGCGGCCGTAACCGGCAGGGGCGAGTCATCAATTAAGAGAACTGTGGAAACAGGAGCAGGGTCACACAGTAGGGTTTTAAGAGGGCATCGGCTCAAAGCATCCGCATGCACCAAATTCTTACCTGGCACATAGATCAATGTATAGTTATAAGCAGAGAGAAAAACTGACCAACGGGTGAGCCTGGGAGACAGTATCTGGGGCATTTGCCTGTCCCCGGACAACAAACCCAATAACGGTTTATGGTTGGTTACTAAGGAGAAATGGCGACCATATAGGTAATCATGAAACCTCTTAACCCCTGACATTAGGGCTAACACTTCCTTATCTAATTGGGAATAATTTCTCTCCACGGGGGCTAAGGTGTGAGAGAAGAAAGCTACAGGGGCTTCCCTGCCATTAGGGAAAGAATTGCTAAGTATGGTGCCCACCCCATAGGGCGAAGCGTCACAAGCGAGTACCAAAGGGAGAGTTTCAGAATATTGAACGAGGACGGAGTTCGAAACTAGTAAACACTTAACAGCTGCAAATGCGGAAGACGCTCTAGTATCCCAGGTCCACTTGGCCCCACGGTCCAGCAACCGATGGAGAGGTTCCGCCATGGATGCCTTGTGAGGCAGAAAAATGGCATAAAAGTTAAGTAAGCCCAGAAAGGCTTGCAGTTCGGGCTTAGACGTCGGGGGCGGAGCGTCAAGTATGGCCTTGGTCTTTGCGGGAGTTGGATGGATGCCGTGGCCGTCTATGAGAAAACCGAGGAATTCCACCTCTGGGACTGCGACGAGGCATTTGTCCTTCTTGACGGTGAGGCCAGCTTGTTGAAAGGCAGTGAGAACGCGGCGGAGGCGAGACATTAATTGTGGAACAGTAGAGGCAGAGACAATGACGTCATCAAAGTAAGGGGCGACCCCGGGGATGCCATGGAGGAGGTGCTCCATTAAACTTTGAAAAATCCCCGGGGCTACAGAGACCCCGAACTGCAGGCGGTGGCAGCGGAAAGCCCCACGATGAGTAACGATGGTCTGCGCCTTGGCTGTCAGATCATCAACAGGCAATTGTTGATAAGCCTGGGATAAATCGAGTTTTGCAAAAACAGACCCCCGGCCCAGGGAGTGTAACAAGTGTTGGACCACTGGGACAGGCTACGCATGATTCTGTAGGGCGTGATTTATCGTTGCCCAGTAGTCAGCGCAAATATGGATAGCTCCATTTGCTTTAATGGCGATGACCATGGGGGTTTCCCACCTGGCATAATCCACCGGTTCCAAAACGCCCTGTTGAATGAGCTTGTCGAGCTCTTCGTCCACCCAAGGCCGCAAGGCAAAAGGTACCTTGCGCAGCTTGAGGCGTTTCGGTGGGACCGAAGGGTCAAGGTTGAACGATACTGGTGTCCCATTGTATTTTCCCAAGGTGTCGGAAAAAACCGAGGGGAATTCATGTACTAAAGTATTAAGTTCGGCTGACCGGATAGCATGGATGCCGTGAATTGTAAGGCCCAGGGCGGCAAACCAATTAAGGCCGAGGGGGCTTGGAAGAGGGTCATCTACTACTACCAGGGACAGACGGCTATTAAAGTCACGGAATTTTACTCTAAATGTTCCAGTCCCCACAACTGGAATGGGAGCGCCCTGGTAGTCTTTCAATAGGAGTGGGCAAGGCTCCAGCAGGCGTTTAGACAACTTTGGCACTAGTCGCTTGATAGTACTCCACGAGACTATAGATGTGGAGGAGCCCGTGTCCACTTCCATTTCACAGGGGCATCCCTCAATGTGAATTGTCAGAGTGATTTTCGGGTTTCCCGCATGTTTCGGTGGCGTCACTCGGTTGACAGCGGAAAACCCCTGTGGTGGCCGCGCATGCGTGGATTTCGGGCCGGTTCGACATTGCGTATTCCCCTCAGCTGGGAACCGGGAGCTAGTCTACGGCTGCGCGGAGCAACACACTCTGGCAATGTGTCCTCGACGCCTGCACCTCCTGCATATTGCCTCTTTAAATTTGCAAGACGCTCGGACATGGTCACCCCCACAGCTGAAGCATTCGAAAGACCTTCTGGCCAGACTCCTAGCTTCCGAAGGCTTATTTTTAGCCTCCCTGACACGACAAACCTCGATTTCCTCCTCTGAATCAGAATATGTCTCAGTCTTTATTTCGTTAGCGGAGCTTACTCCTGCTTCTGTAGTGGGCACACTCTGACCCCGGGGTAGTTCGGCAATGGATAAGGCGGCTAATTCCGTAGCGCATGCCTCGTTCAATGCCACCTGGAAAGTTAGTTCATGATTGGCGATCAGTCACTGTTTTAAATTTTGATCCCGCACTCCGCTGACAAGGCGGTCTAACAGGTAATCATCCAAGTTTACAAATTCACAATGGCGTGCAGCCCTATGCAACGCCGCAACATATTGGTTAATGGACTCCCCCGGGGCTTGATCGCGATGGTAGAAATACTGGCGCCTGGCTATTCTGGATGGGGCTGGCGCATAATGTCTTTTGAGTTTGGCCATGAATTCTTCCCAAGTTCCAGCATGTATGGATTGGGGAGCCATTAGGGTCATGGCTGTATCAAACATCTCCGTGCCGCAAAAACTAAGGAAATACGCTCTCTTGCGCTCTGGAGACAGATTAGTGTAATCATTGGCTATTAAGAAGCATTCAAATCGGGCTACATAAGCTTCCCACGTTTCTTTGCCTTGGTTGAATGGAGGGAAATTATGTGACGCCACCATCGTATGTCTCGTTTCACAGTTACCTCAGTTAAACTCACTCCAGCTGCTTATTCTGCCAGATCCGGCAATCCCACCTTCGTCGCCAGTAATATATATCAGCTGATTGCCAAAAACGACTCCACAAGAAGTAATTAACATCTGAGGTAACTTCTTTATTAACTCAAACAGGAGACCATAACACGTTCTCCTCAGAACAGAACAGAGAACAAACGCTGACAGCTCTTATATACTCGCTGTCAGCGTGGCTAACCAATCAGAATCTTTCCCCCTTCTGTACACTCCAACAGGGGGCTCAAACTAGGGAACTTGCTGAGTACACAACAGATAGGATTGCCCAGTCTTTCTGGGGCTATTAACAAAGGTGGGGGCTGCTTTCCAAGAGCATGTATCTCCTTTTCTCATCCAGGGAGGTATAATATTCTGCCTTTTTAATATTTCCTAGAATATTTCATTCTTCTAGGAGAAGGGTGGATGCTAACTTTCTACAGACTAAAAAAGACAAATAGCTATGGAGGAAAGAACTGAGTTTTGTGTATACAACAGCATCTGCATATAACATTTACATATAAATGAGAATATGTCTGCAGGCAGGGTTGTATATGAAATAACCATGCTGTTGAACTCTCCCTCATTTTGCTAGAATATCATGAGGTACAAGAGCCTTGTTGCTCCTGGGCTAGTCTGTTTATATTAATATCCCAAACCAAACAGACACAAAATAGCTTGTCTGAATATTGGTTATAGACAGCACAACCTGTCAATTATGAAAGAACTAAGTTTTCTGCTACTTTCTATTTGAACTCAATTTAAAAGGCTGCTCTTAAGCTCTAAATGGCTTGTGCTACAGAGTCCTGATGTGGTGAGATAGAAATGCATTCAACCATTAACTTCTTTAGAGATCTAGTTTACTTTACCTTTACCTTCTAAAATAGTTGTAAAATAGATACCTTTTCAGCTGAGGCATTTAATGCTTGGGTCTGGCCTTTCTTTTCAATATACTTAATTACCCACTTACTGTTTTTGGGCAACAATTTACCAAGAAATATTATTTCCTTGTTAGCATTTAATAGAATCCAAATTTCTTGTTTCTATTGCTTTTTGAGTCTACTGTACTCAAGTAAGGTAGAATAGTGTTAGTTAGCTAAGAGGTGTGAATACAGATAGCTAAGACTGAATATGTAATCATCTTACCCAGGCTTAAGACCCATTGGAGTAAATAAGAAATATGTGCAGAATTGAATCATAGTTAGAATGAAGTTTATTATTATTATTTACTTTATTCATTAAACATGAAACTCAGTCAACTGGTCATTTAAAAATGTGTCACAAATACGATTGACTGGTGCTAATGGTTGATACGGGTTGCTGCCAGCATCCTAGGTATCAGCCAAGTATCTTCTTAAAATATATGATGTTCCGAGTAGCGTAGTTTTTTGCAGTTCCACTGGTGTTATTGCAGGAAGCTGCAATTTCTTGATGTGTTTTGTAAAATTCTTGGACGTGGTACCAAGTGCCCCGATGACAATGGGTATCACTTTACATGTTTCATCCATAGCCGTGTAGTTTTGATAGTCAGGTCGTGATATTTTGTGATTTTTTTCCAGCCCTTTTTCTTTGACTCTGGTGTCTCCTGGTACACTGTAAACTGGTAAACTGTATGCTTCGGTCCTCAACAACAGTGATATCTGGCATCTAATATTCCAAATGACAATCCATCTGTATTCGAAAGTCCCACAAGATCTTCACTGTCTCATTTTCGATAACTTATTATTATTATATACTTTATTCATTAAATATGAAACTCAGTCAACTAAACATTAAAAATGCATAACAAATACCATTGACTGGTGCTAATGGTTGATACGGGTTGTTGCCAGTGTCCTAGGTATCAACCAAATACCTTTTTAAGATGTACGATGTTCCAAGTAGCGCAGTTTTTTGCAGTTCCGCTAGTGTTATTGCAGGAAACTGCAATTTGTTGATGTATCTTATAAAATTCTTGGACATGGTACCAAGTGCCCCGATGACAATGGGTATCACTGTTACATGTTTCATCCATAATCATGTAGTTTCGATGGCCAGGTATTATTATTATTATTATTATTATTATTATTATTATTATTATTATTATTATTACTTTAATTGGCCATCTTACCATAAGGTAACTTACGCTGTAAAGTCAAAGATGATTAACAGAGAACTGTGCAAATCATTCAAAAGAAATTTTCCACAAAAAATGCTAGCTAGTCTGAAGCACCTCTCTTTAAAGTATTGAAGCAGCCACATCCTGTGAATACATGAGTGCATGCATGTACACACACATCTACTGTACCCCACTTTGCTGCTGGCCCTACCAGCAATGTTACTAAGCGTGCACTTGCAGGCAATTGGAAATAACTTTTGAAGCAGCCATACAAGCCTTCCAAAGGAAGTGGTTTCTCAGTGTTTTCAAGGAGAAATGCTTTGTAAGAGCTAACAAGCTTTGCAAAGCACATCTTTCAAATATTTAGCACACCCTACTGTCCAGCTTCTACATGAGCATATCCAGCAAAGAGGTTCTCATCCTCTTAGTATGGTTTCATTGTTGTAATGCTCTTTCTCAGAATAATTTTTCTTCACATTTATATAGAATCTGCCTTATTCAGTATCCTTCACTCTGTGATGAATTGAACTGCATATCAAATCATCCCCTCTGTCTCTTCTAAGGAGACTAAAGACACTTGAGCGAAGGGTAGGCTTTCATGCTGTTTGCCCTACTGAAATTTACAGAATTACTCTCAAAGGTCCGGGCTCCGGACCTAAACCAGTATTAAGACGCCACTCACTTGGAGGCTAACTGGCTTTATTTAGCCGGACTCTGGCACACAATGACTTCTATCAGCAGCAAAACAGCAACATGAAAAGATGCAAAGTCAGCGCTGGGAGCTTCTGCCTCCCAGTATGTTTTATTTAGGTGAGCCACGCCCTTCCGCCGGCATTGGCCTCACCCCATTGTCAGCTGTGCATTGGGCTATCCAGTGGGATGCCACCCGGCCGTTCCTTGACCCGGAACAGCTGATCATTGGGCTGAAACAGTTGGTTGTCACCCAATAGCTGGAGCTCTGAATCCCAGCAGGCTGCTTGCCTTGCGTTGCCATGCCTCCCCGCTCACAGCTGATCCCCAGCTCACCCTCCACTGACCAGCTGGTCCTCAGCTTGGCATGCTGTGGCAACCTCTCCTGCACCTCCCATCACCAGTGCTCCGTCCTGCCCAGTATGGCAAACCCCAGGCTTCAGGCTTTGACAGGCGGCTCCCCTCTACTAGGGCCGCACCTGGAAGACAGTAAGCAGAATCAGTGAGTATCTATGGTGACAAATTATCACATTCAACCTCCCTAATGCCCCCCCTGGTTTGTGGGGACGTGTCTTATGGAGCTCTCCTACACCCCCCATCATCAGTGCTCCGTCTTCCCCCGGTATGGCAAAACCCGGGCTTCAGAGTTTGACAATTACTATGAGTCTGCAAGAATTACCTTTGACTACTTGTACTGTACACATGTAACCAAGCAATAACACTAAATCACAGACATAAACAAAAACAGTAGTAACCCAATACGGCATATTCTTTCTGACCAAGAAACCTGTTATAACTACATATCCAGCTTATACATGCAAATGAGATCAAGTCTATCACAATCAAAAACCCTTGGATGCCCAATAGCCCTGATGACTATAGAGTAACTACCATTTGTTTATCTATTGGGTTGAGTTGTGTTTCCAACCATGTCACACACAGCCACTTCTTTCCATATTTCTTATCTCTTCAGCCAGTCAATACATTGTGCTTCACCCTCAGAGAACTGCTTGCCATTTTCAACTCAGTGCTCTGAACTGTTCTCAGATTAGAGTTGAGAAAATCCAGCTTTGAATGTAAGATATAATCTAAGAACAATATCGCTGTCGTTTGATTTCTTATTGCATATACAACCTTGTGTTATATAAGCAGAAATTTGCTAACTTTTGATTCAATAGTCTGTAGAGATTCTCAGTCATCCAGGTCATGGTTGTCCCAAAGGTGCTTTTTCAGGAGGCAACTGGATGTTTTTTTGATTCAATATGAAATTGAATCTCTGGACATTGCTTGTAAAGCATTCTTGAAGCTTCGAACAAGCAGTCTATTTCCACCTGTATCATATACAGTTGAAATTCTACGTCTGATTTCATTATTTTTTCAGAAATATAAAAACTGCTCAGATCCAGTTTCTGGTGACTGTCACTTCCTGATTGTTCTGGAAAACCTGCTGTTTCAGGATTCTATGACAGTGCTGATAAAATTCCATGAACTCAAGTTTGTTGTGTGAATCCTGCTGGGTTGTTGGTGTTTCCAAGGCAGTACTGGGTCTTACCTAGTGTCCCTGCATCACCTCAGTGATGATGAAAAATGTTCATTCTCTGTGACAGAAAAGAGATATAAAGAATCCCCATCTAATAGGGATGTTTTTACATTGCTTACTTTGTAGAAGTAAGCTAGATAATATGTCTACATTTGCACAATCTGGAGTATGTTTTTAAATTCTGTTTTATATCTCTGTCCTTTGAAAAACAAACCCCAGTGCAGTATGGAAGCCCCAGTATGGAAAAATAGGGAATTTGCCAATATCTCCCTGGATGTGCTGTATTCAAGCAGCTGCTGTGAATGGGATCTCTTTTTCTGGATTCAATATTGACAATAGTGGATAATCATGGGGATTAATGATCTATTTGTGCATTCTTTTTGTCTGTATTTGTCAGTGGATATAAGCAAAATCTATCAGATGTTTACATCTTTCATGATATGTGATGTAACTGTGCTGTATTGTAAAACATCACAAGTCACTTTCACTGGTGTGAGTTATAATGTATAAGCACTTTGTCTGATGTCATTATTTCTTTCCTTTTGTGAAAGCTTGTTTGAGTCGTCCTGCCCATTGCTATACCCTCTCCACTTGTAGTAGAGAGCTCCAGGGTTGTGGCACTCTGATTACATTCTCAAAAATCTGTTATAGTAATTAACAAATTTTAAAAAGCATCACAACTGTGATATGATTCAAAGCATTCACAACAGCTTGAATTTTCTCTGTATGCTTGCATAAACCTTGTATGTCCATTATATGACTGTAGAATGTAATATTATGTTTAAAAGACTGGTGTCTATCCATCGCCATAAAACTGTCCTGAGGTTTTGTAGATGCACCTCATTAGATTTTTTAAGTGATTTTAAAAAAAGTTTGTACTTTAATTGTAATGTAATTTTTAATTTGTGTCTTTGTGAAACAGTGGATTATGTACTGTGACCTTACTGTAAGCGGTAGGTCTCCCATATCAAAGTATGGAAAAATAGGGAATTTGCCGATATCTCCCTGGATCAGCATTTTAAACTTTCTGGGTCAGAATTGTTGAACTTCATTGTTGTACCTATCACTGATGAAACAAAGAGCTAGGTTTCAGTCTGAAATCAGTCTCAAGGGTCTTATGGAAGAAAGTAGCTCATGAGACTATTTAGGAGTTTCCTTCCACCAATAGAAATTATTCTTTCTGCTTTGCAGAAAACAGTGTGGAAGAATTATAATGTAGTTAGTATTTTCAAGATGAATAATACAAGAAATTATTGTTTGGGATTGAATACTGTAAAAATGTTGTTTCTAACAACAATAAGCACTGCAAAGTAGAACTTATTGAAATGGGCAGCCTTCCCACACCTTAACTGAAATCTCTGAACCCATCTTTTATTACAATACTACCCCACAATTTAATAATAAAACCAGTTCAGGTGTTTATATTTGTTAGTGATTTTTATGTACAGATGGTATTCAATTAGAGTGTCAGGTGATTTGAAAATAGGTGCTGCTTAGCATGCTTCAAGTAATAAAAGACAATATAGAAAAATAATTTCAATTATTTTCAACATAGAAAGAGAAATTTGTAATAATTTAGATAGTTGGGTCAGTCATCTTTTCCTCATTTCCTTTAGGTTGTATTTTGCTAAATGTTTTTCTCAAATACCTCACGTACTTTTTTCAATCTCAGACTGAAATATAATGTGGACATTTATTTGAAACTCCTTATATAGCAATAGCAATAGCACTTAGACTTACATACTGCTTTAGTGTGCTTTACAGCTCTCTCTAAGTGGTTTACAGAGTCAGCATATTGCCCCCAACAATTTGGGTCCTTATTTTACCCACCTCAGAAGGATGGAAGGCTGAGTCAACCTTGAGCCTGGTGGGATTCGAACTGCCAAATTGCAGGCAGCCAGCAGTCTGCAGAAGTAGCCTGCAGTACTGCATTCTAACCATTGCGCCACCGAGGCTTATATAATATTGTTAAGCTGTCAGATATACAGGCATTCCTTAATTCAATTTAAAAAAAATAACAGATTGAACAATTTGCTTTATGGTGATATATTTGTAAAGCAGAGACAGGCAATTTTTCATGGCCTGACAAATGCATGTATAGGGACAGCAAAAATTGTTTTTGAAATATGCAGAAATAATTATTTAAAAGGATACCGAGACATACAGAAAGAAAGATAAAATCAGAGTGGTATAGAATGAATAACATTGGTTTTTAAAAATTCTGGTTTTCTCCTCATTTTCAGTGCCAATCATAAAGAATTACAGAGCCAAAATATAGCTGCCTGCTCCTGTATAAAGTAACATAGCAAGTAGAATTGTAGAGAAAATTAGCATTAATATATTGAAATGATGCTTGAACCTGGTAATTTTCCCAAGTGAATGTTGTCATAGAAGTGGGAAAAGGAGTAGCTGACACTGAAAGTGTAGTGAACCATGTGATTTATTTTGCATGTATGCTGGGCCTTCAGGGTGTGTGTGTGTGTGTGTGTGTGTGTGTATGAGAGAGAGAGAGAGAGAGAGAGAGATTTTTTATACTAGGAGAAAAGCAATATTTTTTATTGCAAGATTCCAAAAGAATTTGTATATAGTAACATTGGGGCCAATACTATCCAAGAAAAAAAAATCCCAATATTTCCATTAGGTGTTTTTGAGGCTGTAGTTCTTTTTAAATGGACTTTTTGAATTCTACACTAGCTACAATAAAACACTTTGGAACTAGACATCTTTTTTCTTAATGCATGCATGCAGATGGCTTAAAAGGTTTCACACAAAGACTAAAAATCCAAAAGCATTTCAGACTGGAAATATTTTGCTTTTGAAATGGTGTGGGAGAGAATTCCCAAAGAGAATTCCTAACGGAATACAAAGAAATCTTGCATGTTAATAAATAAACTAATATAATCAGGAAAGTATGCAATGCAAGTGACTTGGTTAACATGTTAGATTAGGCCCAGGGGGCCAACTCCGCCTTTATTTTCTTAAATCTATTTCACATGGTTGTTATTGTGGAAAAGATTACAGGAATGAGAATTAAATATGCAGACTTGCAATTGTGATGTAAACAGAGGACGTAAAACTGACTAAGTAACTAATTAAAATTAAGAGTTTTGTAAGTCTGGTAATTTAAAGACCAAAAGAGAGAGATGTGAGTTTTTGAATTACACAACATGCATGCTGACTGACCAATGTTTTAAAAAATTATGAAGACACCAGCCTGAACATTGTTGCGTAATAAATATGCTAGCAATTTACACAAATATTTTTTGCTGTCACAATGTAGCAGGCTATCCTTCTAGAATTAGAAATGTGGCTATTTTGGAAGGTCTTTGAAGTTTAATTAGTCTGAGTAGAGCTATTACCAGAATGCATTAATTACTCATTTATTTTTGTCCTAGGTATTTTTGCATAATGCTTTGTTATATTACCTGTAACTATAAACTGTCTGCTCATAAGAAATTGTAGGATTAAAGCAATATAGAAATTTAATACATAAAAATTGCTACATGAGCATCTATAAAATTAGGTACCATCCAGTGTCAGACATTATATTATTAAAATAAGTTACCATGGAGGTTTTAGAGAGTACTTTGGTATATAGGAACACTTATAGACTCAGACCTTTCGTTTATGAATGTCTGACTTAGACTTGGGTGATTTAAAATTGATGTTATTGGACCTCTAAGGAATAGTTAATAGTTAATGCAATAATAATAATAACAGCTACTGCTTTGTTTCATTATTTATTATTAGCAATTGCTGATTATCATAGCCAGTTTGCTACACATTCAGGAATAATATGGCCAGAATGGTAAATACATATTGAGGCTTGCAATAGGTGATGTCTTATTTGGAATCCTGTGAAAATGAGCCATGCATCCATGGTATTGGGTGCATCATACAGGTAGTCCTTGACTTACGGCCACAATTGAGCCCAAAATTTCTGTTGCTAAGTAAGACATTTGTTAAGTGAGTTTTGCCCCATTTTACCACCTTTTTTTGTCACAATTGTTAAATGAATCACTGCAATTGTCAAGTTAGTAGCATAGTTGTTAAGTGAATCTGGCTTCCCCGTTGATTTTGCTTGTCAGAAGGTCTCAAAAGGGGATCATATGACCCCAAGACATCTGCAACCATCATAAATATGAGTCAGTTGCCAAGCGTCTGAATTTTGATCACGTGACCATGGGGATGCCGCAGTGGTCGTAAGTGTGAAAATCGGCCATAAGTCACTTTTTTCAATGCTATTGTAATTTCAAATGGTCACTAAATGAACTGTTGTAAATTGAGGGCTACCTGTATTAGTAAATTAGTAAATTAGTAATTGCTAGTATGGACATTAATAGATACATTAATAAATTAGATCAAAACTAGGAATTGAATTTCTCATAAAATTGAAATACGATCTAGGCATTCAGAAGTGATTCACAGTAAAACTGTGATAAGAACTTTTTGTATCTATTTAATCCATAAGCAATAAAACTCCTAAGTGCTAAGGTGTTTGCTTTGTCTTTTGATGTAGCAGTGAACAAAATTGTGTGTCTCGCTGAGATTACCGGTACTGAGTCTGCTTTTTTATGCTTTGTTGACACACGACATGACTCTTGATGCAAGAATCTTTGTAGTATACTGGCTCCACTACAAATTTTGTAGGCAGGTAAGTTAATTAAGCAGGCTTCATGGTACATAATGGCAAGTCCCATTTTAAAATGATGCATTCACTACCGAGCTATTGAAAAGGCAGAATCAAGATGATTGATCGCCTAGGGTTTTACTCTAAAGTAACCAAAGTCCTTTTGTCTGCACCAATATATTAGAGATTTTCCAAGGACAGAGCCATTCCCTGATAACATTATCAGGACTTCCTGCTTCCACCCATGAGAGCGCTGTAAGTGCACACTCACCACTTTTATTGATTGTTTGACACTTCTAAAACCAGAAAGCGTGCCCAAAGGTTATAGGAAAGGAAAGCCTGACAAACTGCTCTGGAAGTATGCAGATTAAGATCCGGCCAAATGTTATCAATTTGAATAGAAAAGCAGCATTGATAACAAGTAAATCAGTTTTCACAGAATTTGGAAATCAAAACGTTGGTGAAAAGTTCTTTAGAGCTTAATATAAGAAACTTTAGAGTTTATGTATCTTTTAAAGTTCTGTGTAGGAACTCTTTCTGGCACACACAATGAAGATTGCTTTGATTGCTTTATGGCTGGGGTCCCCAGCCCATGGGCTGTGGCCCGGTGTTGTGCCGCAGCCCATTCAGAACCAGGCCGTGGAAGTGGTGCTCAAGCATGTGTGTGCGAAGCTGCATTTGTGAAAGCGGTGCGTGCATGCACAAAAGCATCCCTTCTCGCCCGCTGCCACCGGTGCTTCCGCCGGTCCGCCGTGCCAGAAAGGTTGGACATCACTGCTTTTTGGGAGTAAAAGGCACAGCTATGCTTTGGAGATAGAATAGGATGGCATGGTCTTATGGTATTTAAAAGTCTTATTGATAAAAGTCTGAACTGTGCAATAAACCTATTGCACATTTCTTGTCCTTCATCAACATCTTTGATAGGACAGCAAGAGTACAATATAGATCCATAAAATTATGAACATCACTAATAACTGCCCCCAGATCTCAAAATCTGTCTGTCTGATTTAGGTACAGGTAGTCCTTGACTTATATCAGTTCATTTGGTGACTGTTCAAAGTTACAATGGCACTGAAAAAAGTGATTTAAGACCAGTCCTTGGGCTTATGACCGTCACAATATCCCTGTGGTCATATGACTGACCGGGCACTTGGCTACCTGCATGTATTTATAATGGTTGAAGCATTCTGGGATCATGTGATCACCATTCGTGACCTTCCCAGGAACCTTCTGACAAGCACAGTTAATGAGAGAATCCAGATTCATTTAACCATATGATTCACTTAATGACAGTGGCAAAAAAAGTCTGTAAAATTATCATGATTCATTTAATGTCCACATCACTTAGCCATAGACATTCCAGTCCCAATTGTGGTTGTAAACTGAGGACTACCTGTAAAGTAAATTAATGTATTTAATCTTTCCCCCTTTTTATCACATTCAAAACTATAATTTTGGTAGCAATTTTGGAGAGGTTTGAAAAAAAGTATCAAAAGCATTTGGAAGTTGCATGTAGCTCTGGGTCCACTCAGATATATGGCCCCTTGTTTTACACCCAATCCCAACTTTCAAGAAATACATTTTCACTTCCGTGCATTTTCAATGTTTTATTGCTTGATTTGAATATTGCTGCAATCTGAATGAAAGTGCTCTCAACAGAAAAAAATAACGGTTTATCTAACAGTTTAACCAGAAACTGTTAACCAGAAAGAAGTGAACATAATGAGCCTCTAAATCGTTTTCTGCAAGCTGAGATTTTCTATAAAGTATACATAAAAGCAGTGAGGCTAAAAGCAGAGTGTTTTAAAAAGATACGGTGCTATCATTTTAATAAAGCAATAGCACAGCGGTTCAACAGTTGCTGTCATAAATGAGGCGACACTTCAGGAGTTTCAGATAGTTGTCAATTTTGTGGGAGTCCCGACGCAAACAGTGCAACAGATTGTAGAAGGCGAAGAGGCGGGAATTTTCGTCAGCCAGTTGGAGGGAAGGGAGACCAGTCCATCTAGAATAGACTTCATTGCCTAAGTCACCTGGGTGAACCTAAGGAAAGTGCAAAATCAAAATAAACTTTAATGATTTCACAATTGCTAAATAAATTTTAGTCATTTTTTAAAGCAGAGACACACACCTTCCATACAAATCCAGTTAGGAAGATAGATGCAGAGCTACACTCCCAAAATGGGTGGGGCCAGGGAAATAGAGGGATTCCTAAGAGCTAAAATGTATTGGTGTTCCCTTCTATTAGATAAAATGTATGCTTTAAACTTGTTCTAGGTTTAAGATAATCGTTTTGCTCCTAAAATATCCCCATCTTTGAACAGATACTATCAGTAGATTACATATACATATCAGAGGTGGGTTTCAGCAGGTTCAGACCAGTTCTGGAGAACTGGTAGCAGAAATTTTTAGTAGTTCAGAGAACCGGTAGTAAAAATTCTGATTGGCCCCGTCCCCATCTATTCTCTGCCTCCCAAGTCCCAGCTGATCGGGAGGAAATGGGGATTTTGCAGTAACCTTCCCCTGGATTGGGGAGAGAATGGAGATTTTACAGTATCCTTCCCCTGCCATGCCCACCAAGCCACACCCACCAAGCCATGCCATGCCCACCAGGCCATGCCACGCCCACCAAGCCACACCCACAGAACAGTAGAAAAAATTTTGAAACCCACCACTGATACATATACTGTACATAGTCCTCAGTTAATGACAATAACTGGGACCAGATCCATTGCTAAGTGATTAGTCATGTAAAGGATGATGTCACATGATTGCACTGCTTAGCAATGGTGTGGGTTGTTAAACAAGCCCTAGATGGCTCACAATCAGGCAGGCAGGTAAAGTGCAATGTGCAATGCAAGTGTGGCAGGATTGGGGATGCCTGCTGCTGGGTATAGAGGGTGCATGAATGACTCACAAGGTGTGGCACGAATGCAATGGGGCCAGGGGCGCCAGCTGCCAAGTGGGGAATGGTGCGAACCATTTACCAGAGTGATTGTGATCTTTCCTACCAGCTTCCCCATTGACTCTTGCTTGAGGCAAGCTGGCAAGAAAGATAGCAAGTGGCAATTGGAGGATACTGCAGCCATCATAAGCACAAACCAGTTGCCGAGCACACAGATCATGACCTCATGACAGTGGGAGTGCTGTGACAGTCAGAACTCCGAGAATCATTTTTAAGTCTCCTTTTTCAAAGCGGTTGTAATTTTGAATGATTGCTGAATGAATGGATAAACAAGATATAGATATAGATATGGAGCTATAGATACAGATAGTATCTGTATCTGTATCTGTATCGGGGTGGGAGGGGAGATATTGTATTTGATTTCACTATAATAAAAACCTTTGATTGGTGAAAGTAGTCAAGCATATAAGTCTTACTTGTTTACTTTGCAGCTCTAACTTGCAAAGGGCATTCTAATTATCTTGTATATATGTATCTTGTCATGAACTTCTATTACGAAAGAGTGTTTCTTTTGGTGAAATATAAGTAAAAAGTTCACTGTTGAATACTAAATTTTCTCAATGCTGCCTAATATCTTTTAACCCATGTAATGTGGCTGTCATATTATTTATACCTTTTATTATCTTCTTTAGTCTCCCTTGGTACCATCATCATCATCATCATCGTTGTTGTTGTTGTTATTATTGTTATTATTCTGTTGCTTTGTATATACACTGAGTGCTTTTGTACTAGAGACAAATTCTTTGTCTGTCTAATCACACTTGGCCAAGTAAAGTATTCAATTCAATTCAAAATATCTTGTACCAACATGCACAATGTTCAGACAGTGTTGACCATTAGATTGGGAAAGTTTGCTGTAGATACTATGGTATATCCAACTTTTATCATTTGGCAGTTCAACAGAGGCAACCTAAAAAGATCACCACCAGTCTAAAGGATGAAAACTTTAAATCTACAGTTGGAGGGATTATAGGATGAATATTTTAAGATGGAAAAAGAGAAGCATTCTACCTGACATTGTGTACCTAACTCCAGAAAACAGTAGGGCTTGTCAGGATCCCATCTAGGTATTAGTAATCTAGGACTCATGTGCTAGTGAAACATTGGCCAGTAATGATAATCTGAAATGCTAGAGCATGCAGGCATTTTCAGATTAAGTATTGTAAGCATGACTTGCACTAATTTGCGGATGGAAGGCAGTCATATTAGCCTACTCCTGATAGATCAGGAAAACAGCAAATACAACAATATGGTTGTGAAAAAGATTTAGTACCCTTGCTTAGAATGGATTTTAGTGCCCTTGCTCAGAATGGATAGCTGCTTTTTTAGGCGTATTTAAATTTTACATAGAAAATGCTGCCTAGGTATCTTTCTGTAAACAGTAACTATTTCAACTGCTGAAAGAAAAGGCAAATATGAAAAGAAAATGATGGCATGCATGCACCTTAAAATTGCTTAGAAATACTGGTACCTATTTTGATGTCTTTGCTTTCAATTACTGTCCTTCATTTTCACAGTAGATTTTGAATATGACACATTAGAAATTAAGATAATAAATTAATAAGGGGAATTCGGAAACATTCTTGGTTCAAACAAGTGTGGAAAGAAAGAACATAAGCTTAACACTTTTAATGTACAAAGTATGTACTAGATATGCAACAACATTTATTTATTGCCTTCCTTCATGGCACAGACTTGCTCGTTCTGTTACTTTTCTAAGGCACATACCTACATATGTTAAAAAATGTTATTGACTGCTTTCAAACGAACTATATGACATATTAAGTTTGTAATGTGCAGCTGATTTTGAGGTGTTTGTGAACTAGGCTTTTTTTGTAGTCTCAGCCTGTGTAGAAGTCAAGAGGAAGATTAAATTCCCTCTCTGCAAGGAAGTGTTAAAAAGAAAAAAATGATATCAATGAAAGCTATTGTTTTTTCAGCACTTTCATGTGCAGGAGAACAATGTTAATTTTATAAAATATAAGGTAGGAGCAAGTTAAAAGTTCTCCTATGCTGTTTGCTGATTCTCAGTCTAGGTTGGGTCATGTCCTTTTTTTAGCGTTAAGAAAAAATTACAAGATCAGCTTTATGCTTTGTTGTTTGGCACTTTGTAACTTTTTTATTAGTCAAGAACAAGATATTTTGCTGCTACTTATACATGCCAAACAGATCTCCAGATTTGAAAGGTTTTGCTGACACTTTTAACTTCTTACTTTCTTTCTTTGAAGCATTTTAATCCAAACAAACAACAAAAAAATCTGTCTCATTTTATACATTTTGAATAGTGTTATGAAGCTGGAAGGACTTCAGAGGATGATTATTATTTTTTTGACTCACCCGTCCAACTATTCTCTCCATCCCCTCAAGAAGTCGTTTATTTTGCTCCTCAATCTCCATGGCCTTCCAGAGAATGGTATCAGGAGCTTCCTTGATTCGTTCAACTTCAGAGACCAGGTGCAATAAAGGGTCATTCCAGGAACGGAGTACACTCAAAACTAGATTTAATAGGTCCTCGTGCTGTTCATTGGCAACAAAATTGTACAGTTAGTGTGCAAAATCTACACAGCAGATATGGAACAATTTTTAATCAAGCCTACCTTAAAATGTCCTTACTACAATTTTATCCATTTATCAGATATAGCTAAACTACAGGCTGTAGTGCAATTGCGAGGTGTTTTTCTTTTAAATGTAACTAGATAAGAGAATGCCCTAAATATCAGACTCTCAGTAAATTATCTGCCCTGCCAGTAGAAATCACTCCATTCATCTTTGTTGCATAAATGCCTTTTAATCCAGAGATTAGCCTGAGCATTAATGATACATTTTTAGAAATAAGAGATCTAGAAAATATTTGAAGATATAATGGAAGATGTGATCTGTGGTAGGCCACTTAATATCTCATCCTGAAGCATTTATTGTGTCTACATCAAATCCTGCAAACATGCCCAGACACAAGGCTGATTTCAAGTGTTTTGCTTCTGGGAAGATTTCTTTTCTTTTGAAACTTTGCCACTGCTTGAGGTGAGCTGAAAGATCAAAGGGCTCTTGGCTTTCCGGGGATCCTCCTAGTCATTGTGCCTGTCCTTGAGACCTCTCCAGTGTTGACACGATCACTTTTCACTTTCCTTACCTACATCCCCCAAAAATGCATCTATTCTGTGGCATAAATTTCCTCCTGTTCTCTTGGGAGAATTGCTATTGTGCTACTATATTGAAAGGCTCAAACATCCCAAGTACCCCGTGCAAACACAGATAAATGCCAGACACATACATATCTCAAATATTTGTGGCACATGTTTTGCTTTCTAAAAAGGGAGATTATTCAATGGATGAATGGCATTTGAAATTGAATCAATAGGAATGGGCTCTCGAGCGATACCTTAGCATTCCAAAGATTTCCTCATCAAGTGCATAGAGGAGAAACTTTCTTTAAAATGTGATTATTCAGTAAGGTGTGTTTTATTTCCGAAACTGGAACATTGGGGAAACTTGCGTGTGATCAAGAGATCATTGCAATAGAGTTCTAGCCCCTGACCTTTTAGAATTATTTTTTCCATTTTTGGCAGATGCATTTTTTTTTCTCCTGCTAGGGACTATTTCATCTATAGTCTACTGTTTTCTTCATACAAAAATACCATCTCCCCATCTCTCCTTAGGACAGTTAAAGGAGATGTGCTTTCATCAACCTTCCCTGGATTTTTCCAGCCTTGTGAAAGACCGAACTTGTTTTGTATTGTGAACGTATTGTCTTTCTTTTTCGTTCATGTAGGTCAGAGCATGCTTCTGTGTTTTGTGCTTTGCTGACCCCTACCACTTACAGAGGTAGAGCAATGGAGAGCTGCCCTTTTATAACTCCATCTATGGTAACTGTATGCTTTTGAAAGGATTTCATCAGATTTCTGGTGAACTTGCTCGCATCTGTCAACAAACGAAGACAACTTACATGTATCTGCTGAGCTTGTTCTTTATCTTCAGGAGTGGTTAGGGAAGAAGTATGGCAGCTGTTAACGGCCCTTGCAATGAAACCTCGGCCCTGAGCATAGCGTTCATCCTGACAGTAAACAAATATGACATTTAGTGAAGTAGATAACCAGGATTTTGGGGGTGGGGGGATAGACTGTTTTTTGGTTTATTCATTGGTTGCCTTGTAAAATGTATCCTAGAGTTATGGAGGGCATTAATTTTGTCTCCCAACCTTACTGCATGGCTTAGTCAAAGGTGATCTGCCTCTATGTATACTGTGAAAGGAAACCAGTTTTAAGCATCATGTTTTCCCATATTAACAAAAGCTTCTTTATGGTATAAAGTGGCCCACCTCCCACATTTCCTCAGAGAGTATATTTTCTGTCCTACTCCAAAATAGCCTTTTTGCATGCATTTAGTTACTTTTCTCTGAGCAAATCTTTCACTTGGACATTTGTTACTTAGTCTTGCACGTTTTCATTTTGTTACTTTAAATGACTTCTGTGTACAGAAGACAATGTTTTCTTTCTTCCACATCCTTTGTTGAGGTTCAGTTCCCCAGGGTAGATGAAGCTTTCGCTACAATGGATCTATTAATGAGACTTTAACTATCTGCCCAATCCCATTTCCTAGACTTGCGCCTTAAGAAATAATAAGACATCTAACTTTAAAAGGAATAGAGGTGAGCTTGTTTCACTGAGGAAAAGTGTATTAGCACAGACTCTGAAAACTCTGTTTCTTATATCTTCAATTTGAAGATATGAAACATAATATCTTGTTGGTTCCAATCTAGAAATCCACTCAAAACAGGGGTGAAATCCAGCAGGTTCTGACAGGTTCTGGAGATTCTGGTAGCGGAAATTATGAGCAGTTTGGAGAACCGGTAGCAGAAATTTTGAGTAGTTCGGAGAATCGGCAAATACCACCTCTGGCTGGCCCCAGAGTGGTGTGGGAATGGGGATTTTTCAGTATCCTTCCCTTGCCATGCCCACCAAGCTATGCCTACCACACCACGCCCACCAAGCCACGCCCACAGAACCAGTAGTAAAAAAATGTGGATTTCACCACTGACTCAAAAGCTTGTATAAAGCTTACTTTATTATGGGGCTTTGATAACTTTTCCACAAATACAGGGAGTCTTCCACTTACAACCACAATTGAGCCCAACATTTCTGTTGCTAAGCGAGACAGTTGTTAAGTGAATTTTGCTCCATTTTAGCAATAGTAATAGCACTTAGACTTACACAGTGCTTTCCAGCCCTCTCTAAGTGGTTTAGAGTCAGCATTTTGCCCCCAACAATCCAGATCCTCATTTTACCGACCTCAGAAGGATGGAAGGCTGAGTCAACTTTGAACCGGTAAGAATCAAAACCTTGGAGTAAGCAGTGAGTTAGCCCTACAATACTGCCTTCTGACCACTGTGCCACCATGGACCTTTTCTGTCACAGTTGTTAAGTGAATCACTGCAGTTGTTAAGTTAGTAACACTGTTCTTAAGTGAATCTGGCTTCCCTATTAATTTTGTTTGTGAGAAGGTCTCAAAAGGTGATCACATGATCCCAGGACACTGCAACCGTCATAAATATGGATTGGTTGCCAAGCGTCTGAATTTTGATCACGGGGGATGCTGCAACAGTCGTGAGTGTGAAAAACAGTCATAAGTTATTTTTTTTTCAACGCCGTTATAACTTCAAACTGTCATTAAACAAATGGCTGTAAGTTGAGGACTACCTGTAGTTTAAGAATCTTTTAATTTCAATAAGCAATAACATTTGCCTGGTACAACCTAGCAATAATAAAGGCGACCTTATGAAATTACATTTCCATATAGATAATAAAACACTGAGCCAATGCTTTATATTTTACCCATTGTGAAACTGAACTTGAAGAAATAAGAAAACTATGATTAAAAAAAATAAAAATGCCCTTCACAAAATACTGGTGGCCAACCTGAGGACATTCAGATGTTACTGATCTACAATTCCTGGCAAGTGCAGAAATGATTATAGTTGACAAGGGATGCCTGGAGTTGTTGTTTAGGAACACATGGTTTAGCCTCTGCTACAGAATTAGTTTTTTCCTTATGCCAAAATACTTACAAATTCATTGAATATTTCAGTAGACAGAGAGTGGATATAATGGGATAGTTTAACAGCCCGGTCAAAAAGGTCCCCAAGAGAAACCTGGCAATTGTCGGACCCATTAGGGCAAATGGGTGAAGATGTTACACACTTCCTTGAAAGGAACATATTAGCTAGCAGCATGGTGGCTAGAAACAGGCCTTGAAGACAAAAAGAAAAAGGCAGATACCCGTAAGATGAAATAAATCAAGAAAAGAAAACACTCTATTTGGTATTCCATGACCTCTTACTTTAATGCTTGATTTGTTAAATAACCATATGTGAGGAATTCAGCCTTTTCACCTTAGCAGAGATAGGATATAAACTATGTAATAACAATAATCATAGCAACAATAAGTGTAAAAAGAGTGGAAGTGTAGTTAAACCCCTTTCCTTTATAGCTGTTTCCAAGAGTGACTTCCTTCTTGACAAACATATGGTTTTAAAATTAAATTTGAGGGAAGGTAAATAGGTCACAATCTAGATTTTTGATTGTCTTGGGGTGCTGCCTGCAAATTTTCAGCAGCTGTGCTGTTTAAGGTCTTTGGCGTGAATAACTTTTACAGAGAGTTGGTGCTGAATATCTGGAGAGCCAAAGACCTCTTGAGATCATGTCTGATATAAAACCTGTAAAATTAATTACTGATAAATCAGTACATTGATTAGACAATGCCCTATGCCCTGTTTTGTTTTTACAAAAGCAAATGACTGTGCTAAGAGCATGTACCAAATAAATGAAGTTTATGTTGGCAGAAACTAAATTTGATTTCTTGGGAAAAATTACAGTCTAGTGGCGCAGTAGATCCTGAGCATACAGGAAATCCCAGGAGTCAGACTTTTGCACTTCCCATTAGATAAATCATACATAAGGAATCAAAAAGATTTCAGTCTTACACTATGCAGCCCCATACCCAGTAGACGAAGTTGCTTCCCTGAACAACAAATACATGGTAATTTTCCCTGTTCTGAATTCAGTACTTTATACATTGACTTGCATTCTAACATGTTTTTTTCAATACCCAGCATTGTGCCTATTGTATGAAACTGGTCCTGGACCTTGCTTTGGAAAACCTTCTGTAGGAGTAGTGAGTCCAAAGTTTAGTTATATCCAAACTGCAGCAATGGTGTAGCATCTTTATTGGAGCTAGTTGAACCTCTAAGTTTCCAAATCTCGTTGCTTCTGGGTCCAGTGGTCAGGAACGGGTTACTCTCACTACAATCTACTTGATTGAGTCTGCTAAACTGAGAAGCTCCGCCCCTCTGCCTTGCTTCCCAGCTTTCTGACTCAATCCGATTGAGAAAGACACGTTTGAGCTGAGCTCCTGCAAAAGGAAAAGATTTGGAGATTTCTTCCTCACACAGCCTCCCAGATCAGCTTGGTGAGCATTCCAGCGAGAAGGGCTTTGTACCCGAAACCACTGAAGGCCATTTTTTGGTTTGGTTGGGGGCTGGAGGTTCCTAGCTGGTTGAGCCTGGCCCTCTGAGCAGCGCAAAGGGCTAACCCTCGAAACCGCTGTTAAATTAGCATGAGGGGAGACCTTTCAGGGTGCCCCTAAAGGAGTCCTTACAGCCTTCCGCTTGAATTGCGAGAGCCTCTCCCTGAAAAGGAGAATTTCATCGCTGGTGAGTGCGAGGGCGCCCTTGTGAAGTCAGCGGCGCCGGAGGCTCCATTTACAGCCGCAACTTGGCGGGTGGCTTCTAACGGCGTGGAAGGCTTCGGGAGCGTTTTTGGACTCCTTGGGTGGGCCAGTTCGGCTGGTCTTCTCCCTTTCTGGCAATATCACCTCATCTAAAGGTACTCGCAGGGGGGTTGTTTGGGCTCCTTGCTGGACGCCATTTGCAATTCTTCCGGTGGCCATTTTGAATCGACCGCATGGCTGGTAGAGGCCTAGTTTCGGAGTTCTACAGCTCCCTACTCTTGATGGCAGCTGTTGCCCTTGAGGCACGGGATTTTTATGCGGAGCTTACTCCTGCTATAGGGTGGCAATTTTATCTGGAAGTTGGCAGTTCCAGTTTATATTACGCCTTCGAGGTATATTCTAATGGCTGCCCTTTGTTCCTAGCTCCATGATGGCTTCTCAGTGTTCCTCCAGGGCCACTAAATAACGCCTTCAGGGTGAAGAGTCCCAGGGATCATCTTCTGTCCCCACAAACAGGAGCAGGAAGTCTCACCACTCTACCAGCTCCCCTAAGGCCTCTCAGTCATCATCTGCCTTAGCTAAAGAGGAACTTAAACTCCATAAAGCCATAGAGAAGGCCGTATAAAAAGCCACCAAGGCTGCTTCTGTACAGGAAAAGGTCACTCCAGGTCCTCCTACTGTTCTGCATGCTGCATCCCCTCATCCCAGGGATGCTTCTCCTTTGCCTCAGGCAACCACAACCCCTGCCTTATCCCTGGATGGGGTCCCACCCTTAGTAAAGGGACAAACTACAGTTGATATCACATTGTTTGGGGAGCAATCTGAGGCCCCTCCCAATCCTGTCCCTTCTGAAAGCAGGGTTGATCCATGGCTCAGGGCTGTTGGACCAGGTCCGACCTGGAACACAACATAAATTGGTTATAGCTCCGGGCCATCCATCTGACCCTACGGGTCTTTTCCCACAAGGTCCAGGACAGGCACATTCTGGTCAGGACCGACAATGTGGCAGCCAAAGCCCATGTAAACCGCCTGGGGGGACTCGGTCCCAGCCCCTCATGGAGGAGGCTGAGAGACTGGGAGCATGGGCAGAGACTCATCTGAGGTCCCTTCGGCCCTCACATATTTCGGGGATAGCGAATTCCCAAGCGGACTGGCTCAGTCGGGCCACAGTGGATCCAGGGGAATGGTCCCTGGACCAGGACATGTTCACAGAGATCACGTCTCTCTTCGGGACTCCAGTCGTGGACCTCTTTGCCACTCGACACAATCGTCAGACTTGGAGATTCTTCTCCCGGTTCCCGGATCCAGAGGCAGAAGGCGTGGACGCTCTGCACAGCAACTGGCCTCCCGGACTTCTGTATGCCTTCCCACCTCTGCCCCTCATAGCCAAAGTTGTTCGGAAGATGCTACAAGAGAAGGCGGATCTGCTGCTGATCGCACCCCATTGGCCTCGTCGACCTTGGTTCGCGGACCTGAGGGCTCTTTCCATTCGCCATCCATGGCATCTTCCTCCAGACAAGCTGGTACTGCGTCAAGGGTCTCTCCTTCATCCAGACGTTGGCTGGCTACAACTAACCGCCTGGAGGTTGAGCGGAGCCTGCTGAGAGAACGAAGCCTGCCCTCCAATGTCATCACGACCATCCAGGCAGCTCATCGTCCTTCGACGACTCGCATTTATGACTCCACATGGCGTACCTTTTCTTACTGGTGCCAGCGCAAGTCCATTGTCTCCATGGCGGCCTCCACGGAACAGGTTCTGGTGTACCTCCAAGAACGATTGGATGCGGGTTTGGCTCCAAACACGCTCCGCAGGCAAATAGCTGCCCTTTCATCTATTCTTTGTTGTGGGTCCAGGGGATCTCTCTCCAGTCGCCCCCTCATTAGGCAGTTTCTTAAGGAGGCATCTAACATCCGCCCGGCACCCATTCATCGGTAGCCTACATGGGATCTGCCCAAGGTACTTGACGCACTCACGAAAGCTCCATTTGAGCCCCTTCGGGAGGTGGGGTTGCGTTTTCTATCCTATAAAGTGTCATTCCTGCTGGCCGTCACTTTGGCCAGGTGGGTATCAGAATTAGTGGCACTTTCTACTTGGGCTGACCTGTGTATCTTCCACCCGGATAGAGTAGTGCTCAGGTTGGACCCTATCTTTCTCCCTAAGGTCAACTCCCCTTTCCACCGATCCCTGGAGATCATCCTTCTGGATTTCTGTCCCAATCCGTCCCATCCCCTGGAACGGGCGTGGCACACACTAGATGTCAGGCGTGCCCTCCACATTTATCTTAAGAGGACATCTCCCTTTAGACAATTGGAATCCCTCCTGGTTTCCTTCCAACTTCCTCCCTGGGCAGAAATGTCTCCTCGTCCACCCTGGGTCGATGGATCAGGGCTACCATAGCCAAGGCATATGAGGCTCAGTCCCTCCCTGTCCCTTGTTGCATTACGGCCCACTCCACTCAGAGTGCGGCCACCTCAGTGGCTTGGGCCACCCAGGCTTCACTAGAGGAGATCTGTCGGGCAGCCGCCTGGGCTTCCCCTACTCCATTCATTTGACATTACCGCCTGGATCGGTTTGCCTCCGCCGACGTGGCCTTTGGCCGCAGGGTGTTGCAACAAGTACTCAGGGAACGGGCCTCCACTCCTCGGGCGGGTCTCTCCCTATAAGGCCTATGCTTTGGCATGTCCCGTTCCTGACCACTGGACCCAGAAGCAACGAGATTGGGCGTTGATTTACCTGAACGCTTCATCTGGTTGCTCTGGGTCCAGTGGTCAGCCCCTCTCTGTTTTTCGACCCTCGTCAGTTCGGCCCGCTTGTCGGTTGCTTTTCCTTCTATTGCAGCTCCACGTGTCTGTCTGCTGTATCGTATTTCATCTGAAAGCTGGGAAGCAAGGCAGAGGGGCAGAGCTTCTCAGTTTAGCAGACTCAATCAAGTAGATTGCAGTGAGAGTAACCCGTTCCTGACCACTGGACACAGAGCAACCAGATGAAGCATTCAGGTAAGTCAACGCCCATTCTCTTTTAAAATGCAAAGAACGGAAAGGAGCTATTGCCAAACATAATTAAATTCTATAAAGATTGATTGATATTTTTTGTGCCATGGAGTTGGTATCATAGATAGATTTTTCTCCTTGACAATCCTCCTCTAACCTGATTTTGATTGTCTTCCAATAGTGCACCCCTTGTCACTGTAACTTGAGTCCATCAATCTCACTGCAAATTGCAATATTTTCAGGATTTAATTCTATGGACACCTACATGGAGCAAATTACATTGAATACACTATAATATATGATACCAACATACACAAGTCTTTAATATTTTGGTAGCCTGAGGAAAGCATGTTATCATATGAGGCAGGTTGAGCATAATCTTATATACAATATTCCATGTAGGTGCTCCATTAGCTTTTAATTAGATTAATGTCTGATTGATCATTCATAGGTTTGCGCTTTATTTTGGCTAGAGTGGTCCAGAAAAGCAGCACTGTTAACAATTTTATTTTTAAATAAATTGAAAGCACTGACAACGTCTGATACTCTCTTTAGTATAGAACAGCGGTTCTCAACCTGGGGGTCGCGACCCCTTTGGGGGTCGAACGGCCATTTCACAGGGGTCACCAAAGCCCTCTCTCGCCCCCCTCCACACCTTCACTCACCCTCTGCCTCTGTTGGATCGCCCGGTCGCCGTTCGCTTACTCCGCCCACTCCCAATCTATTGCTGCCTCCGGAGTCCCAGCTGATGGCTAGAGGGAAAAAAACTTTAAATTCTTGCCACAGGGCTTCAAAGAGCTAGCTGCAAAGAGGTAAATTCCTGGAGGAAATTTTTTTCCCCCTAGCTGTGCTGAAAAGCGAAATTGAAAGTAAAGAGGGTCTTTGCTGCAACGTGACAAAATGAGGCAGGCAGATTTCTTTTCTTTTTCCTCACCAAAAAAGGTAGGTGCAAACTACCTTTAGTGGAAAGGTAGTTTTCCCTAAAGAGGTAGTTCCTCTTTAGGGAAAAAGAGGAGAGTTCAAGATTTTAAAACACAAAAGAAAAAAAGCTCTATTTAAATAGGGAATTGTAATAATTGAGATACTATTAATTGTATATTGTGTTGAAAGCAGAAATGGTTAAATTGTGGTTTGGAGGAATATATGGGGGAAATTATTTGGTTTATTATTATTGGTAAATGTAATTAATTGATTTGTAAGAAATTGGATTGCATGGAAATAATTGGAATATTCATGTTCATATTGATTAATATACAAAAAAGATAGTTATATAACTAATTGATTTATATTAAAATGTTGAATTTATATTAAACAACTGTAATATTACATAATTAACCAATGTGAGGATGGATATAAAAATAGATGACAATGAGAAGGGGTATAATATAGAATAGAAGGGAAAAATTGAATTTGATTAAGATTAGAGATGAGGATGAAGGGTAATATTGTTTTTTTTAAAAAAAATAGATAAGGAATAAATATGGCAAAAAGAAAATATAGAAATTGTAAATTTAATTGAAATGACTAAACACTGTTTAAATTTGTGAACTGGCCAAATACTCTGTTCAAAGAAAATACATTGTATGTTTGTATGTGTGTTTCTAATTACTGCTATTTATTCATATTTATTCTCTTTTATTCTTTAAAGTTTAACAATTCATTCTTTATCTTAATATCTTTATATTTGTTTGGGGTTGGCTTTCTTCCCTTTCATCTTTTTTACTGTACAGCAATCTTTCTCCTCAAATCTACCACCTCTCTCTTTTCTTTCCTTCTTACTTTCTCTTCCCCCCCTCTTCTCCTCCTCCTCTCTTCCTCCCTCTCTTACCCTCACTCTTACTCTAATTTCCCTTCCCTTCCTCCCTTCTCTTCCTCCCCTGTCTCTCCTTCTTTCTTCCATCTCTCTTCTCCTTCCTTCATCCCTCTCTATTGCTGTATCCTTTTGTGCATATGGATTACTCAGAGGGCTGAAAAAGTTATTTTTGACCGGACCTCGCACTTTTGACCAGTCCTCACACTTACAACTGTACTCACGTTTTATGTTTTGCGCCCTATCTTGTCACTGTGGTGAAGACAAGTAGTGGTGAAATGACTGACACAGTTGTTAAGAATGCCGCAACGGGCATAAATATGAGGAAGGTCATAAGTGCGAGGACCGGTCAAATATGTGAGGACCAGTCAGAAATGACTTTTTTCAGCCCTCTGAATAGTCCCTATGTGCATATGGACTAGTCAGAAGGCTGAAAAAGTTATTTTTGACCGGTCCTTGCACTTTTGACCAGTCCTTGAACTTACGACTGTCCTCACATTTTACGTTTTACGCCCCATCTTGTCACCATGGTGAAGAGAAGTAGTGGTGAAATGACTGACACGGTTGTTAAGAATGCCGCAATGGGCATAAATGTGAGGATGGTCATAAGTGCGAGGACCAGTCAGAAATGACTTTTTTCAGCCCTCTGAGTAGTCCCTATGCACATAGCCACGCCCACCCGGTCACATGACCAGCTAGCCACGCCCACCCGGTCACATGACCACCAAGCCACACCCCCAACTAAGCCACGCCCACAGAACCGGTTGTTAAAAATATTGAATCCCACCACTGATTACATAATTACATAATTAACCAATGTGAGGATAGATATAAAAATAGATGACAATGCGAAGTGGTATAATATAGAATAGAAGGGAAAAATTGAATTTGATTAAGATTAGAGATGAGAATGAAGGGTAATATTGGTTTTTTTAAAAAATAGATGAGGAATAAATATGGTAAAAAGGAAATATAGAAATTGTAAATTTAATTGAAATGACTAAACACTGTGTTGGAAGAAATATCCTTCTGGGTTCTGCTCCAAGTGGGGAAAAAGACACTGGAAACATGGAGACTGCTTGGAAAGATGGTTTAATGGTGGACAGGATCACATGGCTTGAGTTCCTGAACAGAAAAGGGGCAGATACAGTAAATCCTCGGGTTTTTATGCTCTCTCTGGGTTTGCATTTCTTGGGGCCCGAAAGAGTATCCTGATTGGTTGTCAGATTCCCAGGGGGTGGGGGTCTTAGCTAGCCTTGCTGGCTGATGGTCACATGTGCTTCCCAGGTCACATGCTTCCCAGGTCACGTGTGGTGAGTTTCGGTTGCTATTGTGTTGCAAATGTCATTTGACAAAGGATTGACTTTCTGCCTCTGGCCCATTAACAAAGGGTGGGGGGCAGGAAGGTGGGAGCTGCTTTGTCTGTAAAATATGCTTCTCCATTTCTCATCCAGGGAAATATAATATTCTGCCTTTTGAATATTTCCCAAAATATTTCATTCTTCTAGGAAAGGGGTGGGTGCTAACCTCCTACAACTGTTTAAATTTGTGAACCGGCCAAATACTCTGTTCAAAGAAAATACATTGTATGTTTGTATGTGTGTTTCTAATTATTGCTATTTATTGCTATTTGTTCTCTTTTATTCTTTAAAGTTTAACAATTCATTCTTTATCTTAATATCTTAATATTTGTTTGGGGTTGGCTTTCTTCCCTTTCATCTTTTTTATTGTACAGCAATCTTTCTCCTCAAACCTACCACCTACCACCTCTGTCTTTTCTTTCCTTCTTTCTTTCTCTTCTCCCCCTCTTCTTCTTCTCCCTACTTCCTCTTTCTTTCTCCTTCTCCTCCTCTCTTCCTCCCTCTCTTACCCTCACTCCTACTCTAATTTCCCTTCCCTTCCTTCATCCCTCTCTATTGCTGTATCCTTTTATGCATATGGACTATTCAGAGGGCTGAAAAAGTTATTTTTGACTGGTCCTCGCACTTTTGACCAGTCCTCGAACTTACAACTGTCCTCACAATTTACGTTTTTGCCCTATCTTGTCACCATGGTGAAGAGAAGCAGTTGTGAAATGAGTGACATGGTTGTTAAGAATGGTACAATGGGCATAAATGATGACCAGTCATAACTGCGAAGACCGGTCAAAAGTGCGAGGACCTGTCAGAAATCACTTTTTTCAGCCCTCTGGGTAGTCCTTTTGTGCACAGGGACTACTCAGAGGGCTGAAAAAGTTATTTTTGACTGGTCCTCGCACTTTTGACCAGTCCTCGAATTTACGACTGTCCTCACATTTTACGTTTTTTGCCCATCTTATACCTTGTTGAAGAGAAGCAGTTGTGAAATGAGTGACATGGTTGTTAAGAATGCTGCACAGGCATAAATGTGAGGATGGTCATAAGTGTGAGGACCAGTAAAAAGTGCGAGGACGTGTCAGAAATGACTTTTTTCAGCCCTCTGAGTAGTCCCTATACACATAGCCATGGCCACCTGGTCACATGACCAGCTAGCCACGCCCACCCAGTCACATGACCTCCAAGCCACACCCACAAAATAAGCCATGCCCACAGAACCGGTAGTAAAAAAATTTAGAACCCACCCCTGGTTGGGGGTCACCACAACATGAGGAACTGTATTAAAGGGTCGTGGCATTAGGAAGGTTGAGAACCACTGGTATAGAATAATGCTAAACTATGGATATAATCCATTCCTTAAGGACATAATGTGGTCTTGTGGACTTACCATTCATTTTATAGGATTTCCACAAGTTCTTAAGTTTAGCTTGCATAGCTGATTGTGAAATGCTTAATTTGTATCAGTCAAAAATGTGTTGTTACTTGTTTACAAAATTGCTCTTATTCAGAAAAAACATAGAAAAGAATAATAAATAAGACATACCTTTCAATGAAGTCTTCCTGTTGGTCATAGCAGAAACCATCTCTGCAACTGTGCTTTGTCAAATACGCGATGGGAATTTTGATTTTTGTCACCTGAAGACTCCATTTTTATATACACCTTGATGACAAACTTGCATAAATGTAGTAGATTTTGTTTTCTCTTTGCTGATCACTCTAGCTCAGATTAAAGTTCATAATTATAAACATCAAATCACTCCTATTACACTATTCATTTTAGTAAAAGTTTATGGGTGCCTGATTGAGTTGGTTACAAGAGGATAGATAGATAGATAGAGAGAGAGATAGACAGACAGACAGACAGACAGACAGATAGATATTTTATTTTATTTTTTATTTTATTTTTGGATTTATATACCGCCCTACTCCCGGAGGACTGAGGGCGGTGAACAGCCAAAAAATAAAACACACATAATACAAAATTTAAAAAACCATATAAAAACACATTAAATAATTTGGCCCATACAGATGAATACACAATACCCCTATTTAAAACAATACCCCTATTGTTTTAAAACAAATTTAAAATTAACAATTAAGAGGAAGTTAGGCCAGGCCAGCCTGTTGAAATTAAAAGGTCTTGAGGGCACGGCGGAAAGTGTGTAAATCCAGGATCCTCCATATCTCTGGGGGAGCTCGTTCCAAATGGCAGGTGCCCCCACAGAGAAGGCTCTCCCCCTGGGGGCCGCCAGTCGACACTGTTTGGCCGATGGCACCCTGAGGAGCCCCTCTCTATGGGAGCATACTGGCCGGTGAGAGGCTACTGGTGGCAGAAGGCGGTCTCGTAAGTACCCAAGTCCTAAGCCATGGAGCGATCTAAAGGTGGTAACCCAAACCTTGAAGCGCACCCGGAAGACCACCGGGAGCCAGTGCAGCTCGCGCAGGAGAGGTGTTACATGGGAACGCCACGTTGCTCCCATAACCACCTGCGTGGCCGCATTCTGGACCAGTTGGAGCCTCCGGGTGCTCCTCAAGGGGAGCCCCATGTAGAGAGCATTACAGTAGTCCAGGTGGGAAGTGACAAGGGCATGAGTGACCGTGCGTAAGGAGTCCTGATCCAGAAAGGAACACAACTGGCAGATCAGGTAGATAGATAGATAGATAGATAGATAGATAGATAGATAGATAGATAGATAGATAGATGAGAGAGAGATAGAGAGAGAGAGAGATAGATAGGTAGATAGATAGATAGATAGATAGATAGATAGATAGATAGATAGATGATAGATCCACACAAATACAGAAACCATTTCAAATTATAACTGATCTTGATTTTTCTAGATTCATTAACGTGTTCACAATGATCAGAAATGAACTTTATATATTGCCAATATAGGAATAACTGTGAAAAAAGGAAAACAGTGATATATAATATACAGCACACTTGATCATGAAGGTTGAGATTCAAGATGGGGAAAAAAACTTTGACAAAATGTCCTGATCATTTTGATCATTGAAATGATTGGATAATTTCATAACTTGCTAAGATACATTTTGAGAAAAGAGTATTTTATCTAGACAATAAAACTTGCTCTCTTTGATAGGGTGTATACATTTCTTAAATATAAATTTAGAAAAAGACTATTATTAATATGTAAGAAAAAAATGAGAAGCAGAAAATTTTAAGAGATGATTTAATCATCTCTGTATGGGCAGTTTGTCTATGTCAGAGCTGTCATGTGCAGATGCGTCACGTGCTGGCCACACCCACGCCCGGTTTAGCGAAGGGGGAAAAAGTCCCAATACATCACCTGACGCTGCCGTGACGACATGAGTTTGACACCCCTGGTCTATGTATTATGTGTTTTTGTGTGTGCAGTAGTGTAGCCATTCTAACTCCTACTCTACATTCTTTTGCAGGTTCTGACCATGTTCTGGATATTGGTATGGGAAAACAAAGGAGAATAAAGCAAAACAATTGAACAGGACTTTTAATGGATACATGAAAAGAATCACTTGTTTCCTCTGGTACATTAAAAGCAAGTAAACAAAGGAGAATCTTTTGGTCAACCAGAAGACATGTTAAAAGATTCTCTCCCCTTGTCTTTCCCTAGCAGTCTATGAAACACATTGACAGGAGCAGAGAAAAGAAACCGTGAGCTTATCTACCTCAGGTAGTTTGTATTATGAACTCAGCCTCACATACTGCATACCAAGGCATGAGGAAGCCCCATTCAGGTTAAGGACATGAAACCACAAACTCATCTTCAACTTGGCTCTGGCTACTAAAAGGGCAGCCTCCACTCCTTGACTTCTGATTGTGGTATTAAAAAAAAGTATTATGGTTTACAGTACCCTCCACACCTTGGTACTGCTGTTCACCTCTATGACTTTGCTGTAGAATGTTGCCATAAGTGTACAATGTTCAGGGAGCATGATGGCTCAATTGTTAAAGATGCTGAGATTGTCAGCTGAATGGCTCGAGTGCTATGCAATGGGTTGAGCTCCCATTTTTTGCCCCAGCTCCTGCTCATCTGGCAGTTCGAAAGCATGCAAATGCAAGTAGATTAATAGGTACCATGGTGGGAAGGTAACAGCATTCTGTGCACCTTTGGTGTATAGATATGCGAGCCACATGACCACAGAAAATTTATTTATTTGTTTGTTTGTTTGTTTGTTTGTTTGTTTGTTTATTTTTCGTATTTCTATGCTGCCCACTCTCCAAGGACTCTGGGCGGCTTACAACAAAGACAGTATACTAAGTAGAATATTGCCCCCAAAAATCTGGGTCCTCATTTTACCCACCTCAGAAGGATGGAAAGTTGAGTCAACCTTGAGCCGGTGAGATTTGATCCGCTGATCTGCTGAACTAGCTGTCAGCTGAAGTAGCTGCAGTACAGCACTCTAACCACTTCACCACCTTGGCTCTTACTAAAATGTCTTCAGACAATGCTGGCTCCATTGTCTACGAGCATCACCCTCTAAAGTCGGACATGACTGGATAGGCAAACCTATACCTTATAGAATGTTCTCCTGCAAAGCTGCCAGATCATAGTTCTACTGCAGAAGCCCTGTAATGAAACCATGGGCACCCGCTTCACTATGGACAGCTTTGCTATAGCAATGCTGCAGAAGTGGTTGGCAGCCCCCTAATGAAGATGCCCACAGCTTCACAACAGCACCATAGGGTTGCTGGAGAAGAGCTGCAGCCAGCAGCCCCACAGTGAAGATGAAGAGAGTAGCTAACTTTACCATGGGACTATCAATGCAGAGAAACTTCCATCCCATTTTTTGCGCTATGGCCGAGAAAAGGGAAAAAAAGAAATGAAATGGGCAGCTATATAAATTGCTTAAAATAAATAAGTAAATTGACAGAAGACATGTTTTTCCAATTATTTTCCATACTAATGAAAACATTGGGAGAGAAGGGGGAAAGTTGACCCTTGGGATTTCTGGTGTCCATTGTTAGCACCAAAGGAGATGTGTACCCCCGATGCCATCTCTCCTCCCCACACCTCTAGTATAGACATTGCCAGAACCTCTATTGTACTCTAAAGGTGACATAGTTCTTTGTGGACCCCCATACTGAATAAACAACATTTTGTTGCTCTCTTGCAACAAAATCTTCAGTCTAACACTTATGCTGTTTTTTTTTTAAAACCCCGAAAATGGACAACGTTATTTCAGTCTAGAAACAGTATCTGTGGAAAGCCTTTGACACTTTACTCTAGAAAATGGTGAAAAACCACTTAAGTATTAAACCAAATGTGCTTACGAAGACTCTGCTAAGGCTCTAAAGCTCTTGCTGTGAACCCTTCGTTTTCTTTTTAGTTCAAACTTTTATTAAAGGTACAAAAGCAAATCATTATATTTCAGTTAGATCATTTGAAACTCTTCACCTGGAATGTTATCCTGAAATATGGCTGTAGGGAATGAATTATGGTCTATGTTAAACTGGGTTAGAATAAAGAACATTAATGCTGGTGGAATATTTGAAACATTTTGTGTTTAGTTGCCAAGTATCAAGCTTCCATTTAATTGTTTTTCTCTTCCTACTTTGTAACCTCGTCATGTAAGTCCATTGCCTATGAAACAGTTTTGGAAATTAAATGAATAAGGAATAATTTTTAATGCATTTTCCAAACTTCAGATAATTTAATGAATATTTTCACTGAAAACTATGTTGTAGTCATGTACAGCACCCCAGATCCTTATCTGTTTTGTAATTGTTTGCGTCAGTGGAGTTTGAAGTAAAATGGGACAAGGAAATGATCTTTTCAGGGCAAAATAGAGGGGACAATGATGGCTGAAGTTATGTGGTAAAACAGAATTTGAGCCACAGTATATTATAATATTAAAAAAGGGACCTCATATTGATTTTGTTATATTATGAGGTGATAACTAGAAAGAATCATAATATGTTATATTATCAAATGGAAAACAATTACAGAATGAAACAATTCACAATGACTTTATTTTATTTGTATAAGATTATAAAATATAAACAGAATATCAAACAATAAAGACATTGCTAAAGCTCTTAAAGACCTTTAACAAAATTTAAGAAATTACAACATTAAAGGATTAGAGTTATGGTGAAAACTAAAGATACAGATTTAGGTTATAGTCAAGATTTATAAAATATATCATATAATACCATATAGTTAGAAACAAAAGATAGAAAAAGAAAAATTTACATAATAATACCCCATTTCCAAGAGTGAAACTTAATATCTGGGATAATACTGTATACTTTTTTGCAATTTTTTAATATGATTCTTTTGGCCACTTTTGTACAGTACAGTACAGTACAATACAGTACACTTTTGTACAGTACAGTACAACGGTAGTTCATCATAGTCAGATTCCAAAATTTTGGTATATAATTCAATATTGTATTACTTTAACATCTGTATTAGTGAGAAGCTGAGATAGCGGCTTTAAATCAATTATGTGTCAATTATTTTAAGGATTTTTCACAACTTCAACTGAATTTGGTCTAACAAGTTTGCAACAGTGGAAGCATTTTTAATTTACACAGCTTTTTAATTTACTGAGCTTTTTAACAGCTCAGTATAGGGCAGCTAATGTGGTCAATTCAAAGACACCAGAAATGTTTTCTTATTTGATGGAATCTATCACAGAAATTAAACTGTAATAAAGATGTTTACAATGATGGAATCATATTTACATTGATTGGCTGCTTAGATACAACTAGTATAGGGATTAAGTTGCTGGACTGTGATGACCTATATTCAAGAGATCTCTCAAGCATAGAAGCTCACTGAATGACTTTGGGCTGGTCAGTATTTTTTTGACCCAACCTACCATGTAGAATCATAGAAGAAAACAGAAGAGTCTTGAATAACTTTCAACATCTATAAGAAAAGTATGGTTTAAAATAAACAAATTTATTTCACTTGCCTGGGAACAGTATTGACTGAATAATATTGATCTGCCTCCTTTGTAGACATTTACAAGATTATATTGCAAGAGAAGAAATACAGAAACTAATTTTTATGAAATGTTGTTTTACTGAATTTTAGAAGGTGAGACAAGTTTGTACAACTATCTCTATCTATCTATCTATCTATCTATCTATCTATCTATCATCTATCATCTAACTACACACACACACACACACACACACACACAAACATACAGTATGCATTAATTTACTTAGATATGTGCATATTTACCAAAAACAATTTACATAAATTTTTGTTTCAGTAGCATAGCAATAGCAATAGCACTTAGACTTATATACTGCTTTATAGTGCTTTACAGCCCTCTCTAAGCAGTTTACAGAGTCAGCTTCTTGCCCCCAACAATCTGGGTCCTCATTTTACCCGTTTTGGAAGGATGGAAGGCTGAGTTAACCTTGAGCCTGGTGAGATTCGATCTGCCAAATTGCAGGTAGCCAGCATTCAGCAGAAGTAGCCTGCAGTACTGCACTCTAACCACTGCACCACCGAGGTTCAGTATAAGGGGAAGGAGGAAGAGAAGCAGCAATTTTATATTATCTACTTTCCCTTTGTTGATAATTAGATACATTTAGACGTCCCACAATGAATGCCAACATAGAGACACTGGATTTTGAATGTTTTCTCATTGTTCCTCAGACCTTCATGAATGTTTGTATTCCCTATGGGAATATTCCATATTCCTCCCTCTCTATGGAACAGCATCCCCATGGAAATAAGATTGGCTCCCACTTTGACACTCTTTTGCAAGGCTTTTGTCAACAGGCCTGGGGAACCCAGAGTGGAATGGAGCCCATCAAGTGGCTTATTTGATTGAATGTTATCACGCGAGAGATGGGGGGATATTGCTTTTTTATTGTTTTTATATTAGATGTTTATCATTGTAAACTGATTGGAGTCATTGAGATTGAGTTGGGCAGCCATAGAAATTTTCTTAAATAAATAAAAAAGCAAGCAAGCACTCATTTGAGAATTTGTGAGAATATTTTCACTGTTTTTTTAAAAAATGTAAATCTTAACTTGAGGAACAGGTATATCTCTTATTTTCTGATACTAAACAATTTCCCGACTCTCTCCCTGCTAAAAGACTAACATATTCATTCTCAAGATAGCTTTTCTAAAATGAGAGTAGATTTTTTTTTTCATTAGCCAAGAGAGGCAAATTTCCTTTGTAATAAGCAGAAGCTCCTATATGATCAAATACCCACTCTTTAAAAATAGGAATTCAGCTAACTCAGTTTAGGTATATAGAAAAGGGGAAAATGTGCAGGACCCTTAAATCAGAATATTTACAATCCAAGGCAGCATAAAGAAATTATGTTCAAAGTGTATCATAAATCCGATTGGCATATTTAGTGCATCCCATTTCCCTGTGAATAGTGGCAGTATACCTGTAAAAGAATTGAAATGAGGAGCCAAGTAGGTTTAGTTCAATTATGCAGCCCCTTCCTACCCTGTGTGCTATTAACTTGACATGGTACTGTTTCTGAGTAGGCAACCAATCCTTAAGAGTTGCTTCATTTAAATGTTTTCCCATCATACTTGAGCTTATAAGCAGTTGTCTAAGTAGCAATTCCAACTTACAGGCCTTCTGACTTTATCAATTTGGCTGTGTTCCATATATAAACTATTTTTGAAGTGGAGGAAGGAGTCTTAAACCCTAACAAATATAATTAGATGTAAAAACTAGAACTGGATATAGATACAGTACTTGTATCTAAAACAGCAATTGTTGAGTCATGCTGCATCGTCTAATTATCAGATATAATTTCTGTGATTAGGGACTTCCATTACATAATGAATGGTCGAGAAGTTAACGTGTTTTTTATGAATGGGTAGTGTATTTAAAAATAAAGGAGTACTCTTTCTTCACTTCAAAAATGCTGATATTTAAATGGATTTTTTTTAAAAAAATTCATAGAATGGACAGATGAAGATTAAAAAAACATAAATCCTTTATGCTTAAGACAATATATTTATTTACAATAGCCAATTTTATAACTCAAAGCGCAAGCAAAAAACAGGGCAGTGCTAAATTTATTTTGCTTTAAAGGGGGAACCTTAGCATAAGACTTTCTTTGTTGACTCTTAGGTCCATAACTATTTACCTTGAATTATAAACCAAGATGTGGGTTAGTAATTTGTCTGCTGCTGACTTTCATCAGTCATATTCTGGAGAATTCCCTTCTCTGCAGTTCTGGTCTTCCTAATTCCTCAGAGGGAAGATTCTGCCTAGTGAATCGGGACAGACCAAACTAAAACCAAGGTATGGTAAGAGGAGCATAGTAGTTCACAAGGTTAAGATGCTGGGCTGATGATCAGCAGGTTCGTGTTTGATACCTGGTTGCTGCCACGGGATGGGGTGAGCGCCTGTCACACACTCCAGCTTCTGCCAACCCAGCTGTTTGAAAATGGGCGATTGCAATTAATGCAATAAATTAATGGGTACCACTTCAATGAGTAACTTAACAGGGATGAGAAAGGAACAGCCAACTACTAGGTAACGATGATGTCACTGTCCAATCTTTTCAACCCGGAAGCACTTTGGCTCTCCCGACACGGCTGTAGTAATAGTACTAAGGTATGGTAGAAATGGCCATGATATTACTTCCCAATACAATCAGCTCCTGCATGGGGCATGGAGAAGGGACACCATTTAATCCATTGCTTTAGGCAGTGAAGTGCCTCTTGTCAACCTTGCTCATATAAGTAAACGATGTAAAAGCATGAAACAGCTATGAAATATTTTGCTGTATGATTTGACTAGTAACTCAATTCAACTTACGGATTTGCTGCCTAAAATAAATTATATAACAGTTTATGGGAACTTTTGGCTATGTAATATTGGATGGAGAAATGTGGAGTTAGTATGTAGGGATGAGCATGTGCTGGCAAAGATGGGCATCTTGTATTGCCCTTGGAGGCAGAACATATTGTCTGTCTATTCATGTTTCTAGAAAGATGTTTAAGCTATGAAATGCTGAGGTAATTCACGTTTGAATATGATACTATTAAAATAGTTATATTTCAGTCCTCTTTTAATGTTCTATTATAACTTAGGATAATTATAATTGGGTTTTTTGTATTTTTATTCTTGTTAAAGTAAAATGACTGCAATATATCCTAAGCTAGACTTTTAAACCATTTCTGTACCAGCCCTTTCTTTTCCCATTAAATATGTGCAAATTAAAAAATACTGTGCTTAGCTGGATAAATGGCCTAGATATTAAAATATAGAACACTTTATTTTTATGAACCAACATATTTTAACATGCAATTGTAACTTAGTATATAACTTCTTGAATCTCTTATCCTTTACAAAATTGACCATACATGTTTACTGCTACTATCCATATAATTTATGCCATATACTCACTCACTCACTCACTCACTCACTCACTCACTCACTCACTAAACTATGTTGAAATACAATTTCTGCTATCACCCCAGGAATGGACATTGGTGGTGCTGACTAGATGATGGCAGTTGTTCTCTAACAGATAAAGAGGCATTAGGCTAGAAAATATTTGCCCAAACCTCTAAAGTTTCCCCAAGTTTGTACAACTGACTAGGCTAAATTACGATTTGTTAGATTATAGCTGGGTGTATTGTGCAAATCCAGGTAATTGGGTAAATTCAGTAAACCATGATTCAGCTAATTACAACCAAGCAGATTTCCAAAGACTACCAATTTCTGTGTGGAGGAAGTCAGTTCTTCCATATTCACACCTGGAAAAACAGTAAATTGAAATACCTGTTGAGTAAGAGCAGAAACCCACGGTCTCCATATTGTGTTAAATGTCAATCACATTAAAGGGATGACTGCTTAATAGTTTTGAATTCTTAAAAATTCATTAAATAATAGGTATCAGCTGCTTCTACCACTATGGTAATGAATATATTTGCATCTGATTAAACCAGAGGGGGGTTCATTCAGCCAGCCTTGTTAATGCACGTCAAGTTTCTCTCCTGAAAATTTGGTTGAACAGGCTTGGAGATAAAAATATAACATTACAGATGAAATTCAACAGCCTGTCAGCATTATTTTCAATGAAAAAAGATGAACATTGACTGTTCTACTCATCAAGGAGGTGGGCTGAAGATCATTAAAACTTACATATTTCAACCTATTTAAAGACACTGAAATCTATTTTTTCCCATGCATTTTCTGAAGAATTCTACTATTCAGTCACCTCAATCAACTGCAAAGATGTCAAAGAATTTTCTCATTCAATATCTCAGTTTATTCTCCTTACCTCTAGATGAGAAACCCTTTCAGAGAAGTTCACAGAAAATGGGCAAAATCAAAATATTTTCCCTTTCCCAAAGCACATCCTTATTGAAATTTTTATTTAAAAATTATGAAGTGGCAGATCCATCTACTATCTGATAGATCATCCTTGTTGCCTTTATCATCCTGATATTCTGTTCCAAGAGAAATTCCAGATGGATGTTCAGCTCCAGAATTGACACAAGATGGTGATCCATGACTCTAGAAGGGAAAAAAAAATGACTTATACAAAGGAAGTGTAATCTGTCAAGAATGTTCCAAGATGAAACATTCATGGTATTTGAGGTTCTCTGTATTACCAATTACTTTGACTTGCTGACAATCATCTGAATCTATTCCACCACATCCAATCCCTCTGCCTCTAGGCACCAGATAAAGACTTCTGCTCAGGGGCACATATAACTGGGTATCATCAGCATATTAATGATACTGCAGTTCAAACTGATGGATGTTTACTCCTGGTGGCTTCATGAAGATGCTAAAGACAATAGGGACAGCACTGAATGCTGAGGTACCCACATTGAAATGCCCAAGAATTTGACTTTTCCCCACCATTGTACCTGTCTCATTAATAATGAGTAGAATCCTGCAGAACAATGTTTTTGATCCTTGAGTCTTGCAGATGGTCCAAAGAATATTATTGAAAAATATAACAGGACAAAGAGAAATGTATCCACTTCCATTTAGATCTTACCTCAAAGCAATTAGTATGTGACCTGAGGATGAATGGCATTAACACCCTTCCTTCACTATCTGTAATTTCAAATTACTTTGAAATTTATGGCCAATGCTCTCTTCCATAAGGAGGTTGGATCCATCAAGATGATCCACCCCAGGCAGTTTATGGATTCAGCTGGTTTCTATTGGGCAGTGGGGGAATTTCCCAACAGGTCAGTCAGGCAATTAGTCACCTTGGAATCCTAGAGGCTATGAAACTGCTTGATAGGATTTTTCCCAAGCAGCCTCTCCTGGTTCACCAAGAAGATCTGGGAGATGAAGAACCAGTGGAGACATTTTCAAGCAATCTATTAAAACAACGAAGTTCAAAGACGACTGGACATGGATTTAAACTCAGATCTGAGCCTGTACTGTGATGGTTAAGGTGCAAAAGGATTACTTGGGTGTCCTCCTGGACGCACGGCTGTCTTTAGAAGAGCATATGACGGCCGTGGCCAGGGGGGCTTTTTATCAGGTTCGCCTGATTTGCCAGTTGCGCCCCGTTCTGGATCAGGACTCCTTACGCACGGTCACTCAGGCACTCGTCACTTCTCACCTGGACTACTGTAATGCTCTCTACATGGGGCTCCCCTTGAGGAGCACCCGGAGGCTCCAACTGGTGCAGAATGTGGCCGTGAGGGGGATTATGGGAGCAATGGGGCGCTACCATGTGACACCTCTCCTGCGCAAACTGCATTGGCTCCTGGTGGTCTTCTGGGTGCGCTTCAAGGTGTTGGTTACCACCTTTAAAGCACTCCATGGCTTAGGGCCTAGGTACTTACGGGACCGCCTTCTGCCACCGGTAGTCTCCCACCGGCCAGTATGCTCCCACAGAGAGGGCCTCCTTAGGGTGCCGTCGGCCAGACAATGACCCCCGGGGGGAGGGCCTTCTCTGTGGCAGCACCGGTCCTTTGGAACGACCTGCCCCCGGGGATACGTAGGATCCCAGATCTCCGTGCTTTTCACCATGCCCTTAAAACTTTTTTATTTCATCAAGCTGGGCTGGCTTGACCCCCCCCCTTAGATATTTTTAATTGCTAAATTGGTTTTAGTTGGGATATTTTAAATTTTATTGGGCCAATACTAGTTTAATTCTTTTAAAATTTTAAATTTTGTATGCGCTGTTTTTATCTTTGGCTGTGCACTGCCCTGAGTCCAGCAGGAGAAGGGCGGTATAAAAATCGAATAAAATAAAATAAATAATAAATAAATACTGCCAGTGTCTGCAGAATACAAACCGGTTGCCTTATTTAGTATTGTTTGCTCTATTTGGGGCTGCCAGGATGCCATTAATAGTTTGCCATGCATTTTTCAGGAAAAAAAATATCATTTACAGGTAATCCTTAATTTAAACAGTTTCTTTAGTGACCATTTGAAATTACAATATTTAAAAAAGTGACATGACCGTTTTTCAAACTTAAAACCATTGCAGCATCCCCCTGGTCACATGGACAAAATTCAGACACTTGGCAACTGACTCATATTTATGACGGTTGCAGTGTCCTGGGGTCATGTGATCACTTTTTGCGACCTATTGACAAGCAAAGTCAATGGAGAACCGGAGTAACTTAAGAACCATGTTACTAACTACAGTGATTTACTTAACAACTGTGTCAAGAAAGGTGGTAAAATGGAGCAATATTCACTTAACTGTCTCGTTTAACAACAGAAATTTTGGGTTCAATTGTGGTCATAAGTCAAGGACTGCCTGTATAGTGTCTATGAATTGGATGTCTAACGGACATCTCCAGGAATGACAGAGATAACATCTTACAAGTTCCACTGTTTTGCAAACCATGCTTACTTACTCGTGACTTCTACTAAAAATAACTTCCAATAATAAGAAACTTCCCTGTAGAAAGATTGTGCAACCCGTTGGCTCAAAAGCTACCGTATATCAGTCTCTATGCTGGTATTTTTTTAAACTTAGCAGCTTTAAGATGTGTGGACTTCAATTTCCAGAATTCCATGGTTGGGGAATCCTGAGTCCACAGATCTTAAAGTTGCCACATTTGAAAAACACCGCTCTGTGCTATAGTTCAAGGATCTTACTCAATAGGCTTGAGTAAGGCATTGGGATGTGGGGAGAGAGAGCTCAGAAGCTTGAAGGTGCAATTGGGGCCTGTAAAAATCTGCAGACTTAATGCATCTTTTTTGTGACTTAAAATCCTCTCCAAAGACCAACAGTTTCCCTATATTCAGAAGTGTTTGAGGGAACTGAGGTTACACGAAGAAGCTGGTTGGTGGCTTTGTATGATAGCTCTCTTTCCTAGGCATGCCAATTAGGAGTATAATCAAACTATCAAGCCTCCCAGTAGACACTTTGTAGAATGGAAGGTTGCGTTCAAACAACCAGGTCATCAACACAACACAACACAAATGTGTGGACAAGCTGTAAAAACCCTGCATTTTAAAATTACATGCAAAATTTTTGATTTGCCAAACCCACAGTTCAGAAGTTTACACCCACACGGAATTAGGCACAAACTCGCTGGTTTCACAAAGCTACAGAAAACTGGACAAAGCCCCCCTCCCTCAATATCTATTTTGGATTTTGTCCATTCAGCTTAAATGGAATCTGTCTCCTCATTATTTCTGTCTGTCTCTCCCCCCCCCAACCCCCCCCCCCACCCCACTCTCCACACATACAAAGGAACTTGCTTTCTGGCAACCGAGCCGAAAGGGGAAAAAGGATATACTGAGGCCCCAAGTGATTGAACTTTTCTTACCACTGTTTTGAGCTATGAGGCAGGCAGTGTGTTTAAAAATAGACCCACAGTCCTCTTTCCTGTATAGCCTTTTCACAGCAATTTGTCTGAAGAATGAAGTCATGCTTGGAGTTTGCTGGTGACTGAGTGGGTTGTTTCCAACAGTGCATAAGCTAGAAAAAGGCTGTTCAGGCTTTGCAAGCCATCTACCTAAAGGCTAAATGAATGAATAGCTAAAAGGACGGACAGGGAAAGTCAGTAAATGCGTTTCTTTTTTGAAAAGAATTAAGAGAGGTTTTTTTTTATTTCTGGATTTTTGAAACTTTCTGGAGAACTGGATACAAAATACACCCAGAACTGGATTGTTGGATTCCAACAGACTTAATTTACAAATGCACAACAATTTGTTCTGAAAGCTTGCAACAATTTTAAAAGCTTCGGGCTAAATGCATTTGGTGTTAGCTATTTTAAAACTGAGAGCTTTGAGAAAAATCTCTTTAAAAAAAATCTATAACTCATAGAAACACTCTCTAATTTTTCTAATGTTTTCTATTGGTGACCTTTGACTTTCCCACTCCAGAAAATGGTTTAAACTGAGGAAGGTCAAAAAGAGCTTTCAGAATCCAACTGTCCTTTGAAGCCAAGCTAACCATATTTTTTTCTAGTGTCTCAAATCATTATATAGCAATTACATTTAATGTATATATTGGTCCGGTGAACAAGGCAGATCAAAGCTGCTTCTTAAAACTCCTTTGAAAAATGCACATCTGCATTGCGGAAAAGAGAGGCCCATGTGAAAATCAATAAGAGCACATTTGAGCAGCCCCTGTGAGTTAGATTTCATTGTGCATCTTCAATTTCAAAAGAAATATGGGCAGTGGAAGAGCAAAATAAGACAAGAGTTCATGGCCCCTTCATTTTTAATTCTGTTTACAACCCAATTGTATTACAGGATGTTCCTTTGTCATTTGGTGATGCAGGATTTGCAGGCCCAGAGATGGATGGATGGATGGATGGATGGATGGATGGATAGATAGATAGATAGATAGATAGATAGATGTAGTGCTCAATTTAGTTCATTTAGTGACTGTTCAAAGTTACAATGGCACTGAAAAAAATTATCTATGATAATTTTTCACAGTTACAACCTTTGCAGCATTCGCACTGATGATGGCATCAAAATCCAGATGCTTGGCAACTGATTCATATTTATGACCATTGCTGTGTCCCAAGGTCATGTGATCCCCTTTTGCGACCTTCTGACAAGCAAAGTCAATGAAGAAGCCAGAATTACTTAACAACCATGTTACTGACTTAACAACTGTGTTGATTCACTTAACAACTGTGGCAAGAAAGATTGTAAAATGGGGCAAAACTCACTTAACAACTGCCTCACTTAGCAACAGAAAAAATTGGACTCAATTATCGAGGACTATCTGTACCTATGATTGGTTGCCAAGCACTCCAAGATCATATGATCACCCTATGCAGTTGTGGGTTGCCCCTGGTTTGGACCGGTTCTATAGAACCGGTAGTAAAACCGGAGGGAGGCTCCACCCACCGACCCCGACATCATCAGAACGCTTCTGTGCATGTGTGGAAAAGCGCGTGTGCGGCCCGTTTGCGAACCGGTAGTAAAGGTAAGTAGAACCCACCCCTGACCCTATGTAATATCTACCAGCTTGCCCAGAATGTCAATGGGATTGGACCTTCTAGATTGAGTTCCACATTGGAAAAAATATACTAGAGATTTTTCTCTATTAGATTTTCTCTAGAGGGAGGGGGGGGAGAGGAAGCAATGGAAGGATGAAAAAAAAAGCTTTCTGTAGTGATAAAGGGAAATGACCTTGAAGGAGATACACAACAATCATTGCCTAGTCACTAAAGGAGCTGAAGCATTTTTAAAATCTGGAATAATATGATAAGGTTTGGAAGGTGTTCAGGCAGACACCATGTTGATTCAGTGGTTTATAAGGAGGAAGAGATGCAGCACAATCAGACTTGTAACATTCTGATATTATAGCCAATCTCAATAAAAGGGGGATTAGTCTTCCAAGAGAGTTGATTTCTTGATCAAATCTACTTATTGCGGGTGACATTTCCCTCTCTGCCTGCAGTGGCACTACCAGGAGAGAGAGGACAAGATATCTCATAGTCTAAAAACTCATTCCCCCCAGTGAGACAGCCAACTACAGGGATGATTTGTTTGTTTCACCTCTGCCTATTTGTGTTTATTTTTAAATGTGAATGCTGAATGTATGGATTTTTTAGACTGTTGTCCTCTGAACCTATGTCCAGTAGCTCAGCTCAACATATTATTGCATGCAGGTACAGTACAGGAGGGATGCAGTGGTTCAGTGGCTAAGACGCTGAGTTTGTCGATCAAAAGGTCAGCAGTTCAGCGGTTAGAATCCCTAGTGCTGCATAATGGGGTGAGCTCCTGTTACTTGTCCCAGCTTCTGCCAACCTAGTAGTTTGAAAGCACGTGGTGGGAAGGTAACAGCATTCTGTGTGCCTTTGGCATTTAGTCATGCCAGCCACATGACCACAGAGATGTCTTCGGACAGTGCTGGCTCTTCGGCTTTGAAACGGAGATGAGCACCGCCCCCTAGAGTTAGGAACGACTAGCACATATGTGTGAGGGGAACCTTTACCTTTACCTACAGTAAAGTACAGTATTCCTACTTTTCCGCTACTTTTCCGCTCTGTTTAGGAAATTCCCGTTTTTAAAATGCAGACCTGCCACCGAGACTTGTGGGGTAATGTTGCAACATTGATTTTCTTCAGGCTACTCTTAACAAGAGAGGTTATATAGCTACCATTGAGATGACATCAGTTAAAAATAAAACCCTTTGGATTTTAGAGATATGACTGGACTTTCAATTCAGTAGTTCTTCAGTAAATAAAACCATTGCAGCGCTTTGTGATGGAGAGTTGCAAATATTTATTCCCAGATGGCCTCAAATCAGCTCACTAATATATTAAGTCAAGTAAAGGCTTAATGTAGCATGCATGCTTTTGAACCTCCCATAGTTCTTAAAAATTTCCCCCAGTAGGAGTTGGAAAAGGGCAAAAAAAAAAATGTGACTAGTGTCCAAACCATCTCTGCATGCAAAATAAGTCTTTCGTTATGCACACCAGGCCCTATTCAGTACCAAAATAGTGCTAGCGCTCTGCCAAAATTTAGCAGAGAAGCCAACAACCGTTGAGCCTCACACGTGGGAGGAAATATACAACCCAAATTAAAGTCAACCTTTTGGTAACATTTGTTGATGTCTTGATGGAAGCCCTAACAGACATCCATTAGCCACTCATTGTATTAACAAAGTGAAGGTAATTAAAAGAAGTTGCATTAAATAAAAAAGTTGCACTAAAATTTGGCACATCTGGAAGGATTAGTTAGTAGCTATACTAGTCACAGAATAGGGGTATATATTTTCTTCCCTTGAGTAGAATCCTACTCAGATTCAAACCGAATAGCATCTTATTCAGCATGGTCTGTGATAGAAAAAGAAAGAGGCTCCCAATGTAGATTATTTGCCTTCTTCTTTGTCCTGGAACTGTTCTACAAGCCATTTGCTGAGCACTTTTGCTCTATGATGGAGCTTCAAACCTCAGGGTGCAAAGGATGGGTGAATTGAAGCACAAGTCCAGCAATCTAAGAACAGAACCCGATTTGAATGCTAAAATATCAGCCACGATAGCAGTGAGCCAAAACTTTTCTTGCAGGGAGAATTATGAAGAACAATTTCAGAAAACCAGCAAGATGGTTTACTGAGAGCAAACCTTTATTTATTTATATAGCCACTCACCTTCTAACCATCTCTGGGCAGCTCCTAATCAAAAGTTAAAACAACATATAAAAGCACAGTAAAACTATGTAAAACATAGTAAAACTATAAAACTAAACACATTAGAAGATTAAAACATCTTTTTTAATGAAGTGACGTAAATGACAAATATAGCAGTAGTGTGGATCTACTGCCATGTATCATCTCTTGCTTACGAGATTGTTCAGAATCTTTTCATGAGCTGAACTTTCATGGATGAACTTTCACAGAACAGGAAATCTATGACCACTTGGATCAACTTAAGAAGCTTAGCCAGCACAAAGGAATAAGTTAGAATCTTAGAGAATCTGGAAATCATCAGTTCCCCTCTTGAAAAAGTTGCCTCTTGAATAAAGCACCTTTGGGACAACTATGACCTAGATGACTGAGAATCTCCATAGACAATATGTTCCCCTCATCCTGCAAAAGGAAGACAAGATGTTAACATCTAAGTCACGAACTTGGGCCCAAACCAACCCTTTGTAAACAGTGTGAATGCAAGCAGTTCACAAATTTGATAAGAGTACGCAGGTACAAAACCCAAAACATTTCATTGACATTCGTCATTAAATGCATAATTGTGGGACAAACATTTTGTTCTTCTCTACTAAGGAGTCAGCAAACTAAAAATAACAGTGTACCATTTTTCTCTATTTTATTGTAACAGTATCCAATTTTATCTCCCTTTTCAATTCAATCTCTTCCAAGTGGCCAGGCCTCTGCAGTCCAGCTGTTGTTGCCTTTCTTTGGCCAGCTGCTGAAGCTATGAGGTGTCTGCAGCCAGAGGCCTCCTGGCCTCCAAGGTGGGAGGTTGCATTCTCGGGCAATGGAAACCTGTCCCAAGTGGTTAATATATAAAATTGAAATGAAGTAAAAGCTGCCCTTTATTTGTGATTTATTTTGATCATAAACTAGTCACAGAAGATACACCCAAGGCTAAAGATAAATTATGAAATGCAATTCTAGATATTATTTATAATGAAAACATTGATTTTTAAATGATTTTTCATGCCACCTACTACAGGCAGCTATGGATTCATTTTTTTAATTGTCATATTAATAAGAGATGTAGTTTAAGAATTTCAGACTGCACTCTTGCAAATTGTACATTCCATTTATGCATATTTTTTAAAAAATGCTGTTAGAAGAGCCAAATGATGTAATATAACCAGAAGTACAAGCCAACGCTCAATAACCATAACAAAACAGAGTTAAATATGCACAATAAACAAGATATTAAAATGGGATTGTGCCCAATATTCAAGATTTCCTTGCTTAAAATTAGTTCCTATTTGTTTTAGTAGACTGAAAATAGAAAAAAGTTCCTGCTAATGAACTATTCTTTACCAGAGTGTAAGGTTTTATCTGTTAATTGGCAATTTGGATCAAGGTGCCAAAATCTTATTTTTGAGGATTGCTCAGGTTCAAGAACATTTCTCTAGTTCCCTCTGGTTTGATTTTGTTATTGTTGTTGTTTACTATTTTTATCTGTTATGCAGTTGTGTCTGGTAATCCACAACTAATTTCTCTAGGAGAAAGAAACAGAACCAAGGCTCCAACATGGTACTTTAAACATGGTACTTTATATTACCGGCAATTATCAAGGATCATTAATATTTTTTCTTCAAAGACACAGTAAAACAAAATAGGAACATATATATATATATATATGTTTTCTCAGGTTTTCGCGGGTGTTTGTATGTAGGTCTTTGGTTATTCGGGTCTTCTCCCACGTAAAATTGGAAGTGTCTTGCCAAGACACTTCCAATTTTACGTGGGAGAAGACCCGAATAACCAAAGACCTACATATATACATATATATATATATATATATACATACATACATACATACATACATACATACATACATACATATATATATATATATATATATATATATATATATATATTATTTGCATCACCATGTTCATTATATATATTTCTTTCATTTAAAGTCTGATAAATTTTAAACTAAAAAGAGATGCATATTTCCCACTATGTTTAGAGCGAAGTTGCTTGGCCTGGAAGATAAGTTGGACAAGAGAAAATGTTTCCAAGATCTTGCTGCTTTTGTTAAAATGACAAAAGCGTCGTGGCATCTCGCTGCAAGCTCCACACCTTTTGTACATATGAGTGTTGTACATAAATAGGTGTGGGGCTTCTGTCGCAATGCTGCTTTTGACAGTCTGATCACACCTCCCCTCCTTGTTCCCAGCTGCGGCATAAATATTCCTGGTAGGAAGCTCATTGCTACTTGTGTTTGTAATTGACTCTCTCCTGTTTTTTTTTTTTCTTAACCTTGCTAATGATCTCAGCACAACTGCTAACAAACAGATTGGGTATTTGGTCATACAGGAATCTTAATAAGAGTAAGGAAGGAAGTATACAGACATTTACTCATACCCATTAGAGGTGAAGCTCAGAGAGTGGTCAAGGATAATTTATTTCCATGAGTCACTTACCCAATGTATTTCATCAGTGGTGTTTAGTATAGTGTTGATTGCAGTTGAAAGTTCTCCTCCATCAAAAAGCCCTCGCTTGAAGTTTTCTTTTTGCAGCATCTGCCTCTTATTCAGAGGGATTTGGAATAATTTATTTCCCAAAGTGCATTGATTTTTAATATTCTGGCAGGTAGCAGTAAATAACAATTTTGACTGATCTTGAAAAAAGCTCACTAGAGCTAAGTTTGATTAGTATTTGAAAGGAAGAACACTAGGGAATCTCAGGCCATTTGTGACCAGGAGAAAGAAAGCGAGTGATGAAATGTGTGTCACAATGAAATTTTCCCCTCTTAATGTACTTTTGAAGCATGTACAAAAAGAGGTAAAGTTAGCACATATTTTCTGTCATTCTGGCGGGCTGTGGATGTCTATGATTATAGTCTAGACTGGAGGTCAAAGAAACATTGCAAAACTAAGCGGTCAAACCAAGTCCACGTCACTGTCAAGAAAATCTTATTGACCTATTTATGTAGTTACCAGGACACAGGTTTGACTTGAAGATGATTTTTGCAGTTGTTGTATGTTGGTAATCCAGTGGAGATTACTTTCTCAGAATACATTTGGTACATAATGGCTTATGCAGTTCCAGCTTTTTAGAAAAGCTGTGCACCTTTGAGGGCTACCTAAGTGGACATGGCAAGCCAGAGATTTCTGGCTTTACAGCATCCCTAGGCATATTATTTGCTATTAGTGTAATTTAGTCTCTGCTGATGGTAACTGCAGAATTATCCATCCATCTTTACTGCTGGCTTTTCCTTTTCTCCAACAATATGGCAGAGAGGGCAGAGTTCATTGCAAGAATCACAAGAGCACATTATTCCTTAGAAAAGGAAAATGTTTTCCAAGGAGAGCTGAACTGCTGTTAACACATGGGCATATAGTTTTCTTCACACCAGTACAGACACAGCTAAACCTTCCAGCATAATCTACAGTCCTGGTATTTTCTGGTGATCTTCCATTCAATTATTAATCAGATACCACACTGCTTAGATATTTTGAGTTCTACCAGGTTCCACCACCTCTTCTACCTGCCGGGCTTTAGGGAGACATTCACTGTATCAAAAATGAGCCTCTGATATTTGAGTTTAGTTGAGTTTACACAATTATTTCCAGGCACAAAATGCTGCCATTGCCCACCCCTGCTACAATTACGTCATGTTTATTGGACTTCTTGATCAATGGCTGTTTGATAATGAAGAGGGTTGTTTTTTTTTTTTTGTCTTAATAACTGAGGAGGGGAAACAATTTTAATCAGGTGGATTAGTAGACAAGCTCTTATTAAGTCACATGAATAAAAGGGCAGCACGGGTGTGTAGGTGATCTGATTTAAGAAATGTAGAGCCGAAGTGGCACAGTGGTTAGAGTACAGTACTGCAGACTACTTCAGCTGACTGCTAGCTGCAGTTCAGCAGTTCAAATCTCACTGGCTCAAGGTTGACTCAGCCTTCCATCCTTCCAAGGTCAGTAAAATGAGGACCCAGATTGTTGGGGGCAATATGCTGACTCTGTAAACTGCTTAGAGAGGGCTGTAAAAGCACTGTGAAGCGGTATATAAGTCTTAGTGCTATTGCTATTGCTATCCTGCTTGTATGTACAAAATCTGCCTGATGATACATCTTCTGCAGATAGTTCATTCAAGTCTGGGGATTCTTCAAGTCTAGCTTGCTTTGCTAGACCTAAAGAATATCCCTTCTTTTTTTGCCTTGGATAATTTATATGACACAAATAGCTTTTCATTCAAGAAGGGGACTTTCCCAGACCTTTATTCTGATCCAGACTTCTAAGTCCCACGATTATCTTCAGAATCATTTGGGATGGAATATGCACGAGAGGAAAAAGCACAGCTGCTGGCAAGATTTAAGTTTGTTTTAATTGGCCTTAAAGTGGGGGTGGGTTGAGGGGGGAGCATGAGTGACACACGGCATCTGCTTTTCTGCCAATGAAGAAAACACTTTAGATCAGCACAAACTAAGCTTCAAGATAGACTCTGGTGGTTCAGCTTCAAACCACTTTCTCAGTTATTGTTAAGTTTTGGTTTCTGTACTATTCAGTGCACCAGGAATCCCACAGGACACAATTCCCTTCAGCACCTGCCTTTGTCTGTCCCCATCCTGACTTCGAAGTATTTCATTCATTTATAGTTACTGAAAGTTGTAGCTAACTTTTTTTTTTTAGCAGTGGCAAAAGCAAATCAACTCAGCAGCTGAACTTGTTCTTATGTCTCCCAGATTCTTTTCGGAGGAAGAGTCTTTAGAAATGCTGTGTTGCTTCCTCCCCCCCCTTGCTACTTAGTGAGAATGGAGTTCTTATAGTAACAGGATTTGTTTAAGGCAAAGGACTTCAAACTTGGCAGCTTTAAGACTTGTGGACTTCAACTCCCAGAATTCTCCAGGCAGCATAGCATAGCTGGCTGGAGAATTCTGGGAGTTAAAATCCACAAGTCTTAAAGCTGCCAAGTTTGAAGTCCTCTGGTTTAAGGAATGGCACCTATCCACCAGGTGGATGCCTGCAGAGCATCAATAGCAGAATACATTTCCAGCCTTTGAGGATTTTGCTGGATGCATGTGACCAATTAAGACTCAAGTGCTTAGCACCTGAAATTCTTCCGTTATTACCTGCTGTGTAATTTGATTCTATAGATATCAGGGGGATCAAACTGCTGTCCTGCAATGTATCTTTTCTTTGCTTTCTCCAAAGAAAATGGAAAGTGAGGGTAATGGAGAATCAAGGAGTTATGTAGCCAAGTTAGTTAGGTAGGGGGCTTGTCTTTCCTATGTGACAAGATTGTTGAAGCCCCAAGGGAAGTGGAGGTGCAGGACCCTTGTGCACAAGATACCAAGGTGGCCTCCTCTTTTACCGTCTTCATTTGAATTCAGATTAGAGGGACTTTCTTTCTCTCTTTCTTTCTTTCTTTCTTTCTTTCTTTCTTTCTTTCTGTCTGTCTGTCTGTCTGTCTTTCTTTCTTTCTTTCTTTCTTCCTTCCTTCCTTCCTTCCTTCCTTCCTTCCTTCCTTCCTTCCTTCCTTTCATTCAGTCATGTCTGATTCTCAGAGGCTTCCTAGATAAGCCTGGCAAGGATTTTCAGAAGTGATTTGCCATTGCCTCCTTCCCATGGCTGAAAGAAAGTGACTGGCCCAAGGTCATCCGGCTGGCTTCGTAAACAAAGTTAAACTAGAACTCACAGCCTCCTGGTTTCTAACCTGATGCCATCACCGCTACACCAAACTGGCTCTCAAAGGTACTGTAGTTAAAGAGAAACAATTGTTTTACAAAAAGAAAAGGGAAAAAAACCCGGGAGATAAAAAGAGAAAATTCTTTTAATGCTGTCACTTCAACATATGTATTATTTATGTATTGGTAACATTTTTATAATGCAGGCTGGTTTTATCATTGATAAAGATTTAAAGTACATGCTGTTATTTAATTCAGATTTCAGTTGAACACAGTTGTTTCTTATCGCAACTCCTTATTCCATAGCAAGCCTTGAAGAGAGAAATGAGAATTTTTCTGAGTATAAATAAAAATAAAATCTAGCCAGACAAAGAGATTTCAGAAAAAGAGCAGCTGCTTAGCATTCCAGAAAACAATGTACTGTAGAACAAACAGGATGCCTTCAGAATTGCAAACATTATCTGGACAAACAAGTTTACAGGTCCCAGGTGCAGACTGAGTGATGTATCCTGCTCTCTTTTTCTTTTTTAAAGTTTTCTTCTTTCCTTTGCATTTGTACTAAAATAAAACAGAAGCCTCTTCCATCAAAAGTCCAAATGAAAGCTTTAACCGTTACTATCCTTGTAGCCCCTACATAATGAAGAATTCAATTAAAAATATTCATCAGAATTTGATTTGGGACCTTATATGAAATTGAAAAGCATGTTTCTTCTTCTTCTTTTTTATGTTGTCTGGATGCCATCCCATATGATGATGATGAACATACCTGATTTTCATATAAGCCAATTTTTGAATATGCTAACTGAATGCTTTCACAGATTTGTTCCTAAATCAGAATGGTGAAATCAATTATATCTCTATTTCATCTGGTCTACGCAAACATACACTTTTTAGATGCTTGTATTATTAGTCATTTTGTCATTCTGATAATGCCACATAACAGCATGTCTTTAGAATTAGAGAGGACAATTGCCTGCAGTTTGCAAATGAATATGTTTATTGTCTACTTAAACTAAACAGAAACCTAGAAAATTAATTTTTGTCAGTACATATATGGTGCATATTTAATGTGGAAATTCATTTTCTATGAAGTCCGAAATGTTTCTTTTATTATAATGATAAAAGAAATACATTAAAACCACCTTTCTAATGCTTCCACAATACATAAAGCATTTGAATAAGACTTATTCTAAGCGTTCCTTGGAGAAAAGCTATTATTTTGAGATTAAATATGTTGCTTCTTATAGAAACATGGAATCGCAGGCCGATATGTTATTTCTTCTTCCTTTTTGGAAAATTGTATTTTATAATGCCCATTGTTAAAGGAACCCATAGAAATCGGAGGCAATTAATTTCAAGGTTGATTTGTCTTCCATTCTCCCCCATCTTCTGTTTTGCCAATAAACATGTTTGAGCCAGGTGTTAATTACAAGCACTGATAAAACCACAGAGCTGTTCTGGCTCTCTTGGGAGAAATGACTGGACGCAGCATTTTGCTGCTATACTCCTAACTTATTTACTGCTCTTAAATTTATCCTTCTGGTTTGGGGTGGAAGGGTGGTGGTACTGTATTCTTGTGCACTTTGGAAAAAAAAAAGGGGATGGGGGGATATCCTAGATTGGTCTTTTTCATTTTACAGCTTCCAGATATAGTGGATGTGTTTCTTAATTCCCAGTTAACGTGGCCACTGTTGAGGACTACGGGAATTATGGTGCAACACAACCAAAGTGTGGCTTGTTGGAGACAAGGCTAGGCTCTTTAAGTTTCAGTGGTCAGTTAATAGGAATGAAATAAGCCTTCCCTCGTTTTAGCCTTTTATCTGTTATTGCTACAGCTACAGAGTGACATTTCTCCTATGTTGTACTCTCTTTTCCCGAAAATAAGACATCCCCTGATAAGAAGCCCAATCAGGCTTTTGAGCGCATGTGCTAAAATAAGCCTCCCCCCCGAAAATAAGCCCTCCCTGAAAATATTTAAATACAGAGTTGGAAATCAGGTAAAATAGCAAGAGGAGCCCCATCTTGCTCCACGCGCCCCAAAATAATAAGACCTCCCAGAAAATAAGGCCAAGAGCTTATTTCAGAGTTCAAAAAAACTATAAGACAGGGTCTTATATTCGGGGGAAAATGGTACTTGCAAGCAAGATCATTGGACACTAACAGTACAGGTAAGGGTGTTGTTCAAACATTGATTTCTCATGTATTTAACTCATTTTGATTCAAATTGATTTACAAGAGTTCCTAGGGATTTCTTACCCACAACTTCTTTCTTAAGTCACATTGAAACACCTACACACACACACACACACACACACAGAGTTGAATAAATCTGGATTTAATGTTGATATTATGCACAGTTCTGAACTGTTGACAGACCTTGATGTAATATGATAAATAACATTTAAAATTACAGTTGATTCATAACAGCCTGATAATTTAGGTAATGTTTGATCCTTATGTGTGCAAATGCATAATTCACATGTTCTTGTGGAAGTATATATACCTACACATTTATCTGTACAGATAGAAACAATTCAGAGAAGCCTAACTTCTAAGAAGCAGAGCACAGAATGCCTGGCTCCATATCCTGGTTTAAGCCATAATACAAGGGATGGAATTCAGCCAGTTAGGACCGGTTCGGGCGAAACAGATGTTAATTTTAATCTGGTTTGCTGAACCGGTTGTTCCAAGAACTGGTTGACCCCACCCACCCCGCCCCTCCCAGGAGTCTTCACAAGGTCCATTTTGGATGCCAGGTAAGTGCAGGGTGCTCATGGAGGCTCTGGGAGGGCGAAAAACAGGCCTCCCGGAAGTCCAGAAATGGGCCTGTTTCTGGCCTCCGTGGGGCCTCTGGAGGGCCTCCAGTGCCTGGGGGGAGGCTGTTTTCACCCTCCTGGAGGCTCTAGGAAAGCCTACGGAGCCTGGGGAGGGTGAAAAATGGGCCTACCAGAAGTACTGGAAGTCCAGAAACAGGCCCATTTCCGGCCTCCGGAGGGCTCTGGTGCCCAGGGGAAGCTGTTTTACCCTCCTGGAGGCTCAAGGAAAGCCTATGGAGCCTGGGGAGGGTGAATATGCCCCCCTGCTATGGTGTAGGAGGCCGAGTAGGCCACACACCCCATGGCCATGCCCACCCAGCAACCAGGCAGCGAATCGGTTGCTGAAATTTTTGAATCCCACCCCTGCATAATACAGTGTGTTTGGCTTTAGTTTAGCTTGTTGGGTGTCCCTCATCCATCACAATCTGTAAAGTATGATATGATGTATCATCAGTGATGAACCTAGGCAAATAAAATGATTTGTTTATTTTATATGCTAATATCACCACAATCACTAGGATTGGACAGTGCAGAATAAACAAAATTAGAAATAATGCAATATAAAATAATTTTTAGTAAACAGTAGTTGCCCAACCATTATATGATAGGCTGAAAGCCTACTGGAATAAAAGCATTCAGGATCTTCCTGAACAAAAAGGAGAATCATACTTCTAGAAGCAGAACATTCCAGAGTATAGAGGCTATTATCAAAAGGCCTGGCGTTTTGTCACATCCCATAGATCTTATGGTAGAGGGTTTCTTAACAGACCCAGTTTTGATGATGGGATATATAGAATCACATTTAGTAAAATAGTCCCATACGGGGGTGGGTTCTCCTTACCTTTACTACCGGTTCGCAATGAGGCCGCTCACGTGCTTCAGAAGCATCCTGCTGATGTCGGGGTCGGTGGGCAGAGCCTCCTGCTGGTTTTACTACCAGTTCTATAGAACCAGTCCGAACCGGGGACAACCCACCACTGGTCCTATATCTATGCTTGTACCTTGTTACCTAAGGCTTTATAGATCCTGAACAGCACATTTAACTGCTTTTAATTTTTAACTGCTACAACTACAGAGTGACATTTTTCCTATGTTATACAGCACTTATAAGCCAATTGGTAATCAATGCAATGACCTAAGAAGAAGCTAGCAGTCTAGTTGTTTTGTTCTAGACCAGTTATAGCTTCCAAGTCTTTTTCAAAAGCAGCTTCAGGTTGGGTGTGTTGCAGAGATCTAATTGTGGGGATGATCAGGGCATGACTTACTATTGCCAAAACATCCCAGTATAGTTAGGACCAGTGGTGGGATTCAGCCAGTTCGCACCACTTCGGGAGAACCGGTTGTTAACTTTCTGAGCAATTTGGTGAACTGGTTGTTGGAAGAAATCATTAGGGCAGAGAACCAGTTGTTAAATTATTTGAATCCCACCACTGGTTAGGACCATAACTTCTGGGTGAAGATCCTCCCTGTGCCATAGTGTCAACCTGCAGTGGAAGTCTAGGAAGGGCACGAGCCCTGGACCTACCTCTTTTGTGGTAGTATAATCCCACTGAGAACAATATTCCTGGATGTTTATTCACAAACAGCAAGTCTATCTTGAAAGGATTTAATGTGAACTTGTTTCTCAGGTCCTTAAATTTCCAGATCCTTATTCAGGACATATAGCATTTCCAATTTGGCTAAAGATGGTAAATACAGTTGAGGATCATGAAATATATAAATTCTGCAGGTGATTTCATGTAGATGTTAAATAATATTGGGGGTAAGATTTAGCCACTTTGGAGTGCCTAAAGAGTTGAGCATTCATTCCGTGTAAATAACACTCAGATAGACTATGAAGACAAATCAACCAACCCTTGTATCTCTCAGAAGTAATTAGAGTAACAGCCTTCCTCAAAGAAGCTTAACCATGTCCTGAAACCAGCCACCCAGTTCCTATCTGGCTGCCCCAAGGTTTCAAAAGAGACATGGATGAAGCTTTTGAACAGCGTTCATCCTTCAGAGAATCCCATACACTTTCTCAGCTCTCAAAAGCTCAAACAAAAACCTAGATCATAATTCAAGATATTGTCTTGCAAATTGCACTGTGGTTATCCTATGGGCATCCAAAACAGCATGAATAACATATCCACCAGATAACCTGTGAGATCATGCAGGCTGCTTACAAATGCCTTTCCTTCCCCATTCTTAATTAAAAATAACATCAGTGAATCTACGGCATCTTGGACAGTTTCAAGCCAAGATATTCTTCCCTGGAGCTGGTTTTTTTCAAGTGTTCTGTTCTACGGATCCAGTGCATATGAATCTGATGTGACATTGGAATTGTTAGCTCATGTATGCCAGGGAAGCTAGCTAAGTTGTTAACAGAAAGGTTTCCATTTATTGGTTGCCTTCACAGCATTGATTTTAGAATTATTCCAGTGGGAAAAACATACTAAAAATGTTCCCTGGGGTTTCTGGTATGTGTGCCAGAAAAAACAAAATGAATTATTCAAATAATAAATAATGAAATAATGATTTCAAAATCACTGCTCTGAAAAGACTGGTAAATGAAAACCTGTTTTTGCAAACCTTTTTTTTAAAAAAAATCTTATAAGGGATTACAAGAGAATAACTAGCATTGGGCTGGGCAGTTTTTGCATGGAAATTAGAAGAAAAAAACAGCCCTCAAAAATCCAGGCTAGATATATTTGAAGACAGATATTTAAAAGAGTTGGCATTAATTTCAAAGGATTTTGTACAACAAACTCTATAAGTTTATTTCTCCCATGGTGATTTGATTGATAACTTAAACACATGGTAGATAAGGTAGGGATGGAAAGAACAGCTATTGTTTTCTATTTTTCCAGGACATTCATGTTAAGAACATTCATGTATTTTACCGTGTATGTTTTCTTTTTTTTAAGAAAAAAAATTATCATGGTATAAAGTTGCTATACAAATTAACCCAACTGGTCTTAATATGTAAGACCAATTTACTGCCCGTTTATCAGTTGCTGAAATTTGAAGTGAAAAGAGTTTTACATTTTTTTTAAAATTTTAAAAACAAACTTTATTAAACTTAAAAAGATAAATACGGTATATACAAAATACATTTATATTAATCTGAACGACATTACTTACTCACAGCAAAATATAGAAAAAGAAAACAAAACAAAATTTAAAAGAAAAAGAAGAAAAGAAGAGAGAGAAAAAACGAAAAACGAAAAACAAAATATAGAAAGTGACTTTGTCACTTTATCACATCCTTTATCTTGTTGAAGGTGCCTGTTTGTTAATTTTGTTGTCTTACCTAATTTTACATTTACTCTCCTTTCTTTAGGTTTATCCAATCGTACCATCTATTCCATGCCGTGTAGTATTTTGAGTCTACCTTATCTTTTAACTCAAATGTTAATTCATCCATTTCAGCACAATTGTAAATTTTTTGGATTATTAGGTTGCCAATTGCCAACAGATCACCTAACAATCCGGAAAGAGCTTTACATTTGAAATGTTAGCTAGAGAGATATTTGGCTTATGGTGACACAATTTGTTTTCCGCTCTAGATAAAATGAAGCAGAAAATCAGATTTACAACCAGTTGTTAGACCAATAAAGGAGAATATTTGTAGCTCAGGTTTGAAACAAGCGGTCCTTGGTGCTCTCTGAGCTTGGTTGTTTTCTTGCTGACTTTTCATTATTCAAACTAGGTAACATCATCAGTCTGATATTACCTAGTTTGGGTAATGAAACATGTGCAAGAAAACAACCAAACTCAGACAGAGGCAAGGTCCCCGCACAGTTTACCGTGTTTCTCATAAATTAAGACCCTATCTTATTTTTTTTTTGAACCCCGAAATAAGTGCTTGGCCTTATTTTCAGAGATGTCTTATTACTCTGGGGCACGTGGCGCAAGATGGGGCCCCTCTTGCCATCTTACCTGATTTCCAGCTCTGTTTCCCTAACCCTAACTAGAGGAAATGGTGGGAACCGGCTGTGCATGCATTTAAATATTTTTGGGGAGGGCTTATTTTTTTGGGTCAGATTTATTTTAGCGCATGGGCTCAAAAATCCAATTGGGCTTATTATCAGGGAATGTCTTATTTTAGGGGAAACAGGGTAGATTTGGAAGACTAAATCGGGCAAATCAGTTGTGGAAAGTTTTTAGATTTCTTTTATAGGCAAAAAGCACACTAAACTTTGCCTATGTTTGTAATTTGCCAGAACTGGGAAGTGATTGGATAGCAGGGTTCAGTATTAGTATTTGTAAACGACCCCATATTTAGCATCGTTGCCACAAGTAGCTTCCAAATCATTTATTTCATTAGAAGTTCCATCTGCTTGTTAAATGCCAATTCATAAGTGCAGCATCTTTGTTGTAGCATGATCTCAGCTTGGTGCCTAGATGCACTCATAAGAAACCAGCCGCCTCCCAGATGTTGCTCAAATACAGTTGCCACTGGCCATCCTGGTTAACTCTGCTAGGAATTTTAATTTGGCAAATCTGCAGAGCCATAGATTCTCAATGCTTCTGGGCATTGTGAACGATCTACAGTCTTCCTTCTCCTTTTCTAAATGTGCTTGTGTTAGATGTCTAACGTTATGAATATTAACTTTTGGAAATGATACTATATAGCAAACAACAAGAAAAAGGGGGAAGTGAAGGGCTGATTGCATGAGACGCTGGTCTGTGGTTAGCCATGTGGACATGCCCAAAGAAGGGAATGAATGAAACCTAGAACTGAGACTGGGAGTATTCATTCTGTAATTTTGCAATCTGGCCCCAGGCACTTACTTACACAATGCCAAAGGTCGCAGAAAACTTGAGTACATGGAAATTCTCTCACGCTTCACATCTAGAAGAGGGAGGGCAGCCGTATATCTTTGTAAGTGATATCTCTGCTGCCCTTTATGTTGTGTAGCAAGGAAATCCTGCAGCATTTGTGAGAAAACAGCATTGAGAATTTTTGGCTGGATGGAAAATGTATTAAAAAAATCCCAGCTGATTAAAGAAAGAGAGAAACACAGTATGTTGAAGAGGGGTGGGGGGGAAACACCTATGGAATCTGGCACAGAAAATGAGTGGAACTTTTGAATAAGTCAGTTGATGTTTTTCAGGATGTGGTTGAAATCTGACATCACTTTCAGAGTTCCAGAGACTGTTCTTAGTGACATCCATACTTGGCTCGCTCAGGATCTCCGCAGCATGGACAAGGGAGCTATCTTTAGATTTCACTGTCTTGCTTCAGAAGGGACAGAATCCTTCCTCTCTGGTCCCTGGGGCCCTCTCTTGCTGCTCTGCTTCCTGAGGAGCGTTTTGGAGAATCTGAGCTTTTGTGGCTGCAATCTCTAAATAACCAATTAAAAGTCACCGTACCCAGCGGCAAGAGTCACAATCTATAGTTGTGCACTACGTTGTCTCCCCAATCTCTAAGAGGTTGTCTTCTATGAGCTATGCCAAAGGAAACCTCTTAGCATTGAAATGAAGTCTTCCCATAGGATCAAGAGACTACAGCAACCCTAAAAAAAAGTATCAACAGTTATATCAAAGCAAGTACCTCTGGAGAGCTGAGAGCTGTCCCCATTATCTCAGTCCAAGGATATGCCAATGAGTAACAGAGTTGCTAACTACATATATCATTACTTTCCTAGAGCATTCGCCAGCCAGGAATTCTGGGAGTTGAAGTCCACAAGTCATAAAGTTGCCAAGGTTGGAGACCCCTGTCCTAAAGGTTACAACGACTCCTGCTGAAGAATGTTCTACTGGGTTTGTGTTGCCCTGGTGCTGTTTCTAGAAGAGAAGCACTGTAGATACTGAAGACTTCTATACTAATGACATCATGGCATTATTCAGCCATTGCTATGATGAAAACAAGTTAGTCTGTATTAGAGATACAGCACTACAGCCATGGCTGAGTGACGTTATAAATTGTTAGCGTGGAAATCCTAAGCATGACTGGAATTTGCTAGATTTTTTTTTCTTCTAAAGCAAATGTGATCATGCAATTTGGCTAAATGCAGAAAGGAAAATACAACAGTGGTGTGTTAAAGCTTATGACATGATGTAGAACAGGGTTCCCCCAACCTGTGGGCTGTGGCCGACACCTGGCCGATGCCTATGGCCACCAGGCCGGATGAGTGGCTGACAAGTATGCACATCCCCACTTGAGCGACTGTCGCTGTGAGCGCTGCATGGAGGCTACAGTCACCACAAGCATTGCACGCACACTCATGGCCACATAAAGGTGCCCCCCATCCAGGCTGCCAACCCAGAAAGCTTGAGGAAGTTTGATGTCAAAGGATAAGAGCCAAAGAACATGAGAGAGAGAGGGGGGGGAGGGAGGGAGGAATGGAGAAAAATATGCAAGAAAGAGCCAGTTTGGTCTAGTAGTTAAGGCTCAAAGCTAAAAACCAGGAGATGGTGAGTTCTAGTTCTGGTTTAGGCATGAAAGCTGGGAGACTTTAGATTACTCGCACACTCGCACACTCTCAGCCCAACCCACTTCATAGAGTTGTTGCAGGGGTGAAATGCTCCCGGTTCAGACCGGCTCGGGCGAGTAGGTAGCGATGGCGGCGGGCAGTTCAGAGAACCAGTAGCAAAAATCCCTGCCCCCGCCCCCCATGCCCAACTGAGCCGCATGATCATCAGAGGCTTTTTGTCTTTTAAATGCCTGACGAGTCAAGCTCTGACGATCCAAGCTCTGACGATCCCTCTGATCAGCAGAGGGTTTTAAAAAAATGGTTTTAAAAGTAAAAAACAATTGGCCATGCCCATAGTCACATTACCCCCCCTCCCCACCAAGCCACGCCCACAGAACCGGTAGTAACAAATTTTAGATTTTACCACTGAGTTGCTGTTTTCGGGAAAATAGGAGGAGGAAGGAGTATTAGGTATGTTCATTGCCTTGAGTTAATCATAAAAACAGTAAAGGTGGAATAAAAATAAATAATGAAATAAAATGGGACTTATTTAAATGTTATATGCATTGTTTTAGGCACTGATGTGAGTATAATATTGCCTGTTTATGCACATTACCAATCATTCTCTTTTTCCCCCCGTTTAAGAGAAATACAGTATATGCCATCAAGTGGAGTAATGAACTCCATGTTAACAATTTAAGTTTGGTAGTGTCTGCCAACTTACTTGGCTAGATTAATAATTCTTTTCCAACAGACAAATATTTTGTCTGAAACAGAATGAGTGTGTGTGTGTGTGTTTAGAGTGACTCTACACAACTCACTACTGCTACTCAGTAATTCATTGCAAGAATTGTTTTCATGGATACTGAACATCCTTCTTAGTTGAGTTACAAGTAAATTACATTTTAAAGCTCTATTTGAGCCATGTCTCAAATGTAATTAATGTTTTAAAAAATGCTTTTTCTGAATGAGTGTGCCTTCAAGTCATTTTGATTCCTGATGACTGCCTGAACTAGTTCTTGCAGTTTTCTTGGAAACTTTTTTCCCCCCTTGAAGTGTTTTTCCATTGCATGCCTCCTAGGGCTGAGAGGGAATGCCTGGCCCAAAGTCACAGAGGTGCTGGTGCCTAAGGCAGAACTAGAACTTGCAATATCTTGGTTTCTAGCTTGGTGCCTTAACCAGTACACCAAGCTGGCTCTGTGATAGAATATCTCCCTATCATGGAATTCCAGAGTGGGAAAAAGGAGATTTGAATTCTCATTCACCCCGGTCTCCTATTGTAAATGAGCAAAGATGACATATTGCAAGGGTAGGCAACTATGCCTCCTTTATGACTTTCTGGGACTTCAACTCCCAGAATTCCTGAGCCAACCATTTTGTTGAAGTCCATAGGTCATAAAGGGGCCATGCCATAGTGCCGTACCCCTGACATATTAGAATTTCAAGGCAGATAGAACTTTTAAGACAGAACATTAGGTAAGTCAGAGTCTTACTTTTTACTATGCATCAATAAAATTTCTGCTTTCAAGATGAAGCATGTTAAATTCCACGTCATGGTTTCAGAACCATTTATTACAAATGAGAATGTGAAGCGTGCAAGACAACACACTAAATAGCAACATACCATATTTTTCAGAGTATAAGATGCACCGGAGTATAAGAAGTAGCTTAGTTTTTGGGGAGGAAAATAGGAAAAAAAATATCTGTCTACCAGGTATTCATCTGGGTAGCGTCCTTAGTCTGGTCAGCTTCAGCACATTAGTTTGCTGGTTTTTATCCCCTGCTTAGGGATAAAAAATAGCTTCTAAAGCACAACTGATCTTTGGAGAGAGAAGCAATGAGAAAAGCAGGCAAATCACGGAGATCGGCTTCACTCGCTAGTGCCTCATTAGGGCTAAAAAAAAAAGCTTCACAGCTGAGAGTCGGAGGGAGCAGGCAAAGCAGGGAAGATCCTTCACTAAAAAAAAAGCTTAGCATGGAGATCGCTTCACTCATTAGCACCTCGTTAGGGCTGAAAAAAAGCTTCAAAAAAGCTACATTTGGAGTATAAGACACACCCAAATTTTCACCCTTTTTAGGAGGGAAAAAAGTGTGTCTTATACTCCCAAAAATATGGTAAATAAAACAATGCATGGCTTGACATTCGTCACTAACTTTAGCATCAAACCATGCCAGGGTACCTCACATAAGATTGTCCCACTGGTTTCCATCAGTCTGGTTGATTTCAAGGGAAGATGCCTATTTCTTTCTCTCTGTCTTTTTTTTCTAGGTGGATTTTAGATACAGTAACTGCAGTCTAAACAGTGGGTGATGCTGTTACAGAAGAATTCAGGACATTTGTAAATGAGGATTCTGCTCCCTTTTGAAATTCCTTCTGCATCTCTGTTATCTCATCAGGGCTTCATTGATATGACGGGGGTTTTTTTGATGGAAGGGTTATTGTAGAAGCTATGGTATATAAGAATTAGGAAATATTTGCTTCATATTCTCAGTGTTGCAAGGCTGAAGATAGAAACAGATCGTGTTCAAACAGCTTCTGATGTATAAGGAAGTAAAAGCAGAAAAGAGACCTCGGTCTCAATAAACTTTTTATTCACATATTTCTAAATAAATACATTTGCATATAGTAGTTAAAGAAATCAAGGAGGATCCTCTTTTTTTATGTTATTCTGATATCTTAAATCAAGATGCCATTTTATTTTGGAAAACTCAGCACAGCTAAAAATTGCTGGGTAGCCACTCAAGTTGTTTATATATCATTTATAAATGTATACAAATATAAAGCTGTAAATATGGACAAATACCAGAGGTGGTATTCAGCCGGTTCGGACCAGTTCAGGCGAACCACTAGCACAGAGATCTTTAAACTTGGCAGCTTTAAGACTTGTGGACTTCAATTCCCAGAATTCTCCAGCCAGCATAGCTTCTGGGAGTTGAAGTCCACAAGTCTTAAAGCTGCCAAGTTTGAAGACCCCTGCACTAGCGGCTACTGCAGGTGGAACTGTCCACCCACCCGGACATAATGCCATCCTATTTAGCCACGTTTTGGAGGCCGGGTGCATGTGTGGAAGGGGCACACACGCGCAGCGAGCATGCAGAAGGCCGGGCGAAGGCACGCACGTGTGAGCGAAGCGAGCATGTGCACGCGGGTGAACCGGTGGCAACGATATGAGAAACCCACCGCCGATAAATACCCATCTCACTGTTCAACTGCTTAAACCCTAAATGGTTTAGCAGAGAGTTCCTTTTGACTGTCATCCTAAAGCAATGTTGCAGTTCTACAACCAAAAAGTGCATAAGCAACATTAAAAATAAAATTTGCAAATTTGAATTTGAGTATTTGAACTCTTATTTTCCGCTGTGGAAGTCTCCCTTGCTACACAGTAAAGAAAACTGCTACGCAAGCATCACCTCTCTGGAGGAATTCCTTTTATTATCTTGTTTTCAGACAACTGCACATGGGTTTGTCCAAAGGCGTGTCTGCTTTTATAGAAGATAAATTAGTTACAAATGTCAGGAGGAGGAGGCTAATCATTGCATTTGACATGAATCTGGATTTTAACAAATGTGACAGGCCCTATTGTTGGCCTAATTGCCTCTTCTTTGATGTCATAACTTCACATCTGTCTCAGGCAGTATTTCTGAACCTTGGCAACTTTAAGATGTGAGGACTTCAACTCCCAAAATTCCTCAGCCAGCATGTGTGGATTTCAACTCCCAGCATTTCTTAGCTGACATGGGGATGCTGGGAGTTGAAGTCCACACATTTTAAATTTGCCAAGGTTAAGAAAGATAAGAGTGGCCTAGGGTCACCCAATCTGTGTTGCAAAAATCCAGATGTCCACTAGAGGACTGTGCAGAGTTTCCTGTGCCTTCTTGCTGCCATCTAGTGGCCATCTAGTTTTTTGTAGCCAAGACCTAGGGACAGTATTTTTTGACTAGTGTATTTCATGATTAAATACAGAAACTAGTAAAGCATACCATGCTATAATGAACTAATGATCTGGATACAGCTATTTTAGCAAACCAATTGGAGAGGAATGTGTGCTATTTATTTTACTGATTCTAAGCCAGTAAGAAACTTGATGTATTTATGAGAAATCTTTCCAAAATGGAATGCTGGATCAGATGTTTTTATAGTACTGGGGCTTTGATTTAAGTTTACAGAAAGCAGGGGCTTTAAGCTGGTTGTGCTTCTGATTGTGTGCTAAGACACCACATTTAAATCTGAATGTAATCATCTTTTGCAGTTTAGTATAATTCCTCAATGTATAGCATGGTCCCTTCATTACAGAATTGTAAATAGCTCCTATTACATCTAATATTAGGCCTGGAATAAAAATGAGAATCTAGACAGGATAGAAAAAGGATCTCGAATTAGAGACACAAAGTGGAAGAAGGATGAACAAAAAAAATGTCTGGGGATAACTCCCTTATCAGCTGCAGTTTAAAATAAAGCTGTTTGGAGACACGGACTACAGTAAGAACTTGTGCCTTTACAGTAGCTATAAATGCTACTGTACTTTACAACTGTCTGCCTGCTTTACCAGTTCTCTTTATGGAAAAAGGAAGCATCTGGAAAAATCCTACCCCACATAAAACATATAGTAATAACTGGACTTGGCCAAAATATCCCATTAGCTATGTTGGAATTCAATATTAATTATAATCCAAACAGCCATTTTCAAACTCATGTGCCAAAACAGGGACCAACAAATTGTTTGTAGTCACCATAGCACAATGGCCTGGGGACAAAGGAAAATAAAATAAAAGAATGGAGTTCTTATGCTAGGCCCTCAGTATCTTGTGAGATTTAATAAGACTCTTTAAATATGATCTAAGATTTTGGGGGTTTTTTCCATTGTTGTGTTGTAGCCACTAATGGCTTGTTGATGTTGGAATCAAAAGAACAGGTGAGGACTATCAAAGCAGTGCTTCATTATAATGCATCATTTGTGTTTGAACTGGTAACCTAAACACTTAGTGGACCATTCATTTCCGCCAGCTTTGCTTTCTGTTTAGCCAGCCTTCCCTAATTAAGTTCTTTTCAGATATTTGCATTACAATTTACCACTTGATGACTGTGTAGTTATTTGTTTGGCCCCAGAAGTTAAAAAAAAAATGTGCTTGTGCTTGTAATAACACCTCTGTCTGCAATGGTTGGTTGGAAAATGCAAGAACATTTCATGTTAAACAGAAAAGACAAAGATTTTTTTTAAACCTAACACTAAGCCCTAATTATAATCCCAACTCTAACCCTATACATAACCCAGGAGTGGGTTCTAAATTTTTTTACTACTGGTTCTGTGGGTGTGGCTTATTTTGTGGGCGTGGTTTGATGGTCATGTGACAATTCTTTAGGATTTAGCAGAGGTATTGGTCTTACCAGGCTTTTAACTGATTGGAGAGCTGTACCGGTCTACCCATTTGTTCTTGGAGTGTTCCGGTCTACTCATTTGTTTTTGGAGGCTCCGGTCTAGCCATTTGTTTTTCGAGTGCACTGGTCTACCACCACACTGCCTTTTAACACTGATCAGCTGTAGGGCGGCCCTTTGAAGCCCCGCGGCAAGAGTTTAAACAGTTTTTTTCCTTCAAGCCGATCAGCTGGGACTCAAGAGGCAGCGAAAAATTGGGGATGGGGCCAAATAAAAGGTAAGAATAATGCGGGGGTGGGGTGGGGTAGGAGGGCCCAGCTCCTGAACAAAGAGAACCAGTTCGGTGATGTCATATCGTCACCACTACCAGCTCGGCCGAACTGGGCCAAACCCACCACTGACCTAACCCTAACCCAAATGTTATACCTAACTCTAACTCTAACCCAAATCCTAACCACTAAACCAAATCTAGCCCTAACCTTCACTCTAACCTGAACCTCAACTCTAATTCTAATCATAATCCCAACACTATCCCAGACCCTAACCCTAACTCTAACTTTGACATATAGCTTAACCCAAACTCAAACCCCAATCCCAACCCTAACCTTCTGAAAAAGTCTTGTAAGCATACTGATGCACTACAAATCTACTGGTGACTTCTGTTACTCTCAGAACCCAAATCCTAACCTCAAACATAACCCTAATCTTATCTCAGACCCCAACCGTAACCCTAATACCAACACCAACCCTAATCCTAGCCCCAACCCTAACCAAAACCCTAACCCTAAAACTAAGTGGATTTGCAACCAAATGAGTCTTTGCCATGTATTTTATTGGTAAACATAGGTAAGAAATTCATGAAAAGTCAGAACACTCCTAAGCATAACAATGCTCTATGAATTCAATAGCAATCCATTCAATGTATTTTACTGTTGGAATTCATAGAGACCAAACCTAATAGTAACCCTAACCCTAAAGCCAATCTTAATCCTAAATCTAACCCCAGCCTTAACCCTAAACTTAATCGTAAACCAAACCCTAACTCTAACCATAACTCTAACCTAACCCTACTCCTAATCATAACCCAAACCCTAACCTTAAACCTAATCCTTACACTAAGCATAACTGTAACCCTAAGCCAAGGCCTAACCCTATCCCTAATCTTGGCTCTGAACCTAACCATAATCCTAATCTTAACCCAAGATGTAACCCTAATCCTAATCCTATCCCTAACCTGATGTAGATTTGCAACCAAATGAGATTTTTCCATGTATTTTACCAGGAAATGTAAATGTAAACCATTCTTAAAAAGTCAGGGCCCTCCTAAGCATTACAATGGTTTAGGAGTTGGGATTAGAGTTAGGGTTAGATCTGGGGTTAAGATTAATGTAGGGGTTAGGGCTGGGGTTAGAGGGATGGTTAGGGGATAGTTATAGTTAAGGTGAGAGTTTTGTTTATGTTTATGTTTAGGGTTAGGGTTAGCATTAGCGTTAGGGTTGGGGTTAATGTTAGGATGAGTTTTGGGTTAAGTTTAGGGTTAATTTTGAGAGTAAAATAGGCATTGCCAATACATATGTAAATCTATCTATTTTACTCTTAGATTTCTTGGAGACCTAACCTTAATCTTAATCCTCACTCTAACTCTATCCCTCACCCTAACACTAACTGTAACCATAACCATAACCTAGAGTAGATCTGGGATTTTTTCCCCACGTATTTTACCAGGAAATGTAAATAAACCAGTCTTGAATAATCAGAGTCCTCCTAAGCATAATTATGTGCTACAAATGTATTGGTGATATCTATTTTACTCTGAGAATTCATGGAGACCTAACCAGGGGTGAAATCCAGCAGGTTCTGACAGGTTCTGGAGAACTAGTAGCGGAAATTTTGAGCAGTTCGGAGAACCAGAAAATACCACCTCTGGCTGGCCCCAGAGTGGGGAGGGAATGGAGATTTTGCAGTATCCTTCCCCTGGAGTGGGGTGGGAAGGGAGATTTTGCAGTATCCTTCCTCTGCCGTGCCCACCAAACTGTGTCCACCAAGCCACACCCACAGAACCGGTAGTAAAAAATTTGGATTTCACTATTGGACCTAACCCTAACCTTAATCCTAATCCTAACCCTAACTCTAAATCTGCCATTTCATAAGAATGGAAGCATCTCCCTTAGAGGTAATTTGAAAGGCTTTTTTTAGTGCAATCAGATTAAAATTAAGAGCTGAGTTATGCATAGTTCAACACGTGTTTGTGTAGGAATAGGAGGGAGCAACCAAATTCAAGGTGTTGGTTGCAATTGTGTGATGGTGGCAAACATTTTGACTTTTTAAAAGAAGAATCAAATAGTTAATAGTGTTGAAAACAAGGTTTATTGCCATTCATATGGCAAATGAGGAAGAATCATAGTTACATTTTGCAGCTGGGTTTTGGCTTGTTGTTATTCTAAATTCTCCCCAAGTCTGCCTTACCTGCTGATCTCCAACAATGGTGTAAGTAATAAACAGCTCATCCATGTGTCTTTTGCGATGTGTTAATGTAGTGGTATTTAGTTTTAAAAAAGCTGCAGTCTAGTATATGATTTTCACAAAAAAAAACCCCAAAATTAAAAGATTTGAAAAGTGGAACCCCTAATTTCCATTTTTGCACCTGTACATCTTTTGCACCTGGGTTCCTCTCTCATTCTGCAACATCAACTATTCCTTTCTTTCCCCCAGCCTCTCCCTTTTGCTTTTCCCCCCCTCCCAATGTACTTTTTCTTGGGATTCTGCCACCACCTGCAATAAACGCGAGCCAATTTCTACAATTGGATAGCAACCAAAACTTTGGAAATCAGTTTCCTTTCCACCCTCGATAGCTGCCAATCCCTAAAAATGGGAGAAAAGAAGAGAGAAGTTGTATGTGTGAGTGTGTGTTTGTGTGTGTGTACAGGGGAAGACCCAGAAATCAAGGAAATCAGAACCATGCCATGTAAAATTGTTACAGCTGTTTCTGTTTGCATTGGCTGTTTCTTTTGGCTTGCTCTTCTCCAGCAACTTCATGAGATTGGGAAGGAATGAAGCACAACTTTGCTCTTGGTGGAGAAACCCCACCACTTGGGAGCAGCGAGGAAGTGGGTGTGGTGACAAGGAAGGCTTGTGGGAGAGACATCAAAGGGCAGCTTCCTAGCCTAGCAACCCACGACACCGAGATCAGATTAATTTAATAAAAATCTAATAGAGGAGAGACATAAACTTTGTAATAGCTGGGCCAGGACATCCTTCCACAGTTCACCAGAGCTTATGGAAACCTTGATGTTTTCCTTCAGTAGGAAGGACAGCCCCTTCTTCACCTCTACAGAGAAGCCCTCACTCTTTGATCCTTCTTCTCTGCCTGCGATTCTTCAAAGACCCTTGGAAGACATAGCAACCCACACATGCTTAGCCATGCAAAGAAAAACAGACTATGTAGTAATTAAAGCATGTCTCCCACTTGGCTCGGAAAGAAGCCGGGAGGTTGTTAATTGCTTTGGCTATTTATTTTAAAAAAAGGATTTGTAGTGCTTAGCCCGGTGGTAATGGTCAAATAGTGGAGGTGGGGAAAGCTATGGATGAAAGAGATGGGATACATCAGTGCAACTGGTCTTTGGGCAAGGAGGAGGAAGTGGGATTGGGGATGGAGAGGGGTAATTTTTTTTTTTTTGGTAATGCACACAAAAATAGTTCCTGTTTTGATTCAGTGGCAATCAAGGCAAGGTTGCTGTGAGCAAGGGCATAAGAGCGTCAGATGTTTTGCATTCATTCCAACTTTTTTTATGAGATTGAAAGGAAAACAGGAAGAAAGCGTGGCAACTGGCAAGGCGATAGTGGGCCAGATTTTAATACTTTAAATTCCCCTTTGAAGTTATACATAGATGGCCTTTATTAAGAAGGGCAGTCACCAAGGCCAAAAATTTGGCCTTCATGTGCAAAAGCCAGTGGAATAGAAGGAAATGCCTGTTGCCACTGTTCAGGTGGCTGGTTGAGCACTTAACCATGCAGGCACTCAGGTGTAACGGCAAAGGAAACAAACTTTCATTGCATGAACAGTTGCTGGAAGGTGATCCTAACAAACCTCGAGGCTTATTTTTATTGTCAAGTAAAGAATTTTCCTTGATTTTAGACCAACTTTCGGTGGCTGCAGGTCATTGAAGACGGAGGCTCCTGCAAACTGACATGCACAGAGAACCATGTTTACTTGCCTACTTAGATCCACGTTCTCCGTGGATTTACACCAATTCAGTTGGTTACACAACTGAAAATCCCAATACAAAAGTGTACCCTTCTCCCACAAGGGTTGGTTTCAAATGCAATTTGCACAGGACAGTTGTATACAGATAGTACTCAATTTATGACTGCAGTTGAGCCCAAAATATCTGTTGCTGTGCATAGCAAAAAACCAAAACCAAAATAAAATGTAAGGAAGCTGTGGGTAAATATTGCTAAGATGTTCAGCTCAGGAAGAATCCCTTCCCACCACACCCTGTTTTTCGGTAAATCTTTGTTCTTTCTTAGAATAAGAGAGCATTCCTTTTTAAAAGCCATTTCCTCAGCCCTCTCCTGTCAATTAAAACTTCAGGGAGATTTGGGGGAACACCAACAGGTCTCCTTTCTTTACTTAATTGGGCAATAAAATATTGGGGCACATGTATGCAGCAAATATGTGGGAACATTTCTGTAAGATACATATACTGGAACAATATAAAAATAAGCCTCCATTTGCCTTGAAGATCCTAGATAGACTTCAGGTTGTGAAATATTATTACAGGGATTTTCCAATAAATCTGACAGCATGCCAGCATCTTCTTTTTACAGATGTTTAGTTGCTTGCAATTATCTGAACTCTTGAATTGTTGATTATAATTGAGCTAAATCCAAGTGCACATCATTTCCCCGATATTCTGGCTAAATGAGATAACACATTCTTCTAAAAAAAAAGCTTGTTTAATCACTGATATGCACTTACCATACTGAATATATTAGTCCTGGAAACTAAGTAGTCCTTCTCTCCATGCTTCCCTTCTTATCATTGATCAACAACATTCAGCCAAAGAATTAGATGCAAAAAAAAAAAAAAATGTATTTCAACTTTCTCCTGAAATTCTGTGGTTTATCTGTAACACACACAAAAAATAATAATTCCAATATGAATAACTATAGTTAGAAGAGTTTTTTTCTCTTTCCGGTAGCTCAATGAAAGGATTGACTAAATCACTGTACTTGGGACTTTTTTCCCCCTAGAAAATTCCCTTGTTTTTATTTTTTGCAACATTATTTATTTTTGCAACACTGGCCTACATGTACCATATTTACCTTCAAGATAAGCTCCTGATATGGGGGAGTGGGTTAGTATTTCCATTTTAGGGAAGGTAGAATAAAACTGACATAAATGAGCCTTGCTCTAAATCAGGGGTGTCAAACTCTCATCATCACGGTGGCATCACGTGACGTATCGGGACTTTCCCCCCCTTCGCTAAAGCGGGCGTGGGCGTGGCCAGTGCATGACGCATCCAGCCCACAGGCCACAAGTTTGACAGCCCTGCTCTAAGTCAACAACTTTCTCATCCAAGTACAACAGTTATCACTTTGGGTCTTTTCTACTTTCCCAATAATGTACTCTTCTCCCATCCCTGAATTTGAAGGAACATAAATCATTTTCTAAACTGTCTCAACAGCAGTCTTTTTATCATGCCTCTGCGACCAGGGCAGTAAACTTGCTAGAACATAATGTACAAATAATCCTTGATTTAGGATCACAATTGAGCCCAGAATTTATGTTGCTAAGGGTGATATTTCTTAAGTGTGTTTTGTCCCATTTTATGACTTTTCTTGCAGTGAATCACTGCAGTTGTTAAATTAGTAACACGGTTGTTAAGTGAATCTTACTTCCCCAGGAATTCTAGGAATTGAAGTCCACAAGTCATAAAAGGGCCATCGTTCCCCACTCCTGCATTAAATGAATCAACATAGTCAATAGCCCCACAATTTAATTTAAAACAAAAACAAAAACAAGTAGGCAAAGTTAAATAATACAAATGAATATCTCTTGATTGATGGAAATTGCATAGATTTATTTAGGGACTCCTTTTTTATTGCAATGGTGCACCGTAAGTATTGTCTACAGAAATGTCCCAACTCTTTGATAATCACAAGTGTTACTGTTAAGTAGCATTGGATTTGCCAAAACTCCAGATTACAAAAGTAGTTTGTAATCCGGAGGTTGACTCAGCCTTCCATCCTTTCGAGGTAGGTAAAATGAGGACCCGGTTTGTGGGGGCAATAAGCTGACTTTGTATAAAATAGTACACCGCTCGGGGGGGGGGCAAAAAGCCCTACTAAGCAAGTATATATAAAAGTATGAAGGCTATTGCTTAATGCATTGTAAACCGCCCTGAGTCTCCGGAGAAGGGCGGCATATATAAATCGAACTAATAAATAAATAATAATGTCAGAAGAAAATTTATTATTTATTTATTTATTCATTCATTCATCCACCATGCTTCAAAGGAGCATATCAAAGAGGGAGAGAAAAAGTTATCAGTCGGGTAAAGTGCCATGGTTGGAAATAGGGAGGAGAATTAGATTCATTGATAAATAATGTTCTGTATGGCCCCATTTAAAAGTGTATGAATGCTCCTCCCCACCAGATTTTGGATTAGGATGGGAAGTGAGCTCCTCCCTCCCCAGGATTTTATATATTAGTTTGAGTGGTTTTTCTTCTGGACATACCTTGAAGGTTATTTTGATATTGGTTGTTGTTGTTCTTAATTAATGTCTGGGCAGCTCTCTAGTTTGATAAATAAATAAGTAAATAAATAAACAGGTTTTAGTAGAGCCAATGATAGCCTTCTTGAATTAATCTTGAAAATCAAGCTATAATTAACAGCTCAGATTACTACTGCTTTTGAGCACTTCAGAGACATATTTAGTGTCATCATTATCTCCATTTCATTATTGTTCACATCTTGATAGTATTTGATAGTGTTATGTGACCTCAGGGGTGGGTTCTACTTAATTTTACTTACCAGTTCGCATCGTGCCTGTGTGCGCGCTCTCACTTTGCTCACACGCACATGTGCGCTCTTCTGAGCATGTGCAGAAGCTTCTGCGCATGAGTAGATCGCTTTTGATGATGTCCAGGTCTGTGGGCGGAGCCTCCCACCGGTTTTACTACCGGTTCTATAGAACTGGTCCGAACTGGGGACAACCTACCACTGTGTGACCTGTGTAATAGATTTTGTTCAAACAACTGAAGTTTTCTTAAGAAAATCATCATTATATTAATTCTTTATACTTCCCCACATATTCATACACTCCTTATAAATCTCTTTGATTTGCTCAGAATCCCACCATCCATATAACTGTCTAAAATTTGGAAGGAGCGTTTTCTATAAAAATTGAAAATATCATCCTATTCACACACTCATCCTCTCATAGAGCATAAGAGATTTTTTTAAAAAAAATATTGACGTCTAAAAAAGTCTATCATTTCCTATGAAACTTGGCATAAACCAGCTAATTTGTTCATAAATTTGATTCCGTTCCATTGAAAACATAAACAAGCTTAAGGCACTTGTATTTTGCCCATAATACTGTGAGAAAATGAAACACTCTTTTTCTGCATCTCACTCTGGATCCTGATAACATGTCATGCGGACTATTTTCACAATGATGTAGACAGTATCAGCTCCCTGATTCAAATTGGACATTCTCAGTACGTCATTAATTGTCGTATGTCCCATAACTGACTAAGATGGAGAAGCTCTGCTTTATATTTGTATTAGTTGAAAGCAGTCCAAAATGTGAAATATAGGGCTTTTTAAAATACAATATGGAAATTTAATAAACACATGATTTTGATAAAGAATGAAACAGTTGCTTAGATTCAACTCATTAAGCTTGACTTGGAAATTAGCATACATGTGCTACATATAACCGAGAAAGAGAACAAGGGAGACAGGGAACGTGAGAGATGTTTGGCAGGCAGGGTCAAAGGCCTATATACAATTGATTAGACTTAGTATGGAAATGCATATGCTGAATAAGCAAGAACTAGAATGGAGAATCTGTTTTCATTTTCAGAGAGAAAGTGTGGAAAGAAAGTGAGAGGAGAGTAGAATGGAAGATTGGAGTGTGTATATTTATCTGTTCTAGAGAAGGACAAATACAAGAAGATGTTTGAGATAATATAATACATTAATATCATTGGGGGTTTATAAGAAAAGACTGGACAGCCACTTATCTGAAATGGTATAGGGCCGTGATGGTGAACCTATGGCATGCGTGCCTGAAGTGGCACGCGGAGCCATGTCGCCTGGCACGCATGGCGTCACCCGTTCCTCCTCCGGGTTTCTGGCGTGCATGCACACATGACAATTAGCTGGCCTTTGTGTGTGCGGCAGTGCCAGAAACTGGAAAAGTTAGTCTTCCATTTTCTGACGTGAGCATGCACGCTGGCCACCTGATCGGTGTGTGAGCATGCGTGGCAGTAACCAGAAGACTTGCTTGCCAACATGCATGTGCACGCTGGGAACCGGAAGTACCTTATCCGGCGCATGCATGCCCCTGGGCAGCTCCTCTTCCTGGTCGCGGCTCTGATGAGTGCATGCATGCGAAGTGCTCCCTTTTTGGCACTTGGTGCTGTGCACACGCGCTCCCTTTTTGGCACTGAATAGTTGGCAGGTCAGCTGGCTTGTGCAACTCTGGTGGCCCATTCCCATCTCCTGTCCTGGTTCTATATGCACCAGGTAACAGTAGGATTGTCCCAACAGGATCCGGAGACACCTGAAATGTTGGGGAAGAGGATGTGCTGATTCTTGTTACAATTTATTTTCCCCACCTCCTGTCACTTTGATTGCTAGCCAATCTCAAGTTGTATAGCTAAAAAAACCAACAACTTTGCAAGCAGCATGATTTCTAAGTTGTCCAAACTCATTATGGGAAACTCTCTTAATAGTTACAAAATTTGTAGTCCTTCAGTGAGAATACTGACCATGTGGAAGGTTTTCCACAAGATCTATATTCCACAATCAAGCTGACCCAAAGGAAACTGCATGAGAAAGCATCTGGCTTCTATGGAAGCCACAGTCAAAATGGTCAAATGTAAAAACAGAACCCAACAGCCATATGAGCTGTGGTCCTGGTACAGGTTGTTAATCTCTCAGGAACCTTCTATGAACTTCAGAATATTCACATGGGAGGCTTTCTTCTGTTTTCTCATGGAAGACATTTTGCTGCCAGACCACATCAATCAGCCTGTCCCAGCAGTGGGTTGGCAATGAAATAGAGGCTCACTTTGAGAATATGCCCATTATTATTTTTTTCTTCTTAAGAAAATTGAGACATACTGTATATGCTACAAGATGAGTGGTGGCAACCCATAATCCATTTTAAATGATAACCACCAGTAGTAATGCTTCTCAATTGGATAGAAAAATGTTTATCTACTCAATTAAGAAGCATGATATGTGAAGTCATTACAGAATTTTGCTTAAAGTCATGTTGTATGTCTTCATTTGGAATTGTGGAGTTATTGTAAATATTTTTCAGAAGTACTCCAGTTGCATTCTCTCCTTTAATTCAATCTCTTGGCATGATCTCTACATCCTTCTTTTTTCTGATTCTTCTGATAATATACTAAACTAAACTTCTAAATTAAACTAAATAGAGATTTATGATATAAACTCTGTAACTCTGCAAGGTGATAGTCCACTTACAAGAAGACTTAAGTACTTTCCTTAACTTATAATCACAAACCACATTTCCTAGAGAATAAACCCCACTGAAAATTGTGGGATTTATTTTAAACTAATCTTCATGGGTCTGCAGTTCACACATCATTATCTGCAGCTTCCACCAATAATTATCAATCCATCTCTTCATTTTCCACAAGGTTACATTTTTCATAGGAAAAATGACTCTAACTAGATAATAACAAGTATTAATAATAATTACACTTTATCTCGTTCTTCCTCTAAAGAGCTCAGTGTGGTATTTATATCTCTCCCTTTTATTCTCAAATGCACCCTGTAAGGTAGAGATTCAATTAATTGTATTCCCGATTTAAATGACATTTCTGAATTCTAGCAACTCTGGGTTAGAGAATACAGTCCAATTAGAAATAAAGGCAAAACTGCAAGATATTGGCTTCAAATACTATGAATATCCCTTGCTCCCTGCATAATTTTGTATATATCTGTTATGTCCCTCCTCTCTCCCCCTGTTTGATTTGTTTTCAACTGCAATTTCCTAGAACATGGTAGGAGTTGGCCAAAACCTTGAAAATTCTGTGAATGGAACTTCTCAGCCTTTTAAGAAATTGCAAGACAAATCTTAGAGTTGATAGTACATGCAATTTTTTTTCAGCAACTACTATGTCTTGAAATAGTGTTGTGGCCTGAGCCAAATGGAGGTCATATCACAAAAATCCTCTGGCATGCGGCTCTACATAAAGTATACTCAACTCAAATTATTTATAATCTCAGCTGATGGCAAAATGCAGAATCCTAAATGTCATCCAACTCTTGAGCACGCTCTTAGTATCATTGATGCTATTCGTGGTAGGAATAGTTCTGAACCTTAATATAAGAAAGAAAAGAAAGAAAAATGCAGGACATGATGTGGTAACAACAGGGCAGAGTGAGATAATGGAGCAGATGGGGCAATCTATCCCAATTCCCAAACTGCCCTGGACATCTGGTCTTCCTTGGAAGGGATATTGGAACAGCTGGGGTTTTTTTTGTTGGTGAGATAGGATTGTGCATTGAGGTTGAAGATGCTATTAACAAACCCATATTGCACATTATTTTAGTAATGGATCTGGAAGAACCTCACAGTCACTAGTACTGAGTGACCTTGTCCTATCTCTTTTTAATTTATCATGACGAGGTTACAGCTTTTCAACTATGTTTGAACCAAGCTATTGAAAAAAATAAAACAAACGTGTTTCAAATTTAGGCGATATACTAATGTTTCTGGATTGAATCTTTCCTACTTTCTCTAGGCAGCAATAGTCTTCTACCTCCCCACTCCTCCCCAAAGTCTTCACACAAGAATCTTATTGCCAGGGTTTCATGATTTTCACTAAAATGAATAATATTGGCAGTAATTGTTTGCCAAAATAATGCAAATAGGGTTTTGAAGGGAGAAACTGGAAAACAAAAAATAACAAAAATGTACTGAGACACTAAAAAGAAAGAAAGAAAGGAAAATTAATTTTGTAGGCAGGATTTGAACATGGGACATGGACATGGGACTAAAATGATAACCTTTATCAGGATGTAGATAGAGGGAATGTATCTCTTCTGGTTTTATTATACCCCTTGGTGGCCTTCATTACTAATGTTCATCATTGTATCCTTCTGGACAGCAGTGAAATCCTCTGAAGTCTGCTACCGGTTCTGTGAGTATGTTACTGAGCACGCGCTTAGCACGCACATGTGCATCTAAGGCGCGCCCGCGCAGCACTAAAAAAGGAACATTTTGAAGCCTTCCGAGTCTGCAAAGGTAAGTAGTCCCCCGACTCCACCCCACAAGGGTTTACGGGGTCATTAAAAGACAAAAATAAAAATAATAATGATACTTAAAAGATGCACTTTCCTCTACCTTTCTCCTTTAAGACAATTGGGAGGGGGGACACAATTTTCTCTTAAAACCAGGTCTGAACTGAGGCTGTACAGAGAAAAGCAAAACATCTGCAGCAGAGACAGCATTGAAATTATGTCAGAATGCTTTCAGCAGTCACTTGAACCACCCAATCAATGCACTTCGGCTATAGTAAGTAATGATGACTGGAGCAGGTGGTATTCTGGAAGGTATCTACAAGATTTATTTATTTATTTGGTTAGTTGGTTGGTTTTTAAACTCATTTATTAAATTTATATTACCACCCATCTTGCTGTTTGCCCATTCATAACGAAGATGGTTCATTGTTTATCTAGAACAAGGTTTTTCAAACTTGGCAGCTTTTCAACTTCCAGAATTTCCTAGCCAGCCTGCTCACTGCAAATTCTGGGAGTTGAGGTCCACCCATTTCAAAGTTGCAAAGTTTGAAAAACACTGCTTTAGATAAACAATGAACCACCTTCATTGTGAATGAACAAATAGCGAGATTTGGGGTGTGTGTGTGTGTAATATAAATTTAGTAAACAAAGCGCTATGATTTCATTATTTTGTAATTTGACAGAAAGCTTTGGAAAATTAAATCAGAGAATTTTACTTTATGGAAAACATGGTCATGCTAAACCAGGGGTGAAATTCAGCAGGTTCTAACAAGTTCTGGAGAACTGGTAGCGGAAATTTTGAGCAGTTCGGAAAACTGGCAAATACTACCTCTGGCTGGCCACAGAGTTGGGTGGGCATGGAGATTTTGCAATATTCTTCCCCCAGGAGTTGGGAGGGAATGGGGATTTTGCAGTATTCTTCCCCTGGAGTGGAGTGGGAATGGAGATTTTGCAGTATCTTTCCCCTGCCATGCCCACCAAGCCACACCTACCAAGCCACAAGCCACGCCCACAGAACTGGTAGTAAAAAAATTTGGATTTCACCACTGTGCTAAAATATTCTCAAGATAATAGCTAAGAATAAAAAGATTCCTGGAAAACTTTTAAGTTAGAGCTCTCTTTACCGACTGTTGTGTGTTTTGCTCAGTGTCACAGTTTACCAGACCTACAATTATAACACCTCACTTTTCACGTTCAGATTTACACTTAAATTCACTGTTAAATTGAATTTCTTTTCCTATGGATCAGAACAGATGCATACATAATACAAATTGAGAAAATCACCTGAAGAAATTAAGACTTTTAATATTTCAGGGGGAGCTGAAGATTGACAAGGGAAGCACACGCATGCTAATGCTTTAAAAACGTATTTTATTGATCCGATTGCAAGATGCTGTTATTTGGTGTTAACATTTCCAGTCATTAAAAGCCAATCAATGAAATGGTGGTCAAATATGCAGTATGATTAAAGAAGTCAAAAAGCTCTTACAACAGCATTCAGCTGGAAGGAATGAAAACTGTTTATTGACTTCTTGGAGGCTGAATATGAACAGTATTTCATTCCCACACAATAAACTGGTCATTTGGCTTTGAAATGACAATGGTTTGTTACGGTTAGTCTCCCTATCTTGTTTCATTTTTTAAAAATGGACCAAATAAGTAAGTGTGCATTTTTTTTCTACCAGTGATAGAACGGATGAATATAATTACAGCTATATTCCCTGAGGGAAGATGACAGTTCACAAGTTAAGGAATAAGCTGAAGTCAGTTATAAACTGAGGACAGTTATAAATTGAGGAATAACCATGGTTAGAAATTAAGAAATTAATTTTAATTCAAGAGATTCAAAAGGGCTTAAGTTTGCCAGTCAAATTAACCATTTAACCAAGAGACAGTACTAAAGGTAAAATAAAAAAGTCCTCCTACTACAAGTAGTTCCTCGAATTATGACCACAATTGAGTCCAACATTTCTGTTGTTAAGTGAGATGTTGGTTAAGTGAATTTTGCTCCATTTAATGACCTTTCTTGCCTCAGTTGTTAAGTGAGTCACTGCAGTTGATAAGTTACTAACACGGTTGTTAAGCAAATCTGGCTTCCCCATTGACTTTGCGGGTCAGATGGTTGGATACAACAATGGTCATAAGTATGAATCAGTTGCCAAGCATCTGAATTTTGATCACATGCTCATGGGGATGCTGCAAAGGTTGTAACTGTGAAAAACAGTCATAAGTCTTATTTTTCGGTGCCGTTATAACTTTGAACTGTCACTAAATGAACTGTTGTAAGTCGAGGACTACCTCTACTATAAATATCAGGCAATGCTGAGCAATTAATTTCTCAAGGATAACGCTAAGCCTCATGTCAGACATTGAATAAGGATCTTTAGTGAGTGGAGCTTAAAATTCTGCCAAGTAAGTTAACATTAAAAAGAAATTCTCTCCAGGAAGCTGGGGGTGCTGATGTAAACCTTTTTGCTGGAAACGGATCTCGTCTCTGCTGCCAACGTCTGACTTGGCCAACTGTTAACCTCCTTCAATTACATTTACATATATATATATATATATATATATATATATATATATATATATATATATTTACATATATGTATATATATATACATTTACATATATATATATATATTCCTTACACAATACAGCAGCCTATCCTGGCAATGTGTTTTTTTTTCAGTGCTTCTGAGGGGATGAACTCTCAAAGAAAATGTCTACGGATAAAAAATGGCACCGGAATCTGAGTTCTGCAGAAGCATGAGGGACTTTTAGAACACAACAGGAGCGTTTCTGAAAGAAGAGACACCTCTCTGACAATAAACTTTGGTAAGTCCTCGATTTACAACAGTTCATTTAGTGACTGAACAAGTCACTGGAAAAAGGGACTTGTGACCATTTTTCACACTTATGACCATTGCAGCATCCCCATGGTCACATGTTCAAAATTCAGACGCTTGGCAACTGAATTCAATTTATGACGGTTGTAGCATCCCGGGCAGTGGTGGGTTGCCCCCGGTTCGCACCGGTTCTATAGAACCAGTAGTAAAACCGGCGGGAGGCTCCGCCCACCGACCCTGATGTCATCAAAATGCTTCTGTGCTTGCACAGAAGAGCGCATGTGCACGCTTGCTTCGCCCGCGCGCCCGCACGACCCCGCTGTGAACTGCTAGTAAATCCCCTTTTGTGACTTTTTGACTGGAAAAGTCAATGGGGAAGCCAGATTGACTTAACAACGGTGTTATTAATTTAACAATTGCAGCGATTCACTTAACAACAGGGGCAAGAAAGGTCATAAAATGGGGCAAAATTTACTTAACTAATATCTCACTTAGCAACAGAAATTTGGGGCTCAATTGTGGTAGTAAATCGAGGATTACACGCTTTTTAATTCTGTCTCTTTAAAAAAAAAGCTTCTCTTTTTTTAAAGGTACTTTCCTGGGGCATTTTAAGTAAATTTAACTGTTGTAAGCAATGCATTCATGAATAGCTGGAGAAAGGGCTGTGGGGCTGCAGTAAATGATCTTCTTGAATATCTATAATCTTTAGGAGCTACCTGTGCAAATTCGTCAAAAGTAATTGACAAGGTTTGCACCCTGTGAGCTGACACCTCATTTAAGTTTCAGTCGGGATAAATATTCGTATTTCCTTGTCAATAAAAACAGGAGACAGATAATGTGAGGTTTGGGGTTTTTTTTCTCCCAAAATTTAAATTGCGTTGGAACACAACAAGACAATTTTTGAGATATGGACACCTGAGTGCATAAATTGGCCAATTTTGAGAGGTGGGCAAGGCTGGTTTTATGGCTTCTTGAATAATATGCTGCACCAAATTGGGCTTACTGCTGTGATTTATATCTTTGGGAGGTTCCTAGTGCGAAGTGTGTGTTGTACTTTATTACATTTTTTTTATCAGCGTGCTTATGAAACATTCTTCATGCCAGCAATACTGAATTCAAGCAGTTTTACAACACAGATATACACTTAAAATATATATGATTGCAGATTGTAATCACAGTTGAATAAATTCAAGACTGGCCAAAGTCCAAAAGAGAATCCAATGTAAGTTTTAGCTTTGCTCCAGCATTTCAAAGTGTTTTTCAGAGACTCTAGCTAAGCACAGGAGTACAGGTAGTCCTCAGCCTATGACTACAATTGAGCCCAAAATTTCTGTTGCTAAGCGAGACAGTTGTTAAGTGAGTTTTGTCCCATTTTACGACCTTTCTTGCTGCAATCATTGAAATGGTTAACTTACTAACACAGTTGTTAAATCAGGGGTGTCACTTGATGTATTGTGACTTTTTCCCCCTTCGTTAAACCATGGTGGGCGTGACCAGTGTGTGTGACGAATCCGGCCTGCGGGCCGCAAGTTTGACACCCCTGTGAATCCGACTTTCCCACTGACTTTGCTTGTCAGAAGGTCGTAAAAGGTGACCACATGACCCCGGGACACTGGGACAACCGTCATAAATATGAGCCAGTTGCCAAGCATCCAAATTTTGATCAGGTGACCATGAGGATGCTGCAATGGTCCTAAGTGTGAAAAATAAGTCATAAGTCGCTTTTTTCAGTGCAGTTGTAACTTTGAGTGGTCACTAAACAAACTGTTGTAAGTCAAGGACTACCTGTATCTCAAATGGATTCCGCTGTTCTCACAATAGAAAAATAAGTTCTTTTCTCAGTCCAGGAATTTGTTACAGAGTGTGCAAATGTTTAGGAGTGAAAGCCCAGATCTGGTGTTTAAGTAGCATCCTGAAGTACTCCAAGAAATATTCAAGGGGGGAAAAAAAAGTAGATCTGATTTAACACAGTTTCAGTTTAATTTAGTCAACATTAAATAAATTAACATACCATTTTTAATCCTGGTGTATTGAATTATCGGTTTCTTCCCAACAACTGGGACTGGAAAAAAGAGCCAGGCATACAAAGAGGCAAATTTTGATTTATTGTTTAAAACTAAAAACCATGACAAAAGAATTCCAGTGACTGCTTTGAATCAAGTGCGCGTTCTCCTTTTGCTGCAATCAGTATTCAAATTATTGTACTGATAATTTCTGTATTTTCTCCCATCTGCTTTAAATAATCCCTTCTCATTTGGGCAGAAACAGTAGTGTTGGTCTGTTCCTTGAATAGTAATGGTCAGATCTGGTATCAGGCTGTTTGTTTCTTGACTGTGCGAGAACCCGTCATACTAATAATTTCCGTCTGTGGTCATAATAAAATCTGCGGCTTGGTGGCAATGTTTGCAGCAGTTCTGGGGTGGGTGGGGGTGGGAGCTGATGTTTTAGTGCTAAACCCTGGTGTCAGCATTCTATGAACTGGAATATCTTGCGATCATGAGAAATGGGCTTCTGTTTGTGTTTATTTGTGTGTTTGTATTTCAGGAAGAAGAAAAGGCAGAAGAGAAGATGTAAAAATTCTTATTTTATTTTATTTTATTTATTTGCATCCCACTTTTATTATTTTTACAAACAGCCCAAGGTGATAAACACACCTAAAGCACCTTCCTCCTCCTATTTTTCCCATAACGACAATCCTGTGAAGTAGGTTGGGCTGAGAAAGAGCGACTGGCCAAAGTCATAGCTTAATCTTAACCACTAGATGAAACTGCCTCTCTCTACTTGTATATAATCATGTTTGGAAATAACTATGGAATATGGAAAATCAGTATAGGGCTTTTAAAGATAAGTCTTCAGGAACTTTTCAGCTTAATTTTATGTATGTAGACGGAGCCAGCCATCTGGAATAATAAAAAAAAAATTGGATTGCAGCAATACATTTGAGAAGCTTTTAAAAATCAGAATCAGAATAAGCTGGAACCGTGGAGGTCTTCTAGTCCAGCCCCCTGCTCAAGCAGGAGATCATTATCAGTAGATTATTCCCAAAGATAGGATCATGATCCTCAATAGAAACAATATTACGTAGCCCTGCACTAAGTATTTCAATTCAATCTAATCAGAATAGAGCTGGAAGGAACCTGGAAGGTCTTCTAGTCCAACCCCCTGCTCAAACAGGAGACCCTATACCAGTGATGGCTAACCTTTTTGTTGTCGTGTGCCAAAAGTGGGGGGGGGAGTGTGGGGGGTGGAGCGCACGCGTGCCCACACCCATAATTCAATGTGCCCCCCCGGTGCATGCACGCGCGACCCACTGCTTTTGGCCTGCGATGGCACAGTGGGCCCGGTTTTTTTGCCCTCCCCAGGCTCCACAGGCTTTCTAGGAGCCTGGGGAGGGTGAATACGGCCTTCCCCAACCCCCCCAGAGGCCAGAAACGGCCCATTTCCCAATTTCCAATGGGCCCGAAAGGCCCGAAAATCAGTTGACTGGCATACGCATGCACGCTGGAGCTGAGCTAGGGCAAACACTCGCGTGCACACAGATATGGCTCCACGTGCCACCTGTGGCACGCGTGCCATAGGTTCGCCATCACGGCCCTATACCATTTCAGACAAGTGACTGTCCAGTCTGTTTTTAAAAACTTCCAGTGATGAAGCAACCACAATGTCTAAAGGCAAGCTGTTCCACTGGTTAATTGTCCTCACTGTTAGGAAATTTCTCCTCAATTCCTGGTTGCTTCTCTCCTTGATTAGTTTCCATCCATTGTTTCTTGTCCTGCCTTCTGGTGCTTTGGAAAATAAGTTGACCTCCTCTTCTTTGTGGCAGCTTCCCAAATACTGGAATATATAAAAATAAAAAAATTATATACGTGTGTGTGTGTGATATATATAAAATAAAAAATAAAAAGGAGTATGCTGGGATATAAATCAGCTAGAATATACTTCTAGGAAAAGGAGGTTCTGTCTAAGAAAAGCTTGTAAAAAATTAATTTTTGTCTTAGATGTCAGACTTCGATGCTATCTCAAAATAAATGAATTTCCAAACTGCCAATCTTTAAGGAAATCTTTTCTTTAATTGAGCACAGCTACCAGATCATGACTCGATGCGGACAAGACTGACCTTTTGCCCCCCAATCCCTTCCTTTCCGATCCCCAATCTCTGCTTCTCATTGGCTATCTTCCAAGTCATTCTTCAGACTTCTTGTCTCGTCATTTCCCAGGAATGCCCCCCCTCCTCATTTCCACGACAACCCGACTTCAAAGGGATTTAGCAGGCAAAAGTTCAGAGCTTATCTCTCTCTCTCCTCTGCTCTCTATGCCAGCGTTGAAGCGCTGACATTATAGTGCTGTCATGAATATGAAATGGATATATATATATATATGTATATGTATGTATATATATGTCTTCTTAAGTTTTCGCAGATGTGTATATGCAAAAAATTAAAATCTTGGGTGTTTTCCCGCGTGATGTTAAATAAGTTAGTTAAAATGTTTAAAATTCTGGTTAAAATCCTAGTTTAAAATCTTCCAAAAATCCTTACAGAGCACTCTGCAAGGTCCTTTAAGACCTTAGCTAAAATCCTACCAGTACCTTAAAAATTTTTCTTTCTAGCAACGTTTCAACAGGCTCACAACCCTGTCGAATATCCCCTCTAAATAAGAGCCTGAAAATGACAGGGTTGTGAGCCTGTCAAAACGTTGCTAGAAAGAAAAATTTTTTTTAAGGTACTGGTAGGATTTTAGCTAAGGTTTTATAGGACCTTGCAGAGTGCTCTGTAAGGATTTTTGGAAGATTTTAAGCTAGGATTTTAACCAGAATTTTAAACATTTTAACTAACTTATTTAACATCACGCGGGAAAACACCCGAGATTTTAATTTTTTGCATATATATATATATATATATATATATATATATATATATATATATATATAAAGGTATGAGAAACCCTGCTTGCTTCCAACGCATCTAGAAGAGGCCTCAAATTTATTCACATTACCGCACGTTAAAATACTAAAAATAGATCTAATGTTAACTCATAAATGTGGACCAATCAAAATCAGAACACTATAAACTAGGGTACTCTCAAACCAATTTAATTAATTGTCATAGACATGGAAACACTGAATAGGGATAATACAAACTGAAAAGTTTCAGTTAGCCCTCAGGCTGAAGAACGGTTAATTTGCTGAAAGGTGAACTGTGGAATATATTTTCCACGCTTTAACAATGCAGTATGTCTTCATGTAGCCTAACTGAGGATTAACAAAATAAAATAAAAAAATAAAAAAATGAGGCTTTTGGACCATTCTGTATTTTACTCACTGACTTGATATGCAAGAGAATTACAGTAATTTGAGGGGGGGGAGGGGGGAGGATCTCAGACATTGTCCTATTTTGCAATGTTAATTTAATGGATTAAAGATGGGCTTAGGTTAGATAAGAATGGTGAAGACAATACATCAGAAAGTGAACATTGAATCTTCCTTTGACATCTTCATATTATTCTTCTCACTTAAACCCTTTTTGGTCTACCAAGTCCTGTAGATCAGGGGTCCTCAACCTCTGGTGCGTGGATTGACATGGGGCCACGGGATGCCAGAAACTGGGCCGCAAAAACACGCGAAGCCCCATCCACAGGATGCAGGCAACGCAAAAGCATACCCCCTCTGGTCCATGGAATAAATTTCCTGACAATGAGAACAACTAATCAATGGAACAGATTGCCTCCAAGACTAGTGGGTGCTCCATCGCTGAGATTTTCATGAAGACACTGGACAGCCATTTGTCTGGATAGGATAAGGTCTCCTGATGGACTTGACTGGAATACCTCCAATGTCCCTTACAGCCTTGACTCTATTCTATTCTAAACCATGTTTTGGCATTATAGATACAAGTTCCATGTTCTTCTGCGATATGGACAAGAGATCACAGAGGTGATCATGGCTGAGCCTATTAATCTATGATCAGCATAGACAAAAGCAATAATAGAATATGCTTTTGAGTAGGAACAGTCTCTTGTTAGTCTGAATGAGGCATTTGCCTCAGATAGCAGATGTTCTCCTGCCTTCCAAAAAGGACACAATTGCCATGTTAGACAAATTATTTTATTTAATTTCAGTAAAGTGGATTCAATATGACAATATAAGAAGATTTACAACATTGGCACTGTAAGAAAGATTTAACTGTCAGTCTAATTGGCATCTATATATGAAATGGTGAACGGGCACTTGGTCTTTTCCTCAAGCAATAACAAGGCTGGCCCTGGCCCTGGCTTTTAACTGACCACAAAAGTATCTCCTCACACTCTAGATAAATTTAGCGCTTCATCTCTCTCTCTCTCTCCCTCCCTCCCTCCCTCCCTCCCTCCCTCCCTCCCTCTCTCTCTCTCTCTCCCTCTCCTTCCCCCTCCCCCCTCTCTCTCCCCCCATAAACCTAACGGAGAACCTACATTTGTGGTGTTATCATAGTCATTCTGAAATGGACTGAGTTATGTCAGCTGTTAGTTGCAGATGCAAGGACAGTTGCCATGCCAGTAGAAGCATGCCCAAACCAAATGCCTGACTTTTTCTAAGTGCCTGTGAGAATCTGTGGCTTCCGTTGCCCCTGGTCCAGCATCGGTTATATTTAAAGACTGTCTTTAGGGTCGCCTGGAGAAACAGTATGGACTTTTGAGTTCATTTAATCCTTTGCAGAAGAAGAGGAGGGATAGAGCAGGTAAATGTGGAAATGAAAGGAAGCTGACTTTCTTTCTTCTGACTCAGAAGCCAAGATTACAAAACAGCAAATGCAAACAATTATGCTTATGCCAAAATGTAAAATCATTACTAAGAGTTTTTGCTAGGAAAGTAAATAAGGAAGGGATCATAATGTGTCAGAGGCATTACTCTGCTAGGCTCCAAACAGGGCAGGAATTTTGCCAATTTACACTATTTTAAGTCTTCTCTCAAGAGGGTTTTAGCCTGGCAGTCCTGAGAGTTTTAGCATATAAATATATTTGTTGGATGAAAATTTGCTGACTGATGCAACTTCATCAACAGGTTGATTCCTCTTTGCTTTTGGCTTTACTAAAACAAATATTCTAGCTGCAGAACATTTCTATGTTATATTGCAGGATTTGAATGAACAATGAATGGTATAAATATACAATGGCAGACCTAATATTTTATTTATTTATTTATTTATTTTTGAATTTGTATACCGCCCTTCTCCCTGAGGACTCAGGGCGGTGAACAGCCAAATAAAAACATCAAATACAAATATTAAAATACAGTTAAAAATATATATATAAATTTGGCCCCATTAATTAAAACAATAAACCAAACAATTAAAAAAACATGTAAAAAGAATTAGGCCAGCCCGGCTTGTTGGAAAAGGAAGGTTTTAAGGGCACGGCGGAAGGCACTGAGGTCATGGATTCTCCTTATCTCAGGGGGCAACTGATTCCAGAGGGTGGGAGCCCCCACAGAGAAGGCCCTCCCCCTGGGGGTCACCAGCCTGCATTGTTTGGCTGATGGCACCCCGAGGAGGCCCTCTCTGTGGGAGCGCACGGGTCGATGGGAGGTCGTCGGTGGCAGCAGGCGGTCTCGGAGATAGCTAGGCCCTATGCCATGGAGCGCTTTAAAGGTGATAACCAACACCTTGAAGCGCACCCGGAAGACCACTGGGAGCCAGTGCAGCTCGCGCAGGAGCGGTGTTACATGGGAGCGCCATGCTGCTCCCGTCACTACCCGCGCTGCTGCGTTCTGGACCAGTTGGAGCCTCCGGGTGCTCTTCAAGGGGAGCCCCATGTAGAGAGCGTTACAGTAATCAAGGCGAGAGGTCACGAGGGCATGAGTGACTGTGCACAGGGAATCCCGATCAAGAAAGGGCCGCAACTGGCGGATCAGGCGAACCTGATAAAAGGTCCCCCTGGTTACAGCCGTCAGATGTTCCTCCAAGGACAGCTGTGTATCCAGGAGGACTCCCAGATTGCGAGCCCTCTCTGTGGGGGCCAAAGACTCGCCCCCAATAGTCAGTGATGGAGTCAACTGACTATATCGGGATGCCGGGAACCACAGCCACTCAGTCTTGGAAGGGTTGAGCCTGAGCCTGTTCCTCCCCATCCAGATCCGTACAGCCTCCAGGCACTGGGACATCACTTCAAGGGCATCATTGGGGTGGCCTGGGGTGGAGATGTACAGCTGAGTATCATCAGCGTACTGATGGTATCTCACCCCAAAGCCACGGATGATCTCGCCCAGCGGCTTCACATAAATGTTGAACAGGAGGGGCGAGAGGACCGACCCCTGAGGCACTCCACATATAAGAGGCCTCGAGGTCGACCTCTGCCCCCCTGTCAACACGAACTGCGACCGGTCGGAGAGAAAGGAGGAGAACCACCGTAACACGGTGCCCCCCATCCCCAACTCTTCCAACCGGTGCAGCATGATACCATGGTCGATGGTATCAAAAGCCGCTGAGAGGTCTAACAGGACCAGAACAGAGGAGCAACCCCTGTCCCGAGCCCTCCAGAGATCATCAACCAACGCGACCAATGCCGTTTCCGTGCTGTGCCCAGGCCTGAAACCAGACTGGAACGGATCCAGATAGGATGTTTCCTCCAGGAATTGCGGAATATTTAACAGGGTTGCTTTGGAAACATGTATCCCAGACAAAACAAATCAAAAAAGTGACCAGATAGTTGAAAAAGTCTTCTATCTAACAATTTGTTCCTGAAAAGCAAATGTAGATTTATCTTCCAAATTAGTTTATTTCTGATGTGTAGGTGGGTGGGTGGGTGGGTTTGCTTGCAGGTTCACAGATATTTGCTTTCTAGGTATCAACTTCCTAGTTATTTATATGTAAAGTAATTTTATGTAAAAGAGCCTGAGCAGTTTGTTTATATCTTTAAAGCCAAATACATATGTAAATTAAGGAATAAAGCTGAAAACTCAAAATTGGGATATAACCTCGGTGCCACTGAACCCATAGCTTTTATAAGCAATGCCTAATTAGTGAATATTTTGGTAAGCATTTCTATGTATTTTTAGACTAGCTGATGAAAACAGGAAATGCCTCACCCCCCCCCCAAAGTCCTTCTATATTCCATTCTGTCTCACTGCCACCCACTCCCATGAATTGCCCAGCATACAGGAGACTGAAAAAAGCAAAACAAGATATTTTTTCCCCTAGCTACTGTTGGAAGAAACATCCTTCTAGGTTCTGCTCCAAGTGGGGAAAAAGACACTGGAAACATGGACACTGCTTGGAAAGATGGTTTAATGGTGGACAGGATCACATGGCTTGAGTTCCTGAACAGAAAAAAGGGCAGATACAGTAAATCCTCGGGTTTTTATGCTCTCTCTGGCTTTACATTTCCTGGGCCCCCGAAAGAGTATCCTGATTGGTTGTCAGACTCCCAGGGGGTGGGGGTCTTAGCTAGCCTTGCTGGTTGATGGTCACATGTGCTTCCCAGGTCACGTGGTGAGTTTTGGTTGCTAGATGGGGCCCATTGTGTTGGTTTCTGTTGCTATTGTGTTGCAAATGTCCTTTGACAAAGGATTGGGTTTCTGTCTCTGGCCCATTGACAAAGGGTGGGGGGCAGGAAGGTGGGAGCTGCTTTGTCTGTAAAATATGCTTCTCCATTTCTCATCCAGGGAAACACAATACTCTGCCTTTTTTCATATTTCCCAAAATATTTCACTCTTCCAGGAAAGGGGTGGGTGCTAACTTCCTACACTACTCTTGTATAATTCAAGAGTATACAATAAAAAGACCACGTGTGCACATGCATCCAGAAATACAGAAGCAAAAAAACCTGGATTATACCAATTAGGGGATTCCGCTACATCAGGGGTTCCAATCTTGACAAGATTAAGATGCACCTGGGTGGTTGGGGAATTCTGGGAATTGAAGTCCATGTATCTTAAAAGTTGCCAATAGGAACTCCTGCTCTACATCTTCTTGGTCACAAGACCTTTCTGGACTCATCTTCCAGTATCTTTTCCTCTCCAAATTTTGCAGGGCCTGGACTGACTGAGCGAGAATAATGAAAACCTGTTTCCTGTCTTGCAACATTCTCATGAAGGCCTAAGTGGCACCATGCTCACAGTCAACCCCATAGCCTGGGGAAAAAAAGTTTTGTGAATTCTGCACTTCTTCTACAGTTGGCCCTTTGTCAATGTTTATGGAATATGAATGCATTTGAACTGATGTCTGCATGGAAGTTCATCTAGAAATCTTATACTCATATTATGTCACTGGAAATAAAAGAGGGAGAGGGAATATGATCCTGCAAAGATAACCTTAGGAGAGCAGTTTGAAATGATTGTTAGTGACTGGATTTCTGGATTGGATTCTGCGAATGTAATGAAACCTTATTTTAATAGATTAATTGGGGATGGGGGATATGTTAGTCACAAATACCCATAAAATAGGAAAATACATCATCTTGGTGATTTGAATCATTTGCATAATGATATCATTACGCCCATGAAATAATTGATGACATTATGCAAATGAGCATAAGTGGCAGAGAAAATAGTTCATTGTATCAATATTCTATAAAATCAAGGTTTCTTTGCCCTGCCAAAGACATATTGCATAGCCAAGTCTAAAGTTAAGAGTTAGGGTATAACCTCTTTACCTAACTTCTCAAGCTTGCATATGCAGTTTTATATATTCTTCTTCTTTTTTTTGGGTAATTTTATTAAGCTTTGTTGTTAGTTGCAAAGTCGTGTCTGACCCATCGCGACCTCATGGACAACGTTCCCCCAGGCCTTCCTGTCCTCTACCATCCTCTGATATAAATTACAAATGAAAATTAAAATAGTGGAAAAATAGGGAAGGAAAAAGGGGAGGGCGAGAGAAATGTAGGATAAAGGGGAAAAAAAGAAAGATAAACATTGGCTTTCAACTCTTTTTAGCACAGTAGAATAAAACAACATTGCAGCCTCAATTTTTTACTTTTACATACTTAATATCTACTAGCCATTTCTATGAAAACAAACTTATCTAATCTGCAAAACCAAAAATCCACTTTCATTTTTTTTTTCCTATCTCAAGCGTAAAATCCAGAAGTGGTTTCCAAGTAGAAACAAAGTTGGATGTATTCTTTTCTTTGATTAGAGCAGTTAATTTAACTATCTCTGCTAGTTCCATCAGTTTTTCCAGCCATTCATCTATTGTGGGGTTAGGGTATCTTTCAATTTTTGTGCATCAAGCATTCTTGCCACTGTCAACATATATAACAACAAGGTTCCAGATTCCCTGCCCCTCCCCCCCCCAAGTTCTTTGTCCATCGAGCATAAAAAAAAGTGTCTGGAAGCTCACATATACAGTTTCTGGTTTTTGTACACTCAGATAAAAAGTGGACCTACAGTATGTTCGTATCCATCATGCCATTCTCATTTGGACCAAGCATTGCTATGCAGATTGTAGAAAAGGACTAAGAAATGGTAATTCCACTCCCCCCTCCAAATACAGGCATGAGACAAGAAGAGAAAGTTAACTAACACTGGCATATAGAAGTACCATTCACTACATCTCCCCATGTCGTTCTAATCTTGTAAAACATCCTTGCTTCCATCCCATCCATACACTACACAACTCCTGCACTTATGATCTTCATAAACTATCTATTCTTAGATCCCCTCCCCACCCCCTATTTCTATGTCCAGATAAAGAGTATGGCTTGGCAGGAGTTCAAAATTTACTGATAGGGCCAGGAGGTCTGTGTAGAGTTACAAATGGTTGATTCAGTTCAACAAAGCTTCAGTAATATCACTCAACTGAACTAGACTCATGAATTCAAGCAGAAACTTGTTTCAAAGAAACAAATTTAATTGGAAATACAGGTAGTCCTTGAATTACGACCACAATTGACCCCAAAATTTATGTTGTTAAGTGAGTTTTGCCCCATTTTATGACTTTTCTTGCCTCAATTGCTAAGTGATTCACTGCATTTAAGTTAGTAACCTGGTTATTAAATGAATCTCGCTTCCCCATTGACTTTCCTTGTCAGAAGTTCACAAAAGGGGATCACATGACCTTGGAACATAGCAATGGTCATAAACATGAATCAATGGCCAACCATGATCATGGGGATGTGGGAAAGATCGTAACTGTGAAAAATAGTCATAAGTCACTTTTTTCATGTAACTTTGAACAGTCACTAAACGAACTGTTGTAAATTGAGGACTACCTGCAGTGTACACCCTTTAAAACTCAAAATAATTAGAGACAATACCACCATAACTCAACCAGTGATTCTCCCTATGAAAAGCAAATGCAGAACAGAAGAGAGGGAAGGGTAGAAGGGAGGCTAGTCTGTGATGCTCAGGAAATTGAGCACTAAAGACAACAGGAACACCAAAAGAGAGAGCGAGGGAGGGAGGGAGGGGGAGAGAGAGAGAGAAAGAGAGATGGAGAGAGAAGGGCTTTAATTCTGAAGTAACTTCATGAAGTTGTTTGCATATTCATTAAAACAATGAGCTCCCATCTCTTTGCTTTTACATGCCGTCCCCTTTTCACATTTTTCCCCTAATGAAGATGACTTTAGTTTGAAATGACATTACCAAGCCTTATAATCAAGACTGGTGAATAGAAAAGTGGGTAGACAGAAAGTCTGTAAATGGGGTGAAAGCCGTAAGCTTTCTTTGCCCAAGGCTGGCCTTCTCAATGTCTCAGCATTTCTTTAACATGTCTAATCTTGGAAAGATGTAAAATTTCAGCAAACAGAGTGGGGCTGAGCTAAAGAAGTGTAATGTTTTCTTTTGAGAAAGTGTTTTGGTAGAAGAGCATGAAAGCATTCATTCTTCCTTTTATGTGAACCCTAATATCGTAAGGGGGTGAGCTCCCGTTACTTGTCCCAGCTTCTGCCAACCTAGCAGTTCAAAAGCACGTAAAAAATGCAAGTAGAAAAATAGGGACCACCTTTGGTGGGAAGGTAACAGCGTTCCATGCGCCTTTGGCATTTAGTCATGCCGGCCACATGACCATGGAGATGTCTTCGGACAGCGCTGGCTCTTCGGCTTTGAAACAGAGATGAGCATCGCCCCCTAAGAGTCAGAAACGACTAGCACATAAGTGTGAGGGGAACCTTTACCTTTAATATCCTTTAACAGAAGGAAGGAAGGAAGGAAGGAAGGAATTCTTAGATTCATTTAGTTTGCCCCTTCATAACCAAAATAGCTTAATGTTCCTGTGCTTATTCTTGATCCTTCAGATTACCTGCGCCAAAACTCTAAAGATATATTTTGTTCATCCTATTCCCTTTGCCTTATTTTTCTAAATTACAAAGCAGCATCACTGTTGTGGTCCGCCAGCAGCCTGCAGAGCTGGCAGCGGAGTCGGACAGCGATGAGGCTGAAGAAGTACATGGGCCAGTCCTGGAGGCTGGGGAAGGCCTGGATGAGGGCTCTGCATCAGAGGCAGAGATGGGGCCAGTGCCATCGGGGAGTGAGGTGCAGACTCCAGAGCCTCCAGAGACTGATAGGAGTGAGGCAGAGGAACAGGAGGAGCCTGTTCCTAATGCACACATGAGAAGAGCTGCCAGAAGGCAAGAGCAGCTCAAGCAAAGAGGACAACTCCGGAGTAGGGCCAAGAAATGATTGGCCCCTCCCATAAGGCTTAAAACAGACCAGCAACGGCATTTGGGCTTTGCTGGAAAATAACGTTGGTAGCTTCGTCTTCCTTTTAGTTTACATCTTGTATTTATTTTTGTATCTGAGACTTCTGAACATTTGCCAAGAAAGGCCTTTGGCAGTTTGCCTAATTGGACCAAGATTTGCGATAGGACTGAGGAATTTGTGTTGGGAGGAATATGCTTTAATTTAGTTGAACGAAGCTGGGAATGAAGTAATTCTCAGCTGTTCGAATAAAGTTTGTTTGTTTTTTCACTGACTGATTTTTCCTACTACTTACTTGGGCCTGGGTCACAACAATCACATTTCTATAAAGAAAACTGAGAAATGAAAAGACAGCTTTTGCCACCGTTTGCTTCAATTTCTAAGTTCCTCCAAAAAGTAATCTGAAATAGAGTCTAATCCTGGGGATTATTGTTTCCACTTAGACGAGGAGCATCCAACTTTGACAACTTTAAGACTTATGGACTTCAACTCCCAGAATTCCCTAGTTAGCATGGGGAATTCTGAGGGTTGAAGTCCATAGGTTTTAAAGTGGCCAAGATTGGACATCCCTGATTTAGAGGCTCATATTCATGTATCTCCCATCTAAACTGATATAAGATGGCAACCCTGACAATGTGTGATGGAAGCTCCATCTGTTTTTATGTGTACTGCAATATATTTAAAAATGGAGTGGCACGTCAATCATCACGGCTACCATCTTGACTTTCTTATCCAACCCTGTGGACACTTTTATGTTTCAGCTACTCCAGCTGGGGGTCAAGGAATCCGAGTCATTTTTTCCTCTTGATTTTCCTGCTCTCCCAATAGGAACTGCCTTTAACTTTCTAGATGTCAGTGTGGATATTTAATCTCTTGAATTGTAAGTTTGATTGTATAATACTAGTAGTGCTATAGATCTTGTTCCCTTGGAATACAGAAGGAACATTTTTCATGGAGTGCTGCCAGGGATGAGAATTAACCTGTTTTGCATTTAGTAATTGAAGGGGTGAGCTATTTAATCTCACCACTGAACTGCTTTCACTGGCATTTATCACCTTCCTTTCTTACAGGATTAAAGCAAGGGTTAACGAGATCATTGATATGGCCTTCTAGCACAGCAGTTTCTGGATGATATGTGAGTATTTGTGATTGTGACTCAGCTAGGGAAACTCCAAACCAGCCAATTCCTGGCTAAAATGTCAGTAATATAATTGTAGTGATTTATATTTCTTTCATTCAGGTATGTTTCTCCTTCTTTCCGTCCCTGCTTTTGTATTCCTTGCAGTCGATGTCATCTAAAACGACATGCTGCCTGTACTTTATTGCTTCAAACAGTTTTATATCTGTTTGTGTGAAACTCAGCTTGAAATGATGCTTCAGAAGTACAGTAAGCTATCTATTTACTTAAGACCCGCTTTATAAAATATGTACGAAGAGATATTTTATATATTGTTTATTGAAATGTGGAAACCTTTTCAGTCACGTACATTCTGAGCTACAGTGACTTAAGACTAACTACCTGTCAGTGAAACAGCGGGGTTTAAGAAGCTACAATTCTTTTCCGAATGGCATTTATGGATTTGTCCTTGTTTTGACATTAAAGCCATAAATAGTTTAGGACAAGATTATTGAGAAACTGATCATCTCCATATACATAAGATCTAGTTTTGTTTGGGAATCATTTTCGGGGAGACTAATGTCTTAAATCATGAAGAAAATCTGTCTGTGTGTTTGCTAAGGATTGAAAAATGACTTGATGGCATATAATGAATCAATCAATTATTTTCTTCTGAGTTTCAAGTCTGGCAGAAGTGATTATGGACTTCTCAGTGGTGGCCACTGGGTGGCACAAATGATGTTAATTTTAATTTCTTCAGATAGGCTATGGGATTGCGATTAATAGCTGCAACACCACAATGCACACATTTGCCACATGTTCAGTGCATGATCAGCAACTTTGAGAATACTAATATATGTACATAAGATTCAAATTTGTATATTTAATATATTGCATTCATATTTCATATAAGGACGACTCATGACCAATTAAAATTCTCCATCTGACAAAAACAATTCATACTATCACCTGCAGGAGGCAATGTGTGATATTTTCTCTGGCTCAGAAGGCAATTTCTGCACTGGATTGGCTTAGTGAATATTTGACTCACACAAAACTGGTTCCTTTGGACACAACTGTGAAAAAGTTTCTCTGAAGTCTAAATATAAAGATTAGGGAATGTTCAGTCTCTGACTTTAAGTGCGGAGGAAATTATGACAAATATACAAAATACAGGAGTCTACAGCAATTCACAATGACATCAGGATGATGACACAAACAACATGATGGCATCACACAAAAATGCAATTATGTACTTTCATTGTGACATCTGATGCAAAGCTTAAATGGCCTTATCTGGATTCATGTTATCATTTGCCTTGGATCCTGCCTTTGTCTCCTGTAGATGGCTGTGAAGAATATACGTGCACGAGATGGGACATATGTATACTGTAATGGATCTAACATGGATAAATTGAGAATATTTAACTCTTTGCTCACAGCCTACAATTACAACCACAACTGAGCCCAAAATTTATGCTACTGTGTGAGAAATTTGTTAAGTGAGATTTGCCCCATTTTACGACTTTTCTTGTCACATTTGTTAACTGAATCACTGTTGTTAAATTAGTAACATGGTTGTTAAGTGAAACCGTGAAAGTCTCCATTGACTTTGCTTGTCAGAAGGTTGCAAAAGGTGATCACATGCAACCATCATAAATGTGAATCAAGCATATGAATTTTGATCATGTGACCATGGGGATACTGCAATGATAATAAGTGTGAAAAATAGTCATGTCATTTTTTTCAGTGCCATGGCTGCCATCTTGACTTCTTTTTAAACCCTCTCTTGGATGTCCTCAGACTGTAGGATTCAAAAACCATTCTGGATTGGAATTTGATATCTATGCACATCTCAAGGCTACATAGGGTGGGAAGACTGCTTTAAAACTACAGGCGGTCCTCAATTTACAACCAAAATTGAGCCCAAAATTCATGTTGTTAAATGAGAAATTGGTTAAGTGAATTTTGCTCCATTTTACAACTTTTCTCTCCACATTTGTTAAGGGAATCACTGCAGTTCTTAGTCACACGGTTGTTAAATGAAACTGGCTTCCCCATTGATAGAAAGTTACAAAAGCTGATCACATGATTCCAGGACACTGCAACCATCATAAATGTGAGACAGTTGTCAACCATCTGAATGTAAATCATATAACCATCGGGATGCTGCAAAGGTCATAAGTATGAAAAATGGTCATAAGTCACTTTCTTCAGTGCCGTTGTAACTTCAAACAGTCATTAAGTGAACCACTGTAAGTCAAGGACTATCTGTATGTAGCTGTAGTTTTCTGCTGAAAGTCATTCAATATTGACTGGGGTTGGGATGTGACAATAAACTTAATTATGAATCAATTGCATTTCTTCACATAGTCTGTGATTATGATTACAGTTCAGTTACTACTTCCTGTCTGTCGTAAACTTGGCTGGGGAGAGGCTACAACGATGCCGCTACTAAAACTCAAACACTACAAACAAGATAAAAGGAAGATGAAACTCTGAGCTACAAGAACATAGTGATGTTTAAAATGAAAGAAAAAACAATAGCCCTAAAGCGCATTATTTCATAAATCTTTCCCTAGAAATCTTAGTGGTTGAAAGGATAAGATAAATGTAAGCCAAAGAGGGAAAAATATTCTAATCTGGAATGTGAAAACCATGTCTATTTGTTCTCCAAATCTGGTTTTAATATAGGACTGAAAAAGCCAAGATCAGTATAATCTCCTTGTTTTGCTGATTTTGCTTTTATATTTTAAGACACAGGGAGGAGGGACCCATTTGGATGGCAAACATGTGTTTATTGTTAAATTTGTTAATTATACACACACCCAGCTCTTTCATTTTATTTGTTGAGGCATTTTTACATGCCAGTTAAAGCTATTTTGCCAGCAATTGATGGCAATTATACCTTCTTTCAAAGTTGCTTCCAACAAGGCTTGCTTGAGCTATGTTCATCAAAACTGATTGCTCCAACACTACAGGTTTTTAAGAAGAGATTGGACAACCATTTGTCTGAAATAGTACAGGGTTTCCTGCTTGAGCAGGGGGTAGGACTAGAAGACTTCCAAGGTCCTTTCCAACTCTGTTAAAATCCTCATTTTGTTTCTAATCATAGCTGTCTAGCTGTCGTTAAAAGCCTGCAGGTAACACAGGAAAATTGTGATCTTCTTGCACTTGCACCAAGAATCTGAGTGTGAGATGCCCTGACTTAACACTCCTAGTGTGTTGTCCTCCAGATGTTTTTGATTACAACATCCAGAGCTCCATCAGCATGTCCAAAGGTCATATATTGGAAGCATAGCCCAAAAGATTTGGAGGATAATGGATTATACGTATATCTTTTAAAAAAAAAAATCTAAAGTGATCATTGCTCCATATGGTAATGATAAATACCATATATTGATGCATTTTGTGATATGTCTTTCTTTAATTTTAAGCCTTTTCCATTTAGCTTAGTTGAAAATACACTCTTCCCCCCATCAAATAGCTTGAAACTTGCTTGTTTGGCTAAGAGACTTGGATGGATTTTGGACAATGAAATTGTCCAGCCTGTCAGAAACTTAAATTTAAAAAAAAAAAAAAGCTTGCTCTTCAGCTACTTGTTCTGCTATTCTGTTTGTGCCCTTGTGCCAGGGGTGGGCTGCTGGGGGTTTGCAGGCGTTCGGGAGAACCTCTAGCTAAGATTCTGGGCAGTTCAGAGACCCCCAAATCCCACTCCTGGCTGGCCCCGCCCACCCCACCCTGCCCCTCCCAGGAGTCCCCACGTGGCTCATTTTGGATGCAGGTAAATGCAGGGTGTGCACAGAGGCTCGGGGAGGGTGAAAAACGGGCCTACTGGAAGTTTGGGAAGGCCAGAAACGGGCCCATTTCCAGCCTCCAGAGAGCCTCCGGAGCCTGGGGAGGCCATTTTCGCCCTCTTGGAGGCTCGAGGAAAGCCTCTGGAGCTCGGGGAGGGCAACCCCACCCCGCCATGGTGCAGGAGGGTGACTCGGCCACGCCCACCATGGCCACGCCCACCCAGCAACCGGGCAGAGAACCCCTTGCTAAACTTTTTGAAGCCCATCCCTTGTGCCAACTCCTTCTATAAAGTTTGTAATTCGTCATTTCTATGAAACACTGCATGAGCTACAGATCCGTGTCTTGATAAGCTGCTTTTGTGTTATTTGGGTACACCCTGAAAGTATAAGATAATTGTTCCCATTTTTTTCCCAGCTTTTAACAGCTTCACATGGCACATAGTGAAACTGTCTCCTGCATGTGTTAGTAAAGAACATTTAGATCCATTTCTCATGCATAATATTTTTCCCCTTTAGATGACGTATATCTGCAGCAATGCAGGCCAAGGGTAATATCAACAGCTAGCAATGCAAAAAGGCAAAAGGACAATATCTATTTTTACTCCACGGTATTAAGAAACTTCATGGCTAGATGGCTTTTATCGGTAGTTTTCATCACTTATGCATTGCGATTCTTGTATGATACGGCTTTGTCTTTTTATGGCAAACATTAGCAGTTTGAGAAAATAGTTTCACCCAGCAATAATCCTGAGGATAAGACTTCTGCAATCATCAAGTCATTCTGCCTGGGAATAATGGTCTGTTGGAAGAAGATTATGGTTAGATGAAGGTTATTTGCTATGTTCGTTTTGGGGGATGAAGCTAGCATAGGTGCTATGATCAGCAGCTTTGACAGGTGGCAGGCATTCCCCCGTTTAAAAAGAAAAATACAGAATTTTGTAAAGCATCAACACCTGCAAAATTGCAGCCATCCCAGTCTCAATATAAAGTATTAACTCTTCTGTAAACTTGTGAGAGTTCAAGAATCTTGAAACCTCGTGAAGTTTGCTTATAATTGGGAACTGAAATGGTCTAGGTCAGTGATGAATAACCTTTTTGCCATCACGTGCCAGGAGGGGGGAGGTTGGGGGGGTCGCACATGTGTGTGCCCACACCCATAATTCTATGTGCCTTGACCCCGTGCACGCGACCCCCCCCACTCCTCCCGCTCCTGGCACGCAATGGCCCAGTAGTCCCGTTTTTCTTTCTCACCTGGCTCCAGGGCCTCTCTAGGAGTCTGGGGAGGGCAAAAACGGCCTTCCCCACCCTGCCGGAGGTCCTCCAGAGGCTGAAAACAACCCATTTCCCTACTTCTGGTGGGCCCAGAAGACCCAAAAATCAGCTGGCGGAGCTGAGCTCACGTGCCCACTGATATGGCTACGTGTGCCACCTGTGGCACGCGTGCCGTAAGTTCACCATCACGGGTCTAGGTACTATAACTCCTTGTTATTAGAAAGTGCCTTCTAAGATAGCAGTTATTAAATGCCTAAAGATGAAAAATTTAAATAGTAGATGTCCTCTCATTATTGGTTACCTCGAAGCCAAACATGAAGGAACACATAGGCATGGCTCACAGATAATATTTTGGAATAATACTTTGTGTGAAACAAGCCAAATGGAATACATGTTCTCCAGTACTGCAGGTCATAACAAATCACAGGCTTTCTTGTAGCCTGTTTCTTACCCAAGCCCTTCAGGATTGTGCCACTGGAATTTTGGGATAAAATTGTGGTTTTTAACAGGTGAACTTTGTTCTTTTTTGGTTTTTAGTAACTGAAAGTCTATACCAGTGGTGAAATCTAAATTTTTTCTACTACCGGTTCTGTGGGCATGGCTTTGTGGGCATGGCAGGGGAAGGATACTGCAAAATCTCCATTCCCATCCCACTCTGGGGTCAGCCAGAGGTGGTATTTGCCGGTTCTCCGAACTGCTCAAAATTTCCGCTACCAGTTCTCCGAACTGCTCAAAATTTTCTCTATCGGTTCTCCAGAACCTGTCAGAACCTGCTGGATTTCACCCCTGGTCTATACATTTACTCCCACTGACACCCATAATTGAACTTTTTTGTTCCCCATATCCCTTTTGGCCCTGAGAAGACAGAAATACAGACAAACAAAAGATTGTGCCCTATTGGGAAAATCTTTACTTTACTCCCAATTTATGCTCAGTAAATGGATTAATGATGCACCAAATGCTGCACTCCTGGGTGAGTACCTGGACCACAATGAAACCTGATTGATTTACATTTAAAGATAGACAAGAAGAGAATGACCAGCAGCAAAATGAACAGACTAAGTCACAGTGGTGATGAACGCACTATTGGAAGACCTAAAAGACCAGATGAGGGAGATAGAGAAAAATCTATCTACAGTAGGTAGATTAAATTTTGAATCATTAAGATTCAACAACAACTTTTTAAAATACATTTTATTAATTGAAGTATAAAATAAAATATAAAATAAAAAAGAGTAATTTAAAAAGTAATAGAAAACTTGGAGGGAGGGAGGAAGAAAGAGAAAATCTGCACCTGAAACCCCAAAATGCAATGCCCCACACATTTATTCATTCATTCATTCATTCATTCATTCATTCATTCATTCATTCATTTATTGGTTCGATTTATATGCCACTCTTTTCCAGAGACTCAGGGCGGCTTACAATGCATTAAGCAATAGCCTTCATACTTTTGTATATACCTGCTTAGTAGGGCTTTCGGCCCCCCTCTAAGCGGTGTTCTTTTTTATACAAAGTCAGCTTATTGCCCCCACAAACTGGGTCCTCATTTTACCTACCTTCGAAAGGATGGAAGGCTGAGTCAACCTTGAGCCTGATGAGATTTGAATTTGCAGTAATTGCAGGCAGCTAGGTGTTATCTTAACAGTGCTTTAGTCTGCTGCGCCACCAAGGCTCCCTGCACATGTGCACGCACGCCCTGCATGTGCCCTGCCCCTGCGCGCATGCGCCCTGCCACGTGCATATGCGGGTGGCCTCCTGCACACACCCCAGCCCCATGCATGCGGGCATGCCCTCGCATGCGCCCACTGCATGTGCACAGCCCCCCCGCACGTGCCCCACCCCAGCACATGCACGGCAGAGACCCGAAGACCAGCTGGCCGGGGGGAGGTGCGCATGTATGCACAATGGAGTTGAACTGGGGCAATGGCTCGTGTGCCATCAGAGAGTGCGCTGCGTGCCACTTCTGGCACACGTGCTATAGGTTTGCCATCACGGGAGTAGGCCGTTTGTCAGCTGGTTTATTTATTCTATTTTATTTTTAAATCATATTGTATTTAACTTGTTTTTATTATATTGTGAGCCACGCAGAATGAGTTTGGAGCCAGCTGGTAATAAAATCCAATAAATCCAACCCATACTATAAATAAGTTAACAAAAGGTGCTACTAGACCAGACCTGGGCATTTTACAGACCCCAAACTGAATCCGGCAATTTGGCTGTCTCTTTCCAGCCAGCAGAAGGTCAACTGAAAATTAGAAATCCAATATAAATAAGGCATAATATGTATTTTTACTAGTAGCAGCTCATCAAAACCATATAGTTTATTGCTTTTTATAAAGCAATAAAATAAATACTGGGCAGAATTAAGATCAGCCAATTGGTTCAGCCCTCCACAAGAGTCCCAGATTCTCATGTGGCCTCTTGGGAAAATTAATTGCCCACCTCTGTACTAGAGTCCTCCTTTCTGCCACCTTGAACTATGTAGCTATGCTACTGTTTTTTTCCAAGCTTTAACTATGGCCTAGAACAGTAAATCAAATGACAGATATATCAAGAGTGTCTTGGAAATCCTGTCTCTGCATTTTTCCAGTACTGCAACGACTACAAGTACAGCATATATTACATATGACCAAGACAGATTCTGAAATAATAAAAAACTGCATGGATTCAAAAGCAAACCAGATGACTTAATAAGCCTTTATGCATGCATTTATGTAATGGTCTAGGGCCTGTTTGTGCTGACACAAATCACAATTGCCCTAATTCATTGAACTTCATCTAAAGGCAAATATAATCCAGCTGTAATCTTGAAAAGATTTCAGTTAAGTTAACTAGCTCAATTGTAAGGCATTTTAATAGCATCTGAATGTCATAAATATTACGCCAGCAGCTTTTTAGAAATGCAGTCAGTGGACTGTGTTTGTGGATAATGAGAATTCCTAAAGTAGCTATATATGCTGTAGTTCCCCACCTGAAATCTAGAAAATGATGAGCTCAAAATAAATGCATAAATTCAATCTGTTAAACTGTTCTCTGAAATCTCTTTCTGGTAGCATATTTCATTCTGAAAGCTTGTCCCTTTCTTTGCACACACAAATGCCCACCTATCTAGCTATCCATCTAGCTACTCATCAATCAGTTCATCTGAATGGCAGAAGAGTACTAAGTCCCATGGGTAAATACAACATCATCAACTGGCATTAAAATTGCTAAAGTCCAGCATAATTTCTTTTTGCCACCCATTTAAGATATTACTTTTAGGAACATAAAGCAGAGAAGTGGATCTTAATGAATTGTTCTGAAGCACTTGTATAGAAATGATTCCTTGTGTGATACATGACTGGGCAATTTACTGGCATGGTGCCCATTCCATGTTTCTTATGTGCTATTTCTTAGAAGTTTCACACTGAGCATGGCAAATCAGTTATGTAGATGGCGTTTTCTATTTCCTTAAGTCCTCTGAGTATGTAGACCCTTGGAGGATCATGGATAGGATTTGTGGCAAAAGCAATTGTAGTCTCCATAATCAGGCTCTCTCCATCAAACTTCCATTTAGTGATTAAATTAAAAAAAAATACTGTTCCTTTTCTACACTGTTGGAGGAGACAGAGCAAGTAGAGAGGAAAGGTTTAGTGCTGAAATTTAAGAGTAGGAAGAGGCAGGAAACGAGTCTGAGGGACTAGGTCAGGGGTCGGCAACCTTAAACGCTCAAAGAGCCACAAAGGTCCTAACCGGAAGCCCCCTGTTCAATTCTGGAGTCAACCAGAAGTCTGGTTCCCCCCACCATAGAGTCTCCTCCTAGCGCGGCATCCTTTTTTCCTCTGCTGACCAGAAGTACAGTTCCGCACCCACCCACCATAGAGTATCCTCTTAGAGCAATGTCCTTTTTCCTCTGCCGACCGGAAGTCTGGTTCCCCCACCATAGAGTCTTTTCCTAGCACGGTGTCATTTTTCCTCTACCTGTCCTAACCGAAAGCCCTATCAATTGTGGAGCCGACTGGCAACAGGAAGCCTCAGCAAAAGAATGAAAGAGCCACATGCGGCTCCAGAGCCGCAGGTTGCTGACCCCTGGACTAGGTGGTCAGCTGCATGGGGTGGAAAGCTAATTTGCTGAAGAAACTACTGATTATAACAGGTTTGTTCTGAGAGCCACTCGAATTTCTTCCTCTCAATAGGAATGCCTACTTCCTATTGAAGAAGCTCAGCCTGCTATAGAAACTGTAGAAGAAACCAAGACAACTGATTCCCAAGAAGCAAACTAATTCAGCAACCGAACAGAGAGCTAACAGACGTTTGGCAGCAGAGTCCAGCAGGAGAGTTTCATGAGAAGTCTTTTATCATTTTTCTTTCTTGTAAGCAGAAAGCAGGTAGTTGGCTAACTTGAAAGGGAACAAATGTAAAATCTGGTCTGCTGTGGTGCCCTATAAAATACAACTGAATAGTCATGCCTCCATAGTTATGGCCAAAGCTTGTATTTGTGCTGGAAGAAAAAGAGGAGCAGAGACTGTTTTCACTTCAGTTTGTTATAGGGGTGAAGAGGTAGTAAACCAACAAAGAAGGTAGTGCAATAGGAACTGGCAGGAGCAGCAACTCTCTAAGGAATGAACTGAAACGAAAGAGCAAATGCAATGGAAGATAGGAACAATCAGATAAAGAAGATGTAAGAGATTTTCTTCATTGGAGGAATTCAGAAATAAGGTTTGATGCCCTCACAAAGATCCTTCATGGGATAGATTGTGACGTAATAAATATTGCTGACCAAAACGAGGAAGGAGGAGGACAAAGAGGATGGGAAAGAAGAAAAATTATTATAATATAGTTATTAATATTTGTGGGATATATCTTGACCTCAGTAAAACAGTGCAGGAACTTCCCAATGATAACTTGATCAACAAGTTAGTTAAGCATAAGTTGAATGACATGACTATAAAATGTATACTTAACTGGCTTGAAAATCACATTCGGGCAGGATGAGAAGCAATGGATGGAAACTAATCAAGGAGAGAACCAACCTAGAGCTAAGGAGAAATTTCCTGACAGAACAATTAATCAGTGGAATGACTTACCTCCATAAGTTGTGAATGCTCCAACACTGAAGATTTTTAAGAAGCAATAGGACAAACATTAATCTGAAATGGTTATAGGGTTTTCCCCTGAACAGGGGGTTGGACTAGAAGACCTCCAAGGTCCCTTCCAACTCTGTTATTCTATTGTACTGTATTCAACAATTTCTCATAAAACTGGAGGGAGGTATGAAGTACCATGCCTCAAAATTCAGTTCTGGCCCTGTGCCCTGCACTCTTCAGTATTTTTATTAATAACTTAGATGAGGAGGTGGAGAGACTGCTTCTAGAAGTTGCTGATAGCACAAAATTAAAATAGAATGAAATTTGCTGATAGCACTTTAGTTTGTCCTAAGTTACGCACTTAAGAAACAGAAATCCAATGCCCAGGGGCTGCATAGCTTGGTAATAGTACTTGTGACAAAGATTATGCAGTAGTTGTGGGGAGTAAATGCAATTTGACACTACATAAATAGTAATATAATTTTTAAATTGTATCAGGGGGATTAAGTTCCACTCAGCCTTTATCTCAACTCTTGGACACCAAACTTTAAGGAGAATCCAGAACAAACTGGAACAGGTTTAGAGGAAATCAACAAAAATAATTGGGGAACTAAAATTAAATCCCATGAAGAGGGATTGGAGGAGCTGGGAATGTTTAGCTTTAAGAAAAAAAATACTGAGGGAAGATAATATTCTTTATGTACCTGAAAAACTATCGACTCTTTGTTTTTTCAAGGACAAGTTGGAATTTAAATTACAAGAAGGTTGCTGAATGCTTAAAAATTCCAAACAAAATAATGAAACCAATGACCAAGGAAGTGATGGTGTCCACATCATTGTATGAGGGGGTCCATGGTGTTCTCTGTACTTGATTATTTTATTGTAGACATTTTATTACCCAAACTAGGTAACATTGTCAGTGCATCATCAATGCACCATCACTGTATGTATATTGCTGCTTTAATTTGGGCTTTGCATACATGGTTGACCTTAATTCTGGTTTGATTATTCAATTGTAGTCTTATCCTTTGGAAGATAGAAAGGCAGTATGGAAAAATAAAATCATATAAAGGATAAAAAGACAATCTGAGTCAATTTGCTGCTCTTTAAATATTGGAAATCTGAATCTAAATACTGTATCTGGGAAGCATTAGTTGGAAGAAGACTATACATTTATTCCATATCTTTTTCCAGTAGACACAAACACTTGTTCTCCAGTCCTTCCAAATGTTCCTACTTATCTGGAGACAATTGCAGAGAAAGGTTAATTCAATCCTTTCTTACAATACCATCTAAGTGGTTTCTTAGAAAAGCAGAAATAGACGTTGAAGGGTTTCAAAGTGTTACCTTTGCAGAGGAGAGCTTTCTTCTCAGCTGCTAGACAATAAGCCAACAAATCTGAAGAAAATGCAGACCCCCTCCCCAAAAAAATCAGAGGCATTTTAAAGTCCTTTGAAGTCAAGTAGCTCTTTGAGAGAATTGTGTAGAAAGCATCCTAGCATCATCTAGAGGCCAGTCCTGAATTACACTACTTTGTCTTTGAGACACTTTCAATACAGCAAAACACACAACTAGTTAAGATATTATCATAGCAGAAACATAAGGAAGGAAGGTTTAGAGGAGTCAAATATTAGTAGCCGAAAATAGATAATTTGATCTTTCCTTGGTCTTTGCATTTATAGATTCCTATTGCAAGATTGTTCAGGAAAGATGATTATAACTGACATACAGTTAGACGAGTGTTTCTCAGCCTCAGAAACTTTAAGCTGGGTGGACTTCAATTACCCACTGGCTGGGGAATTCTGGGAGTTGAAGTCCACCCAGTTTAAAGTTGCTGAGGTTGAAAAACTAATCTAGATCAAGAACTGCCCATTATAAATACATAGAGGCAGACACAGAATTTGGGATATTCTGTTCAGAATTTCAAATTTGAAAGAAATTTGATGAATAGCCATATTTAAAAACATTTAAACTGAAACATGATCATTTATATGATATACCATTTGAACAGAGGAGAAATACCACCTTTAAAATCCCAGATGTCTTAACATGATATTAAAATTATAATTATTTGGGAACATTCCATCATTATAAAGTCCTAAATACTCATTTTTTAAAAAATGTGGTCACAGCACATACTCTTTCGAAATTCCAGATATTGCTGAACTACAGTTTACAACATCCTTTGCTGCTGGCCATTTTGGCTTGGACGCCTCCATTTCAAATCCTTCGAATGTTGTTCTCAATTGGGGAAACAAAGCAAAGTTCCTGTGAATTTGAATTCCTGTTCCGTTTTGCTATCTCACTGAAAATGAAGCCAATGCTGAAACAGTCTGGGCTGAACTTGTAATTTCCCTGATAATGGGCCAATCTGGGATGATGATGTTATCTTGTTAATTTGATTTCTGGCAATATGGATGAGCTCATATACGCTTTGCCTGAAACACTGTCATTTTCAGTTATTTAACACCGTACAACAAAAGTACTTTTTCTGCCCAATTAGCAGGTTTCAGATGATTTTCAACAATTGCCCCACTTGGCAAAAACCACACAAGTATGAATTAGCAGCAAGTAAGATCTTGCCTATGTTAAAAACAAAGTGCTGGATTTAAAATTAGTTTCTCAGTGATGCCTAGGAACTGATAGCCTGTCTGAACTCAACAGCTGCCATGTTTATATGCTTTATATATCATTGTCAGTTTGACTTCCACATTACTAATAAATATTTCCTTAACCCTTAAAGGTAAGCAGTGATCTAACTGGGAAAAGCTCTTTTTGAAGTGTAGTAAAGAATGGTGTTTGCATTTTGTGGCTTCGTATCTGCTCACAAGTACTTGCAACAGATCATGAATAACATCCCCTTCTGTTACCAACTCAATTTCTGCCCATGCTCAAATACACAGTCTCCCTTTCAATATTATTTTAAATTATGTTTTAGTAACATAATTTTACAGTTCCAGGCTGCATCAATAGAGGGATAGAATCAAGGTCACGTGAAATGTTAATACCATTTTATAATGCCTTGGTAAGGCCACACTTGGGATATTGGATCCAGTTTTGGTCACCACGATGTAAAAAAGATGTTGAGACCCTAGAAAGCATGCAAAGAAGAGCAACAAAGATGATTAGGGGACTGGAGGATAAAACATATAAAGAACGGTTGCTGGAATTGGGTATATCTAATTTAATGAAAAGAAAGACTCGGGGTAACATAATAGCAGTGTTCCAAAATCTCAAGGGTTGCCACAAAGAAGAGGAGGTAAATCTATTCTCCAAAGCACCCGAGGGCAGGGCAAGAAGCAATGGATGGAAACTAATCAAGGAGAGAAGCAACCTAGAACTGAGGAGAAATTTCCTGACAGAACAATTAACCAGTGGAACAACTTTCCTTCAGAAATTGTGGATGCTCCAACACTGGAAGTTTCTAAGAAGAGATTGGACAACCCTTTGTCTGAAATGGTACAGGGTTTCCTGCCTAAGCAGGGTATTGGACCTGAAGACCTCCAAGGTCCCTTCTAACTCTGTTATTCTATTCTATTCTAACAGGCTAGCAGCTAAAGCAAAAATATGCAAAATAAAGATATCTAGAGAACTTTGGTCATGAAGGTTGGGGGACAATCAAATAAAAAATATGAAATTGAGAGACAGAGACTCAATTTCATATTTTTTATTTGCTTGTCCCCTATACACACATTTTCTCTTAAATGCAAACAGAGTGCAAGGAAAACCCAACTCCAGTTTGGGCAACAGAAGTAGACCTGGTAGCTTAATTTTCCCCCAAGGCCTGATAAACTAATAAAGTCTTAAAGTGTTAGAATGCAAATAAACGTATACACAGAGACAGAAATTCAGAAATGCAAATCCAGAATCTTGCTTCGTACAACTTAAATGAAACATTCTACTGATCGATACATACAATTGCATTGATGATGTGCTTTAATCTTAAAATATTGCAAGCATCTTGAATTACAACTTGACTAGAGGATATTTTATAACATTAATTTATAAATTAATACCCATAAAGCTAATCCCACAATGGAATAATTGCCTAATCCTGCTTTAGTACTATTGGATTAAGGAGTCTCTGATTGCATTGAAGAAACATTCAATGCAATATAGTATTCGGCTTTTTGAAACTCTTCTACTGGCTGAAAGTTATGGACCGTGGCAACTCAGCTATGCTAATATTGTTTTTGCCAAATGAACTGTGATTGAATGTTTTCTCTATAAAATGATTTGATGCTCCTCATCTATGCAGACTCTGGATATTTGATAAAAATGATAAAAATGGAGAAAACGTGATCTCCCGCAGTGTATCCATTAGATTAATTAATCCTAGTGTATGGAACACTTTGTTGTAGTTTATATACTTGGCTGAGAATAAGATGTTCTTTCTGAAGAATCATATTGAAGGTCAAGGGACCTTGAGCTGAGTATCACATCAAGGGCCTTTCAAAAACTGCTCAATGCCTCATGCAGTCCTTCTCCTTGGAATATAAGTAAAAAGGAAAAAACATATAGCTTCTTATCTGAGTCGTGGTGGCGCAATGGTTTAGAATGCAGTACTACAGGCTACTTCTGCTGATTGCAGTTCAAGTCTCACTGGCTCAAGGTAGACTCAGCCTTCCATCCTTCCGAGGTCAGTAAAACGAGGACCCAGATTGTTGGGGGCAATTTGCTGACTCTGTATACCGCTTAGAGAGGGCTGTAAAGCACTGTGAAGCAGTATATAAATCTAAGTGCTATTGCTATTGCTATCTATTACGTTATAAGAGCTTCTAATTGATAATACTTTATGAGATCAGAAATGTAACCTGATCACCTATTTATGCTAATACTTTTCGCCATTTGGTTACATCGTTGATGATCATGATCACAAAGACACAGGAACATTTGAACAAGAATGTGAGTGGCTTATTTTCAAAAGCCAGATGTTCTCAATATCTTGTAAGTAGCTAGAGAAATTAGAAGGTTATAAGGTAGGTTCATTTAGGGACACCACGTTTTCCCTTCTCCTAGCAATAGCCAAAAAGACAAGGATGGGGTAGCAAGTGATGAAGTATCTTGAAATGCTCCCAATTGTATTTCACTGTGTTCCCTTATCATAGTGATACCGTAGTGTGTTGCAGTTGAATAAGTGTAGGTCCAAAAGAATCAAGATGGTGGTTTAATCAAAGCCCCAATCAAAGCTCTTTGTGTGTACAGGGTACTGACCTGGGGGGGATCCAATGTGTAGCAATGGATTTTGGGGTACATGAACCTATTCAATTTTTTCAGAGGGTATCTCCATAGTACTATATATGTAAGTAAAATAATGACAACCACAACCCTTCATCCACAGCTTTTCTTCTCAGCAGCAATTTGTTGTTGGATAATGTTTGTTGTCAACTAATATCAGCAAAGAAACTCCCTTCCAAGACCCATTCATCCTATTTTGGCAGGAGCCTATGTTGGGTTTACAGAAATGAAAAAAAATGTATTAAGCTCATTGCTCCGTTCCTTAAAACCCCATGTCTCTATATTAATATTAACCATGTTTGCAGAGTAGACTTAACTATATATACCAGCAAGTATATGTGTGTGGTCTTATTTTCCCCCGCTCTTCAAACTCTGCTCTTTAATTGCGATTTGAGGCTTCCTGTTCATGTGAATCTGGTCACATCTTGGATCTCTTTAGCCCAGATGCTCTAAATTACAGTATTTACAATAAACCTAAGATGCCACATCTGGATTAGAGGGACCTAGAATGAAGGCAATTTAGGATTCAGATGACAGGTAATCCTGAAACCTTGGTGAAAGAAAGACATGAGGGGGACCACAAAATGGTGACACGTTTGCTCGTGGAGGTTTATAGCTAAAGGAGCTGTGCAAACGCATACCATTGTATGCTGACTATCTCTATTCCTAACATAAAGTCTATTCTTCCCCAATAGCTTTAGCAATCAAAAGCATAGGCTTTTTGAGTGATTATTGATTGAAGCTGGTTCTTGGTTTTAAACAACTGCCTTTTCCTTTTCCTGAGAAACTCCATCAAAAGAAGATTTGGAAACTGATAACAAGCATAATTTGATACAGCACTCTCTACTCCCCCCCCATTTTTTTTTACAAAACTTTATCAGTTATAAATAAAATATTTCAATATTTGGGACATTTTGTAATATTAAAATAATGCTGTCTCTGTTTTATCTTAAACTTTATATTCATTTTCTGGATCAATTGACACTTTTCTTGTGACAGTGTAGATTCCTATTGCACTGAACTGTGAATGCAACAGACCCCCATCCCAACACATACATACATACATATATACATACATACCTCTCTCTCTCTCTCTCTCTCTCTCTCTCTCCCTCCCTCCCTCCCTCCCTCCCTCCCTCTCTCTCTGATGTACCTCCGTGCTAAGTTATTTTCCAATCTTTGGATCACTTTTAATTTGACACTTATTGAGCAAGGCCTAGACTTCCTGTCGTCTTTAATAATTCTGGGAGGTCTGTGATGAGGTAAATACTTGTGGTGGCACCTCTTTTTTTAAAAATATTGGTGTAATAGGTGGCACCGTAACCTTGATCTTTAAGGCTTTCCACACTGACTAAAATTATAGGAGATATAAATATATGCTGGAGGAAGAAATTAACTTAGTGTTTTAATACAGAAAATCTCTGACTGAATGGCGTTGATTCAAAAATCCTGTGGCAGGCCTTGGAAGGTTATAAATAATATTAATTCAATGCATGCACACATATTAGTGTGCACACACACGATGAAAAACTGGAAAACAATTCCAGCTCTTGGAGAAGTTGGCAGAAAGCCAATGAAATAAGAATACCATATAGGCCACTAATGATCTATTCAGTCCAAGCTACTCCAGAGGGTTGTTGTTGTTGTATAAAAAGTTGGGAAGAAGAACACCTGGAGAAAAGGCTGGATATAAATCTAACAAATAAAATAAATTTAAATATTAAATATTTAAATATTTAAATTTAAATATTAAATAGTTTGCAGTTCTATAGTCTCCTTTCTCCCACTGAATTTAAGAATGAAGGGAAAAGAAAGGACTAGGAGAGCTAGAAATCCCAAACTTTTCTATAGTCTCTCTGCTCCTTTTAAATCCGTAATTAAAATGTATTTGAAAAGTTTATTCTCCAATCCCAAAGAAGCTTGTAGAACAGGGATGTCAAATTCACGGTCTGAGTTTGACACCCCTGCTCTAGAAGCAGAAACTGGGGAGGAGCATTAGTATTAAAATCAGTTTCATAAAGGTCTAATGATCCACATTTCCAGTACTGTACCCAGAAGAAACTGATAAAATCAAATAGCAATAGAAACTAAAAACCTTCTGAAGTTAGTACACAAACTACATTCATCATGTTATCAATTCACTAAAATCAGAAGGACAATTTAATCACAAAGGCAAGGGTACTGACTTATTATCTTTAATTTTTTTTCATTACTTGACTTAGTTTGCCTTATTATTTGGGGGAAATGACACATTTTAAAAAGGCCTTGAGTTATTCATCCATATAAAGGAATCTTTCTAGATTCCTGATCTTGAATTTGTGAAATGTGCAATTCCTGCTCTAGATTAAGCACACATATACACACATGGTTGATTTGCCCAAGTATGTTAATTTATTTTTTCACTGGCAGTAAGTACAAATGGGACAGAAAGATGAACATTAAGAACCAATAAAGCAAAATAAAACCCATAACTGTCACATCATATAATTTGCTTAAAAATATTAAAATTAAATTATTGTTCTTCTCTGTTTTATAATCTATTGACTGCATTTAAGAGATTGTATTTCTTTAATTATCAATTCTTATTCTCTATTTTCTAAAATTTCCATTATTGGGCCTTTTAGGATGGGAAAGATGTTGCATAAAATAATAATCATAATCATGCCAGTAGATTAACAATGTAATTTCTAATATACACAACATATACACAACACTATAAAATCATATAGCACAAGCACAATAGGACAGAAAGGTAAGTAAATGTTGATAATGAACAATTATTTTCAAGTAAATTTCCAGTAAAAACGAACATCAGGATGGATTAGAATTGAATGCTGAATATTCTAATTAAATGTTTCTTAACATTGGCAATTTTAAGCCACATGGACTTCAACTCTCAGAATTCTCCAGCTGTTGAAGAAGAAAATGAAGTCTGCGTATTTTAAAGTTGCCAAAGTTGAGGAATACTGTTCTAATTTGATCATGTTCTTTTCTACAGGGAAAGCTGTTGTTCCACATTATTTGATCTTTCTAAGAGTGCAAAGGGACGTGGTGGCTCAGTGGCTAAGACACTGAGCTTGTCGATCAAAAGGTTGCCAGTTCAGTGGTTCGAATCCCTAGTGCTGCATAATGGGGTGAGCTTCCGTTACTTGTCCCAGCTTCTGCCAACCTAGCAGTTCAAAAGCATGTAAACAAATGCAAGTAGAAAAATAGGGACCACCTTTGGTGGGAAGGTAATAGCGTTCCGTTTGGCGTTTAGTCATGCCGGCCACATGACCATCAGACAGCGCTGGCTCTTTGGCCTTGAAACGGAGAGGCGTACCCTAGAGTTGGGAACAACTAGCACATATGTGCAAGGGGAACCTTTACCTTTTAAGAGTGCAAAGAATGGATAAATCCACTAAATCTAGAAACTATCTGCATTCTATAGGAGAAAAGCTGAACCTAATAACCTCAATAAGTCTAACAGCATGGAAATCTCTCGAAGTTTGAAATGTCATTCTTTATAAATATTGGAAGATGACCTTGGGCCAGTCATTCTCTCTCAGCCCTGGGAATTAGGCAATGGCAAACCATTTCCAAAAATTTGCCAAGAAAACTACAGAGATTTGTCGAGGCAGTCACCTAGAATCAATACTGATTTGAAGGCACCAAAAAGTAAAACATGTCCTGATTAAAGGATTAGGAATCTGGATTGCATTCAACAGTGTGATTTTTTTTAAAGAGAGGTGGTTTTTTTTCCCTTTTCCTAGTGATGAAGCCCAAAAAGTAATTTCTCAGGCTGATTGTAATGACAATAATATAAATAGTAATCTAATTATACTCAGGAGAAACGTATAGCTCTAATTAGTACTGGTTTAAAATTACAAAAGGATTGACACGAGCAATCAACACATTCCATGCTGTGAATCCATCTTGCTATTGTAAAAGCTACCTGCCAATTGCTTGTCAGCAGAGGGAAGTGCCATACTGCAGACATTATTTCAGGAATTAGCAATATGACAACTTCATGGACAGAAATGGTTTCTGTTTGGCTAAATGTGATTATCCAGAGGTTATAGCAGCAGTCTAAGCCTGACTCCTGCAATTACATGTTGCAGTTGATTTTGCTGGACTGGATTTTAAAATGCGTAATGGTTAGGAAAACTCTTCAGATAGATTTACTGCTGTGGAAGAACTATCTCTGGAAGACTTTATTTCTTCCATACTTAGAAAGATAGATAGAATAGGTAAATAAGTCACTGTTTGTATATTTGTATATATGTGTTGATATAATCACATGTATTTAGTATGTTAGTGTAACTGTGGATTGAAAATGTAAATTTTACGAGTGAGAAAATTTGTATATTTTCTCTTTTTTTTTCTTGTTAATATTTTTAAATTCAATAAAGTTTGTTTTTTAAAATTAAAAAAAAAAGAAAGCTTCTAAAGATGAAAAGTTGGTGATTTCAGGAAATGGTGGAATTAACATGCACGTAAATACTTAACTCATTTCCTATATATTTATTTAGGGAAGTTAGAAGCTGTGCAGCAGGTGTTCTTAGGCAACTGAATGCTTTCCTCTCTTTGGCCAGTAAGCGTAGAGCTTAAGTGTGAGGTCCTTGATGTGTTTAACTTTGCATGATTTTATTCTGGCCACATGGCTAGGATAATATAATGCAAGGTTAAACATGCGAAGTGCCTCACACTAAACTAGGCCAGTGTGACTCTAATGTGCCTTGTCCTGCATCAACAAGCATATTTCCTGCACTGAACATGGGAAATGTCTAGGGTAGAAATAGTAATTGAAAGTCAGGCCCTTGGCCATAATTTTAGTAGACCAGTATGGAGCCAGTGCAGGGCTGAGATGCACAGAAGAGAAGCAATAGAAGTGCTAACAGTTCTCCTTTGTGCTACCCTTCCCTTAATTAATTTCAAGTCAAATGTTTGTTCTTAACTGGTATTATTCTGAATCACGAGAATTTCATGCCACTATTGGTAGCATTGATTTGTTCTATTGCGGGGCTGTCAAACTTGCGTTGTCACGTTGTCGTCACATGACATATCACAATTTCCCCCCTTTGCTAAATCAGGTAGTGGGCGTGGCCAATGTGTGATGCATCTGGTCCGTGGGCCACGAGTTTGACACCCCTGTTCTATAGCAATAGTACTTAGACTTATATACCGCTTCACAGTGCTTTACAGCCTTCTCTAAGCAGTTTACAGAGTCAGCATATTGCCCCCAACAATCTGGGTCCTCATTTTACTGACCTCGGAAGGATGGAAGGCTGAGTCAACCTTGAGCCGATGAGAATTGAATTGCTGAACTGCTTGCTGGCAGCTGGCAGTCAGCAGAAGTAGCCTGTACCACTGCGCCACCGCGGTTCATGTTCTGTCCTTTTTCTAAGGATTTTTTTTTCTCTTGCAGAAGTCCTCCTCCTGTAGAGCTTCTGGTTGGCCCCCACCCTTTTTCTGTTCTTTTAAATTATGCACAAATGTTGATCGTTAAGGCTCCAAAATGAGCCATGATAAAACTATGAATATGTTTTGTGTGTATGTGATTTTTTTTTTTTTAAAAAAAGATCCATTTCTTATTTTCATCTTGGGGGTATCCAAAACAAAAGACTTTCAATGTGCCCAAGATAAGCTCATCTAATTGCTTCCATTTTCAGCACAGCTGTGTGCAATTAGGCTCCCTTCAAGATCCTAACCATTTAATGTCTCTCCACCCATCTTCACAATATGGCATAAGCATCCACAGTGAAAGCTGAAAGCTTTCCATCTTCCTTCCATATAATTACTGCTCTTCAGAGCTGCTCTGTTCTATGAGAATTTCTATTTTACATGTCTATTAAAGTATTGTAGTTGAACAGTTGTTGCCAAATCCTATGATATATCCATAATGGGACACACTTCTCCCCGGCTGATCTAAGAATCAGATAAATACCAATCTTACTTCACCACACAATAATCCTAAACAAGAAAACATCATGTAAGAGTTTGAAGTTTCAACAGTTTATGCATAGAGCATTGGGTTTACAGTCACAAATATGCAATCCATAGCAAACCTTTTTTTTTAAAAAAATCCTATCTTTACCACGATACAGGTGGCACACGTAGCCATATTGGTGGGCACATGAGCTCAGCTCCGCCGTGCATGCGTGTGCCGGCCAGCTGATTTTTGGGCCTCTGGACCCACCAGAAGTAGGGAAACAGGCTGTTTCCTGCCTCCAGAGGGCCTCGAGTGGTGGTGGGGAAGGCCGTTTTTGCCCTCCCCAGACTCCTAGAAAGGCTCTGGAGGCTGGAGAGAGCAAAAAACGGGCCTTCCGGTCCCACCAGAAGTTGCCAAACAGGCCGTTTTCAGCCTCCAGAGGGCCTCCGGGGGTGGGTGGGGAGAGCAAAAAATGGGTCTACTGTGCCATGAGCAGGGGGAGTGGGGGCAGGTCGCATAGAATTATGGGTGTGGGCACACGCGCATGCGACCCCCCCAGCTCCTGGTACGCGATGGCAAAAAGATTAGCCATCACTGTCATAGCATATTCCTTCCTATTTCAGCTTAATTTTTGCCTTTTCTGTACACACGACCTTTATGTTTGCCTTTATTGAATATTTATTTTCCCTTGCTTTAAGTCAGTGGTCCCCAAGCTATCCGGCACTGTCCTGTCAGAGCTGAAGAAGCTTCTTGGATGAGAAGAAAAATGTCTTCAAAGAAAAAACAAGAAAGTCCAGTTGCTTCCTGAAAACAGCACCTTTGGGACAACCATGACCTGCATGACTGAGAATCTCTACAGACTTTTATCCGGCTTTGCAGATCGGTGGCAGCAGTGATGATGGTGGGGAGTGGATGGTTCTGCATGAGTGACGGGTGCATGCATGCAGCTCCATTTGCGCAAGTGGGCCACACACATGCTGCTTGTACAAAGGGAGTTCACATGTGTACCCGCTCACTTGCTGGTTGCACAATTGGAGATGCACATGCATTTGCTTGCTGCTTGCATGGCCCAGTTCCGCATAGATCACAGCCTGGTACTGGGCCATGACCCCGGGAGTTGGAAATCCCTGCTCCAAGAAACATATTTTGCTGCATTACTATTCATTTCCAAGTTGCTTAATATGCAGCAGGAAAGCATTTGATGTTTGGAAATTTCCTAGTTATGGATTCACAGATCGCTTGACATTTGTTGTTTTATTGTCCGTATTAGTAGGATTGTTTGGTCTGTTGTTAAAATTGATTTTTTAAAAGCTGCAAAAATAGCAATTTTTATCTAACAGGCAGAGTTTTGAAGAGCAAGTGAAACAGAGGAAGACATAGAGCATGCAATGGAGTGGGAGAATCAGTGTGGGGAGGGAAGTTGTCATGAGAAAGAATAAGTCACCTGAGATTGTACTTTATCCTGATCTGACAATTTACAGAAGGTATTTGGACTGGTAAAGCCAGGAGGCTTAAGAACTGTTGTTGTTGTTGTTTTAAAAAAAATACTTTGCTATAGAGTCAAAGTGAGACTCTTTCTGTATTTTATTTATCAGATATATATTGATGGTCGTGCTCATTTAGTTCTATGAGGAAGTTATTTGGTCAATACAGCTTCAAGTTCAAAAGGTTGATTTTATTATTTACAAATATATACATGCATATGATAATGAACAGGGTGTCCTGTTACATTTTTTACCCTAATTGTATGACTCAGATGTTGAGAGGAGAGAGAAGTTCACGTGTTGTCTCGCTGAGAGATAGATGGGAGAGAGAGAGAGAAAAAGGAAGATATCCAAGTGGTTTCTAGGTAAGAGTCCAGTAAGAGAGTTCATTGGCTGATATAGTCACATGTGATGTCTGTAAAGACTTAACCCCTTCTAGTCTCTGGTGCATCATATGCAGGCAATATCTGACATTATTTGTACTAGTGATGCTTGAGCAACAAACTCTTGTCAAATTATATTCTGAATTCCTCCTGGAGTTACATTTCTTTCTTATGGTGATAATGTATTTATTGATCCTTGTCAAGTTCTCATCCCTTTTCAGGAAATCTTTAGCTCATTTCAGATAGAATAAGCCTTTTCACTTTCTTCCACCGCACACTCACAATAGTTGCCACAACTCTTTTTCACACTGAATCTGCTAGGGGAAGTAAGGAAGTAAGAAAAGCTTCATTTAGTCAACTATAACATACTGGTGAAAAATTTTCTCTTTCTCCTCTTCTCTCAGCCATTCCAGTCTACACCAAACAGGTTATTTTATCTTCAAGTACATTTGGAGTTTCAATAATGCTAGAACATAGAATAATACAGCTGGAAGAAATCTTGGAGGTGTTCTAGTCCAACCTCCTGTCCATAGCAGGAGATGCTATACTATTCTAGACAAATGGCTGTCCAATGTCTTCTTGAAAATTGAACTTCCAGAGGTAAGATGTTCCACTGATTAATTGTTCTCACTGTCAGGAAATTTCTCCTTAGCTCAGGTTCAATATCTCTTTAATGAACTTCTACCTATTACTTCTTGTCTTGCCCTCAGGTGCTTTGGAGAATAAATTGATTCCTTCTTCTCTGTGACAGTCCCTCAAGTACTAGAAGATTGCTATCATATCACCCTAGTCCTTCTTTTTATTAGACTAGCCTGTTTCTAGTTCCCTCAATTGTTCATCATATGGTTCGGCCTCCAGACCCCTTACTATCTTTATTGCTCTTCTCTGCACTTTTGGGTTCCAACATCTTTTTTCTATTGTGGTGACCAGAACTGGATGCAGTATTCCAAGTGTGATCTCACCAGTGCAGTATGAAGTGGTATTATCAATTCCCATGATTATGAAATGGTTCCTTTGTTGATGCAATCTAGGATTGCATTAGCTTCTTTGGTAGCAGCAGCACACTGCTGGCTCATATTTAAATGGTTGTCCTTTATGACTCTTAGATCCCTCTCACAATTACTACTATTCAGCTATAATATTATTCTGCATCTGTGCATTTGATTTTTCTTGTCTAAGTGCAGGACCTTACTTTTTTCACCACTGAATTGCATTTTGTTGGATAGGTCCCAGTGTTCAAGTCTCTCAGGGTCCTTCTTGAGTCTATCATTTAAAGCAGGGGTGTCAAACTGCTGGCCTGTGGGCCGGATGTGTCACACGCAGGTCACACCCACCCCAGCTCTGCAAAAGGGAAAAACGTCATGATACGCCACGTGACAGCAACATGACACCACGAGTTTGATACCCGTGATCTAAAGGGTTAGCTATTCACCCCAATTTGGTGTCATCTGCTGATGTGCAAAGAATGAAGACTTTGGAAGTCTATGGAGATTCTCAGTCATCCAGGTCATGATTGTCCCAAAGCTGTTTTTTTCAAGAGGCAATTGGACTTTCTGGTTTTTCTTTGAAGACCACCTTTTTCATCCAAGAAGCTTCTCATCCAAGGAGCTTCTCACCCAAGAAGCTTCTTCAACTCTAGTTTCTCATCCAAGAAGCTTCTTCAGCTCTGACTGGATGGTGGGAATTTATACTCCTTGCAGACATCTGGTCATTTGCATTCTTTGATTCTTTTGAATGCAAATGACCAGCTGTCTGAAAGGAGTATAAATGAGGGGTGAAATCCAGCAGGTTCTGACAGGTTCTGGAGAACCAGTAGCGGAAATTTTGACTAGTTTCGAGAACTGGCAAGTACCACCTCTGGCTGGCCCCAGAGTGGGTTGGGAATGGAGATTTTGCAGTATCCTTCCCCTGCCATGCCTACCAAGCCACACCACACCCACCAAGCCCACAGAACCAGTAGTAAAAAAATTTGGATTTCATTACTGGTATAAATCCATAGGAAAGGAGGAAGAAGAAGGAGAAAAGGACTTTATTTGTAAAAAGCAGTATCTGGCCCCATGTTTACAGAACATGTTCTAAATTTTTATTGAGGTATTTTATTGAGGTAAGATGATTATATAATCATCTCTATCTCAATAAAATATCAAATTATTAGAGGTCGAATGATTGTGTTTGATCCATTCTAGCAATCAGCCTAATACTGACCAGGGGAGGATCTGTCCACAACAATGGAGTCACACAGATCTCCTTCACATTATATAATTATATGAGTGTGAAGGAGATTTGCATGACTATAGTTTCTGGTCAGTATCAGGGTAATTGCTGGAATGGATTCAATCAGGAGTCTCCAAACTTGACAACTTTAAGACTTGTTGCTTAAAGTTGGCTAAGAGATTCTGGGAGTTGAAGTCCAAAAGTCTTCAAGTTGCCAAGTTTGGAGACCCCTGGACTAGATACAAAGGTTCAATCCAGTCTGAACAGTTTATTGAATATATAGAGTACTTGGTAATTTTCCTGCATCTGTTGGCAGTTTTCCAGCATTGCTGGCATTAAGGGGAAAAAACAGGTGTTCTGAAAAGCCCTTGGAAAGATGGACATTGGGAATATTTTTCAGTTTTTTTCTCCTCTCACTGAAAAAACCCTGATTTGAGACAGCAGTTGGGACATGAGTAATGGTGCTGTTTATTTTTTAATGATTGGGTTAGGAAAGACAGTAATTCAATTGATCATGAATTAGGATGTTAATGGGAGGAGAAGGAGGAATACTCCTGAAGAAGGAGGAGTATATTTAAGAGAGAAACTCAAAGAATCGCAATATGTTCATTTCTGACCTTTCTTTGCCAGTCCACAGCATGTTACATGCAACAGATTAAGAAATATAGGAAGGAGGAGAGCGGAGAAAAACAGATAGAACATGAAACATATTATACCCCAGCCCAAATGTCTACACCATGAAAATCCTGTTTCTGGAATTGCCATGCTGCATCACTTAAAGTAATCATAAAATCACTTTCACTTTTATAACAATCTCTTAAGTGCTCTTGATTAAATTCCATCCCTCTCTGCCTGAGAGTTTTCGGCAGAGAAATCACAGAAGGCACTCGATTCACAAAAGAGTTCTGATATAATTTTAGTGGGACATTTTATTACTTAGTTGGAATGAAGCTTTGAGAGGGGAATAGGTGTCAAAAGGCAATCAGATGGAGAATTTTTCTAATCTGGATCTTTAAAAAAACACACACACCAGGAAATGTGTTTGATAAAGTTTACTTTTAATACATTGCCCAAATATTTTTCCAGTTTGACTCTGCTTGCTATATAAAATGACGTTTCCCAATTTGAGGGATATCCTGTATGTCCATTGTCTTAAAAATAGGAAAGATGAAATCAAAATCCCCTCTTCCATTAACTCAGTTTCCTTTTAAATGGAAAGGCCTTTTCATGATGCCATTTATTTGAGTTAGCTCCTGCTTACTTGCACCCGAAAAGATTTTATTTAGATAGCTCAGCCTTCTAAAAGGCTTGTGTCAGATTCTGAAGTTGGTGGCATAAATTTGCAACTCAAACATCTGCCTTGGAAAGCTGTCAGTCTTTGTTTCAAATACCATTCTTCTGGGTTCACATCCCCTGTCAGACCTCTGAAGAGCACCAGTTTGTTGTTCCTCTTAGCTTCCTGAAACATCTACGATACCTGTCATGTCCGGATTTCTGAATTTTATTAGTGTTGACAGAAAAATATGATTATTCTTAATTGAGGATTCACACCTGTGGTACAACAGCAGCCGCTTCTTTTGAGGGCTACCTCCAGGCCTCTCCTTTCGTGCATTCAGCCATCCGCATGCCTCATGCATATTTTTTAGCTATTTCACTGTCTGGAAACATTCTGCTGACCAGTTTACTGAAACTGTCATTCACAGTAAAGGGCAAACGGTGCTGCAGTGTAAAATACACACCCCCAAATACACAAAGAGAATGAATTTCTATAAATTTTGCTCTACCTGTCAGAAGGAGAAATGTACGGATTGAATCATTGCTTGGAATAATTTAAATTTGTTTTGACTCCTGGCCTCCATGAATACCATGGGCAGCCAAAAAACAAACAAACAAATGGATCATTGAACAAATCAATCCAGAATCCACACTCAGGGTACAAATGACTAGTCTCAAATTATCCCACTTCAGACATGTTGTGCAGGCCTAACTTTAAATGCTGGGAAAAGTGGAAGGAAATTAAGAACAGGTAGACAAGCACCAAAGTGGATGGATGGATTCAGTTACAGTGGCTATGGAGGCACCATTGGGAGACCTGAAGGAACAGGTTAGGGATAGCTCATCATGGAGAAAATCTATCTACTGTACATGGTCACTAGGAGTTAGAAAATGACTTGATGGCACATAATCAGCCAGTCATTTATCTTATATTTGATAAACATTCTCCTCCTCCTCCTCCTCCTCCTCCTCCTCCTCCTCCTCCTCCTCCTCCTCCTTCTTCTTCTTCCTGAATAATCCACTATGGAAGTTTGGGGACCAAAATCTACTATGCTAAATCAGTACAGGTGGGTACATAGATGTTTTTTGACTTCCCAGTCTATAAAAGAAAAAAAAAATGATTGGCCCAAGTCACCCAACCAGCTTCTCTGACTAAAATGGATTAGAATCTCCCCACTCCTAGTCCAGCACCTTAATCATTACACAACACTGACTGTCACAATTACAGCGGTCCCCAACCTTTCTGGCTCTGTGGACTGGCAACGGTGGTGGTGGCAGTGGCAGTGGGGGGCGGAGAAAGGATGGCTTTGCATATGCACTCTGCCACTTGCACAAATGGAGCTTTGCACACTTGTGCACATACCTGCCACTTGCCTGGCTCAGTTCCCAATGGGTCAGGGCCAGATACCAGGCCATGGTCAGGGAGTTTGGGACCCCAGCCCAATAAATAGATATGTTCCTTTATATTATGGGACATTGAGAAATCACAAGCATATGTTTTCTAAGTTCCTTTTCCTTGAGATCTTGATTAATCCTCTGCTCTTTGTAGAATGTGATCATTTTCAAGAGTCTTCTTGTGGACTTCTGTTTCAGTATAGGGGAACAATGATCATTTAAAAAATAATAATAGTAATACTAATTTGGTTAAACAAGACCCTTGATCTTTTTGTGCACATTTTAAATATTAAACTCACTGCTGATTAAGAAAAGAGTTTAACTTCAGCAGTTAAGGGACATTTGAAAATAAAATATTACCTGTGCTCATCTGATACTACAGGTAGTCCTTGACTTACAACAGTTCCTTTAGTGACTGGTCCAAGTTACAATAGCACGACAAAGTAACTTATGACCGCTTTTCACATTTATGATCATTGCAGCATCCTTATGGTCACTTGATCAAAATTCAAATGCTTGGCAACTGGTTCATATTTATGACGGTTGCAGTGTCCCAGGGTCATATCATCACCTTTTGTGACCTTCTGATGAGCAAAGTCAATGGGGAACCGAGATTCACTTAACAGCCATGCTACCTACTTAACAACTCCAGTAATTCACTTAACAACTGTGATACGAAAGTTCATAAAATGGGGCAAAATTCATTTAACAACTGTCTCAGTTAACAACAGAAATGTTGGGCTCAATTATAGTCGTAAGTCAAGGACTACCTGTACTAATTGAGTCATTTTCTCCCCTCCCCTGCCTTATGACCCAGCAGCCCCATTTCCTCCTCCCCCCCAACTCAGAATGATATGCTAAGATATCCATTTAGAAAGAGGAACTTGCAATAATTGGTTTGGTTTGAGTGAGCAGGAAGTGTGTTACTTCTATTCTTCCTATTGGAATAGAGAAGGTGGCAAAAACTGGGCATGGAATGGCTGTTCCCTATTGCTGTTTGTCTTATGGCTCTTGGTCTAAAGCTGCTACCATCAGAGCAAAGCCACCAGGGGCTGAAGCCCAAGCTAGGATACACTAAGCTTTTCTAGATGGAGTAACTTGTTGAAAAGCTTGACTGATACAGTCTGACAAAAACAGCTATCAGAGATGCTTCTTTATTTGTTTATCCAACTTACAAGCTGCCCATCTCACTGCCAAGTGACTCTACTTGCAGACCTGTCTTAGGCATTGTTCACATCTCATAGTTTTGACTATGGGTTAGTCTGCAAGGAAAGGGGGATAGAATTGAAACCCAGGATTCATGTCCATTCAGCTGAGCATGAATTAATAACATAGCTGGGCAACCAGTGGTAGGATTCTACCAATTTGGACTTGTTCAGGAGGACTGTTTGCTCCAACTTTCAGCCGTGAGCAAACCGGTTCTCTATTACTTTGAAGTGGGCCTGCCCACCCGCCCCTGCGTTATACTTACCTATATTTCTACTTCCGAAGCTCAGCTGATTGGGGCGGCAGAGTGGATTGCCGCCCCTCAGCTGTTTTCCTTTCTCTCAGTAATGCGGAAGTTCAAATTTCTGCAACGTGTGCATGGATGCACAGCGCATGTTTGGTGCGCGCGTACTCAGCAAACCAGTTGTTAAACCAGTAGGATCCCACCACTGCGGGCAACTATGGGCAACTAAGTCCTTTTATGGACTTCAACTCCCAGAATTCCTGAGCCAGCCATCCTGATCTAAGCAGTATGTGTCCCTGTTCTCCAATTATTATAAGCACTTGTAATTATAGGAGTTGGGAAATGTATTCCCTCAACAAATCCCATCTGAATTTCTGACAACATTTAACACATACTTCAAACTCTTTTACTAAGCTTATCAGAAAAGACCTGGTTTCCCTCTGCTATTTTCTCTTTGCAATACTGCTGAATCAGTATTTCTCAAAAATTAATATACTACACAGAACAAATCATACTTTAGCAACATATCATCCAACTATGGTGACATTTCTGGCCTTACATTTTAAAATATTGCCTCTGTATTTAGAAGGAGGCAGAAAGAAACCCTTTTTCTTTTTGCCACTTTCCCTCTCTACCTTCCTCTTCGTCTCCCTCCCTCTTCGCCTAGCTCTCCTTTTCTTTTTTCCCTCTTTCCTTCTCTTCCCATATTAACCCAACAAGTGCATCATTATTTGCATACATGAAAATCCCCCCCCCCCAAAAAAAAATTAGCTTAGAGGGAAGGAGCCAATTTGATGTGGTAGTTAAGGCACCAGGCTAGATTCTAGGAGACTAGGAGTTCTAGTCCTGCCTTAGACACAAAGCCAATTGGGTGACTCAAAAGCATGCTTGTACATGCATGGACAACCATTCACAACACACACACAGTGTAGAAGGAAGGGCCAAGGAATGGAGCTAAAAGCAAAGTTTCCACTTATATCTTGATAGAAATTTAAGATTTTTATAAAGCAAGCAGAAAAAGTTATTTTGAGGAGTCAAACTGGGCCTTGAGCCACCAAATGGATATGATTTAGATGCATGTAACCCCCTGATTACAGGTCACCATTTTGAGGAAAGTAAATATAATAGGAGAATTTGGAGGGGAGGGGCCAAAGAAAAACTTTGCATTAATAGGGAAAAGTGAAAAGAAGGGAAAATACTAAATAGCATTTTATTAAACTAGGAGGGGCAAACAATAATCGAACAAAAATAAGTAAATAAATGGAGGATCAAGAGAGATGCAGTATATAGCATTGAGAGGAATTGAAATATTCCAGAATTTGGAGCTGTTGAGGCTGAAACCAAAATAAGGCTGCTCTCTAAGCATTCTGGTACTATTTCTAAGACTCATTGATTTAATCCAGGACATCTTGAGGAGTTTATATACCCATATTGCCAATTTTTTTTAACAGTGTAGCCCAGATATACTCTACCAGCATTGTTAATTAGCCAAGAGAAATCAATGCACTGTGAAGAAATCATTCCAATAAGTTTAATGTTACATGTTTATCTCCCTCCATTTGGGATCATGGGACCTGTTCCCATCTCTGTCCAACAGCAATTGTTTCAGAAGACTTAAAGTAAGAGTTTTTAAACAGAGAAACAGACTAATGTACGCTTGGGTAGTTTCATCCTTTTCATAAGCCCACATGGTTTGTTCATTAAGCTGCAGCTTTGATGTGTGGTAACGCACACAAAAAATGAACTGCATTTCATGTCTTAAGCACATGTCAGCTTAGCCTCAGGAATTTCAAAGCTCAGAACAATGAGGGTAGTGTAAAACCACAGCAGTACATCACTTGTCAGCTAGCCTTGCCATAAAATTCTTGAGGGGAGGGAGCCCTGAAAAACTCATTTGATTTTTTTAAATGAAAAAAACCTTTGTGTTATGGTGACAAAATAACAAGGATGGATGTAAAAATTCTCTTTAGTTAACACTGGTGTACTTCCTTTTTTTCCTCTTGGGTGAAACAGAGAACTGATATTTCTAACTCAGGCTTCTTAAAAACGCACAATTTTGCATGACCTCCCCGCCTAATGATTTTATTTAGTGACACAGCTTTTCTACAAATGCATCTGCAAGAATTCTAACAAACAATGGATTATTCACGTTAGACTATCATCATTGTTTCGAACTTCAGTAAGAAGCTGTTTGTCTAGAAAAAAAGAAGGACAAAACAGCACTTGTAAATTTACTCAAAACAGCTGGGCATTAATTTTGAAGAAATGGGAAAATAGTACTTTTAATGGGTTAGATGCTGTATTGGAGAATGACCTCAGTTTGAAAGAATTTCTTCAGGAGTTGGTTGGACAATATATCATCCCAATATGTTTAATATAAGACTCTTGGATATAATGTAAACCATAGTTACAAGAATGGGCCTCACTTAGAGTAGTAGGATCTAATGCTTCTTCATCTCTTCTGTTTTTCCAGTGTGACTGAAAGCAATTAGGAGCTTTTGGTTCAACATTTTATTCAAACACCATACAGTGACGGCTGTTAACCATAGTTAAGTAAAACAAGCTAGTCTTAGAAATTGGAAGTTGGCTTATTGTCTTGAATGATTAAGATAATGTGTAACTTGGGTGACATAGCAAGCTACAGTTAGTTTAAAATGGGAAGGGAAATAATATGCCAAATTCAATGTCACAGTTATTCTGGAGGATGTGAAAATAGTTAGCCCAAAGGACTGACATGCTACATTCTCTGAAAGCTAAATTATCATTGCAGTAAGATCGGAGTAGACCCTTCAAGGAAAGCTTGAGCTGGCATCTTTATTTTTCACTTCAGTTCTGCTGTACACTGAATTTTGGATTATTTTCTATTGGCTTCAAATTTCTGTTTCTCTGTTGTTTGCTCAGACCAGTGTTTCTCAACCTTAGCAACTCTCAGATGAGTGGACTTCAACTCCCAAAATTCCCCAGATGGCATGAAGTCCACCAATCCACTCATCTTTGAAAGTCTCAGCATTGAGAAACATTGGCTCAGACTGCTTATGGATTACTAACTGCTAGCTTACTCTATAGATATCAGCCTCATGTGACTTTGGACAATTGAACTATTCATTTACAGCTATTGAGTTTTGTTAAAATTAACATTTTTTTCTTTTCTTCATTAGTCTAATGTTAGGTTTGTTTGTTTATTAACTTAATACGCTGCCTACCTTCCCTATAAGGTGACTCTGGGTTCGCATTAGCAGCACATATTCCAAGATTGATTGGGCTTGATAAACCTGGTTAAAAAGGAAAAGTAGAGCCTCTTATTTAAATACTTAGGTATTTCTTAAAAAGAGATATTTTTTTATTCTGTTTAATACAGCTCAGGGAAGCAACGCTCCATTCAAGAACAGGGATTGGAAGCGTTGCTACCTTTAAAAAGTGTAACTAGAAGTTTCATGGGTGGATGCTTATATCTCAAAGAAGTCAAGATGGGGACCACAACGATATCCATTTCTCCATCACAGCCAAAATTATGGAAGCATGAGCACCTGCTGGGGACAGCACATCAAAAATATCAACATGAGTGTGACTATGTGTCCGTTTTAATCATCATCATCTTCATTTAACAACCTCATAATTCCTTGCGGGATAGAGTCTGGGCAACTGAATGGAGCTAGCAGAGTGTGTCACCAATGCGGAGTTTTGTTCAGCAGATATATTCTCACTGTACCCAGAGGGAGAAATATCTACCTCTACCTAGGATCGAACTCATAGCCACCTGATTGTGAGATGATAGTTCTACATCTAGGCCACCGCACCACTCCGATGTGCCCATTTTAATGAATGTGTCATATATAGAAAGATAGTAATTTGACTGCATAATTGTCATTGTTATCTTGACTTTTTTTGCCCCCTCTACTTATGTCCCTGTATGGAACATAGGTAGAAGGACTGTTAGGTGCAGAGATCCCAAGAAGGGGTCTAATGAGGGCAACAATGAGAGATAAAACCTCAGGCCATGCTACAACATTTAGCACTGTGTTTTGTACAGCTCAACATGGTGAAACTAACAGTAGGCAACAGCAAAGTGAAAAGAAGAAAATTGGGGGGAAAATTAATTAAAGTTGTCTTTAGGCTTTAATTATCCTATTTTAAAGAAAATCTTCTTAACATTCCCAGTTGATTTGCTACTCTTCCACCCAATTGGCATTATATCCATATGTATTTAATTTTTCTTTTTGTTTTATGATTATAATTTTTAAAAATGATTTTATGCATGTTTGCCATCTAGAGTTACTTGTTTGAGATTGGAGGTTGAAAAAAATTGAATAAATAAATGAATGCCCAACACAACCGTAACCAGCAAACAATTTAAAAATCTGTTAAGAATGGACAGAATTAAATAAGCATAACATATTAAGAGAGCATAGGTGCTTAATATTTGATTAATTTGTTCTTATATTACTCTTATTGGTGATAGGTGTTTATGTTGATGAACCTTAAATAGATACCCAATGAGGATAAATAATTCATTTCCAAATACCCACAATGTTTCTTTTTTTAAAAAAAAACTTTTCAGTTTTTATTGGTTTATGATATAAAATACACAAATACAAAATCAAATAGTAGGAAAAGTAGGGAAGAGAAGGGAAAGAGGGAGGGAGAAGTGTAGAAAAGAAGGGGGGAAAAAGAAAAAAAAGGCATTGACTTCTGACTCCCTTTGGTGCAGTAGAGTAAGACAGTAACATCAAATCTCAACTTTTACGTAATAGTATAGAGTAGCCATTTCTATAACAACAAATCTACCTAACCAGTAAAGCCCAAAGTCAAAGTTTCATTTTTTCCCACCTCAAGCACAAAGTCCAGAAGCGGTTTCCAAGTAGAAACAAAAGTAGTGTTTCCTCATTATAAGTATTCACAAACTGACCAGTCTATAGACCAGAAATTATGTGCATGGTCTTACCACATAGAATAAAAATCCCCCATCTGCTGCTGGAGACTTCCCTGACCATGAGAGACTGCAAGAATTTGCTCCTTTTGTCAGAACATAGAAAGCATTGTACCCCAAACACAGTCCCCTTTTGTATCTCCGTGTGACATCACAATGCCAATCCCTTCGGGGAGAAGGGCAGGATATAAATTAAATAAATAAATAAATAAAATGCACATCCAGAAGGGGCAGGGCTTACATTTCAATGCTGCATGGTGCTTTCCTCATTCTGCCCCCGCACCCTCCTGGAACACCACTATCTCTGGTACTGCGATAATATTTGCTGCAATCCTAGCAGGGGTGGGTTCTATTTACCTTTACAATGTAAAGGGGGCAATGGGGGCATGTGCGCATGTTAGCTTCGCTCACGCACGCACTTGCGTTTCTGCGCATGCACAGATCTTCAATTATGACATCCAGGCGGGTGGGTGGAGCCTCCCACCGCTTTTACTACCAGTTCTAAAGAACCGGACAGAACTGGGAGCAACCCACCACTGAATCCTAGGCCAGGGTGCATCAGTTTGAAAAAAGAAAGGGACGTGGGGGATGTTCCTAGCTGCTTCACCTTTTTTTGGGAGGTGTTCTTCAGGGATAGCTAATAGGATCCCACCACTCTTTTGTCAGTGATTCTTTCCCTCAGCTTCTATTTCTCTTCCAAATGGCATGACATCAGCTGGGCAAAAGACCCCTTTCCAATGTAGAAAGTCCAGTGATTTTTCCATCCCCACTAAGGAGAGAAAAATCGAGTTGCCATTCTGACAGTGTTTAACAATTGAAGCCAGCAGGGTCGAAATATGGGAAAGTCATGGTATCCTTAGGGTGGTTTGGTGATCATTTGTACAGCAATGGAAGGAAGATGGCTGCGATCATAAGGGCAGAGGTAATTTGGGATACAGACTCAATTAACAGCTCTGATTCAAAATTGTCCATAGATTAAGCGGACCTAAAATAGTTGGTGCTATCCTCCTTGGGCATATAATGAAAAGACAGTGGACAGAAAAAACTGTGTCCTAATCACTTTCATCTTGATGGGAATTCAGGAAAATCTGAAGGGAAATAAATTGCCTATTTATGCTATCCCCACTGATTTGGTATTAAATCCCATGGAATCCAATTGGGCTGATAAGGTATTATGTAGGATTGCATTTTTAACTGAAGAAGCATGGCAAAGTTCCATTAAGTAGTTTTTAATCATTAAAATTAAAAAAAAAAAGCATTGTCGATGATTTGTGACTTTCCTAAAGCAAAATTTTTCCAACATGAATTCCATTATGCATGTTTTGTAAACTAAAGGGAGAATATGATAAATTCTTATCAGAGTAATTTAATAAAGGGGTTAGAACAATAAAGGAGTATATTTATAGATATGCAATATCTATGTACAATATCAGGATCAGGTTCTGTGACTCAGCCCCTAGTTAGGACTTGGATAAGGGCTGTAGACTAGATTCTGGTGGCCTCCAGGAAAAAGGAAATGGCAAACTCTTTCTTCATTGTCATCTGCCAAGAAAACAATATGGCTGTATCTATGGGACTGAGACCAACCCCAAGGAGAGTTGAATTAATTTCAGGAACCTAGTAATACAATATGGGAGCAGCAGAGACATTGATTGTCCCCAGAGAACTTAAGCTGAGTTTATACCGATGGTTAATGTGCATATTTGTAAATAAACTCAAATAGGACAACACAAGAGTCTGTGAGTTCAAGTCCCATCTTTGCCATGAAAGAAAGGGTCAGTTCTTCTCTCTTAGCCCAACCCACCTCAAAGGGTTGCTGTTGTAGGGAAAATAGGAAGAGGAAGGTGTGTTGCAGGGGTGGGTTACCTTTACTACCAGTTCGCAACGGGGCCGTGCGTGCGCACTTGCTTCACTCACGCGCATGCGTGCTCTTCTGCACAAGCGCAGAAGCATTTTCATGATGTCAGGGTCAGTGGGTGGGGCCTCCCACCGGTTTTACTACCGGTTCTATAGAACCGGTGCGAACCGGGGGCAACCCACCACTGGTGTGTTGGATATGTTCAGCACTTTATCTGTGGAAATAATAAAGGCAGGATGTAAATAAATAATAAATAAATAAAAATAAAATATATTATTATGAGCCTCACAGTGGCCATATAAATACTTTAAATAAAACAAACAAACAAATAAAGGCAACAATAAGTCTTCATCCTTAGAAAGGAAACCCATCTTCGCAAAATCCTGTGTCTCAGCATTTTAAAGGGATGAGGGGAATGCTCCGGTAACATTTTTTGGGTTGTTAACACTAAAACGACTCAAGGGAAGTTGGGTACATCATTTGGGGTTTGGTTTAGGGTGTCCAAGACCACAAATATGAAGTGTGTGTGGGAACAGACTCTATTCTTTTTCGACGTTTACAGGATGTGAATTTTGAAACATCTCGTGAGAATGCAACATACAAATAATATAGGAAATGTTTCATATATTTCTGTCATGCCGCTGTAACCACAGACTGTAAAGTGGATAAAAGATGATAGTTTCTGAGCAACTCTTTAGAAGGCTCATGATCTGGTTTCCTTTTTATTGCATTTACACATGCAGTACAAACTGCATTACTTTAAAGCGGGTATGTCTCTCTTTAAATCAGAATTTACTACCCTGCTTGTAAGAAGAAGAAAAAATTAATCAGTCTGGAAATGTTTCAACAGTTTTGCAACAAAGTGTTAATTTTTTTAAAAAATCCCTAAGCTGTACTGCTAATTAATGTTATCAAGATGTAGCAGGATTATGCTGCCTGCTTTTTATCTCTGCATGAGGAGTAGCTTCAAATATCCTCTTTTTCCCTTTAACAGTTGGATGCCATTTGAAAATGAAGCAACAGCAGAAGCCCTTTTTGGGAGAAGTGTTGCAGCCTCCTTCTGGGGGCTGCTGTAAAACGAAATATGTGCTCTGCATTTTTAGGGATAGATTTCATGTAATCATAATTTTTTCCACATGAATTGAAAGGCTGCAAATTAGTTGGGGGAGCAGATTCCTGAATGTGCAATCAGGTAAAGAATAGAGTTAAGCAGTCAGAAAAGCCTTTGATTATTATTATTATTTTTAAAAAAACCTCATTTGCTTTGATAACATTATTACATTATTCCTTGCTATTGGTGCTTTTGAACATACTATTGCTGTTGACCTGAAAAACACTTGCAGCCTTCTGAATTTCTTGAAAGCTAAACATCCAGTGGAAATTTAGTCAAACGGTGCATGCTACATGATCATTATCTTTATCATCAGAGTCTTAAATGGTACAAGGATTAATAGATGGAAGAACTTAGCTTGAGGCCTTCATAATACATTAACTATTCATGACTGCTGCCTCAATCAGAAAGTTGTTTTCTGAGACCAAAATTCTCTGGAATATTGTTTTTCTATAGATTTGGCTTGGTTCTGTTCCTGTCTCATTCCAGGCACAATGTTGTTTTCTTTCCTTATAATTTGCATTTTTGGGGTATTCTTCCAGGTACAGGTACCTAAGAAGCCATCATTTTTGGTGTACAACAACTTTCTCAAAACTGGTGACTCTAGAATTATTGGAATTTGATATCTACAATTCGTAGCTAACATCTGTCTGGTATAAAAAGCTGGACCTGTAATATAATCAAAAGAAATGAAGGCAGAATTGTCAGGAAGCGATACACACAAATACACATATACTCACTCAAACATACTGAAGGAATAAAGATTAATCTGTGTAATAAATCTCTGATCTAGTTAGATGAATGCTATTAGGGACTATAGAAACTATGAATTAATATACGATTACATTTTTAGCATTTTGTGATCATAAGAAAACCCCTAACTTTTGTCTGAGGAAAGCAATTATCTATAATGGTCTTAATTATATCACAAAAGCTTAAACAGATTTGTAAAGCTGCTTTCAAACTTGGTAACTTTAAGAAGTGTGGACTTCTGAAATTTACTCCTCAATTGTTTCTATTGGGTATAACTACGGACTGTACAGTTTCAGAGACTAAATTGATTTTGAACTTAATATCAGCAGCTAGGCTGCTGGTAGCTCAATATTGGAAGAAGGACTCTTTGCCTACTATTGAAGAGTGGATATTGAAAGTAACAAACCTAGCAGAAATGGCGAAAATCTCGGCGTACTTGAAGGACCACACGCAAGAAAGATACGTATCAGAATGGAGAAGATGGATTGATTATATTCAAAATAAGTATTAGACAAGAAAATATCAAATAGCTTATGAATGAATGTTAGTATTAGAAGTATTTGGTTATCTGTTGTGGAGTTAAGGTTTCAGTGGGGGAGGTAGTACTTTGAGGATAAGTAGATTAATCTAGTTTATGTTTGATTAAATGAAATACCTTGTATTTTGCTCTGGGAAGTTGGGGGGAGGGGGGATGAAGGGAGGGAAAGGGTGGGGGGAACAGAGGGGGAAATTTTTTTTGTATTTTTTTTTTATAAAACTTTTCAATAATAAAAAAAAAGAAGTGTGGACTTCAACTCCCACAATTCCCCAACCAGCATGAGGGAATCCTATTTTTAAAGATATCAAATAGATAGCTTTTAGGTGATGAATTAATTAATCGAGTGTAGATGTTGCCTGTCCTCCTTTGCTGGCATTCATTTAGACTTTCTTAAATAATCACAGAGAAGTGAGAAAAAAAATATCATGCAAGTGTTAGGAAAATGGGTTAATTCTTGTTTGCCACAGGAGACTAAATATACTATACAATGCAATCCTGCACACAAAAGAGCAAATTTCTTTCATCATTCTCACAGCAAATTTAGAACTGAGGCCATTTGACTACATAGGGGTTGAACAGATTAAATCAGGCTCTACGTAGCTGAAGCATGAAAGGAAACAATCAAATGATGGTTGAAATAATTCATAATTTCAATTTTAAGTATAGCTGGTTTTGTCTGCTTATGTATTCTGTTGTTTTATTTGTTAGCAATACCTTTGTTAACAAAATAGCCTGTGAAGCTGACACATCAAATTCTGAGAATAAATTCCATTCTTGTTTTATTCATGGAAAGTTCAAAAGCAGAATGTACTCCTTAATTAGCTTGCAGTGGTTAATTTTGTAGAACCACATAGTTGAGATTTTTTTTAAAACTAAAGTTTGGCAAAGATTGGATATAATGCCATTTTAAGAAATGGAACAGAAGGACCCATTGTTTCATGAAGTTGAGAATCAGTATTTGACCTCTGTGATAAGTACAAAAGCAAACACTATAATTCCACTTCATTAATCTTAAATAGTTAATCTTAATTCATTAGCATTTTTTTTCCTTTGGTCAGGTCCCAAATTTAGCAATCATGAAAGAATGGAAATTACACGTGTTTGTTTGAAGCGATACCTTGATTTTATTATATAAATAGATTGCTTACTTTTCCTTCTCTCTCCTTCCTAGAAAGATGCTGAGGTAATTCATGGAATACGTTGATAAACATGCCTCAAACAGGGGTCCTTCTGGAGACAAGAATAATTGAGCCTAGGTGTCATGGTTTTGAAGTCAAAGGGTGGTGGGGAAGTAGGGTTACTGGTGTATTTATTCTTTTTCTGGACAGAGCCTATTTTTTTGATCCTGAAATCTGTGGTCAGGCAGATTTTTTTCAAAAGCACCCAGACATCTGCAATTCTTTCAGTGTAGCTTTTTCATCCCACTTGGGAGAATGTAATGGATGCTGGAAAAGAAACAGCCAGAGGTTCTAGTCTTCCCTTAGACATGGAGACCAGCTGGTTGACCTTGGTCTAGTCATTCTTTCTCAGAATCATGCTCTGTGAAATGTGGGTGGGTGGGTGGGTGGAAATGAAACTCTTTCTCTGTAATGGTATGTGGGAATGGCCTTGGGAGGCAGGAGGAAAAGCCACAGACTAAACAATGGTCAGATAAGTGGCAGAAGGGTGCACAGAAGGAAAGAGGGCATGGCAATTTCTCAGTATTTTCAACTGTAAAGTTGAGGGGAAAGAGATATAATTTCAGACTTGCAAAATTCTGTTAATGTAACTGTACAATAAAATTAGAGTTAGTAAGTCTAGGTTTTCTCCTTAGCTGGACTACCTCATCAGTCTATGCACTGACTAGTCTGTGGCTTCTCCTCCTGCCTCCCAAGGCCATTCCCATATACTGTTACATTCTTGTACCATGAATAACTTATAACTTCATTCTAAGAACACCAGTGAGCACAGCAGTGCAGTGCAGCAACCAAGTAGGATGACAGCTAAGGACAAGAACAACATTCTTAATCAGAATTCACTGCCTGGTGAAGTTGGCAGTGATGGAGTCAATACAATGGCTTGAGAAACCAAGAAAAGACAATGACCCTCTTGATTGGTTGCTCCTCATCATTCTGATGCTGGCATTGGAGAGCAGAAGGGGGAAGTAAATGGCAAGGATTGAAGTGCTAGCCCAAAGGTATGGCAGAAAAGTTTTCATGGTAGATTAGTAGGTATGGTTCTAAAGTTAAGATCTTAAGCTACTTATTAGTCCAATTGAAGGCAAGAGACTTTGAAGTGCTGCTTATTTACCAGTCTTTTCAGGTTTAAATATGTTGTTTCATTTTGCAATATTGTTTAGTCCAGTCTTTTGATTTAAAAAATTGAACTTTGAAACTGCTTGTTCTATAATGGCCATGTTGCATATTTACTTACTCATTCTACCAGTTTATAGTATAATAGCATGAATATATGAGAAGCAACACTTCCATAATTGATAGTCACTAACAGAAATAATCCACCCACCCTGGAACCTCTTCATTTTGAAAAATTAAACAATGACAATTTTCTGACAGCCGATTTGTTTGTCTTCCCCTGTGACATATAAATTGGACATAGAGTATATATGGGGACTCTACAGTACAACATTGTAGTCTATGGCATGCATTTCTTTTTATACTAAAAGAAATGTACTCAATTTACTAGTTCTCTTCTACTCAAACTTGTCAGGAGGATACCCCTAACTGAGAAGGATTCTGCAAACATCTGAAGTCTTCTAGCAGGAATGGATAAAGTATAGTATTCCTTAAATCTGTGTGTGGCCTGAAATGATCTGATAATAGAGTATGAGATTCCTATTAGGTTTTTAATACAGTATAGAAAAGAAATTATAAGTTCCATTAAGGAAACTTAGGAAGAGAGAGAGAACAGAGCCAATTAGCAACTAAAAATAACAAATAATTTTTACTTTTCTTATGCCATATAACCATAATATAACGTCTTCATTTTAAGCTATGAATAGATTTTTTGTGGCTTCAGTTGAAGACAAAATGAATGAAAATCCTTCCAGCTTTGCAGTTGTTGTTTTTTCAGTTTGTATGGTCATCCATCTCATCTAAATGACTCTGAGTGGCTTACAACAGGTAAAAGCAATCCAATGAAAACCAAAACCAAAACACAAACATAAATACTATTTTTACTCTTCAGTGTAGTGATGCTTAGGAGAACATATTATCTCTGTTAATCAGATCTTGCAAAAGGATTTTTTTTAGGGTCTATATGCTTTACCCCATACACTCCAACAGAGAGGGCACACTCCAGGTCCCCTTTGTTAAACACTGTCATCCTAGGAAGAGGGCTTTCTCTGCTGCCCTACCTTCTGGAACAGCATCCCACTGCAGTGAAGGGTGGCACCCTTTCTTCTAGGCAGGGGTGTCAAACTCAAGGCACGAGGGCCAGATCTGGCCCAAAGGGTGCTTAGATCTCGCCTGCGAGGCCACCCTGGAAATAGCAAAGGACTGGCCTGCAGTGCCTCTGCCAGTGAAAACAGACCTTGCGAGGGCCGCATGTGGCCCTCTCAAGCTCCGTTTTTTTCTGCCAGAGGGTTGCAGGAGGCCCGTTTTCGCTGGCAAGGCACTCCTGACATGAGTAATGTTGAGCTGGCCATGCCCACCATGGCCACGCCCCCCCAAGGTCAAACACAACCCTGATGCAGCCCTCAATGAAATCAAATTTGACACCCCTGCTCCTAGAGTTCTGGAAAGCTTTGAAAATCCAGTTTTGATCCCAAGCCTGAGGTTGATGCTTACATTTATGATGACAGGATTTTTGTTGTGGGGAAAATAGGAGGAGAAAGATATTGGATATGTTCACTGCCTTGAGTTATTTGTAGAAATAATAAAGATGGGATACTAATGAATAAATAATAAAATAATTTGTCCAAGGCCACTATTTTGCTGATTTTATTGTTTATTGGATTATTTTAATCTCATTTGCCTGGTTTTAGCTACTTTTATGTTTTTATTTCAAGTTTTTGTATGCCACCCATAGTGTCCTGGAGTTGAGTAGCGAAGACACTTAAATAAACAAACAAACAATACTTAAGTATTTTGGGTGCATAATGGAGAAGACCCTGGAAAAAAGAGGCTGATTGAAGACTAGGCAGCTAGATAATGTCTCTGTGAATACAAGTTTTAAGTTTAAATGAACTCAGAGAAGCAATAACTCTAAGAAATACCAATAACTCTTGGTAAAATAGTGTCAGGTCACAAATTATCAAAAGTGATTGAACCACTGAACAATAACAGCAAAAAAACAATTTTGCATTGCTATGTTTTTGGGTTAGATGTATATATCAGCATGTCGGAGATAATTTTCACTGGCTAGTAATTCATTTCTAGTTCTTGTAACTGAGGCAAATTATAATGGAGGAACGGAGCACATCTCCTGCTTCTGCCTTCCTATCTCCTCACAGATATCTCTCTGTATGAGGTAGAGTGTCTTCATTAATGGCTGATCATTCTGTGGCCTTGGTTATAAGTGGCGCAAATGCATTTCTGTGCAATCAAACATTATCAGAAAGTACCATTCATGATGAAAAGCTGAGAAGTCTGTGTGCTGTTATCTTGCCCAGAATAAAGTAGGCATAAAATAAATAAAGCATAAAAGGAAACAGATACTGGAATCTGCAGAAATAAATACATAAACATTACATATATCAATAAGGGCATCGTGGAATGATACAGCTGCTTTGGAAACAAAGTTTTCAGAACTTTGGGGATAGTTCTTCCAAATGCAACAAAGGAGCTGAGTGCTCATATAATTCCTTCTCTCCTTTAAGTGCTCCTAAATAAAGTAGAGCTAATTAGTCTGATACTAAAGAATAAATCTATATGACTTGTTCTAATGGCTTCACATTATACCGCTATCTTTTACGAGGAAAATAAGAGGCAAAGCCTTTGGAAGGAGCAAGGCACTGACGGCTAGATTTTCTTTTGTCCTTCAGATGGCTCTTCCATCAAACTGCAGCTCTGAGCTTCATTTTCAGTGATTTAAAAAAAGAAAAAAACATTTCAGCTGTAGACACTCAATGGCTTCCAGCTGTGGTCAGTTCATCCCTAAAAATGGAGATAGGCAGGTTGTCCCAAATAATAAAACATTTGGGTAAATAAATGTTTAGTGACTTCTAGTAGTTGGTGATTGTGAGAAGTGAACAGCTTCCAAATAACCTATTGTGAATTATTTTGCCTTTTTTTTAAAAAAAAAATCACACTGTTTTTGGAAGGATTCTAATTGTTCCCAGTTGAGTTATCCTGAGGTAAAATCCTCCAGTATCTTAGGCAGGCTTTAATGAAATCACCTCATACAGAACAAAATCTTGGCACTTGATGATTCTCTGAATCATAACATTTAACTTTTTCCTTTTCTGTCGTATATCTATCCTGCCAGAAACTGATACGATAATTGGATGATATAGTTACTTTGTCACAAGCATTTGATTCAGGGCTTTAGGCAAAGCTTTAAAATAGTTGCCAAGAATGAGGTTATGGATAGAAAATAGTTACTCATCCTCTCTAAAATGCACATGCTGGTAGCAATGGCTGGTTTTTTCAGACAATAACAATTCCTAAAGGTGTTGCTACATGCAAGTCTCGGCACTTTAATGGATTTGGAAGGGACCTTGGAGGTCTTCTAGTTCAGTCCCCTGCTCAAGCAGGAGACCCTCTACAAGTGGTTCTCAATCTTTTCTTTACCACACCCTCCCTTTAAATACCGTATTTTTCGGAGTATAAGACACAGCTTAATTTTTGGAGAGGAAAATAAGAAAAAAGCTGATTGGCAAGTGGATCGGCCTCCGGGAATACCCCCAACCAGCTGTTCCCAGAGGTGAATTTTAGCAACAGGTTAAGTTGGTTGTGAGCTCTGGGCCTTGCTTTTTTTTTGCTTTTTTTTCTGCCTCTGAAACTTCTGAAACTCCATTTGAGAAAAAACTTTCTTTTCTGCCTCTGAAAGCCTCTGAAACAGAGCTTCAGAAAAAAAGCCTCTGAAGCTCTGTTTGGGGGCTTTTTTCTGAAGCTTCGTTTTCGATGCTTTTTTCAGCCTCTGAAACCTCTATTTGAGAAGCTGGGCAGAGCTATATTCGGAGTATAAGACACACCCAGATTTTCAGCCTCTTTTTTGGGAGAAAAAGATGCATCTTATACTCTGAAAAATACAGTACCTTTTGTGGCCATGGACCACCAAGCATTAAGTCAAGATCATAATATTTCTTCAAGCGGACCCCCCTGTGACATCACAGCCACCCAGGTGTCCACGGACCACAGGCTGAGAATCACTGCCCTATACCATACTGGAGAAGTGGTTGTCCAATGTCTTCTTAAAAACCTCCAGTGATGGAGCACCCACAATTTTTGGATGCAAGCTGTTCCACTGATTAATTTTTCTTACTGTCAGGAAATTTCTCCTTATTTCTAGGCTGGTTGTCTCCTTGATTAGTCGAGTAAACATCATCTTACTTTTTAGGGTGCATATTCAATTATTGTACTTTGCTGGAATAAGAAATAGAATTTTCCCTCTTCTCTATGAATTTTCATCTGATTGGCAAATTACCTTACAGGATGTCCTTGTTTAACTGCCCTATTTAACAACCACTCAAAGTTTCGATAGCATTGAAAAAGTACCTTCACAATTTGTCCTTGCCCTTACAACCGTTGCAGCATCCCTGTGTCACTTGATCAATGTTTGGATGTTTTGTAATCAGGCATTTTTGACAGTTGCAGCATCTTGCAGTCCTGTGATCACCATTTGGACTTCACAGCTGGCTTCTGACAAGCAGAGTCAATGGAGATGTTGGCAGTCAAATTGCAAGCTATAGTGATGTGATGTTCTGCTTAACAGCCCTAGGTGATTTGCTTAACGACTATGGTAAAACTGAGGTCATATGTCTTTCATAGTTATGTGATGTCTCTGGTAATGACCACATTGCTTAGAGAAAGAGTTGCCAGTCCCAGTGGTGATTGTTAAGTGAGGACAACCTGTAAATACAGCTGAGGTATTTCATGAAAACAGAAAGGAAAGAGATGGAGTTCAATGTGTACATTGAAGAAGAGCCTTCTCTGCAACAATCAGTGTAAACTGAAGGAGATAAAAAAATCACTTTTCCCATCATTCAAGCCTTTTCATCTCAAAATAAAAATAAAACAAAATTTGAAGAGATGGTATTTGTTTTTGTGCATTCAATTTATTGTGGACTCTGGTGAATGCTTGGACAGGCTCCTGAAGTTTTCTTGGCAATAGTTTGGAAGTGGTTTGCTGTGGCCTGTTTCCTAGAACTGAGAGAGGGAGAATGACTGGCCCAAGGTCACTCAGCTGACTTTGTAGAGGTGGGCTAGAACTCCCGGTCTCCCAGTTTCTCGCCCAGTGCCTTAGCTACTATACCAAATTGGCTCTCTGAAGGGATTGTAAAGACAATTTCTTGCACTGTCCACTTTATAAGTATGAACTCATTTGAGAGAACCAACAGCAAGGGTTTTATTGCTATGCATTTCTTAATTCTTTATCGTTGATCCTAAAAGACAAAAGCTGTCTGCCAGTTCAGTATCTCCACCCCGGACCACCCCAACGATGCCCTTGAAGTAATGTCTCGGTGTCTGGAGGCCGTGCGGATCTGGATGGGGAGGAACAGGCTCAGGTTCAACCCATCTAAGACCGAGTGGCTGTGGTTTCTGACGTCCCGATATAGTCAGTTGACGCCATCGCTGACTATTGGGGGCGAATCGCTGGCCCCCACGGAGAGGGCTCGCAACTTGGGCGTTCTCCTGGACTCATGGCTGTCTTTAGAAGAGCACTTGACGGCCGTGACCTGGAGGATCTTTCATCAGGTTCGCCTGATCCGCCAGTTGCATCCCTTTCTGGATCGGGACTCCCTACACACAGTCACTCATGCCCTCGTTACCTCCCGCCTGGACTATTGTAACGCTCTCTACATGGGGCTCCCCTTGAGGAGCACCCGGAGGCTCCAACTGGCGCAGAGTGCGGCCGCGCGGGTGGTTATGGGAGCAACATGGCGCTCCCATGTGACACCTCTCCTGCGCAAGCTGCACTGGCTCCCGGTGGTCTTCCGGGTGCGCTTCAAGGTTTTGGTTACCACCTTTAGAGCGCTCCATGGCTTAGGACCTGGCTACTTACGGGACCGCCTACTACCACAAACAGCCTCCCACTGGCCGGTACGCTCTCATAGAGAGGGGCTCCTCCAGGTGCCGTCAGCCAAACAATGTCGACTGGTGGCCCCTAGGGGGAGGGCCTTCTCTGTGGGGGCACCTACTATCTGGAACGAGCTCCCCCTGGAGATACGGAGGATCCCAGATCTGCGCACTTTCTGCCGTGCTTTGAAGATACTCCTATTCCAGCAGGCCGGCCTGGCCTGATTTTTTCCCCTTCTTTTAAATTTTTAAACTCAAATTTTAATTTGTTTTAAATTATTGGGAGTTTTAAATTGTCTCGGGCAAAAATTATTTAATTAGTTTTTAATCATGTTTTAACTTTCGTATTTATGTGTTTTATTTTGTGCCTGTTCACCGCCCTGAGTCCTTCGGGAGTAGGGCGGTATACAAATTTAATAAAATGAAAATGAAATGAAAAATCTTCATTGTCAATTCTAAGGTTGGTTGCTGTATCTCTTGTCATTAATTTTGTCTTCTATTTAATCTTAGTCTCATTTTCCCCCACTTTCATTTCATTGCAATTCATCTGCATTTTCAGCAAAGTGGTGTCATCAGGATAGAGCAGGCTATTGATGTTTCTTTCTCCAGTTTCAAACCATGCTGTTCTTCTAATCCACTTTCCGTCGATATATATTCTGCATATAGTTTGAGTACATTCCTTTGCCAACCTGGAACCAGCCTGTTCTGCAATATTCTGTCTGTACAAGAGTTTCCTGACCAGTGTATAGGTTTCCACTGAATACCAGTACAATAAGCACATTCCACAGCTTGACTTGATTGACACAACTAAAAGTTTTTCTATAATCAATGAAACACATATTGAATTCTCTTTGGCATTTGGCTTTCTCATTTATCCAGTGTGCATCAGCAAAAATATCTTGTGCTGCTTAGACTTTTCTAAATCCAGCTTGTATATTTAGCATCTCCCTCTCTAGCTAGGACTCTAATTTGTTTTGGATGATCCTGTACATTATTTTACTTCTGTGTGAAAATAAAGATATTATTGCATATATGGAACACACTGTTAAATCTCTTTTCTTTGGAGTACATATAATGTGTGTGCTTTTGAGTTAATATTGACTTCTGGCAGCTTCCTGAACCAATCCTTGCAGTTTTTAAAGCAATATTTTTGGAAGTGGTTTGTTATTGCTGTCTTTCGAGGGCTGAAAGATAGTGACTGGCCCAAAGTCATCCAGCTGGTTTATTCCTATGGTTGGACTAGAACTCATACTCTCCTGGTTTTATTTATTTCCTATCCAGATCAAACTCTAAACTGCCAAAATGGGGCCACCTTTTTGGCTTTATCTTTAGCCAGATACAAATCACTTTCGGTGCATTCTATTGGTAGTAATCAACAAACCAACAAATGGGCGGGACTCTGCATCTCTCCACATTCGCAAAGTAGGTTGTTACCTGCCAACAACTCCCTCTTGAGCATATTGATTTTACACTTAGGCAGCCTCAACCTATTCAATATCCTCCCAGTTTCTAATCTATTACCTTACCTCAGAACCAAAACTGGCTCTTAAATAGATTGCGCTCATTAATCTATTGACTATTGTGTTTTTCTCCAGAATGGCTGGCATAACATGGTTAGAATCTTTACTCATACTTTTACTGTCACTTGCCGTATTTCCATTGATATTCCACCTCTCTGTCATCTTCCGACTAGGCAGGGCCGGATTTAGATGAAAAGAGGCCCTAGGCTATTCCACTTATGAGGCCCTTTCACCTATAGTGAAAGTGTAATTTTAATTTTGCTAACAATTTGAATGTAGGCCCCTCTTGATCTTGAGGCCCTAGGCTGAAGCCTAGTTAGCCTATAGGAAAATCCGGCCCTGCAACTAGGTAATGACTGGAGTGTTAATCTAGTTTGACAATCTAGTACTAATTTCAAATAGGTAAGTACTTACCTTACCTTAGTAAAAAAATACTTACTGTCAGTAGGGAATATCTTGTAACATATCTTGGGTTCTGACATCTCTAAGATAAAGGTAAAGGTTCCCCTCACACATATGTGCTAGTCGTACCTGACTCTAGGGGGCGGTGCTCATCTCCATTTCAAAGCCGAAGAGCCAGCGCTGTCCAAAGACATCTCCATGGTAATGTGGCTGGCATGACTAAACAGCAAAGGCACATGGAACACTGTTATCTTCCCACCAAAGATGGTTCCTGTTTTTCTACTTGCATTTTTTACATGCTTCGAACTGCTAGGTTGGCAGAAGATGGGACAAGTAACGGGAGCTCACCCCATTACTCAGCACTAGGGATTCGAACCACTGAACTGCTGACCTTTCAATTGACAAGCTCAGCATCTTAGCCACTGAGCCACCACGTCCCTACTGCACACCACATCTCTACTGTACAGAATTTCAGATGCCCACCTTCCATCATCATTTGATCTTAGAATCAATTACTATTTGTCCATTAGTCTCATTTTGTATATCAAATTGAGACTGGGATTTTTTTCTGAGTTCTGAAGACTTTTTCTGTTTTTTTCCCATTACTGTTTTCATCTTTGGTGTCTGTACAGATGTTGTATTAATAATGCTTCTTGTCTCTTCTAACGGCTCTTTGACATTATTTTTAAATTCTTTCATAAGATCTTTGTCTCCTCTCCTCTTCTAACCTCCCCTCTTCTCCTTTCCTCTCCAAAATTTCCACCATTTATTTTGACATCCTCCATTAAAAATAATGTTTATTTAATATTTGAATAATGTTAATTTGATTTCTGTTTGCTGTCTGGTGATGTTCATGTGGGTCTAGGACTTTTAGTCTCTGACTTTTCATTCTCCTCGGGCGTTTCTCCTCGGGCAATTCTCCCCTGACTTATCTCCTCAGTTGGCACGCCTCCAGTCATTTGACCTGGGGAATGGGCCACGGGCCTCTTCATCCCAGACCCTTCACAGAAAGAGGGTTCGTCCTGGGTGTTCTGCCCTCTGTGACAGTTAGCTCCCAGCCAATTGGCTAGAGGGGGTGTAATAGAAATCCAGCCAAAGGAGAGAGGTGTAAAAGAATTTGCCAAAATGCCTTCCTTCCTTCCTTCTCCTCTTCCCCCATCCCCCACCAATACAGGGACACTGTTACTGAGCAGGCTAAAAGCCTGCCTCCCTCCCTCCCTCCCTTCCTTCAACCAGTTAGTTAACCAAGTCTGGAAGGGTCCAATAGAAGAGAATTTTTCCTTCCTTCCTTCCTTCCTTCCTTCCTTCCTTCCTTCCTTCCTTCCTTCCTTCCTTCCTTCCTTCCTTCCTTCCTTCCACCATAACAGCATAACATGGCAACTAGCCATGTTTGAGGCTCCTCTAGAGGGGTGGAGTTCCAAAAAACAATGTCCATCTTCCTTTATTTTATTTTATTTCCTCCACCCCTTCACCCCCAATAGCCCTGTCTCCAGTTCAGAAGAGGAACCAACTGCTCTCTGGAGTGTGATACAGTGAAATGGCCTTTTATCTCTGCACCTGCCTTCCTTTCCTTTTTTACAGACACACACACACACACACACACACACACACACACACACACACACAACCTTTGCTAAGCTCCACCCCTCTAGAGAAGTCTCAAACATGGCTAGTTGCCATGTTATGGTGCGTGGGGGGATGGATGGATGGAAGGAAGGAAGGAAGGAAGGAAGGAAGGAAGGAAGGAAGGAAGGAAGGAAGGAAGGAAGGAAAAATTATCTTCTATTGGACCCTTCCAGACTTGGTTACCTAACTGGTTGAAGGAAGGGAGGGAGGGAGGAAGGAAGGTGTTTAGCATGCTCGGTAACAGTGTCTCTGTATTTGGGGGTGGGGGGGAAGAGAGAGAGGGGGAGGAAGGAAGGAAGGAAATCAGGCATTTTGGTAAATTCTTTTACACCTCTCTCCTTTGGCTGGATTTAAATCCTAGCATTGCATTTAGTGAGACTTACTTCTGAGTAAACCAACTGTTTATCCCTGTATTGGTGCCCGGGTGGGGGGGGGGAGAGGAAAGAAGGAAGGCATTTTGGCAAATTCTTTTACACCTCTCTCCTTTGGCTGGATTTAAATCCTAGCATTGAATTTAGTGAGACTTACTTCTGAGTAAACCAACTGTTTATCCCTGTATTGGTGCCCGGGTTGGGGGGGGAGAGGAAAGAAGGAAGGCATTTTGGCAAATTCTTTTACACCTCTCTCCTTTGGCTGGATTTAAATCCTAGCATTGAATTTAGTGAGACTTACTTCTGAGTAAACCAACTGTTTATCCCTGTATTGGTGCCCGGGTTGGGCGGGGAGAGGAAAGAAGGAAGGCATTTTGGCAAATTCTTTTACACCTCTCTCCTTTGGCTGGATTTCTATTACACCCCCTCTAGCCAATTGGTTGGGGGCTAACTGTCACAGAGGGTGGAACACCCAGGACAAACCGTTTTTCTGCGAATGGGCCGTGTTGAAGGGTCTGGGACGAAGAGGCCTGTGGCCCATTCCCCACAGCAAATGACTGGAGGCATGCCAGCTGAGGAGATAAGTTGGGGGAGAATCTCCCGAGGAGAAACGCCTGATGAGAATGAAAAGTCAGAGACTAAAAGTCCCATTCCATGTTCATGTATATAAATATTGTTTTGGTTGTTGAAGACTTTATTAGCACTGGAGAAATATATATATATATATTTTAATTTGATTTATATGCCGCCCTTCTCCGAAGACTCAGGGCGGCTTACAATGTGCTCAGCAATAGCCTTCATCCTTTTGTATATTTATACAAAGTCAGTTTATTGCCCCCACAACTGGGTTCTCAATTTACCTACCTTAGAAAGGATGGAAGGCTGAGTCAACCTTGAGCCTTGGCGAGATTCGAACCCTGCAGTAATTGCAGCAGCTGGTCTTAATAACCAGCTTAATAACAGGGTGCCTTAAACCCCTGTACTACCAAGGCTCTTTTGGGCTGGCAAAAAGTGATTGGTAATCTTCCTGCTTCATTTCTGTGTCCCTGGCCATACAACTAAATATTTATCTTTATTATTTCCAAACTTTCCAGTCACATGGAGCAAATCTTGTTTGCATGTTCTGTTAATTCAGACTGAACTACACAATAACATTTGTCAACCTCTCTTCTTGGTATCAGTAGTTGGAACACGCACCTGGATAACCATCATATTAAAGGATTATCCACAAAGTCTCCTAGATATTATTTGGTAATTACTTGCATTGTACTGAGATACTCTCTTTGCAATATCCTCCATGACTATGAAAGCTGTGCCCTTTTTTTCTTTGTTTTTAATATCCTCAGCAGCAAACAGTATGATCTTCTGTCCAAAAGGGTCCAATTCAATTACATTTCCATTTGTCGATACCTAAAATGTCAATTTATTCTTGATTAATTTCATCTTTCACAGAGTTGAACTTTCCCATCTTTGTGTTTCTGATTTTCAATATTCCTACTTAACTCTATTTTTGCAGATTAGAATTTTCTTTTCCTGCATAACAACACCAGTAACTACAGTAGATATCCCAGTGGCTTTAATCTAGCCACGTCATAAAGCCCATTAATGCTCTGAAAGATCCTTGCCTTTTTTTTCAGTAGCAAATTGAGTGCTATTTGACCTGAGCAGCCCATCAGCTGGCAGTAGATTATCAATCACTTTATATTATCTATCCATATAGTTCTCTTGATGAAATACAAGACTGGTTTAATCTTGCTTTACCTACATAGTATGCATTTCCTGTTGTCACTAAAATGATTGTAGACTGCCATCCTCCTCCTATAGCATTACTACCTAATATTGGAGCCTGCTTGCTGGGATGATCTTCATGGTGGTATCTACTTTTGGTGTACATACATTCTTCTCAAAAGTGCACACACACACATGCGCGCGCACACACACACATCACAAGGAAATAGCATAGCAGGATTTGAGGGGAATCTCTCTAATGGTTAATGATTTTATAGGTTATACTCTTATTATGTGGACTCAGTCAAGATATAGGAAGCTCTGGACCATTCCTGGAGTAATATCCAAATGAAGTATACAATGCTGGAAAGATAAAGCTATAGCTAATTTTCAGAAATGAACTTTTGATATATATGGTTTATCAGCATTTCAATTAGTATTTTAGAGTCAGTGGGAACAAGAATTGTCAAGCAATTAGATCAAATTATTTGGAGTTGTACACTGTATAATTTCCCAGAGCTCCTCTCTCTTTCTCTTTATGTATCTTGCCTTTATTTATTATTTTTACAAATAACTCAAGGTCTCAAACATATCAAACACATCTTCCTCCTCCTATTTTTCCCACAACAACAAGAAGAAGATGAGTTGGGGTGAAAGAGAGTGATTGGCCCAAGGACACACAACTGGCTTTCATTGCTAAGGGGGCACTAGAACTCAAAGTCTCCCACTTTCTAACCTGGTGCCCTAACCATGAGACCAGTGGTTCCCAACGTGGGCCCCACATCCCACAAGGGGGCAGTTTGATTTTTAATGGGGGCAATTGGAACCTTGTTTAAACCAAGTTAATGACCTTTTAGGCTTCTCCACATGAGTAGGAATCACTTTTTGAATAGTAAAAAGTATGAAATAAATACGTAAATAGGGCGGCATCAGGATTTTAGAGATGCTTAGGTGGGGCATGGCCAAAAATAGGTTGGGAACCACTGCACTAGACTAAACTGGCTCTCTTTTCCTATTTTCTCAGAATTTTGTCTGTACAGTATTTCATGTACATATCTATTGGTATTGTATAATAAATCATTTTTTTAAAAATAGTTTTTTTAAAGACTGACTAAAGAACCACATTCTGTTCTAGGGCACTATTATAATTAATGAGTCAGCTCAATCAGTTCTATCAGCTTATAAAACAAAATGGACCACTTTTATGAAATTACTAAAACAAGACAATTTCCCCAAATTATTCCACTCTTCCTTTAGATGGACCTATTCCATCAAAATCCTGCTGCTTTAGATGACTGTCTTTTGCATATTTTTGATGAGAGATACAATCCAGATAGTTAAACAAAATGAAAAATGGATAAAAATGACAATGTCTTCCAACAATGGCAATATGTATTACCTGTATTCCTTAACTCTGCCAGACATATAAGAAAGAGATCAATCTTTGTAACATATCCAACACCACTTCCATTTATAAGGATCTTGATAAATCAGCATTGTGCAACGCAATGTTTTTCAATCTCTGCAACTTTAAGCTTTGTGGACTTCAATTCTTTCAACAACTTGCTGGCAGGGGAATTCTGGGACTTGAAGTCCACACAGCTTACAGTTGCTGAGGTTGAGAAATGTTGGTGTAAAGTATGAATGATAAATTATTTTGTGTACTTAAACTCATTTCTGTTGACATAAGAGCAATAAGCAGAACTTTCACCATCCCCCATATCACTTTGGACATGTGAGCCATATTTTCCTATTTTTCTTGAATGTTTTAAAATATTTCTTTTTGAACAGATGGCCTCACCTAACTTTCTCATCATCAATAAGAAAGTCAAATATCAAAGTGTCATCTTTCCTTTCTGAGACTATTTGAATACAAAACTGCTCAATTAAAATATTGCTAGAATTCAGTCACATTGTTATTATTACATTGTATTTTATATGTTTATTTAATCATTTATTTTTTTGTACTTTTATTCTGGTTCCTTTTTATTTATTTATTTTTTGCTTAAAGCATAAATAAAGAAATATAAGAATATTGTGCATTATTAACTTATAAGGCTGTACCTGGTATTTTTGGAACCATGTCTGCTAGTATTTAAATTAATATCTGTGTAGGTATTTGGAAATAGAGCATTTACATTAAGTGAGCGGTTGTTATGTAATACATCTGCATGGTTTGCATCAGAGTTTATACTTTACAAATGCTTGGTAACCTATTATTATTAGCTGTGGGGTAGCTAAATGCACAGACTTAGTGAAGTAACCACTGTAATCTTAATATGAGAAAATAATTTATTTTTCAGGAAACCCTGCATCTCTCTTACCTCAAGATGTTAGAGAGATGCATTTTAATCAATGCCAATTGATTTCAGATTAAAAATAGCAGGGTTGTGCCATGTAAATTTAACAAAGGGAGATTTATAAATTGACGTTCAAGGCTGCCTTCTTTACACTATAAGCAATGTAAGAGCACTTTGTTATAGTGGTAAGGTATAAGGCTAGAAACCAGGAGGCTGGGAGCTCTAGTCCTGCCTTAGGTACAAAGCCCACTGTGTGATCTTAGTCCAATCACTCTTTCCAGCCATAGGAAGCAGGCAATGGCAAACCACTTCTGAATTTTGACAAGAAAACTGCGGTGGAAATCTCTCTCTCCCCCCACCCCATTCCTCTCTCTCTCTCTCTCTCTCTCTCACACACACACACACACACACACACACACACACACCACACACACACACACACAGAGAGAGAGAGAGAGAGAGAGAGAGAGAGAGAGAGAGAGAGAGAGAGAGAAGGAGCAGGGGTGGGTTCTACTTACCTTTACTACCAGTTCGCTACAGGGCCGCATGCATAGATCATCATTTATGACATCCGGGCGGGTGGGCGGAGCCTCCTGCAGATTTTATGACCGGTTCTATAGAACCAGACAGAACCAGGAGCCACCCACCACTGACACAGAGTATATGTGAGAAAGAGACAGAGACACATACCGTACATTATTATTCCTATTCAATATATTTGCCCAGCTGCAATAGGAAACGGACCTAAGTTTTAGTTCATCCAGCTTTTTTATCATGTCACAAATATTGCTTTTTTCTTCTTCAAAAAGCTGTTCATGTCATCAGTGTGTATGTATATAGTTGTGATGTTGATCTGATTTTATTCTTTTATTTCTATCAATGACTCACTAATACAGTTTCTAGAAATGGGATTTAAAGCTAAACGCAGGTGTTGCACATACAGTAATTTTTTCTTCTTACTCTTTGGGTGACCTCACTTAGATGTTGCAGAGGTTCTTACTTTACTTCTCCTTCACTTGACAGGATTTCTATCTTTAGAAAGTTTACGTGTAAGTATATTATATTCTGTTCTTTTCTATCTTTGAACACTTACAAGAGACTTCCTCTAATTTGTCACTGTTCACTACCTTCAAACAGATGCATGCTAGTTTAGATATTGTTGAAATATGTATTTGTGCAGCTTGGCAGTGTTCCTGTTCACTCTATTTCCCTTTGCAATATTCCCACAGATTGTTTTTAAAATTCTCTGCCCTCGAACATTCAGAGAGTTAAATGACAATCCCATTAATGTTAATCCCTTCTCTTTATTAAACAAAGTACTTAGTCACATGGATAATTCACTTCATTTTTTAAATAATGCCAGTATTTAAGAATAACGCTAGATAATTACTGCCTCTTTGAACAATTGTTTTAGAGAGATTTCCTTACCCAAACAGAGAAACAGAATGACCAAAGGCAAAAAAACCCCCAAAAACAGTGGGAGCAGAAGTGACTTCCAACTTCTTGCCATTGCTATTGAGCATGGCTGACTGCCTTCTAGCAGCTGTTGGTTGGACCAATATACAAGCCTGTAGATGTTCAGTGCTAGGACAAAACCACTCTACTTGAACTCCAGTGACTGAAGGAAGGGCCAGTCTATTCAATATTCAGAGCATTGGTTTAGGATTGCATCTATGGAAGGTGGCACAGCAATATGGTAGCTCTGTAATGACCACAAATTTGCCAAGTGTTAATCCTGTGGAAGTCATAGGTCCCAGATTTTGGATGCATTTTGTACATTAGCTCAGGAATGAGTGAGGGCTCCTTGTGCATAATCTTTACTTAGTGGTCCGAACCAGTGGTGGGATTCTATCGGTTCTACCCAGTTCGGGTGAAACGGTAGCGGTGGTGGTGGGAGGCTCCGCCCACCTGCCCTGATGTCATCATGAATGCTCTGCACATGTGCAGAAGGCTCTGTGCATGCGCAAAGATGGTGTGCGCTCTCCCAGTTCCGAACTGGTAGCGAAGGTAAGTGAATACCACTATGGTCCAAACAATCTCAAAGACATCCTGTTCTTCTTGCTTGTATTTCCTAGAATCTGTTGCTCAACAGCAATGAAAGATTTTAATGCCTCCAGATAACAATGTATGAGCCATCCCTCTCTCAGGTTTTCATCATGCACTCTCCTACTTGACCTAGCATCCTTTATGTGACATTCAACTGCAGCATTTCTGGGGTGCCTTGTTTCCTTCATTTCTGCAGATGTGACCAGATCTTTTACTTTTCTCCTTGTTGTCCATGGTTGCAATGTTAAATTTTATCAGTCTAATATTTTAAACAAGGGACTCTGCAAATTCTGAAATATTTAAGGAGAGGCACCAGTAATCTTGAGTTCGCCTCCAGTGCAGAGGCGGACCAGCTACTCTATTCTTGTCCAAAATATTATTTGTACTTTAGTGTAGAACATTGTAGTGGTTAACCTGCTGGAGAAGAAGCAGGGAAATTCAGTTTTGGTGTATTCGGGTCTTTTCCCGTGTAAGATTGAGACTATCTTGGCAATGGTTTGACGAGGTCCCATTTGTCATCTTCAGGCTGGTGTCTTCGGCTTCCTCCCTTTTCCAGCACCTTAAAACAACAGGACATGAAATTGACTTTGAAGGAACCAAATTAATCTCTAAAACTGAACACTTCAACAAGAGAATAATCATGGAAGCCATCGAAATAGAGAAACACCCCCATAACATGAATAAATGCGACGATACCTCCCGCCTACTGGACATTTGGAAACTAACCCTAATCAACAGAAGAGTCCCAGCCACGAAGATTAACACTGGACCCAAGATAACACATGACACCACCACCAATCATCCTCACCAGATTGAAACCCAAACCCATACCATAGACGAAATACAACCACCATCCAGAAGCCAGACCACAGTGGCATCACCAGGTGCTGCACCCCCCTCTGATCCCCACACAAAGCAAACTGATACACGCCATGAACACATGGCAAGACCTCAAACTCGGAGCCAAACCAAAGCCTGGGATGTGGCATCACAGCCATCTGCTCAGGACATTACATCAAAAAACTCAGGATATCACAACATTAGAACTCAGGATGTTAACACACAGCCCATTACCCAGGTCATTAAAACACAAAGGACTAATGGGCACATATCAAGGACCTCACCCACACAGGATGTTACGAAACAGCCGACTAATCTGCAAACATCAACTCCATCAACTACTCAAGATGTGACAACACAGGCAACCAACCTGCTCACAGCAACAAAGCCAGCACCCCAAGCCTCCCCACCAGTATTTATAGAGAGACGGCAGCTCCGATCACGCTTTACTCGCACAAACATGAAGCCGAAGACACCAGCCTGAAGATGACGAGTGGGACCTCATTGAAACATCACCAAGATACTCTCAATCTTACACGAGAAAAGACCTGAATACACCAAAACTTATGAGTTTGCTGTGCATAGCTATTGCTATAGTGACTATACTAGCCATGCTGCTTCTGCTGAATGGCAGAAATACTTGTACATTTAATTTTAATTTTTTGCCAAAAACATGTTATATTCTACATAAATTGACAGAGTTCCTGTAATTTCCTCAGCAAGGTGTTTGAGCCAAAAAACATATAACAAAAGGACTGCACATAAGGCCTTCACTTGTCTGGCAACGTTATTTGTAAAAGGAAAACTTAAAGAATGTAGTGATGGCCTCAAGATCCATAGCAGCCTGGTTTGTTATATGCAGTTGTCAAGCTCAGAACAGTTTCTTCTGTTATGAACTGTGAGTTCCTTCCCTTGAAGTTCTGAGCCAGCTGGGAACATTCAATGAGCTGGCCACCATCACAAAGCCAGATCCTTTGTGTGGGCGCAGTCCCACCATTTTGAAAAGTTAAATCATGACTTTTTACGAAACTCTTGTTCCTCATTGTGAAACAATGTAATTTCAAAAGAAATAATCAGATGCTCTCCTCAATGCATTTCAAAAGCAGCAGATGCTTTCAAGGCAACTTCAATCATGGATGGGGAACTCAACCAAAGCAGTTCTCAGGGACTGGATTCAGATTTGTTTATTTAGTAATTCAACCCTTACAAAACAAAAAAATCTTAAAAGAACTATGTTAGTAAAGTAACATAATATAACATAAATAACCTGTACACAAGCATGATTAAAATTATGAACGAGTCATGCAACTCACGATGCTAAATCTTTCTGAGAAGATGAGGATTCCTATAGTTTCCCATGTAACATTAATCTCACTGACAACACAGCTTTTATAGAAAGAGTTAACTATGAATCTCCCCTCCCCAAAAATCAGTCAAATACTGCTTCAAGGGCACATCATACACATTTTGAGATAATACATTAAATATGTGGTGCCTGTTTGGGATTCCTATGTAAATCTGCCCTGCCTGCAAACACTGAAAAGTCTCATTCTCACTGCCACTCTCCCAAACCATGTTAGTTTATACATGGTGGCATTATTGGGAAATCTTGCATTCTGGCTCCAGATGTTTCCCTTTTCAGTAATTAGGTGAAGCCCTGGCATTGTTCCTTGATTTCTGAATGTTTTTACTTCGTCATGTACTTGGTTCTTGTACCTTTCTATTTCACTGGGGTTGGTTTTTTTTATCTATGTGAATTATGGGGTTTCTTGAATCTTGGTTTTATATATAGATTATATTTCTAATCCTGTTTTCATTCTTTTGGTTTGCTGCACTGAGTATATTATGAGGTAGAAAACTAGGATTAAGTAAATAATATGATAATAAGGAAAGAGCCCATTTGGTGTAGTGATTATGGTACCAGGCTAGAAACCTGGCGACTGTGAATTATAGTCCTATTTTAGACATGAAGCTTTCAGTGACCTTGGCCAATCAGTCTTTCTCAGAAGAAAGCAAGGGCAAGCCATTTCTGAAAAATCTTGCCAAGAAAACTGCAGGGACTAATTCCAGCCAAGAATCAAGATTGACTTGAAGGAACATACCCAAGCACACAAAGGGACAAACACATTCCATGCTGTTTCCAATAATGCAATCAATAGGGTCAGCAGAGCTGAAGGGTGTTTTTACTTTACTTTTAAATGCCCTTTTTGAATACTGATGCCAAATTGTTTTCAAGTTTTAATTAAGATTAACGTATCCCTGAATTCTTTCAAGTATTTTAATTAACCATGGTCAAGTAAGAGGATGCACATTCTATCATTATACATTCATGTCATGCTGACAAACCTGGATTATTCTTATGTTTTAAAATGTGGTTCACTACTAATGGAAAACAGCCTCTCCTCAATTAAATAGTTAACAAACTGATAAGTGAATGTCTTCTTCCTCTTGTGCATTTCATGCAAACCTTCAAGCAAGTATCTAACACATGCACTTATACTTTTAATTTTGATCAGTCTAAAAATACATTTAACAACTTTGTTGATGGGTATTCTACTTAAGGTTTAAGAATTACTGCTGTAGTACTAACGAAATGACAAGAGTGCAAACTCAGCATCATATTAATTTACAGAAAATCATTAGAAGCATGATTGTGACATGCTAACTTTTGAAACTGAGTATCACAATGTGATCTAAATGAACTAAAATCAAACTACAGTTGACTCAAAGACAGTGTTTAAGCTGTTAATTGAGTCTTGATATGATAATGACTTTCATAGACCTACTGTCACTTTTTAAACAAAAATGTGTTGATAATCATCTCTGGAGCCTTAAATAATCTAAAAAAAAATTCTCCTTATTTGAGAAAAGAGATTTTTCTCAAATAAGTATACCTGTGCTCTGTAATCATAATTGTGGAAATTCCTTTGTCTCCTTCTGCCATTACAGGTGACTGGGAACAGAGCCAAGAGTCTAGAATTTGTATCCAAAAAAACATTCACTGAACTCCTTTGCTTCTTCTGGAGACACTAGTAATCATTGTATTTACTGTAGTTGGAATTTGGGATGAAGGTCTCCCTAGGTGGCAACATCTGGATTCAGAAATCACAGAAGATCAGACCTGTTTGATAAGAGCATAAGAGGCTTCCAAAAAATACTACGGTTGTTGGCTGATCGGGGAAGTTTTTTTTTTTTTTAGAGGCAACAAGAAGGCAATGGAAATCCCTTCCAAATATCATCAAGAAAATTACATGCCTGTGAAGACATCAAGAATTTCATAGAATTTGAAGGAGAATGAAATATAATTGTGAGGCTAGCCTGGGAATTGATTTGGCCATTCTAGTCAACAAATGAGCCGCAAGTATCTCATTTTGTTGATCACTGGGTCATTTGTCAGACAGCAGAGTTGGCATTATACTTCCCATTGCAGTTTACTAGGTTACATATTTTATTTATTTATTTATTGAAATATTTTTGCCACCCATTTCCCCTATAAGGTGATATTACTGTCTATATCAGGGGTGTCAAACTGGATTTCATTGAGGGCTGCATCAGGATTGTGTTTGACCTTGGGGGTGCCAGGGGGCATGGCCAGGGTGAGCGTGGCCAGCTCAACATCCGTTTTCAGCCATGACAGCCTCCTGAAGCCCTCAGCCAGCGAAAACAGAGCTCCAGAGGGCCGGGTGTCCCCCTGAGCTCCGTTTTCACTGGCAAAGGCACTGTGGGCCAGTCCTTCCCTGTTTCCAGGGCAGCTCTGTGGGCCAAATATAAGCACCCCATGGGCCAGCCCCAGCCCACAGACCTTGAGTTTGACACCCCAGGTCTATATGATACAATGTCATCTCCACTGGCTCAGAAGGCATGAAGAGGCACATAAAGCACATTCCATTTAGCTATTTGTTGCTCTGAATGAACATATCTTATTTTTAAAATAAATTTATTTTACTGTTGGTTGGATTTAAAAAAAGAAGAAGAAGCTGGGACCATAACTAGCAGTATTTCTGGGCTTTCTTATTAATAGTCACTACAGTGATTTGCTATCTTATTCTGGGAACATGTCATGTTCCTCACTCTTTCTCAGCCTGCCAATTGTTCTGTCCTTCCTTTCTTGACCTCTCAAGCCATTTTATCTCTGTAATCATTATTTTTTTGGGATGGTGTGCTTTACACCTCATTACAACTAAGATGGGATCATCTCATCTCTTGCTGATCTCTGGTTTTCAACAAGACAGTTCCACAGTTACCTCCACTTAGCTGTCTTTTGCTCATGCAGATCCTTGGAGCCTATTTTTTCCCAGTCATCAGTCACTGAGAAAATTGTGGCCATTTCAAAATTCAGCTGTTATTGACCATCTCTGTTACATTCTTGTATCCTCTTGCAGTTTTACAATGTCTTATTACTGCTGAAAGAAAGTTTTGATTACATTTCACCTTAAGACGAGGCAATATCATTTAGCCAACTGTAATGAGGTCATATCCCTTTGCTGCAGTATTTAAAACTGAGCTGATAGCCTGTTAATCTATTTTTATCGTGTTCATCTCTTTGCAAGAACCTAAAGCAAGCTTTTCTGCAGAAACATCAAATTTATGGAAAATAATTCTGCGGGAATTGGATTTAGAAGGGAAGTGACTGATAAATACCCATGATATGAAAAGGAAATAGAAAAAGTTAAATAGAAACCTCCATTCAACCAAGAGGTTTGAGGCTTTGCTTGTGCTCAACACCCAGGGATGTTCAAAGGATCTTCTTCCAACTTTACCCTTTGGTCCCTTTTCTCTATACATTAATGGTAATCAATTTCCTCTGAAGAATACTTGAAATATCAAATCCCCATGCTATTTGCATCAGTTTCCCATAGGATATCTAAGGTATTAAAAAACATGACAAATTGTGTTGAGATAGAATCTCTATGAAAATTTAGCTCATAAATAAAATGGTAGAGAAAGACATGTAATCACAAAAAGGTCTATGACTATTTATTGTGTAGATCAGGGGTGTCAAACTGGTAGCCCATGGGCCGGATGCATCATACGCAGGCCACAACCACCCCGTCAAAAGGCAAAAAACATTGTGCTATGTTGCGATACGTCACGTGACATGAAAGAGTTTGGCATCCGTGGTATAGATTAAGGCTAGGCTGAAATTTTCATTTTTTAAAACTTATTCATTTGTGTTTCTCAATCTTGACAACTTTAAGAAGTGTGGATTTAAAATTTCCAGAATGCTGGCTGGTTCACAGTATGGGGAAAAACTGTAAGGAAATCAGAATTGATCTAACTTCATATGGAGAATCTCAGTAGGGTTGTGTGTATCTTTTTAACTTCTGAGAGGTGACAAAGAGTCTTTTCATCACTTTTTAAGTACAGTACATCTTTGTACCTTTGTACTTATCCTGTTACAGATCTATTTCTCTCCGAATTCTCTTGTTCTAATGAAGCTTTGTGAAAGAAACAAAAAGGAATCTAAAATGGCATGGGCCTATGAGCATTCTGGAAGCCACTGCAGGAAGATAAATTTGAGTACACTTGTACAAGTGAAATACACCCACTGTTAATAAAACTTTCGAATGTTATGCTAGATTTTTATTGCTGTGTTTTAAATACGTTTTAAATGGATTGATTTGCTTTATAGTTTAACTTTACATTTATTAATGCAAATGCTACATTACAATTAATTGAAAGGTAGACTACAAATTAAACACATTTAATCCAATTCAATTTGTCTGCTGGGGGGATTAAGAAAGTCAATGGCCATGCTTGCACTATTAGAGTCTTTCCATCTTTGGCCCAGAGTATGTAAAAAGGGGACAGGTCTTCCATACATGCCAACATTAGTAGAGAGAATTCTTATCCAGGGGGTGTGGGGAGGAAGAATGTGCTTATCCACTTGAAGTGTAAAAAGTCACTTTAGGTACAGGGGGATCTGTATTTTAGGCCATGGAAACGGGACAAACAAATGCTATATTAAACAGAAATCAGAGACAGAAGAAGCAAGTGCTGATTGTAGGATTTTCATTCACAATGTTACTGTGTGAATAACTATTTCATTCTATCGTGGGGTTGGTTATGAAATAGCTTCTTATCTGTTTCATCCTTTGACCTTGTTAAAAAAAAATAGATGTTTGAAGGATAATTCATTTTGATATGAAAAAGAAGAAAACTGTGGATGAGAGAAAATTATGCTCTCTCCGAAATATTTGCTTAAAAATATCTTGCAATTGTACTTAATAGTTGAATATTATATAAAAATAGATAGGCTTATTGAAGTATAATTCCTGATTTAAATCTTTTTCTTTTCAGTTATCATGTGCCTAGCTCAAATGAGAATGTATAAAGGAACTGCCTGTAATTAAACTTAGTTGCAGTGACCAGTTGGAATTTATTGTTCAATGGATGGCTTAAAAAAAATTACATTCAAGGTATTCTGATTGCTGTAGTTTCTACCCCATTAATTATACCAGAACAAGTGGTTACTTCCAGGATTTTATCACAGCAAGAATATAAAGAAAAGAGAAAATATTAACCTAGCAAGCACACACTAGACTGTATTAGTGTTCTCTTTTACTACCTTGCTTAAAAGAGAAGTTACAAAGTACAATATTGTTGCTCCTGCTATCACTTCTGATTAATACTACACATTATTCATAGGGGCAGTTGAGGTCACTTACATGTGCTTTTTGCAAACATTCTACTATTCATTCTTTATAATTAGTATTCTGGATAAAGATTAAGGAAAGATCCTATTCATCACCATCATGCTTCTGTTTGGCTTTCCTTTTCAAAACTTGAGCATGTGGATATGTTTTGTCACAATCTCCAAAGTCTCATGCTAAATATAAATCCTTCCTACTCTCTTTAGTCATTAGATAACCCTGAACCTTTCCTAGATAAAAGAAAATATAAATATTTTACTTCATAGCAAGCTGGAAAGTTGTGGAAACAAATTCACACATTGATCAATAATTCTCTGTTACAATTTCCAAGTCAGATAACAAGACTTTTAAAAATGTTGGCTTCTATAGTACTAAATACATTGAATCAAACATTTTCTGGCAACTGTTGGAATTTCCTCAGAGCTAGGCATGTGAAAAGCAGGGTTAATTCATCCATTTAAATGTAAACTGTTGTGGGCCAATTTCCAGATCAATAAATGTTTGTAGCGCTCTATTGTTCACCAGGTCTGAACCAGTGGTTGATATGGTTTAAAATGTACAGAGTGACAGAAGTGGGTTTAACTACCTTTAACTAAAACAAAACAAAAAAAGCTTTACATTTAATTTTCTGTCTTACTGAGGCACAAAAGGGACCAGAGGTGGGCTTCAAAAATTTTAGCAAGGAGTTCTCTGCCTGGTTGCTGGGTGGGCATGGCCATGGTGGGCGTGGCCTAGTCAGCCTCCTGCATCACGATGGGGGGGGGGTTGCCCTCCCCGGGCTCTGGAGGTTTTCCTCAATCCTCCAAGAGGGTGAAAATGGCCTTCCCAGGCTCCGGAGGTCCTCTGGAGGCCGGAAACAGGCCTGTTTCCAGCCTTCCTGAACTTCCGGTAGGCCCACCTCCGTACGCGCCCTGCACTTACCTGCATACAAAACGGGCCGCATGGGGATTCCTGGGAGGGGTGGGGTGGGGTGGGTGGGGCCAGCCAGGAGTGGGATTTGGGGGTTCTCCAAACTGCACAGAATCATAGCTAGAGTTTCTCCTGAACCCCTGTGAACCCCAGCAGCCCACCCCTGAAAGGGATTCATCTACCTATTTTGCTACTTCCTTTACACTTGTTTGTCATGGGATTAGTTATTCTTATTTATATATTATATAATTATGCCCCACTTTTTAATTTAAGAATGAAAGAGATGTATCAAATTATTTTATGGTTCTAACTCTATGGAAGTGGGCAACTCAGGACTTCCCAAGGGCATCATCACACCCAGAACTGATGATCGTAACAAACATATTTTTCTTACTTTGATCATCTTGCCTTCCATCTTTCCCAACATCAAAATCTTTACCAATGAGTCCTCTTTTCTTATTTGATGGTCAAAATATTTGAGCTTCAGCTTTAGGATCTCTCCTTCCAAAGAACAGTTAGGACTGATTTCCTTTAGGATTGACAGATTTGATCTCCTTGCAGTTCAAGAAACTAAAGAAGGTAACTTGTTGCTAAGTTATGTTCCAAAAATATTGGAATTTGTCTATGTGTGAAGCATATTATTATTATTATTATTATTATTATTATTATTATTTAATTTATTTATTTATTTATTTATTTATTTGATTTATATACCGCCCTACTCCCGAAGGTCTCAGGGCGGTGAACAGCCAAACAGTAAAAATACATAGATACAAAATTTAAAAAACAAAGTAAAATCAAATTAAACAATTTGGCCCAGACAAATTAAAACACCCCAATCATTTAAAAACTGATTAAAATTTTCATAATTAAAAAAAGGGAAAAGATTAGGCCTGGCCCGCCTGGTGGAATAAAAAGGTCTTAAGAGCGCGGCGGAAGGTGTACAGATCTGGGATCCTCCGTATCTCCGTGGGGAGCTTGTTCCAGATAGTAGGTGCCCACACAGAGTGCCCCTGGGGGCCGCCAGTCGACATTGTTTGGCCGACGGCACCTGGAGGAGCCCCTCTCTATGAGAGCGTACCGGCCAGTGGGAGGCTATTGGTGGTAGTAGGTGGTCCCGTAAATGACCAGGCCCTGGGCTTTGGATTTACTATGCTGCGAGTGTTGTTAAAAATGCAGTCATGTGTTCCTGATAAAAGATTTTTAGTGTTAGATGCAAATGTTGGCTCCTTCAAATATACCGACTCTGCTTTAACTTAAAGTGTAGCCAAGATTTGATTCGTTACTTAAAAATAGAATTGTAGACTTTTTACAAAACTACCATTACTATTTCTCCCGTTGGCTTAACTTTTTAAACTTTTTCTTTGCATTTTTGTTTTTGTTTTCTATTTCTACTGGTTTTATAGTTAGGTAAGTTATAAAATGTTTTTTAAAAAATATAAAGTGGTTGAAAAATAAAAAGGGGCATTTGGCAAAATTATAAACAATTGGCCTACCTTGCCTTCCAGCAACAGCTGTAACATAATAAGAAAGATGTAGTATGAGAGGCTATAGAAATAATTAAATTAGAGTAAACAAATAAGCAGCTATATTTTCAAACATCTCAAGGTTCAGAATGCAAAATGAGCACAGAATAATGTTTATTTTCCTGTAGAAACAATAGCACATATGAAGGCTGCCATGTCACCCAACAATTTTAATTAAAAATTTCCATATGTTCCTAAACTGCAGAGTATCCCTTTCTCCCAAAGCTTGTTAATGAAGAGTTAATTCCTAAGGTTAGGAATACGAAGGCAGTCTTGGCTGCATTTCTATTTGTTGCAGGATTTCAAGCTTTTATTAGAAATTCTTGCTAGAAATTATGACTGAATAAATTTGGGATGTATTTATGTTTCATATCACAAATATAGTTTGGCTGGAGAAATTTTTGAGATCAAAATGAATGACCTGATGCAATTCAACTCAAAACTAACTTCCATTGAACTCAATGGGGTTAATCCTAAATTGCTAATTAAGCAATTTAACGCCAAGTAGGGCTGTGCAAAGCATGCAAATGAGATGCTCCATAAACTGTGTCAGTGCAAACAAAATATCCCTCCAGTAAGGATTATATAGCTGTTTTGAAGGCTGCTCCAGGCAATCTCTATGTGCATGTGAAGTTTATGCATTTCACTGGTAGTCCAAGTAAAAGTGTGATCTGCAAGCTTCCTTGAATGTTTTGGGAAGAATCCTTTTTATATGTTTCACAGAGTCTTATCATTAAGGAATCACTAGAAGAATTTCATAATTTTGTAGTGCTCAGATTTTTCTTCCTTTTTTATAGTACCCAAATTTGAAGGTCACCAAACCAGTCTAAGCTTCATCACACTCTCTGCTTGCTGTGTTCCAATCTTTCTGTTTTAATCTGCCCTCGAGTGGATCAGGAACACTCCTTGACACAATATTAATTAAGCAGTTTACAGAGTCAGCACTTTGCCCCAAACAATCTGGGTCCTCATTTTATCGACTTCGGAAGGATGGAAGGCTGAATCAACCTTGAACCGGTAGGGATCAAACTTCTGGCAGTTGGCAGAGTTAGTCTACAATACTACATTCTAGCCACTGTGCAACAATGGCTCCTTATTCTGCATGAGGCACTTCAGTTTATCCAGCATAAGATTTTTTAATTTGGCTCTTGCCCTAATAATTGTCCTAATAATTCTGCATACCAAAGATTCATGTTCAAGATCTCTTTGGTTTTCGGTATTATAACCACTAAACTGCTTAACCTTTCTGTTTTCTTTGGCCCTTGAGAAATATTTTAAAAGGATTAGCATGCCTACAAGCTCTATTAGGGTAAAAGTAACCTTCTATTTTTCCATTAAAAAATCCATTATATTTTGGTAAAAGCTGAGCTGCATGATAATAACAGCACATGTGTTTGATAAGGCCAACCATCTCTTTCTTGCTTAGGAGTTTGGAAAGTCCTCCCTGAGACTGTTTTGTGCTTTTACTAAAGGAATTTTAGTGCATCTTGCCCATTTCCTTAATGAGGTGTCCATCAAGGCAATTGACAATGTCTCAAATAAAAATAACAACCTGACTATTGCGTACATCTTAATCAAGGATATTTACAAAAGAAATGCACTTTCTGGCGTCTGACAAATGCTGTGCTGAACAAGGAATTTTTATTCCTGAAGAGACAGTTTTCTGACCAGTTGCCCAATAGAATTCATTCTTTTTGTTTTTATTGAAAAGGCAGGTTTTAGACTTGATGTCAAGAAAGCTTCTTGTTCACAAAGAATGTTTCTATTTTACACAGAGTGGCTTATTCATGAGAGAAATTCTAAGGGTCAACAAACCTGAACCTATTCATGTATATTGCTCTTCTCTGCACTCTTTCTAGGGTCTCAACGTCTTTTTTGTAGTGTGATCACCAAAACTGGATGTAGTATACCAATTGTGGTCGTACTAAAGCAGTATAAAGTGGTACTACACTTCATGTGATCTTGATACTGTCCCTCTGTTGATGCAGCATTGGCTTTTTGGCAGCTGCAGCACACTGCTTTCTCACATTTAGATGGTTGTCCACTAGGACTCTGTAGGAAGTTAGCACCCACCCCTCTCTTAGAAGAATGAAATATTCTAGAAAATATTAAAAAGGTAGAATATTATATTTCCCTGGATCAGAAATGGAGAAACATGTTTTTTAGGCAGGAAGCAGACTCACTCTTAATAGCCCCCACCTTCCTCAGTAGCCCACAGCAGACGTCAGCACTTAAGAGATAAAGAGATAGCTAGGTCTATTCATAAGCAAATGCCCTCACCCCAAATCCAACAAAGATAGGATTAGCCTTCTACCCATCTAGCAACAGAACTCAACACATGGCACCTGGGGAGATTGCATCACCCAACAAGGCTCAACCAAGCCTGGAACTCAAAAGAGAACCTACAAAGTTACTCCTGCATGGCCCCATGGGAGTGTGACAAGACAACCAATCAGAATGCAAGGTCAAATTCAAAGCCCAACAGAGGGTATAAATCTCAACCCCCCCCTCTCTCTCTCTCTCCCCCCTCCCTCCCTCCCCCCCTCTTTCTCTCGTGTGTCTTTTTGCCCAGGACCTCAAAACCATGTGGTCCTGTACACCATTAAACCACCTTTTCAAGCAATCTCCATGTTTCCAGTGTCTTTCTCCCCACTTGGAACTGAACCCAGATGGACATTTCTTCCAACAATTCCTAGATCCCTCTCAGTTACTGCTGTTATGATATAAATAGATATGAATGAACAAGATATGAATGGATTGTCTGTTACTAAAAATGGCCGATGGCATTCTCCTTCTTCAAAATGGCAATGCCCTGAAACTATATAATACTTCCAGGAACCACTGAAAACAGGCTGTATAGGAAAAACACTTGGCTTTAATGATTCCTAAAAGGATTGCACAGCTCCAGTGCTTTGTTGGCTTAAGGAAGAAAAAGTGCTCACTTATATTTATTTGACTATATGAAAAAAAAAAAAACCTTGACTCTATTAAGAAATGAAAAAAAAATCCTTACTTTTACTTTTCTGCACCTCAACCTCGTAAGGATTATTTTTCAAATAGGAAACAAGCATTGTTAAAGTTAAACATAGTTAAACCTGGAAGAAGAAAATGGAAATCTGTGTGGGGCAGAGTAATGTACACTATCTTCTATCCTCACATTCTGCTGGAAAATAAATTGGGCACTATAAAGATACATTTTAGCTGACAGGCAGACAATGTGATGTATTTTTTAAAAATGATCTCTTTTTGAAAAAATGAGCTTTTTGATGCATTTCCCAGCTACTTCACTGAATTGAAATTTAATAATGAAACTGGGGTAAATGTGTGCTTGTATCTGTGAGTGTGTGTGTATATATATATATATATCTGTGTATATCTGTGCCTCTCTCTCTCTCTCTCTCTCTCTCTCTCTCTCACACACACACACACACACACACACACACACACACACATGCACACACACACACACACACACACACACAAGGAGGGAGGGAGGGAAGGAGGGAGGGAGGGAGGGAGGGAGGGAGAGAGAGAGAGAGAGAGAGAGAGAGAGAGAGAGAGAGAGAGAGAGAGAGAGAGAGAGAGAGAATGAAATACTGTGAATATGACCTTGTTATATAAATCTAATCACAGTAGAGATTATTTCCTTCTATGGCCTAAGTGGATACCCACCTCTTAAGGTGATTAAATATATTCTGTACCACAATATTATTTTACTGGTTACAGCTAGAGCAGTGGTGTGCCACAAAAGAGTCAGCAGTAGACTTTTTAAGGAGTTAGAAATATTTCTGGACACGATGGATCATTGTTTAAATTGTTGGAGAATCACTGTGAGTAGTTTCCAGTTTAGTTTGCACCCAGCATACTCCCAATGAAACCCTCTATTCAGATCAAAGCAAACATAGAGGCTGCTCCTGTTAACTAGCAAAAATATAATCTGATGTTTATTTATAAACCATAAAGAAACATTAAAAAAATTAACAGGCAAAAATGGGACAAAAATCAGGAAGAAATAGAAGCATAAAGTGGAAGTAAGAGTAGAAAGGGCAGATTAATAATAACTATAGGTATTTACATTCTCAAAGTATATTGGTCAAATGGCAGCACTTTGCAGAGCCAATGGAAACAATATCCTGTTTAGCACAGACTGTCACAAAGATTTTTAATTTTTCCACCTTTAACTCTTTTATGTCCATAACAATAACAAAATAGAGATAAAAAGTAGGACACCAGGTTATCTGTTTTCTCTTCTGCATAATAAATGAAACAGTTTGATGGCCATAGATAATTTATCCAATATAAGCAAAGTTATTTTCAGGCAATATTATGCTGAACTTACTTAGTTATTGAGCATTTCTGTTTAACACAGTAACTGATACTACATGTGTTATGTCATTTAAATACTATATTTTGGGCAAAAACTGCTCATTTCATGATATGAAACCATTAAGAGCAATGATGCTACCTTGTTTAATATATGGAGAAGATTCAACCTACTTCAGATAAAGACAATTTTGATTCTGCATTTAATAGAACTCTCTGAAATTGTAACAATGGTACCTCCTGTATCCATGTATGGTCTTCTTTGCATAAAATAGGTAATAACTCATTAATTTCCTATCTGTTTAGATTGGTTTGGTATCTGATAATCTATTCAGTCCATGAAGACTGGTACCTGTGTGCTATGTCAGCTTCAGAAGCTTTTTGATAAAGTGGATTCCTACTGATTGTTTTGTTGCCCTGCAATCAATTGAATAGGTCCTGTTCAAGTCCTATAACCAGACAAGGAATATATGATCTTCTGTGAACCCTACTCTTAGCAACATCCCAGCACAATGCTGAACATCAGTTCAACAACCTTTTGAGGACACAGGTTTCACATTCCTGGACTATCGGCTTTCTCCTGTCTACTGTATGCTCCTTTACTACAAGATACAAAAAGTAAGTTGTCTTAGTAAGCCAAATCATATTTCAGAACTTGAGACCCATATAAATTGAGACCAAGGTTGGTGTTCCTCTCAGGCTTGAGGCATTATAGGTTTGCTTATTCATCAACCGCTGATGTTTGAAACAGACAGCTCTTTGTATTTGTTTAGTGATGGACATAATGGTAATAAAGTTATTAAATTAAGATGCTACAGTACTCAGTGCCCATTATATGTAACAGTTCTGGGAGATTGTGCCATTCTTTTTTCAGACAAATATTTTTGCAAAGTCTTATTAGCTTTCTGAGCTTAAGAGTGATTTGACTTTTGTCTGAAATTAATTACACAAGGCTACTTTTTAAAAAAAAATAGAAAAAAGCATCAGAAGTTAGACTGACTTAATTTCCTAAGCAGAATAGAAGATACTTCAGAAATTACTTAATTATGACTACCTAGATATCCTAATCTCTATATTAAAGAGCTATAAATCCTATAGGCTATAACACCTATAATGACCGATGGTGTAGAACTGTATGGACTACCAAAGTCACCATTACTCAAACAAACCCAGACCCATTTCATTAGGTCAAAAGCACTCTAGATGCCACAGTTGCAGCTGAAATAGGCATTCACTTCATTGACTGGTCTACAGTAATTCAAGCTTCCAACTATTAGTGAGAGATACTTTCAATAGATAAGAATCTTGGAAGGAAAAAGAATCTTGTTGAACAGTCAGGCATGACCCATCCTATGACCTGGTTAAAATTGGCTTACCAAGACCATCTCATTCCATGAATGTTCACTTCCATATTTAATCTCAGATGGTCACCAAGCTAACAACATGTTCAAATAAAGGGTTCTGGATATTAGTGTTTAGTTGAATAGAGATAGAGATACTTGTTAGCATCAAAATGGCTGCCTCAGTAAAAAAAAAAAAGACCTTACAACTAGAAAAAATATCTAACTGTGAGCTTGACACAGGGCCAAAGAATAGCACTAATCAGAGCAAGATTTGAGCTCCTGGATTCTATGATAAACATAGACAATTTCATCAAGTACCTTATCCAGAGAGAATAAGTATATATGGAATGCCACAAACAGAGGGCATCACTCATATCATCTTTGACTGCCAACTGTATGCTTCAGCCAGCAAACATTATTTAAAGTCACTAACTGGACAGCATAGCGTTTTGGGACCCCATCAATAAGATATCTTACTTCCTCCAAGGGACATAAACATGGACTATAAGAAAGACTGCCAAGGTTACTGCTAAAGCTCTTCAACTGAGACATATCTTTCTAGATCAGATTGGGGCCTACTGCCAAGGGGATGATCTTACCTGATTATTTCATGAAGTATTTTATATCCCAACAAGGTATTATTTTGTTTTTTTTACCTCACATGGTCACAGTTCTGAAATATCAAGGCATATTGATATTTGAAAAAAAAAACACATTTTTAAAAACAAATTCTTAGTTTTCTGGGTTTAAGAGTGATCTGACTTTTTGTCTGAAATTAATTTCACAAAGCTATTTTTTAAAAATTAGAACAAAGAATCAAAAGGAAGAGCTATTTTCTAACAACTAAATGGGATAGCTATTTAATACGTTGACATATTATCAGCCAAGAAAGAAAACTATTATCCTTCTCATCTTTTCTACTACCTTCTCCTATTGGTATCTTATGATTATATTACTTTGTTGTTGTATGAGAGCTTATGCACTGGAGACAAATTCCTTGTGTGTCCAATCACACTTGGGCAATAAAGATTCTATTCTATTCTATTCTATTCTATTCTATTCTATTCTATTCTATTCTATTCTATTCTATTCCATTCCATTCCATTCCATTCCATTCCATTCTATTCTATTCTATTCTATTCTATTCTATTCTATTGAAAACTGTATCTCTAATTATGTGGGACTTCAACTTCCATCATACCCAGACAAGAGAAGGGAAAGTGAGAGAATTATAATCCCAAACACTTGGAAAACTTGCTAAAATATATTATGTTTGTAGACGTAGTTATATTCTACAGTATATCAGACATATAGATAATACAGAATCGTAACTCTACAAAAGGAATATTTTTTTCTATTCAGCTTTGTTTCGCTCTATTCTTTGTTTTCACAAAAGAACACGAGTTTTTTATATAGCAGCAATTTTTACTGCTGCTATAAAACAACTTTTAATTTAGAAAACCAAGAAAGCAGGTTCCTAGATGGAAATCAAAACACACTAGTAATGCACGCATGGTGTAGTTACATTGTTCTATAACAGATTACACTGTGCCAAGTTTTGTTTATATTAGTGGGAGAGATGTCAGAAAAATTGTTCATGTATAAAACATCTGAATCAAACCTTCCTTTGTAATTACAAAGCTTAAAGTACAGCAAGGATAACAATTTGCATATTTTAATCTAGAGGTGAGGGACCTCTGTCACATAACAGCTTGGCCCAGATCAGGAAGGAGAAACAGAAGAGAGGCAAATAATTGAAAGGCAATTCACAGGAAAATGAAATTTGTTTCATTGTCACTTAAGGATGTCTTCTCATCTGTCTAGAGGAAGAAAGTCGATTTACAAATGAAACCTGAAAGCTAGAAGGCCATCATAGAAAGACCAAAGGCTAATTTCTGTTTTAATAAAGAAGTCTGTCTGTGTTACAGCTGTGCATGCTTTGGAAATGATTCAGAAAATTTTTTTTGGATTTATGCAAGCAATATACTTTTCTACTTTTCATGAAAGCAGCCTAATTTTTCTCCACCCACCCCCATCCCTGGTTTCTGTGCAAGCTTAAGAAAAAGAAAGAGCGAGAGAGAGAGAGAGGGAGGGAGGAAGGAAGGAAGGAAGGAAGGAAAAGGAAAGGAAGGAAGAAAGAAAGAGAAAGAAAGAAAGAAAGAAAGAAAGAAAGAAAGAAAGAAAGAAAGAAAGAAAGAAAGAAAAAGAAAATGCACCTGTTTCCAGAACTGCTTTAACTCTACTGGTTTGGCTGCTAAAAGCTTAGACATTTTTTTTTCCAAGGGGAAAAAAGCCAGGAAAAAATTAGGCTGCTTTTAGGAAGAGAACAGAGGCGCTGAGTTTCTACGAGAGGCAACTCAATTCTTGTGAGTCATTTTTGAAAAAGTGCATTGCCCATGTGTATACAATGTTCTCCTCACTTTATATGGATTTGCTATTATGTAATCGATCCTTTTCATCCAAGAAATGCCCAAAAGGTCAATATTATGAGATTTCTGCCAGTACAATCAATTTGCACCAAAGGTCTTCAAACATGCCAAGACTTATTCCTACCAAAAATGCTTGAACCAAACCCTCTTTCCACCCTCCTCATGCATTTACTGTCATGTTCTGCAGTTGTTCTAGTTGTGCATCCTGTCTATCATTTATTTCCAAATCTGCAGTAACTACTACTGTTCGTATGAGGTCAAAGCAAACCATCAACATCTTGCCCATCCACCTTACCCAAAATGACAATGAAAAGGAACTTCCCAACATTAGGAATAAAGATGGACACCTTACATCATCCCAAAACTGGTAAAGGAACCTGGAACAAGCTTTTTACCTGGGCAAATCTACTGTGTTCAACATAGCAACAATGCTAATAAAATTCATAGTCTGAACTGTGTTCTTCCTCTTTGTCTGTCTAATAAATGCACACATTTTATTTCATCTGTTGTTATATATTTATTAAGCAAATTTATATAGCTGCCCATCCTACCAAAAATGACTCTGGGTGGCACACAAAATTAGAAACCCAATAGAAAATATAGAAAATATGCACAAATGCTTTTACTCTATATAGAACACAGAAGAAGAAAACAAATGTATGAACAATGTAGTGCTTAAGAATAAGGCTCCAAAAATTTATGAGCACATTTGCCAATGCTTCTGGGTTACAAAAATTGACACCATACCCTGTCCCCTTCTTTTCTCCCCACAGTGTCCCATTTCATGCAAATTTGTTTTATGCAAAGTTTTGACGGAACATAATACTGGCATGAAATGAAGGCAGCGTGCTTTGGTGGTGGTAGCAGTGGGTAACAAGGAGACAGTTCAAATAGATCCCCATTTTTCAAAGGCGATAGTACTATCCTTTAAGCACCATCTATATAAGGTGGATCAAAAATTGCTTTCAAAGCAAAGTTTAGAGGACAATAAATACTTAATGAAATAATTCTTTATAACATTCAGCCACTGAAGGCATGAAGCCAGCAGAAGATATGAACAATAGTGAAGATTTCTCACTTGAAACAGCTGCAGCAGCTGTACCCCTGGCTCCTTCAGAAGGACTTCATGATGATAATTGGAAGCTTTTCCTCATTCATCCTGAACTTGCCAGGAAAATTTAACAGTCTGTTAACTTTTTTCACATTGGACGAAGATTTCATTGTTTGACGATTGCATTGTAATCCAAAATATTTTTATTTTTTCATTGGGTGTTTGGTTGCCCTCTGGAGACCAAAGTCTTGCTAAAGTTGATAACTTTTAAGTCCAGTTGACTTGTACAGAAGAGGCTTAAATGGAAGAATGTCACAGTTCTGTATTATCCCTAATTTTCAGAAATAAAAAAAGGAGAAAAACACAAAAGAATTCTTCCTATAGCTAAAATAAAGAAGTTTTAATTTTCATTATGTGAAATTACTCACATTACAATCCTTCCCTAAAATGGATATGTCTTACTGATAGGAGGCTCAGCGTCATGGCCCTGTCAGAGCCTGAGTCCGTGGAAGAGCACGAGTTGGAGCTGGGGCTAATGGAGGTCAAGGGTTGGCTTTGGAGGAACACTGGGAGGAGCAGGACGAGGCAGCCCTGGGTCCCTCCAGGGACCCAGGATGGCTTGCCAGCAGGGAAGAATGGAGGCAGGATGACCGAGAGAAGGGGGAAGAGATGGCAGGTAGTGGAGATGAGGAGTGATGGAGCTCAGGCAATGAGCAAGAACTGCCCCCTCCTGATCCCCAAGCACCAAGAGTGGAGAGGAGGCAGGAGCAGCACAGCCAACTGGGGAGGAGAGTGCCCCGCCCCTCTTCACAAGGCACACCTGGGGACTGAAACTTAAGAAGACGCTGTAGGGAGGAGCGCTTGTTGGGAACAAGTGCTGAATTCCTGAAGTTTTGTGTGCTGTTGCTGACGTCTGGAGTTTGTTGGACTTATTGCCTTATTGCTGCCTTGTTTCTTTGTCTCGCTGGACTTCTTGTCTTCAAACCATTGTGCTAACAGTGTTTTGCTGGACTACTTGCAACCAGAGGCTGCTGGAGATGTGTGTGTGCGCTTTGCTCTGGGACTTGCCATAAATGTGGGAGCGTTTGAGGGAAAGTTGGAGCAATAAAGGGGAGTTCGAACTATCAGCTGGCTGTGTTGCCTCCGTGCCATGCAGAAATTTTGCAAAATGTTAATCTTAAATATAGATTTATTATCTAGAGGGCTGATATATATTACATATGGCTATATTACAGATATGGCTATATGATGTTGATTTCTTTTTAATACAAAGAGAATCTTTATTTCAATATATATGCTGGCTTTCCAAGTAAACATTTTGAAATCACAGTTTAAATTAGTCAAACTAAAAAAGAAAGTTTTTTTTTTTAAAAAAGCATATAGCTAGTAGTAATTTCTAAGCCACAAAAAGTAAAACAGCACATATTCAATTAATTAAATTGTTCTGTAACTATTTTGGATGGATGCATTTAGTTTATTGAGACTTTTTTAGTTACTTAGGTATTATTGATTTGGGTTTAACTCTTGTAAAAAAAGCCCAATCTTTCTCTTCTCACCTTGCCTGTTGTAATTAATTTATTAAGAATGTTTCCATGCTGCTTCTCATTTCTAATAATGAGAACTCCAGACTGAAACATCTGGACCAACTCAAACTGCTTTCAGCTTGGAAGATTTATTTCTGAAAACTACTGAACTGCCTCTCTGAGCTAAAGTTCATCTATCCATCCTTGAGCTGTTCCTAACTAGTAATCCTTATCCTTTCATAAGCATGAAGCCAGTAAATCTTATTTGTTTATTTTATTTTATTCGATTTGCACATCATCCAACTCCCAACAATTCTGGGTGGTTATCCATATTCATGATGTACACACATAGTAAGGAAAAGGATTGGTAAATTCCTCTGCCTTTATTTTCCTCCCTATAATAATTCAACACCCCACCCCCCAAGTACACATAGTTGCAAAATTAAAAAAAAATTACAAAGTGAAAAAATAAAATATCCCATACCTGTGAACTAGACTTTCAATTGCAACATAGCTTCCTCCTGGACCAAACAGAACAAATAGGTCTTCCACACTTTCCTGTAACCCAAGAAGGTCAAAGCTGGCTGATACCTACTGAGAGGGAGTTTCAAAGTGTGAAGATACCCACATCTGAGGCCTGAAGGTAATTGACTGTGTTGAAACCCGAAGGTAATTGACTCTTTATGTTATTCTTGGCAGGCAGATGATACAGGAGGAAACGAGATAACTGGAGATAACAGAATAACAAGGTCTGGAGCTATATAGGACCTTACAGGTGAGAACCAACACCTTACACCAGATGCTAAATGCAAGTGATGTAACTTCCAAAGTGGTACAGTTACGCATCACTGCCTGGATGGACTCATTCTTGTCCTAGTTGTAGCTTCTGAATGCTCTTCAAGGGCAACCCCATATACTGTAGATGCATTGCGGTACAGGTAAAGATAAAGGTCCCCTCGCACATATGTGCTAGTTGTTCACGACTCTAGGGGGCAGTGCCCATCTCCGCTTCAAAGCTGAAGAGTCAGCGCTGTCCAAAGATGTGGTCATGTGTCCGGCATGGCTAAACACCAAAGGCACACGGAACGCTGTTAGCTTCCCTTGCATTTTTTATGTGCTTTCAAACTGCTAGGTTGGCAGAAGCTGGGACAAGTAATGGGAGGTCACCCCATTATGCGGCACTAGGGATTTGAACCAATCTTTCGATCAACAAGCTCAGCGTCTTAGCCACTGAACCACCGCCTCCCACAACTGCAGTTCAATTACAGGAATCCAAACAGGAAGGAAATTCAGTTTCGGCTATATGAATGCACAGCTTTCTCATGTTTTCTTCAATGAAAATAGTTAGAAAATAAATTCACAGTGTAGCCCCTGCAAAAAAAAGAAAAAAAAAGAAAAAAGTATACTTATTGATTTGATATTTTTACTCATAGTAGTTTAAAGACTCTTGGGAAGTTACAATCATAGCAATTAAAATATATTGGAGAAATTCAGCTACGTAGTAATTAACAATCAGTAATGACCCCAATTTAAACCAAAGATTGAATCAAACTAACTAATGAAATCAATAGAAATTCCTGACATTTAACAAGGAAGGTGTTGATCAGATTTGAGGAGTATCACCGTCTTCAAAAGTAATGGATTGCGCTTGAATCCTAAGGAAGGTACACCTTTAGTGTGATTTAGTAGAAAGTCCCTAACATAGTTGGTTAATGGAAAGAGGATTACTTTCAAGGAAAAACTGGTTTCTGTTCCTTTTTAGCTGATGCAATCTTAAGGAACTAAACACTGAAGACAAAAATTGAACAAATTAAAAAACAGAAATTACTACTTGCTGAGAGCTTGAATGATTCTAATACTAGACATTCTAAATAGCACTTTGTGTTTCAATATCTTTTTTTTCTCCCCTCAGAAGAGGAGGTGGGATGGTTAATTTGAATTACAAAAAAAAAAAGAAAGAAAGAAAGAAAAAAAAGCCCTGTTATAACCCCCACACATCAATTTACCTGTGAACAAAAAGATTCACACAGAGAAAATGGGATTTGGAACTATTTGATAAATTACTGCAGACTACTTGAATATTCCATTAGCAAAATAATAGCTCGTTATGGAACCCAGAAGAATGTAGTGTAATTATGATAGCACTGTCCCCCCATGAAGGGGTGAGAGGAATGCAAATGTTAGAACTGATAGCTATTTAAAAACTGCTTGGTGATAAGCTGCAAAACAAGCAGAGGAGGGGGCTTCGCAAGGATTTCTTCAAGGCTAATTCTACTCACTAGTGAATATATTCCAGGAAGGTGAAGGTCACACATCGGAGTTGCACACACATTCTTTCCTTTCCTCCAGGAAGACACACTTACGTACGTATAGCTGTCTATAAGGCACGGATAAATAGATACCACAATGAAAGAAAAATCTAAAAGAATCAGTTGTACAGAGAAGAATCAATTGAATGATGTGATAGGGTGAACTTCTCCAAGGTTTAAGCGACAATGTCTTTTCCTAGGGAAAATAAGAGTCACCTTCAGGCAGTGGTGGGATTCAGCCGGTTCGCACCACTTCGGGAGAACCGGTTGTTAACTTTCTGAGCAGTTTGGCAAACTGGTTATTGGAAGAAATCATTAAGGCAGAGAACCGGTTGTTAAATTACTTGAATCTCACCACTGCCTTCAGGCCCTCAATTCTCACCTGGCCATTTAAGTTACTAATAGGCAATGCACTTAGTCTTCCTAACCACACACACACACAAATTTTGGGATGTATCAGGGGTGAAATTCAGCAGGTTCTGACAGGTTCTGGAGAACCTGTAGCGGATATTTTGAATAGTTCAGCGAACTAGCAAATACCACCTCTGGCTGGACCCAGAGTGGGGTGTAAATGTAGATTCTGCAATACCCTTCCCCCAGGAGTGGGGAGGGAATGGAGATTTTGCAGTATCGTTCCCCTGCCATGCCCACTAAGCCACACCCACCAAGCTACACCACACCCACCAAGCCACACCCACAGAACTGGTAGTAAAAAAAATTGAATTTCACCACTGGGATGTGTGTCTCTGTGTGTCTGTGTGTTATATTATTTATATTATATTATATTATATTATATTATATTATATTATATTATATTATATTATATTATATTATATTATATTATATTATATTATTACATTATATTATATTATATTATATTATATTATATTATTATATTATATTATATTATATTATATTATATTATATTATATTATATTATATTATATTATATATAATGGGACCATAGGAATTTGGAATTTGGAAATTGTTTGTTTTTTCTATCTAGAGCTAGAAACTCACTTTGAATGTGGAGGAAGAAATCCAGTATTGGCTCCCTTGTTTAATTAAATCTGATAACTGGACCTCCATTCTTAAATTAGGGAGAAAATATAGGGATAGCATAAATAACCTTCTTCCCAATGCTCACAATGGAGGCCTGTTTGCAGGTGGTGAACTAATCAATCAATAACAGAAGGCTCCTCCCTTGTTCTTTGTTTGCTGGGCTTTGGACAATTGATAGCACTGCAATGTCCCCTTATGATTGATAACTTTTTCTCTGGGTGTAGCTCTCTTCCATCCTGGAATGTGTGGAATTTAGCCTGACTATGAGCATTTCACGGTTAAAGGGAAGACATCACAAAAAGGATCCAATTGCTCCTATTTTGTGAATTTAAGAATGATTCCTCCACTGATGCGCTCACCTGCATTGGAAGGGGAACAGGCAGAGTAATTTCTTGACAGAGGATTTCATCTTCTCAAGTAGATGACTTGCTGGCCTGAAAGTCAGTGAATGGATTCAGACTGTACTCTTAAAACATGTTGAGTTAGGCAGACTGGTTGAGTGTGTGCATGTATGTATGTGTATGTATATAGATACATACACATATACATGCACGGAGAGAGAGAGAAAAACAGAGAGAGAGAGACAGAGACAGAGACAGAGAGAGACAAAGACACAGAGAGACAGACAGAGAGAGAAAGAGAGAGAGAGAGAGAGAGAGAGACAGACAGACAGACAGAGACAGAGAGAGACAGAGACAGAGACAGAGGCAGAGACAGAGACAGAGACACAAAGACACAGAGACTGAGACAGAGAGACAGAGACAGAGACAGAGAAAAAGAGAGATAAATGGAAGAATGTTGGCAAGGGAGGAACCTAAACCAGCCACATGGTAAATGACATGTTGCAAAACAAGACCCACCATTTTAGTACAGGTAGTCCTCGACTTCCATCAGTTCATTTAGTGACCGTTCAAAGTTACAACAGCACTGAAAAAAGTGACTTATGATCGTTTTTCACAGCTGCAACCTTTCCAGCATCCCCATGATCATGTGATCAAAATTCAGATGCTTGGCAACTGGTGCAGCTTTATGACAGTTTCAGTGTCCAGGGGATCAACTTTTGCAACATTCTGACAATCAAAGTCAATGGGGAAGCCAGATTCACTTAACAACCAGGTTACTAACTTAATAACTGCAGTGATTCACTTAACAAATGTGGCATGAAAGCTGTAAAATGGGGCAAAACTCATTTAACAACTTTCTCACTTAGCAACATAAATTTTCGGCTCAATTGTGGTCTTATATCGAGGACTACTTATATGTATTTCAACACTGCACATATGTTCCTAAGGGACAGGGCTAGAATTGCAACGATCCATCTGCCATCTTGCTCATTTTCACCAACCCTGCTGCATATCATCCCTTATTTACTGTATCTCAGTGCTTGGTTTGTGGGGTGTACAAAACTGAAATAAAAGTGTTTATGATACAGCTTATGACTAGGTGGGAATCCAGCCAATGCCATAGCACTCTAAACATATCCTTATTCTAACCTTGGAGTAGACTCATAAAAGCTCCGATTTCACATTAGTTAGTATATTCCAGATACACATTTCCTTTAATGAATTAAATATACCGACCCGGATTACTAGTGTTAACATGATCCATTCTCAAATAAATATTTTCCAGACAAATTTGTATCTGGATAAGGCTAGAAAATTTGAATTTCTATGTAATGTTAAAAACATTCTCTGTAACCAGAACATTTATATTCCAGGTTGTGAAGGAAGATAATGAATTGTTCTTCCATTAAGGAATTATACTAGCTTCACTTGGATAGAAGAGTGGATTACAGGTAGACCCTGAGTTATGACCACAACTGAGCTGAAAATTGCCATTGCTAAATAAGCAGTTGATAACTGAATTTTGCCCATTTTATGACCTTTTTGAATGAATGAATCACTGCAATTGTTACGAAAATGTATGTGGTCATTAAATGAATCTGGCTGCCCAGGGGTAAAATGCTCCCGGTTTGGACCGGATTGCCCAGGTGGCGGGTGGTTTGGAGAATCGGTAGCAAAAATTCCTGCCCCCCCCATTGCCCAGCTGAGCCACGCAATCATCAGAGGCTTTTTTTTAATTTTTAAAAGCATTTTTTTCTACAACCTCTTTGGCCAAAAAAATGCTTTTAAAAGTTAAAAAAAAAAAAAAAAGCCTCTGATGATCGTGCAGCTCAGCTGGGATCATCAGAGGCCAGAGGCTTTTAAAGGCATTTTTTTCTATAACCTCTTCGGCTGAAGAGGTTATAGAAAAAATGCTTTTAAAAGGAAAAAAAGCCTCTGCCGATCAGGCAAGTCAGCTGGGATCATCAGAGGCTTTAAAAGCATTTTTTTTTACAACCTCTTCAGATGAAGAGGTGGTAGAAAAAATGGTTTTAAAAGTAAAAAAAAAAAAGTTGGTCACGCCCACTCAGTCATATTACCCCCCCCCAGCCACGCCCACAGAACCGGTAGTAACAAATTTTATATTTCACCACCGTGGCTACCCCATTTTCTTTGCCTGTTAGAAGTCAACTATGAAGGTTACATATGGGGATCACATGATCCTGGGACAGTACAACATAAATACATGCCAAGCACCTGAATTTTGATCACCTGGCCATGGAGACACTGCGACCGTCGTCAGTGCAAAAAATGATCATAAATCACTTTTTTCAGTGCCTTTGTGATGTCGAACGGTTACTAAACAAATGATTGTAAGTCAAGGACTACCTCTACTGTTACTACCAGAAATGCGGCTTTGAAAATTAAATTAACTCAAGAAAGCAGCATGAGGGAATTGTTGACAGGCTGACTACATCACAGTTTTGGGGCTTAAATTCCTCAGAATATTTTTCTAAAAATACTTGTGGAAACAGCTACTCCATATCAATATTACAAATGATATGCACTGCAGAAAAGAACTTGTCAATTTTCTCCAGTATAAATAGAAATGTCCAATATGATGGGTTAATGAAAACATAACAAATAGCCCTTCTGTTGCTCTTTCCTGAAAATGAGTAGTCATATTTCTTCAAGACTGCAAGAATTTAAGCTTCATCTGTGTGGTGCCAGAATGTTAATGCGGCATTCAATAAACTACCTAGGAAAGCTAAACACTGCTAATCAAGTCATTTAATCTTTTAAAGTTAAATGCTGCTGTAAGAGAATGGAAGGTATAATTAATAATTCAAGCTGGGAAAGTGTGACTGTTTTGTTTTTTTTTTAATTTGGTAATGATACATGATTTTTTTTAAAATCAGAAAATGAAAACTTCATCTGTTGTGAAATATGTAAACTAGGTAAAAACTACTGAAATTTAAAGCAAATGAATGAGTACTCTTTCTCTTAAAAGTACACACATTCAGGGGTGGGTTCTACTTACCTTTACTACCGGTTTGCAGCAGGGCCGTGCACTCTTTTGCACATGCGCAGAAGCGTTTAGATGACATTGGGGTCGGTGGGCGGAGCCTCCTGCCGGTTTTACTACCGGTTCTATAGAACCAGTGCGAACCGGGGGCAACCCACCACTGCACATATACCATCTAATTGATGTGTATTATATGAGGGCTTGTGGAGTGGCTGATTGAACATTAGTATGGGATAAAATAATGCAAGACTTTTTCCAGGATAAATTGACTGAAATTCCCAACAAAGAGTAGGGTAGAAATAAATAACCCACCAACAAGATAACCTGTTTGGCAACAGAAATCCTAAAATTAGGCATTCTTTAAGGAAGATAAATAAATGGTGAGAATCTTTCATCCTTATCAAATATGTTTTCATATATTTACAGAAGAGAATAGCTCAGGGATTAATTGTGGGGTCCTTGATGCTCTCTGAGCTTGATTGTTTTCTTGCAGATGTTTCATTACCCAAGAAGGTAACTGTTGTGGCCTGCCAGCTGCCAGCAGAGCTGGCAGAAGACTCGGACAATGAAGAGGTTGGGGAAGAACGTGGGCCTGTTCTGCAGCCTGTTCTGAAGAATGCGGGCTCTGATGGATGCTCAGTGTCAGACACAGAGATAGAGCCAGGTCCATCCAGCATTTCCTCGCAACCGGAGAGGCAGCTGCCTTTGGAGTTAGAGATGAGTGATGAGGAAGAACAGCTAGGGCCTGTTCCAGATGCATGTATGCACAGAGCAGTTAGGAGAGGTGAAAAACGGAGGACAAGGAGTCAACTTGGGAATCAAAACAAATGTGGATGCTGAATGGCCCCTCCCTGGCTGGGGAATAAATAGGAGGAAAGGGGAATGGTGGTCGTAGCAGACAACTGTTTGTATTTCTGGAGATTTTGCTTATTGTGTTTCATGTGACAAAGACTGACTTGCCAGAACTGAGGTTTGTCTATTTGAAGTAACTTAATTTGCAGTCTTTTGGCTCACGGCCTTGCAATTATCATAACAAGCTGATAAGGCCTATTGCTTCAGTTAACTCCTTGGAGGACTCTTGCTTGGACTTTGTGGGTGAATGCAGTTAATTCATAAGGTGTAAATAAAGAGGAGTTTTTCTTTGCGAGGAGTCTGTTTCTTGCTTCTGCGAAGGCTGGGCCAGAACAGTAGCATCATCAGTACTAGTAGGGTTTGCTCTCATTTTATATCCTAGTGCAGCAGTCCCCAACTTTTCCAGCTTGATGGCATGGCCTGGTTGGGGGAGAAGTGTGTGAGTGGTAGGCACATGTGTGCGCGCACAGTTCCATTTGCGACAGCACAAACACTCTTGTGCAAGTGGAGCTTCATGCATGTGTGCTTTGCCCATCTCTCCTGGGGCCCGGCTTTGAACAGGCCGTGGCCCAGTACTGGGCCAGGGCCTGGTGGTGGGGACCCCTATCTTAGTGGCTTGCCCTGCCAGTGTTGGTGGGAATGGTCTTGGTAGTTTCTTGACAGAGGTATTGTTTGCTTTTTGATTCTTGATCTAGTACAAACTCGCGTTGTCATGGCATCATCACGTGACGTATCGTGACTTTCCTTCCCTTTGCAAAACTGGGCATGGACATGGCCAGCATGTGACACATCCAGCCCGCGGGCTGCGAGTTTGACACCCCTGATCTGGTGTTAAACTTGATGTTAATTTCTGCTCATTTAGGTGTGGATCAGTGGTGGGTTGCCCCCGGTTCGGACCAGTCTATAGAACTGGTAGTAAAACAGGCGGGAGGCTCCGCCCACCGACCCTATTGTCATCAGAATGCTTCTACATGGCCCCATTGTGAGCCGGTAGTAAAGGTAAGTAGAACCCACCCCTGGTGTGGATTGCTGGTAAGGAGATTTTTGGTCTTTTTGTTTCTTTTTTACTTTTCTTTTAAATGGTATGTAGATGTTGTTTTATCTCTATGTACCTGTTGATGGCCGATTTGTCTGAGTACCAGGCTTCCAGGAATTCTCTAGCTGAATGTGGCTTGGATCAGGATGATCACAGTTTTCCAGTTGAAACTATGGTAAGAATGTCCATGTGTTGTGAAACTAAGGAGTTTTCATCATGTCTTCTGGCTGCTAGTTGGTGTTCATGGATGCATTATGCCAGTCCTCTGTCTATTTCTCTTACAAATTGGCTGTTGTATGTTGTAGGACCATTTTACTAACTTAACAACTGCAGGCTTACACTTACCAACTGTGAGAAGAAAAGTCATAAACTGGGGCAAAATTCACTTAACAACTGTTTTGCTTAGCAACAGAAATTTGGGGTTCAATTGTGGTCATAAATTGACCTGTAGTGAATCTAAGGGCACACTCCTCTCCTGACATTATATTATCAGCAAACAGGGAGAGGTGAATGTCAGAAGGATAAATCAATGTGAAGATATAGCTAAGGGACTGAATGCCTGCCCTATAATACTCTATTGACCTTCTGTAGGGATTTTAAATTTTGTGATGTGATGAATTGCTAAAATTAAATTTTCTATGGAACACTCCTCCACATAATAATATTATTATTAACAATGCAAATGGCTAAACAAGTGAAGTAATATTGTGTTAAGTGATCATATTAAGTGATGAGCTGAACTCTCTGTTCCCTTTCCAGCTCTGAGAAGCGAGTGCTGTATGGTGCAAGACCCCCTCAGGCCTTATGCCAACCTGCCGAGGGGTCTTCTATTTTTGCTTTCCCAGAAGTCAGGAGTCTGCAGAGCTGGTATTCCTTGATTGCTCACCTTTCCATTGTCTACTCTTCCCCATTTGTTTAGATCACCTCAAGAATTGCAATCCTGCCTTATAGAACAAGAGAGTTTAATAAGTCCCCATGCCCATTGAATTCGAAGTCTTTCTCTCTAGATGAGTTAAATTTTCAGAGTGTGGTTTTCTAAAATTACCTTTGGTTTATTGTTGTCAGTTTATTAAAAATGGAAGAAAGCGCAGTGATTTATTATTAAAATTCCACTGTAATTACTTCTGCTCTCATCAGCATCACAATTAAGTCCAATACTAAATACTTTAATGTTACTAAGATTAAGATACTAATAATTATTAAATTCTGGCCAACATAATTTGTTATTAAATTAAGCAATGGGTCATGGCTAACTGATTATGGTAATGGATATAGTCGCATCTCTAGTGAATAGAGATAGAGAGATTTGTAGGAGAATGGATTAAGATCTGGTTAAAAATGGTAACTCTGATAGCATTCACTAGAGCAATATAATTGAGGGAACTGCATTTCTGTAGAAAAACTAGAATGCCTGCGCACATACTATACATGCCTGCAACATATTTTGTACACACAGAATATTACACTCTCATTATCTTATTTTACAAGAGGCAGTGAGTGTGGGGACCAACGGGAGTGGGAGCGTAACTACCGCTGACCCCACCCTCTCCGTCCCACTGTCTGCTTGCCCACAGCTGCAACAGGCCAAGCTCTCGGCACGCCTCTGCCTCCACCCGCCCTGCCTGCTGGCCCAGTTTTTGCTGGGGCACTTCTTGGCCATGGCAGGCACCGTGCAGGCCGCCAAGTGGCTGCCCATGCTGCTGCTGGCTTCGTGGGGGCTCTTCGTCCTCCTTGCAGGGTGGGTGGAGGCTGGGGCGTGCTGAGAGCTTGGCCCTGATTGAGGCTGCAGACAAACAGACAGTGGGACAGAGAGGGTGAGGCCAGTGGTGGCTGCCCAAACACTTTTCACCCAGAGGGAGATGAAGCTTTGCTTGCAAAGGGGACATTTGAAACGGAGCTAATTGCTTTGTTTCAAACCATCCCCTTTGCAAGCACACAAACTTTGAGTCTCCATCATTTCTCTGTCCAGGCAAAAACTGTTTGATCATCTATGGGGTGCTTGGGAATGGAGTGGTAATTCTTGGAAGCTTATTCTGAAAACTGTAAACCGTGTGTAGGGTTTGTGGTGTTGATCTATAGAAAGAGTGATGACTTGGGAAAAGTTGTAAATTCATGATCATCAACACTGATGAGTCTTTTCCTTCCAAACTTGTTTTGCAAAAATAAGCAAAGAAACACAGAACAGCAATCCAGTCATTTTCCCAAATTCTTGAGTTTTATACCTCCCTTAGGCTCTCAGAAGTTGAGTTAGATGAAAATTGATGGAACTTTTCTAGGGGATTGTTCTACACAAATGTAATGGCTGATTTTCTTAAAATTAATCCTGAATTAAAATTTCAGAATTACTGCAGATTTAAACTTTCTGTCTGATTTGATTTTTTCCCTTCTTCTTATCATCATTATCTGCATCATCTAAGGAACATCTTGTTTATGCTTGAATGTGTAGAGATGTATATGTGCGTCTACGTGTGTATATATATGAATATGTATATTTCTTTAATAATTTTGGAAAATTCCTAGTGTAGGGGAATTGAAGAAAATGGGTTTTAATATTGAGAAAATAGCTGGATATCACCATGTAAAATATGAATTGTATGTTATTTCAAAATAAAACTATGTTAGAATAATGAAATATCCCTCTATGTCAACATTGAACAGCTGTCTCTCAACAGAGGGGGAGGGATATGACATCAGTTATCTCCAGTCTACAACACAGTCCTTTCAGCAGTTCACAGAAGGCTCCACACCAATCTGCATTACTCAGGTGATCCTGAGGGGACAGATAGACCTCCAAGTGACCCCAATGACTCTCTAAAAGAATGCAAATGACCAGCTGTCTACAAGGAGTATAAATCCTTCTATTCCCCACCACCCAGTCAGAGCTGCAGAAGCTTCTTCAATGAGAAGTAAAATGTCTTCAAAGAAAAACAAAAACAAGAGAGTCCAGTTGCCTCTTGAAAAAGCACCTTTGGGAAAATTATGACCTGAATGACTGAGAATCTCCATAGACATGGAATGAAGTTTTAAAAAAGATATGTTAAGGGGGGGCGGGGGAGGAGAATTACAGTTGTCATTATAATTATAAAAATGGAAATATTTGGCAATATCTGCAACTGAGGAATGGTTAGTGAAGATGATAGAACTTGCTGAGATGGCCAAATTGACTTGGTTGATTATAGAAAACATCTACTGTATGTTTATTGCTGATTGGAAACCTCTTATGGACTTTTTTTTTGCATAAAACAAATAATGTATTTATGATCCATGGTTTTGACAATTAGATAGGATGGATTATAGAAAGAAGAGACTCATGATGTAAATATAAAGAGTAAATTTACAATTGATAAAGATGATTGGATGCCACTTCTTTCATCTTCTTTCTTTCTTTTCTATTTATCTTCTACTTTTTTCTTTTTCTTTTTGCACTCTAGCTTTCTCTTTTATTTCTTCTTTTTCTTTTTTCTTTCTTATTTGTATTGTTTGTATTAATTTTTACTCATTTTTAAAATTTTCAATAAAATTATATTTAAAAAGAGAGATGATTTTCAATAGAAAGACCACAGGTAAATAAAGTTATTCAATGAATAATAAGCAGGACAATCTTCCCCTTCAGAGTCGGGACTGCAGTTCCCAGAATTCCCAACTAATCTAGCTAATATTTCTGGAGATGGCTGGAAAAGCCTTTTCTACCATGGTGCCTTGAATCAGGTTGCATTTCATTAGGCAAAACTGGAAGACATTGAGGGTATTCCATGACACCTGCTTGAGGAGCAAGTGAGAGCTGTGGCCAGATAGTCCTTTTCACAGATTTGGTGGTGTCTGAATTGTATCTTTTCCCAAACCCATCTGTACATGCAATGTGACATGTCACTCATGCTTCAGTCACATTGCATGTACAGTACAGCAATGGACTCTACTTGAGGTTGACTTTGTAGACCACTTGAATGGAGCCTAATGAAAAAAGTGTGAGGGTTCCGACATAAGGAGGTAACCTTATAACCTCATAACCTTATAACCTATAAGGACATAAGAAGTTGACATAAGATTGCACTGGTTGCCAGTGAACGTCTGGGGGTAATTCAAGGTGTCACTACTTATCAGAAAGCTGTTTGTGGCCTAAATCTAGATTGATCCATGGAGTTTGGAACTAGAATTTTGGAACATGTCCTCCTCAATCTTTTAAACAAATAACATTTGAACAAAGAATGTGGCATCCAGTTGTGATGACACTGACTGCTTTCCCCTTAGAAATAACATTTTCTGTTATTTAATTTTTTTATCTAGGCTAAATTTGGCACAGCTATTTTATTGGGGATGCCTTGCAGAACATCAGATTGGGAAAAGGTGTAGAGAGTGTGTTTAGGATTGTGGTTGTAAAGACTAATGTTATGACCCATGGCAGCACATTACTCCAGTTTTATAGGAGTGATTTTTCCCTCCCAGTGAATGAGATATTCCAATGTGCTTGCTGGAAGTAGACTGACCTTATTTTATTTAACATCTAACTGTCATCTTCTCACTTCCTAGCCATTCCTATCTCACCAGGCTCAAGGTTGACTCAGCCTTCCGTCCTTCCAAGGTGGGTAAAATGAGGAACCACATTATTGGGGGCAATATGCTGACTCTGTAAACCGCTTAGAGAGGGTTGTAAAACACTGTGAAGCGGTATATAAGTCTAAGTGATATTGCTATTAGCCATTTAATTGAAAAAGAAATACCCAAAGGAATGAAAAACTTAAATGTAAAGCTTCCTTCTTCTAAATCCTGCTTACAGTTGTGTGATCTCGTCTTTCTTTATGATCTGCCATCAAGTTGTTGACAAATGCTTAGTGACCACACAGGTAGTCCTGTTCCATGATTTCGCATCTTAGTTACGCGGCATGAGCCGGTGAAGCTGGCGCTCCAGATCACAGCCACAACAAGCCAACTGCTTCTGTGCCTTGTGATCTCCATGACTGCCTCATGGAAACTTTCAACTTTTGTCCCTTTGTTCAAAGAAAGGGAGGGGAATTTATTTATTTTTTTTGTATTTTTGGCATTGCAACTTTTGCATTACCATGTAATACTGGGTATGTATCCACAGGCAGCTGGCGGAGTGCTATTTAAGCTGGGTGCTGAACTAGGCACAGACACTGACAGGCAGTAGTTAAGCTGCTCTTATCTTTTTTCCTCCATGTCACCGATAATGATACTGTAATTCTCAGTAAACTCAGATCTTTTGGCTGTGTTTTGACAGCAAGCTTGTTATTCCAGTGGTCTGCGCTTTTCTCCGACTATGTCATTTCCGTTGGTGAGGTCTCTTGTCTCCCATCCTTTCATTTGTTTTGAGAGCTTTGGAAAGAAGTCTTCCCCTTCCCCCAACTTATGTTTTCTTGCATTTTTAAAAAATTTCACTAGTATGCATTGCTCAGACTAAAAGGAATTGTTCTTTTGCGAAGAATGGTGGGACAAAGCAAACTTGGGTATCATTCACTGACATTATCGTGTGCGTTAGCATAGCTTTAAAGAGGGTGAGTAGGGAAAACCCTTAACCAAGCAGAGAGGTCACCAAAGAGCATATTTTTGCTTCCAGAATATGAAACATTTTCAGCGAAGATCTTACAGTCACTATAAAGCAATTTTCTACTTCATAAACTTATCCTGTTGCGAATACAACAGTTAAGTAGGCTGGTCGCTAGAACGAACTTCTAAATTTCAGAAAAGTCTATCCTGATAAAATGTTATCCCATTCTCTTCAGCGCTCCACCAAATATTCCTGTAGCAAATGAAGGTAAGTTTGCGTTCCTAAAGTAAGCCATGTAGGTAGGCTTCATTGAAAAATATCTGGGAGAATATTTGTCAGTAAGAATAGGTCTGCAAAGATTACGTATCTCTTTGTGCTTTTTTCCAAATAATTTTATTGATAATGTTAAATGAAAAGAAGAAAAGGCAATACAAATAAAATACAAAAGGAAAAATATAAGCAAAAAGGGGTATGTGTGAAAAAGCAAAAAAAAAAAGAAGAAGTGACTTCCCCCTTTATCCCAACAGGTAAAAATAATTTTAATAGTTTATCATTATCTCTAACTAAAACATAAACTTACTTCTCCTCAAATCAATCTTTGTCAGCAAAAATTCATCAAGGGAAACCAGACACACTATTTTCCTCTTTTAACCTTGATCAAACAAGCCCCCCTCAGTTTTTAAAAATATTCTTTAACCTCTTCAAAAAAATGTCCCAGAGATAATTTGCTAATTATCTGTGTAAAATCGTTCAGGACTTTGAGTTCTTTTGTATCATTAAGCAAAGTTTATCGTTTGGTTTGTCACTTCTAAAAATGTCTTTCCCAGTCTTAGCAGAGCTCTTTTGTATATCCAGAAAAAAAAAAAAAAGACTTATCCAAATCAGTTTCCTGGTTTAATATCTGTTCATCTCCTTTAGGGAATAGGTTATTTAGCAGATCCATTTGTATTACATTTAAATCCCCGTTCAAATTAATTTCATGGACATCCATCAGAGCTTATTCTTGTTTTACAATGTTATTAGAAAAGTTCGATCCATTCTGTCCAAAAGCTTGGCTGTGAAGTATTCAAAAGTTTGTACTAAGGATTTTTTTTCTTTATCCTCTGACTTTAGTGTCCAATCCTCAAGATCTCCTTATTATGAACCAAACCAAACCAAACCAAACCAGACCAAACCAAACCAAACCAAAACAAACCAAAACAAACCAAAACAAACCAAAACAAAACAAAACAAAACAAAACAAAACAAAGGCAATCTCCATTTTTCCATGAGAAAATATCTTCTAAATAATTCAAAATTATAATTTCATATTTCCCTGGGTTAATCTGTTGCTAACATTCCAAAGTCCATATACTAACTAGCCTTTTACTGCATAGTCCAAGAACACATGTATTTTTAAAACTTTTAAAATAAAATTTACACCATTGGCTTTTAAAGAGGTAACTGAAAATCAGATAACAAGTAATTTCCAAAAGTGATTAGAGAAAGGAAGCATATGAACACAAAGTTTTTTCAAAGGCACCAACCAGGGTTGGAGCAAAATGGTTATTCCTTCATTTACAGAAGCTCTAAACCCTCTGGAGACAGCTGTTTTGCAATCTCATCGCAAGGAACAGCTGTCTGGAGTACTTGTGGGCAATCTCAAGTCCTCTCCTTGTCTAGAGGGGAATTATGAAGAGCCATCTTCAATCTGCCATTTCTTCCCTGTAAGTCTCGGAAATGTGTTTAATTCCCAAAGCCCTTCATGTTCTGAATTTTCTGTTGCCAACTATCATGAATTTTTGAAAGTTTATGGGTGGCAAGCATGTGGAATTCTCTTTGCTTCATTCCCTGAGAACTTTTTTATTTACTACTTATAGGAAAACGGTTAGAAGATTGTGAAAGAGATTCCCCTTTTGAAGGGAATGAGGCAGTATAAAATAAATAGGTTTTATGTTTTTTATCTTAGCAACTGCAGCTGCATGGGTGTCTTTGGTGTTCTGCATTTATTTCTGTGTCACCTGGCCTCTTTTTTCATCCAGTCAATTTGGCTATAAAAGAGTAATAGTATTAGTATAACTCTGCAGAGCTTGTGAGCATTTTTCCAATGACAGGATCTCTTGCCTTGTTCTGCCGTCTCGGCTTCAGCTTCCATAGCATTTTGTGCACAAGTCACTTTTCTGCTTTTTAATTAAGATCAAGCAGGAAATTCCCAACTCCTAAAGGCATATGTGACAGGTCTTTATTTATTTTTTAAATTGATCTTGCTGATTGCACATTTGAAAGATGAAAAATTCAATTTTTTTTAGATCTGTGTTTTTCCAACTTGGCAACTTTAAGATATGTGGATTTCAACTCCCAGAATTCCCCAGCCAGTATGCTTTAACATCTTAAAATTGCCAAGTTTAAAAACTCTGCTTTAGAGGAATTAGGAGAGATTATGTACAGTTAATTTTGCCATTGCAGTATATGCAGCAGTGGCTTTTCTAAATCAACCTCCTTGTTTCACTCTTTCCCCCTTTATTTGTATTTCAATATTTGCTTTTTCTTATATTCTTTGTATTGCAATATTTTAACAAAAAATACATAGATGAAAGAGAGAGAAAGAAAATAAAACTAATAATCTTTTACTGAGTTATTTTGTACACTAGGTACTGGTAACTTCTGACTTAAATTTGAAGCTTTTGATATCATTTTTAGTTTTACAGAGGCCTATGAAACATATTAAATCTCATATATTCTAACCCAGTTAGTGCTAAGTTTCTCTAGTTATTTCTAGTTGTCTGTCTTCATTCCCCATGTTTAGACAGGGGAATTATTTTTCAAAGCTTTTCTGTTATTAACAGGTAAAACAGCTATTATAGTATTTAACCATCACAGTATTATTTAGTATAGTTTAGTATAGTATCGTATTTATTTAAGTTCTGAAATTATCAGAAAAATGATAAAATGTATATTGTTTATAGAGAAAATAGAAGCAGCATGCAATATTTCCTTATCACCCCCTTTACAGATTTTAGTGAAATGTCTTCAAAACTGTTCCAGTTACATACAGTATATAATCATTTCACATTTTCCCCCTCACATTTAATCAAATATAAATTAGGCATGGTTGGGGTATTTTGGAACTAGAATGGCTCACTTCTAATCTGCAGAATCTTTATACTAGATGTCCATAATACTGTTCCAATGCAGTATGTTATACTTTAGGTTTCTAGCTCTCCAAACGTATTAATATTCATGGAGAGTAACAATCAGTGTAACTATAGAGGCAATATAAGTTCATGAGTTTTACATTTTACCAGGGAATTAAATATAAAAGCATAAGGCTCACATTCTGATATCTTTCTGCCCAGTAACTTGACTTGTGGAATCTTTGATATTTAGGGGAACAATTTAAATAACTCATTTCTCCACCCCAGAGCATTGTATGGAAAATGAATTTGTTAAAAGTTCCTAAACAGTACCGTGTGGCTGTGCTAAGTGAGTTCTTTCTATATACCCTTTTGACTTTAAGGGTTAACTTCCTGGCCATAAGATACATTAGGTCATGTGGTGGGGTTTATCCAATCCTGTAGCTCAGGATTGAGCTTGGTGCTTTCTGAACTTGATTGTTTGCTTGCAGATCCTTCATTGCACAACTAGACAACATCATCTGATGTATCAAACTAGGCAAAATCATCAGGCACTGATGGTATCTAGCTGGGTAATGAAACATCTGCAAGCAAACAACAAACTCAGAGGACTCCACAGATTATCCATTAGTTGATTCATGGTATAGCTATGTTTTAGTGAATAAAACACAGTTGGCTAAGTTCGCATCTTGCATTAATAAAATACGATGAAAAGTAAATTTGGGAACCAAGAAAGAAATGTAGCAAACCTAGTGCAATTTTCAGCATGCATCATGTCAACACCATCAATTATCATTGTTATTATTTTGTCAGAGCCAGCCCCAAAAGATCTAAATAGAATAGGACTCTAAGGCTCCTTTCCAAATTTCTGTAAAAGCAGAATTGAGCAAGGTTCAAGGTTAATCTACATAAAATGGAGGGGAAAAGCATCTCTCTTTTCTTTTTCCAAATGCTTCTGAGTACAACTCTTCTGACATTGTCAACAACTTTTTAGCAAAGGGATATGTGCCTGGTTGAGTATAATTAGTACAGAAATAGCAAATTGGTCAGAAATATATGTGGAATTATGGTATAACTTACAGTAAATGATCCAAAATATTGGAAGGGAATTGTTTTCTCTGCCACTTCACAACTAGCACTCCAATTCACTTATTTTTGGACAAATTAGAAGTAAATTAAACTACTCATTAATTAACAGGCTTCAGATATCATATTCATATATTGTGAGAAGTGGTTACTGAACATTTGAAAACTATCTGGTGTAAATTATGTCCAGAGGAATGTGAATGGATGCTTGAAAAACTCTTATTAATAAGAAGTGCTTAAGGTCCTGTAGTCAACTTAAAATATTTAGTTAAGGACAACTTACCCAAAGATACCTTTGCCAATGAAGCCAATTACCTATTTAATTCAAATACATCTGCATCGAAATAAAGCATCAGTTCTGATAAAAGTAATATAATTAATTTTTCATTGATGAAATTTCTTTTCTGCTCTACTCCCTCCATATATCTATGCATATTAACACCCATTCATATCTACTTTGGAAGATCACTCAATGAACATGATGGAATTGGGCAGGAATATTTGATTCCATTCCAATGGAATTTTCCTGTCAGTGAAGGTAACTGAAGTTATTGTGTGTCACTTTTTGTGCTCTTCGAAGCTGCTTTGGAGAATTGGGCAACTCACAGGGCATATTTTCAAAGTATGTGGGAGAGGTCTGCATATAAACACCTTCCTTTTCTGCTAAAATTTCATCGGTAGAAACAATAGATCTAGGTTCAGTTAACCCAAGCCTTCTGTTTGCTTCATCATGAATGGACCTGATTTATGAAATAACTGTCATGCTGTTTCCTGTTCTGAGAAATACAGATTTTGAAATAATAGAATGGTGGAAGAAGTATCATTAGTAATTCACATTTTAGTTATACTTTGATAATTGCTTTTTCTGTGTTTTTAAATAGTGTCCAATAACTTAGTTGTTGTTGTTGACTAAGTCATGTCAATTTTTCATGGCTCCATGGACCGTAGCACAGCAGCCCCCGCCCCCCCTCTTCCACTATCTCCTGGAGTCTGCCCAAACTCATGCCTACTGCATCAATGACATTATCTAACCAACTATAACTTTAGGAGCTACAAAATATGTCAACAACAAGACTGGTGCCTGAAGCTACTGGGGTCATGTTCTTCATTAACATACTTCAGAAACTTCCAATTCATTTACCAGCACAATTAAAAGGGACAGTTAATTGTATATGAAAGGCCTTTCCCATGGCTGACACTTTGAATTGTCAAAATCTCTCATTAGAGCCTTGCCTTGTTCAATCATTGATGGTTACTCTAATATACTTCTGTGTCATCAGGCTGGAGCTTGTCAGACTATTTGTTGTATATTGTTTATATGTTAATACTCTTGCCTGTATTTTTTCTGATCGTATTTTAATTTTACTCTTCCCATGCTTTTTATCTTTAAATTTGATGTATTGGCTCTTGATTTATGCTTTGTGTGTGTTCTTGTCTTTGGCAATCTTGGAAAGACAGGCTATACAAATAATAGAGGAATAAATACTATTAATCTGATTTCTCCCTTGCCTTCACTGATTCCTCTCTCTCCCTATAACCACTATCATCCCCAGATCTTCTAGAATAGCTAACCTCAACTTGATACAAAGCCTGGAAAAGACTGTTAATATTTCAGGCTTGATCATATTCCAAAGGATCAATTCATCAGAATAGAGCTAGAAGGAACTTTGGAGGTCTTCTAGTCCAGCTCAAGCAGGAGACTTTATACCATTCCAGACAAGTGGCTGTCCAGTGTCTTCTTAAAAACCTCCACTGATGAAGAATCCACAAATTCTGAAGGCAAGTGATTCCATTGGTTAATTGATCTCACTGTTATGAAGTTTCTCCTTAATTCCAGATTGCTTCTGGAATTGGTTCCATCCATTGTTTCTTGTCCTGCTGTCTAGTGCTTTGGAAAATAAACAGATCCCCTCCTCTTTGTGGCGGCCTTTCAAATACTGGAATACTGCTGTCATGTCTGTTTTCTGAATGTGGCCTTCACTTTTTTAGAAGCCCTAATGATACCTCCCTTCAGGGGTGGGCTTCAAAAATTTTAGCAAAGGGTTCTCTGCCCGGTTGCTGGGTGGGCATGGCCATGGTGGGTGTGGCCTAGTTGGCCTCCTGCACCACAGCATGGGGGGGCGTTTTTGCCCTCCCCGTGCTCCGGAGGCTTTCCTCAAGCCTCTGGGAGGGCAAAAATGGCCTTCCCAGGCTCCGGAGACCCTCTGGAGGTCAGAAACGTTCCTGTTTCCAGCCTTTCTGAACTTCCAATAGGCCCGTTTTTTGCCCTCCCCAAGCCTCTGTGAATACCTTGCACTTACCTGCATCCAAAATGGGCCGCGTGTGGACTCTTGGGAGGTGTGTGGTGGGTGAGGCGGGGCCAGCCAGGAGTGAGATTTGGGGGTTCTCTGAACTGCACAGAATCTTAGCTAGAGGTTCTGCCGAACCCCTGCGAACCCCAGCAGCCCACCCCTGCCTCCCTTGGACTACAAGATTCCTTTGGACTCATTTCAGGGACTTTATCTCTTTGTTCCCCAGGGGGCTTCTTTTTTTCTTGGAAGAGGGTGGATGTAGGCAGGCCATGTGCACCAGAGCAGGCTCACTCGAGTTGGAATCCCCTCCTCTCTCTTATTATAAAAACATTGTGATTATTATCATCATTGTTGCCCAGCCGTAAATTATTCTGACAATATTTAACTTGCAGATAAGAAACTACAATCAGCCTGTCACATATTCCCCTGTTAATGAGTTAGTATCAGTCCGAAAGAAGAGACAGTTCACTCAGTGTTGATTTGCTGTCATAAATTATAGGTATCCAACCTGCGTCCTGTGGGGAGGAACAGTCAAATAGCTTGGGACTCTATTTCACATTCTGAGAGTGACAGGAAAAGACCACTCTGAAGGATTTAATCTACCCTAGCTTGTTTATTCCCTTTCCCTACAGATGCCAGATTGAAACATGTGGCACTGCATTTTGTTGCTATCTGCAATTAACACAAGTATCTATTTAAAGCTTGGAAGGAGGTTAGTCTTTGATAGAAAGCATCAGTCTTTCTAATCACCAGGCAATGGAAAATGGAACCATTGTGGAAGGGCTGGCATTATTTTAGTCCTTTGATTAAAAAAATATGCTACACTGAGGAGCATTTTGCCTTCTGTCTCTACTAAACAACAGTGAATTGCAAATTCAAGAAGATCGGTTTTGTGGAGTCCAGTTTCAAGTGTAATATTTTCCTGGTCATTTGCAAAATATAAAGGCAGGCAGTTAAACTTTGGGATGGAGAACTATCTAGGCAGTTTGTGAGCCATCAAACAAAAAACAGCTTGCTGTTGGGCATTTGATAACTCCAGTCTTGGTTCCCTAACAGAATGCTCTTACTAGCTTGGCAAGTTGGTTTATTTTGGCTTGGTGGGTCATAGCACTGTTTTAAGAAAAGGCCTGGCTTCAGAAAAACCGACATTGAAATTACACAACATTATAATAGGATTGGATAAAGTATATAGAAATGGGGAGAGGGGGAAACACAGTTGTGGTGGAAAAGAAAACCATATTAAGAGGAGAGAAAGGGTCTGTTTTGTAGATAGACTTCTATTCTCATTTGAATCTAAGTATGCATGAAGTTAACATATACTGTATTCCAACTACTGGCCATTTATTCTAATTTGTCAGGAAGCTGCAGAGCCTTTCCTATTTAGGCAAGTATTGGTTTTATTGGTACATGTGTTTCATATAGATGGAAGTCTTTTATCTGCTGAATGTTGGCTTAATATTTATTATATTGTACTTTTAAAAATATTGTTCTTAGATGGTTTCAATTGTTCACTGCCTTGAGTGTTGCCTAGGCACTGGCAACATAGGATATATATTTCTATGTAAATAAATAAAGACATAAATAAAGACACAGTGACTTCTTCATTATTGTTGAAACAACTGGAAAAAAATGTTGTCATATTGCATATATTATTTGTATACAGAACAATTGCAATGGGTGCATGAGGCCTTCATTTTTTAAAATAAATATTCTAGAGTTAAGTTGAATTACAAGACATTTTAATTTGTTTCAGTATGCTTGATATTGTTTTTAATTTAGCTTCCTTGCCTTGACAGACTCAACTCAATCCCTACAGAGAGATAGCCGCTGCCAGAAAAGATTCACACAGAATAAAGTACTATAATGAATCTGAGAATCCTTATGGTTTGCCCCCACCCTCAGCCCCCTAGGACTTAAAAAGACTCCAGAAGGCATCATCATCTACTGAACTTGGTGGATCTTGGAAACTCAGCAGACTTTGTTCTTGTTAGAAAAAAAGGGAAGAGTCTGGAATTCCAGGACTGTAGACAAGTCTATGGAGTTTTAAAAAGTCCCAGGAGATGACACTGGCAAGCCATTTACATATCATTGCCAGAAAAATCACTTGGATACACGCGCTAGTAACTGCGCTTGACATGAGAACTTTGTTTTTCTGTAGAAAACTTTTTGTACATATACTGTTTAGAGTCTATGGATCCCATCTCTAAAAAACCATATTTAAATACATAAAATACACAGACAACGCATTATGCAGGATGCTCAATTGAAATTCTCAAAATATGAAAAATAACAATTACATAATATAGTAATGTATGTGCTTCATTAAAGGTAAAGGTAAAACGTTCCTGACTCTAGGGGGCGATGCTCATCTCCGTTTCAAAGCTGAAGAGCCAGCGCTGTCCAAAGATATCTCCGTGGTCATGTGGCCGGCATGACTAAATGCCAATGGTGCACGGAATGCTGTTACCTTCCCACCAAAGGTGATCCCTATTTTTCTACTTGCATTTTTTACATGCTTTCTAACTGTTAGGTTGGCAGAAACTGGGACAAGTAACGGGAGCTCACCCCATTATGTGGCACTAGGGATTTGAACCACTGAACTGCCAACTTTTCGATCGACAACTCAGCGTCTTAGCCACTGAGCCATCATGTCCCATGATGTGCTTCATTATTAATCCATTAAACCAATAACAAAGCAAGCTAAAATTCCTTTAGAGATTAGTGAAAATAAAGTTGTAATTCTTTATTGCATCCAGGTCATAGACTCCCTGATATTTATCCATGGACCGCCAAGGGCACCTCCTGTAGAATATGCCCTAAAACAGAAATCTTTATTTCATATGTTAACTATATGATACCAGTAAAAATATTGGAGAGTTTCTATTGCTAAATATGTAGGAATATGCATCTTTGGCTTGTTCAAATATAGCAGGAAACCACAATTTCTTTCCAATTGTTGAAAGTCTTAGTAAGTTATTCATCTGGGAATTCTACCCTTCCTTCTTTTCTGATTAACACTGTAACTAGTATAAACATGAAAAATATCCATCAAGATAGCCTTCATGTTTATGTACCATCAGTCTACATGGAGCTTTTGACAAAGTTTTTTGGTTAAACTCTGAATGGTGTAACATTTTCTAATTGACCGGGAACCAAGAACTTTACTGGGTTAGATTCAAACATTTGATGTAACTAATTGAGAAAATGTTCCAATTTTCAACATGATCATTTTTGGATTGAGAAAATGTAGCTGAACATCATCCTTGAAAGAGTTATAAGAAAAATAAACATTGATAAAAGATGCAAAATTCAGTATTAAAATATACAAAGTCGCAGAAAAGTGCTGAAAACAGTTTTGTGGGAAATGAGAATATACTGTACGTTCTTTTACCATTGGCCCGTCACTATTTCTAAACCTGAAAGTATGGAAAAATACCAATAAAATATTCATGATCCGTTTTTGGTATATTTCAAATTTTTAATGGTTGTGTACAAACCTTTGTTCACATACGTAAATATATACAGGAAAAGCAATTTGGTCTAACAGCAATACAATATTATGAACATTGCAGTGATGGGATTCAAATTTTTTTACTACCGGTTCTGTGGGCGTGGCTTGTTGGGTGTGGCAGGGGAAGGATACTGTAAAATCTCCATTCCCACCCCACTCCAGGGGAAGGTTACTCCAAAATCCCCATTTCCGCCTGATCAGCTGGGACTCGGGAGGCAGTGAATAGATGGGGGCGGAGCCAGTCAGAGGTGGTATTTACCGGTTCTCCGAACTACTCAAAATTTCCTCTACTGGTTCTCCAGAACTGGTCAGAACCTGCTGAATACCACCTCTGGAACATTGCAAAAAAGATACTAGTCTTGATTCTACTACTCAACATTCACAGACTCATGAGAAAAGGATACTTTGATTGCATGATTGATTTTTGACTTTTTTGACCCACTCTGCCAATATTCCTGGTTCATAAACAGTCACTGATCCAAAACTTTCTCTTCAGACACTGCATTCAGTATGTAGCAAGCGAGACACACAAAACTGGAGACAGGATTATAATTCCCCACGGGTTTATTAGCAGTTTTATCAAACAACCTAACTCACAGCACAATGAGAATATGAAAGCAAGAGTCTTTTCTAATAATACATGCTCTGTCATGGCAGCTGTGTGTTTCCCATGGAAAAACCTCAAGTACTTCTACAGATATCAGGGTTCCTCGGTGCTCTCTGATCTTGCTTGTTTCCTTGCAGACGTTTCATTACCCAAACTAGGTAACATCATCAGTGCCAGCTAGTGGTTTGCTGTCAGTTTATATTCTAGTGCTGTGATGCGAACCTATGGCACGCGTGCCACAGGTGGCATGTGGAGCCATATCTGTGGGCACGCGAGCATTGCCTTAGTTCAGCTCCAGCGCATATGTACGCACCGGCCACCTGATTTTCGGGCCTTCCGGGCCCACCGGAAGTTGGGAAAAAGACTGTTTCTGGCCCTGGAGAGCCTCCGGAGGGGGTGGGGAAAGCCGTTTTTGCCCTCCCCAGGCTCCAAGAAAGCCTTTGGAGCCTGGGGAGAACGAAAAACAGGCCTACTGGGCCCACTGTGCCATCATGTGCCAAAAGTGGGGGGAGTGCGGGGGCAGTCGCACATGCATGAACGGTGGGGGCGGGGTACATTGAATTATGGGTGTGAGCACATACACGACCCCCACTTTTGGCACGTGATGGCAAAAAGGTTAGCCATCACTGTTCTAGTGGCTTGTCCTGTCAGTTGTTGGTGGGAGTGATGTTGGTGGTTGTTTAGTTGGGCTGTTCACTGTGGGCTTCCTTGGCAGATTCTTAATTGGGGCATTGTTTACTTGATTGTTGGTCTGATGCTAATCTTGGAGTTAATCTATGCTAATCTGGGTGTTGATTACTAGTGGAGAGATGTTTGGGTCTTTTTGTTCCCTTTTTGGCTGGTTGATTGTCTCTTTGCATAGTCTATAGATGTTGTTAATGTTTATGTATCTATTGATGGCTAATTGTGCCAGGCTTCTAGAAATTCCCTGGTGTTTTGGGACTTGGCTTGGTCTAGGATGGTCACATTTTCCTAGTTGAAATTATGGTTACATGTATTTATATGTTGTGAAATTAAAGAGTTTTCATCATGTCTTTGGACTGCTAGGAAGAGCGTTCTGCCACTCTTGTACCTGTTTGTCCTACATAGTGGCTGTTGCGGTCATTACATTGTATGTTTTAGATGACTCCTGTTTTTTCTTCTGGGGTTGCTGGATCTTCTGGTTTGCTTAGGATGTTTTGAAAGGCTTTAGTTGGCTTGCATGCTACGCTGATTCAATGTGGTTGTAGTAGTCTGTTGATGGTTTCTGAGATACTCTGACAGCAAACTATACTCCTTACTAACACTGATGATGTTACCTAGTTTGAGTAATGAAAACAAGTTTTGCAAGAAAACAAGCAAGCTCAGAGAGCACCAAGGACCCCTTATTGCAATCCTGAGCTACAGATATTCTCCTTCTATAGATGATATCCTTTTTTCTATACCCTAGTCTTTCCAGACCACTGTTTTTGCAGCAATGCCAAGAGCAAAACATTAGCAGTTGCTACAGTTCCAAAGAAACAAAACTATCCACAGCTCTATTCCACCCAAAAAGGAAATAAATCCCTTGCACCCTTCTCTCAACATCTTTGTTTCCTCTTGTATTCAAGTGTCTGGTTCTATGAAAAAAGTAAAATAAAATCTTAAAAATTCAAATACAGGTAGTCCTTGACTGACAACTACAACTGAACCCAAAATTTCCATTGCTAAGAAGACAGTTGTTAGCCACCATTGTTAAGCAAATCACTGCAGTTGTTAGGTGAATTGTGTGGTTGTTAGCAAATCTGGCTTTTCCTATTGACTTTGTTTGTGGAAAGCTGGCTGGGAAGGTTACAAATTGTGATCACATGACCTGGCATAGTGCAATTGTAATAAATACATGCCAGTAGCCAAATGCCTGTATTTTCATTACATGATCATGGGGATGCTACAACAGTAGTAAGTGTGAAAAGCAGTCATAAATCACTTTTTTTAGTGCTGTTGTAACTTCAAACCATCACTAAACAAATGGTTGTAAATGGAGGGCTACCTGTAGTTCTTATCAAGGGGAGCTAAGAGGGGCTAAATCAGTGGTGAAATGTAAAATTTGTTACTACCGGTTCTGTGGGCATGGCTTGGTGTGTGGGGGTAATATGACCGAGTGGGTGTGGCCAACTTTTTTTTTTTAACTTTTAAAACCATTTTTTCTACAACCTCTTCGGCTGAAGAGGTTGTAAAAAAATGCTTTTAAAGCCTCTAACGATCCCAGCTGACTTGCCTGATGGGCAGAGGCTTTTTTTCCTTTTAAAACCATTTTTTCTATAACCTTGTCGGCCGAAGAGATTGTAGAAAAAATGCTTTTAATAGCCTCTGATAATCCCAGCTGAGCTGTGTGATCATGAGAGGCTTTTTTTTTTTTTACTTTTAAAAGCATTTTTTCGGCCAAAGAGGTTGTAGAAAAAATGCTTTTAAAAATTAAAAAAAAAGCCTCTGATGATTGCACGGCTCAGCTGGGCAATGGGGGTGGGCAAGGATTTTTGCTACCGGTTCTCTGAACCACCCGTCTCCATCGCTACCGGATCGGGCAATCCGGTCTGAACCGGGAGCATTTCACCCCTGGGCTAAATATTTCATGTAATTACAGCTGGTCCACAGCTGATGTTATGCAATCACAGAGACCCCAAACTAGTTTTGAACTAGTCCTCATAAATAAGCATCCTCAGTTATCCTGGTGACTTCTCCATTAGTCAACTATAATAATATAATCACTGGGCTGTCTTGGATGATTCCGAAATTCAAAAGCTATGCTGATAATAGGAACATGCAACGAGTGATTATTAAAGTATGAAAGGCCAACTCCAATCAGCCTTAACAAACTGTATGTGTAATTATGAGAGATGATGGGAATTGAAATTCAACATCTGGAGGGCCACACTTTTTCCAACCCTACTCCAAAATATTCAGCAACTATAATTGGGGTGAGTCATAATTAGGATGGACACAATTCAAAGTATTGTAGTTTATTGATTCTTTTCATTATACTAATTCTTTCTTGGCATAATAGGAATAATAATCAGAATAAAGTGGGAAACGTATGTTTATTATTTCACCTGATTTACAACAGGCCATTCTATTTTTCCACTGAACAGACCACCCAGAAGCCGAGTTCTCTTCAACTTTCAAATTTTGCACTGGAACACATCAAGCATGCTCTTGGGCTTCTTCATTCCTGTCCAGGTGAACAAGCACAAGGTCACCTGGGAACAAAGTGGTGCTCATGCAGAACACAGTGCAAAGGGTAAAACACTCATGCAGACATGAGCCTTGCCTAGCCTCAGAAACTTGCTGACTTTCCTTCCCATATAAGCCAAATGTTGTCTGTGCATATTGCACAGGCGGTACATAATGCTAAGTAGCAGATACATTTGCAGGCACCAGCTCAACCAGGTGAACCAGAATTAAAAACCTCCCACTGGCAAAGCTATTGGAAGTGATGCCAAGCCTCTCTCGGCTAGAAACAGCTTTTTTCCCCGATATTTTGTGGAGTTCCCAAGAACTGTTTTCTCTTCTAGGAGGTTGTAAATTCTCTAGCTCAGCCGATAACATTGAAAATCACATCAGCCCAGAGCATACTTACGTTCAAATGAAAGAATCTATTCTTTGCTAAAATGAGCTTCCAGGATTTTATTGAAATCAGATGTGCTCTATATGGTTTGCTGGAAAGGTGTGCTTCAGGAGCCAACGCATAATGCAGTAACACACATGCACACATGGTTCCTCCCCAAAACACAAACACACACAGGACGTTTACTCAGGGATGAGGTGCCCAGAATTTGTAAAAGCTTTCTAGGTGTACCTGGAATGTAACTTGCTATACCTACCCATACCAAATAGAATAGAATAGAATGGAATGGAATGGAATGGAATGGAATAGAATAGAATAGAATAGAATAGAATAGAATAGAATAGAATAGAATAGAATAGAATAGAATAGAATAGAATAGAATAGAATAACAGAGTTGGAAGGGACCTTGGAGGTCTTCTAGTCCAACCCACTGCCCAGGCAGGAAACCCTACACCACTTGAGACAAATGGTTATCCAACATCTTCTTAAAAATTTCCAGTGTTGGGGCATTCACAACTTCTGCAGGCAAGTTGTTCCACTGATTAATTGTTCTAACTGTCAGGAAATTTCTCCTTAGTTCTAAATTGCGTCTCTCTTTGATTAGTTTCCACCCATTGCTTCTTGTCATACCCTCAGGTGCTTTGGAGAATAGCTTGACTCCTTCTTCTTTGTGGCAACCCCTGAGATATTGGAACACTGCTATCATGTCATAAATGTCATAAATGATCAGTGTATGTGTGAATGTTATTTTAAATAACTAATTATTATTCTAGGTAATTAATTATAAGAATAATTAATTATTCCAAGTAATCCTTCTACAACTGCCGTTCTATTTCTCATCCGATCCTGACCTTTGCAAGACACCTTTGCAAGAATGATCAACAAGCCAGAATGAGAGGAAAAACCTGTTTTTTCCATGCTTTTAGCAATGTGACCTTAGGTATTGATTTATAGCCTGCTGCCACACTTCAGTGCATTGAAGGAGCTGGGGTAATTAAGTTAGTATCTCCACTTGCTAAAATCCTGCTGAATTGCAACAAAGAGATTACTTTTATGTCCCTTGGTTGTCTTTTGCTAAATTCAAAGACAAGGTAGCCACCCACCGACCTTTTGCAGCTTTCCTCGGCTGCACCTGTGAGTTTTCTTCTCTTGCTGACTTTAGTGCGGATGGGTGAGGAAAATTCAGGAATTGAGACTCCCACCTCTTTTCTCATCACTGACGCTGAAACAGGCAGGCATTACAGTTTAGGACCATAATTGAGCCCAACAATTCTGTGAGACATTTGTTAAGTGAGTATTACCCCATTTTATGACATTCCTTGCCACATTTGTTAAGCGAATCACTGCAGTTGTGAGGTTAGTAACACCGTCATTAAGTGAATCTGGTTTCCCCATTGTCAGGTCACAAAAGGGGACCCTGGGACACTGCAACTGTCACAAATATGAATCGGTTGCCAAGGGTCTGTATTTTGATCACATGACCATGCGAGGACTGCAACAGTCGTAAGTGTGAAAAACAGTTATAACAAGTCACTTTTTTTCAGTGATGTTGTAACTTTGAATGGTCACAAAACAAACTGTTGTAAGTTGAGGACTACCTGTAATATCTGCATTAAGAATGCACCTGAGCTGCTTTCGTAAATAGGAAGGGAAATAAAAGCAGGAGGAAGTTAGTGGTGACAGGAGAATGCAGAAAAAAGAATTACTTCCTGCACTTCCGCCTGGATTCTCTCTCATTCCCCTTCTTTTTTTATGAAAGGGAGATAACAAAGCAAGCTCAATGAGAATTGCGGTCTGTAGTCCATTACATTAATTAGGAAAATAAGGCTACAAAAGGTAATAGCAATGCAACTAAATATCTTGAGGTAAATATGGAAATAACATGTTAATTAATGCAAATTAGCATCCATTCACTGACCATTAAACCCGGCGCTAAGTGCAGCTAATTAAAGAAAGGTAAGGAGCTGCCTGGGTGTTATGCAGAAGGCAGTATTTAATCACAATTAAAATATGTATGCCTTGGGCAATCTTACCATGTATCTCATATTCCAAAGAACTCTTCCCTTTGAAATTTGTCCACTGCATTGGAAACAATGAGCTTTTTTCTTTTTCCTCTTCTTCTCTTTCTTCTTTAACCATCAGCCTAAGTGTGCTGTAAAATTTAATAATGAAAAAAGGTTTTGGTTTTGCTGTGTTTGTTGAGTGCTGTGTAGTTAAGATCGATTGGTATTTGTCCTAACCAAGATGTTATTTTTAGGAACAGATAAGGACAGAAATCCATTGTTTATTTCTCATCTGAGTCAGATCTAAGTTAATGATTGTTTAGAACTCTAACTTGCCGTTCTACTGAATTTTTAAAAATATTATAAATATGCTGCTGTATTCTGCATGCACTTTTAGCCTTAGCAAACTATACTTGCTTTTGCAGCACTTTGCATAATGCTATTTTATAGTTTTCGATTCTGTTTTCTGCCTGGAGCCTTCAGGAATAGGCTGGGTTAAACATCTCAGTTAGATGAATGGGTCCATTGTGTAACTTCAAAATTGAAGTTAAAATTGAATAAATCGGATTTTCAGTCTTTGAACTGAGTGAAAGCTATTTTATACTCTTGGAGGTGTTTATGCATGATTTTAAAATCTTCTCTCTCTAAAGGATCTAGCTGCATGATAATGCAAATGAAGTAAGGCCAGGACTAACTAACTAACTAACTAACTAACTAACTAACTAACTAACTAACTAACTATTTATTTATTTATTTATTTATTTATTTATTTATTTATTTATTTATTTATTTATTTATTGTAACAGACCAACCTCTATCCTCCACCCACAGTTAAAATAGAAGCATACAACATAAAAACTCCATTCAGAAACTAAGCTTCTAATGGCTATTACAACATTTGGCCATTTTTCTGGAGACTTCACAATACCGGTCATTGTAACCCAACTGTCCCAAAGACTCAATTGTCTTTTGGGGCCAGTCTAAGTAATATGTAATAAGTGAGATTAGCTTACTCCTTTGAATATGAAAGGGCTTTTCAGGAATACATGTGTGACTGTCTCAACTTCGGTATCTGAAGATATACTGAAGTGTTTTGAAGGAGAATATTATGAAAACGTCCCATCAGCACCACTGAGGGCAGAGAATCTGAAGAACCAATGTAAACACCCTTTTATATGAGGGCATGGTAAAAATATGTGGAAATGGTGAGAAGCAGTATGTGTGTCCATTATAGCAGAGTCACTAGCTGTATCCCTACGTACATCAAGATTTAACATTTGATCCCATTGCAGGCCTTATCTAGGACCAGTATACCTGGATAAAAATTAAAGGTAAAGGTAAAGGTTCCCCTCGCACATATGTGCTAATCATTCCTGACTCTGGGGGCGGTGCTCATCTCCGTTTCAAAGCCAAAGAGCCAGCGTTGTCTGAAGATGTCTCCATGGTCATGTGGCCGGCATGACTAAACGCCAAAGGCGCACGGAACGCTGTTACCTTCCCACTAAAGGTGGTCCCTATCTTTCTACTTGCATTTTTTTTTTACATGCTTTCAAACTGCTAGGTTGGCAGAAGCTGTGACAAGTAACAGGAGCTCACCCCATTACGCGGGACTAGGGATTCGAACCACTGATCTGCCAACCTTTCAATCGACTGCTCAGTGTGTTAGCCATTGAGCCACCACGTCCATGGATAAAGATTAGATAGTGGTAAAAGTAAGCTCATAGATATAATGTGGTTCTTCCATGGGGAAAATCTATTAATACAACTTGGGTCAAAGATTCACCCCATGTATTTGCTTGAACCTTTCTTTCAACTGGAAGAACCTAAAATAATTTTAACAGGGCCATATCCAAGACACATTCAAGAAGCATTTGAGTGAGGAACTGTATCACGAAACTCAAGAATTTAGACTAGACTGCTTCTAGCAAGAGGATATCCTTTTATACGCAACACAGTGTGCTGTACAGCAAAAGACGTAGCACTTTAGCATTCAATTATGTATCTGGAAATATATATATATATATATATATATATATATATATATATATATATATATATATATATATATATATATATATATATATATATATAACAAGTGATTTTAAGCAAAGCCACCAATTGGGTTAATGGCTCTGAGATGTAAAGGGATTTGAGTTCAGCTTATGGATGAATAAAAATCAACTGTGGTTGACTTGGTTAGAGGAAAAGAAGTGGCTTGTCTAGAAAAACCATTCCTGAGAAGTGAAGAAACACTTTAAAGGAGTGGTGCAACGTCTTTTGATTAGACTATTTGTGGACTGAGATTGGGCAGACCCTGCTGATTTTGGCACAGGTGATCCTCAAGGCTTTTGACATTTCCCTTGATGGATGTTTACTGAGAGGCTTTGGATCTGGCATTTATAGGACTTTTCCCAGTTGTTTCACTTCTAAATAGTCTTCAAAAACTTCAGATACTCTATAGAACTGTAAAGAGAAAATAAATAAGAATAATTTACCTTCTAAATACTCTTCAAAAGTGTTATGTAGGATAGTACTTTGATCATTCAAGCACAGATGCCCCTGATGCTTATAAAAGCATATCCATTTAAATAGGTGATTAACTTTTTTCACTGTCTCTTTCAAAAAGAGAAATGACTCTAGTACTTTTTTTTTTTTTAGCAAATCCAGTAAACAGGCCTCTACTCATTTGCAAATATATATCTGGGAATTGTGGTGGGGATGATGTGAAGGATAAAAATATATCATGTCTATGTTTATAATTATAAATAGCAATAGCACTTAGATTTATATACTGCTTCACAGTGCTCTACAGCCCTCTCTAAGTGGTTTACAGAGTCAGCATATTGCCTCCAACAATCTGGGTCCTCATTTTACCCACCTCGGAAGGATGGGAGGCTGAGTCAACCTTGAGCCTGGTGAGATTCGATCTGCCAAATTGCAGGCAGCCGGCAGTCAGCAGAAGTAACCTGCAGTACTGCACTCTAACCACTGTGCCACCGCGGCTTTTATTTATAATTATAAATAAATGAATATATCAAACATAATAAATAACATATAGTTTATATATGAATAGTTTTGCCTTGTGTGTATCTACTGTAGTCCAGAGTTTATTCAGTTCAGGCAAATGTACTTACCATCCTTAAAACTTAGCCTTCATCTCAAAGTTTGAAGCCGACAGGGAAGTTCTAGCCCAGTGGTTTTCAGCCTTAGCAACTTGAAGATGTGTGGACTTCAATTCCCATGCTTGCTGAGGAATTCTGGGAACTGAAGTCCACATATCTTCAAGTTTCCAAGGCTGAAAAACACTGCCCTAGCCTGCAGTGCAATTCCCAGAAGCATACATGGGTGCCGCTTAAAATACTCCAGACTCCAGAGAATCTAGGAAGGAACCTGCAACTTCTCTGCTTAAGTACTAATAGTCAAAATGTTCCCTGCTAGTTTTTCTTCCCTTGACTGAGAAAAGAGGTCAGCAACTGGTGGTCCGTGGACCACTGGTGGTCCAAGAGAAAATTTTGGTGGTCCGCAGAAAAATTATTTGCATTTTTAATATTGCACTAAATCAGTGGTCCTCAAATTACGGCCCCTGGGACGGATATGTGCAATGAACGTTTGTGTTGCTGCAGAGAGTCTCCCCCTATGGGGTTTTTTTGTGTGGGTCAGGGGGGGAGAAATTCCAACTTGGAGTCTGCTTTGGCCTCCTGGTGCGGGGCTTTAGGTGAAGGCTGGAGGGAAGTGCTGCTGGTGGCAAAGAGCCCGAGGGCCTTGTTCCAGTGGGACTGTATCATGGCCTGGAACTGGCTGACCATCTCAGCCCGTTGAGCCTCCAGGCACCGGTACCTAGCCTTGCACTCCCACAGGTCTTCCCTCTGCTTGGAAAGCCTATGCTCATAGTCTTCAGTGAGGTGCTTCTGCTGAGCCTCTTTCTCAGTCAGATCCAATTTGAACAGAGCCAGCTCTTTTGCCAACTCTTTCTCATGGTGGCTGCTTAGTTCCAACAACTAGTGCTTGTTGGGGTCCTAAGGAGCCCGGGTGAGGAGGTGAGTTGGTCATGCCCACCCAGTCACATGACCACTTGCCCACCCTGCTGGTCATTAGGCAGTTCATATTAGTGGTCCACGGGATTTAAAATTATGAATTTAGTGGTCCCTGAGGTCCAAAAGGTTGGTGACCCCTGACATTAGATGCTGACTCCGAAACTTCTCAGGGTTGACAGTTTAAAGTCATTCCTAGTAACTTTTAGGAAAAGATTGGTAGCATTCTAGCTAAGGAAAACTCATCCATCATCAGATCAACTCCATCTCAGTTGCTAAGCTGACTGATTGGCCTTTGGATAATTGCTGTCACTGCCTAGCATAGACATCCATTCCAAACTCCAAACTCTGCCCTTTCATACTTGTATCTTGATGTGGTATGCAAATAGGTAAGCAGTGGAGTTTGTGTTGTGATGCTGCAACACACATTTTGTATTCATCCTGATGCAGATGCTTATGCTCACAGAACTGTTGTAAAAAGAAAAAAAAAGGGGGGGGGAATACTCTGGGATTGAGGTTAACAATCTCTTAGTTTCTATTTATAGTTTACTGGCACACACATTTCAGGGGCTGCCACAAAGAAGAGGGAGTCAAGCTGTTCTCCAAAGCACCTGAGGGCAGGACAAGAAGCAATGGGTGGAAACTAATCAAGGAGAGAAGCAACTTAGAACTAAGGAGAAATTTCCTGAGAAACAATTAATCAGTGGAACAACTTGCCTCCAGAAGTTGTGAATGCTCCAACACTGGAATTTTTTAAGAAGAGATTGGATAACCATTTGTCTGAAGTGGTGTAGAGTTTCCTGCCTAAGCAGGGGGTTGGACTAGAAGACCTCCAAGCTCCCTTTCAACTCTGTTATTCTATTCTAATGGTTCCACCTCCCAATGCACACATTTTGCTACCAATTATTTTCCCCCATAAAAGCAATGATTCCTGCCTTGCAATGCTTGTGGACTCTCTATTTTTGTAGACATTTAGCAAGTGTAATGTCCTTTCAGCTGTGTGGCAGTGATACGCCAGTAATTTATAAGCTGATATAACAAGCAGTGAACATAGACCTGTAGAATTTGTGGAGGGTCTGGCTGCATTTTGGGGAAGGGAGTGTTTGGAAGAGGAAATAGTAAAGTTTACTTCCAATCTGAGCAGTAGCAAAATAGTTGGAGTGGATTTTTTAAAAAAACTAATGATGCTAATTAGTTAGCCCCAATGGTTTTGGAGGAAATAATAGTGCTGAAGCAGCTGCTGCTCAGGCTGTGTACAGCTGGAGCGCAGCAGTGGAATATGAGAGAAAATGAGAAAGTTCAGGGACCATAGCTAAATATTCCCAAACAATTTCTCCTTGAATAAGGACATTCTCTACCTGTCACTGCCTCTTTGGAAATGCGACTTGCTCCTTTGGAATCACTTAAGCCAGAGGTCTTCAAAGAGCTATCCTGGCTGGAGAATTCTGGGAGTTGAAGTCCACAAGTCTTAAAGCTGCTAAGTTTGAAGACCTCTGACTTAAGCAGTTAGATCTGTTTCTCTTCTGACCAGCAACACTTTGAATGCCCTCTAGTTGCTTTTTTAAGGTGGATCCCATATTTTGCTGACCAGGAAAGCAGATCTGTGTGATGCTACTGCAGCTAAGTACGGTTCTCAAAAACCTGCCTTGCCTCCTATTGATCTTGTTAACAAAGCCAGAAAATGTTAATGTCACCACGATGTAAAAAAGATGTTGAGGCTCTAGAAAGAGTGCAGAGAGGAGCAACAAAGATGATTAGGGGACTGGAAACTAAAATGTATTGTAGGAAGTTAGCACCCACCCCTTTCCTAGAAGAATGAAATATTTTGGGAAATATTAAAAAGGCAGAATATTATATTTCCCTGGTTGAGAAATGGAGAAACATGTTTTAGAGACAAAGAAGCTCCCACCTTCCTGCCCCATCCTTTGTCAATGGGGCAGAAACTCAATCTTTGTCAATGGACCATCATCTGCAACACAATAGGATCCATCTAGCAACAGAAACTAACACAATAGGACCCATCTAGCAACAGAAACACACCACATGGCACCTGGGAAGATTACATCAGCCAGAAAGGCTAGCTAAGACCCCCACCCCCTGGGAGTCTGACAACCAATCAGGATACTCTTTCTGGGCCCCAGGAAGTTCAAAGCCAGAGAGGGCATAAAACCCGGGGACTCGCAGCATCTCTGCCCCCTTTTCTGTTCAGGAACTCAAACCATGTGATCCTGTCCACCATTAAACCATCTTTCCAAGCAGTCTCCATGTTTCCAGTATCTTTTTCCCCACTTGGAGCTGAACCCAGAAGGATATTTCTTCTAACAGTATGAAGAACGGTTGCAGGAATTGGTATGTCTAGTTTAAATGAAAAGCAGGACTAGAGGTGACATGATAGCAGTGTTCCAATATCTAAGGGCTGCCACAAAGAAGAGGAGGTGTGTGTCAATCTATTCTCCAAAACATCTGAAGGCAGAACAAGAAGCGATGGATGGAAAGTAATCAAGGAGAGAAGCAACCTAGAAGTAAGAGAAATTTCCTGGCAGTGAGAACACGTGGAAGGACTTGCCTCCAGAAATTGTGGGTTCTCCAGGTTTTTAAGAAGAGATTGGACAACCATTTGTCTGAAATGGTATAGGACAGTGATGGCTAAACTTTTTGCCATCGTGTGCCAAAAGTGGGGGGGAGTTTGGGGAGTTGCGCGCGTGTGTGCCCACACCCATAATTCTATACACCCCCTCACACACATCCGTGTGCACCCTCCTGTGCTCTCCCTGTTTTTGGCATGCAATGGTATGGTGGGCCCATAGGCCTGTATTTCGCTGTCCCCAGGTTCCATAGTCTTTCTAGGGATCTGGGGAGGGCGAAAATGGCATTCCCTACTCCCCCAGAGGCCCTCCAGAGGCCAGAAATGGCTTGTTTCCTGACTTCCGATGGGCCCAGAAGACCTGAAAATCAGCTGCCCGGCGCGCTCATATGCACTGGAGCTGAGCTCGTGTGCCCACCGATTGTTCTGCCCCAGCTCCGGATTTCCGAGGATATTGACACACACCAACAGTCCTTATCAAATTTATTAAGTAGCAAGAATAAACAAGATCGGCAAAGGTTGGCAACCAGCCCAGAAAACAAGATATGATAAACCAAAATACTCTGATAATAAATACGAGTTGTTTCCAGCAAGAAAGCACTACCTCCGTGCGACTTAAATAGGCTAAGGGAGTGGCCAATTATCCTCAATCCCTACTCTCGAGTAGACCTCCTCCTCCTGAGTAGCCACTCCTGCCTTTTGGCAGCCCTGCGTGCCCGAGCATTGAGGAGAGGCTCCTCCACTTCACTCTCTCCACTTGAAGGAGCCTCTGAAGGTTCTGAACGCCCTGGCTGAGTCTCTGCCTCTGGCACCACATCCTCTTCAGCCTCCTCGCTATCCGATGCGAGCGCTGGCTGCTTAGGCTGCTGGCGTGACATGACACCAGCCTCGGGATCAGCCACTATCCGCGCAGGCCGCTGGCGGGCCACAACACTGATATGGTTCCAGGTGGCATGCGTGTCATAGGTTTGCCATCACGGGCATAGTTTCTTGCAGGGGGTTGGACTAGGAGACCTCCAGAGTTATTCTGTTAATACTTGAACAGGAGCATTAGTTAAAACAACAGTCTTTTGAACAAGTGGCCTTTGAGAGAAAGAAAGAAAGAAAGAAAGAAAGAAAGAAAGAAAGAAAGAAAGAAAAGAAAAGAAAAGAAAAGAAAAGAAAAGAAAAGAAAAGAAAAGAAAAGAAAAGAAAAGAAAAGAAAAGAAAAGAAAAAAGAAACAGGTCATCAAATGCCACTTGGAGCAAGGCAAGACGATGCAGACACAAGTCTGACTCCCTTGATTTGACTTGTTCCATTCTGGTGATACATCATGCAGTTCTAACATCTGACCTTGAAAACTGACAGAAAAAGTGGTGCAACTAACATCAACACATCGGTCATATGTCATTTTTCATGTCACTTTTAGGGCGGGGGATTCTTTCTCAGCTGGATCAAACATTTGACAGTGGGAGTTTTTAACAGATTAAAAAGGAAAGAAATATATCACAAGACTGCCCCGGCCCTGCACCCTTTCTGCGTTTTAAGTTGGAGTGACCTCAAAAGAGCACAAGACCGTTTTCCCCTCCTCTTTCTTCAACCCAAGACGGTCTCAAAGAAGTCTTGTTTTCTTGCTGGCTTTTGCACAGCAAGGCACTGTTGCATGACTTAAAATTATAAATTAGGCCTTTTTAAAGAAATGTCAGTGTTTTTCTAAAAACAGAATAACAAGAACCGGAGAGGCTTGTCTGCGCATTTTGGTCCAGAATTTAAATACAAGCAGAATGATACATTCATCATTATAATCAGCAGCATGGGACAAATGATGGATGCACAATGCCACTTCAGTTCTTAAGGAACCCCGTGAGCTGCTTCTTTTCTTTAAAAGTAAGATTCTCTGGGACGCTTTAGCACTTGCAATCTAACACTAGGGAACAAGGCACTACCAATGCAAGTCTCCACTTATAATGAACTCAGATTTTGAAAAGCTTCTTTCTTAAAACTGAAATGACATTCATGTGACATGTTCCTTTAAGCAGAGAAATGGTTTTGCCGGAGGCTTTATGTCAGGGGTGAAATGCTCCCGGTTTGGACCGGATCGCCCGATCCAGTAGCGATGGAGGCGGGTGGTTCAGAGAACCGGTAGCAAAAATCCCTGCCCCCCCCCATGCCCAGCTGAGCTGCACAATCATCAGAGGCTTTTTTTTTTTTACTTTTAAAAGCATTTTTTCTACAGCCTCTTCGGCCGAAAAAATGCTTTTAAAAGTAAAAAAAAAAAAGCCTCTGATGATCGTGCAGCTCAGCTGTGATCCTCAAAGGCTTTTAAAAGAAAAAAAACCTTTTTTTCTTTTAAATGCCTCTGACGATCCAAGCTGACTTGCCTGATCGTCAGAGGCATTTAAAAGAAAAAAAATCTCTGCCGATCAGGCAACTCAGCTGGGATTGTCAGAGCCTTTTGAAAGCATTTTTTTTACAACCTCTTCGCCGAAGAGGTTGTAGAAAAAATGGTTTTAAAAGTTAAAAAAAAAATTGGCTATGCCCACCCAGTCACATTACCCACCACCACCACCAAGCCATGCCCACAGAACCGGTAGTAACAAATTTTAGATTTCACCACTGCTTTATGTGCAACATCATATAAGAAAGCTATAAGAGGGCTGTAAAAGCACTATGAACCGGTATATAAGTCTAAGTGCTATTGCTATTGCTAAAGTTCCATCTTGTGCTTGGTTTTGTGAATTTGTGCAGTATCATTGCATTTTAGTTTCTCCAGCAGGGAACAGATGGTAACATATACACCTTTACATCAATGAAACCTTAATTTAGGTTTATCTGAGATACTATATCCCCAATATCAGAATATTTGATTATGAACAGAATCTTATACTATATCTCACAGATATATATACTTTTCCTAAACTAAAATATATGGCTGGTAAACTTTGAGAAATTAACAGAGTTGGAAGGGACCTTGCAGGTCATCTAGTCCAACCCCCTGCCGAAGCAGGAGACCCTACATCTGCCTCTACCTACGATCGAATTCACAACCTCCTGATTGTGAGGCAAGAGCTCCACCTCTAGGCCACAGCCTGACTTCCGAAGGCTACTACAGGTACTCCTCGACTTACAACAGTTCATTTAGTGACTGTTCAAAGTTACAACAGCAGTGAAAAAGTGACATGATCGTATTTCACACTTATGACTGTTGCAGCAACCTCATGGTCATGTGATCAAAATTCAGATGCTTGGCAACTGGTTCTTATTTATGACAGCTTCAGAGTCCCAGGGTCATGTGATCCCCTTTTGACAAGCAATTTCAATGGGGAAGCCAGATTCACTTAACAACCTTATTACTGACTTAACAACCACAGTGATTCACTTAACAACTGTGGCAAGAAAGGTATAAATTTGGGCAAAACTCAATAAATGCTTCACTTAGCAACATAAATTTTGGGTTCAATTGTGGTCATAACTCATTGAGACACACACACACACGGAGAGATTGAGCCGAGGTTTTATTCTATATGATCTTCATTTGAAAAAAAAAATAAACCAGTAGAAGGGAATGCAGGAATAAACTGAGAGAAGTAGAAATCATATTAATGGTTTTTAATGGCTTCTTTAGTGGTTAGAAAAGCACCTGGCTGACTGATTTATTCATCCTCCGTTCACCTCACCTTCCACTTTACCAGAAAGAAGATATATTTCCACATGACCACCATTTTTGGCCTCCCAATTCCTCTATAGCAGTTAAAAGATTATCTGTGTTCATCGCAGTTGTTGACAGGGTGAGCCAATGCAGACCAGACGATTGGTCATAGCACAATGATCCATTATACCCTGCTCCTTTTGGGATGTGCCTCAATCTGGCATAAAGGGGCAGAACAGGGATTGTAGAGTACAGCCCTGCCTGCCATCTTACCAGTCCTGACCCGACATGCAAATGCCACCGGACTACCTTCATTTCTGCCAACCTCTAAAGCAACCCTTCTCAACCTTGATAACTTTAAGATTCTCAGAATTCCTCAGCCAGCCATGTTGCATAGACAAAAAAAACTTCAGGAAATTGATACAACTTCCAGTCCAAATGAGATTTAATAGGTGCTTTCACTCATTCCCACATCCATGAAGAGTTAGTTGTTTATCTGTTTTTCTTAAAAGTGTTGATAAGTTAATTAGTTTGGTCGTAAACTTTGGTTTTCTTGCAAATGAATTGTTGGTTCACCCAAGAATCCAGGGTATTGTATGCATGTTGGTTTCTGTTTAATTATACATGGCCGACAAAAACCATTGCAGGCTAGGATTCATGTTTATTTATTTCAGAGATCAGATATTATACCTTGGTCTCTCTCTCTCTCTTCTGTCTGTCTGTCTGTCTGTCTATCATCTATCTATCTATCTATCTATCTATCTATCTATCTATCTATCTATCTATCCATCCAGTGGTGGGATTCAAATAATTTAACAACTGGTTCTCTGCCCTAATGATTTCTTCCAACAGCCAGTTCACCAAACCGCTCAGAAAGTTAACAACCGGTTCTCCCAAAGTGGTGCGAACTGGCTGAATCCCATCTCTCTCTCTCTCTCTCTCTCTCTCTCTCTCTCTCTCTCTCTCTCTCTCTCTCTCTCTCTCTCTCTCTCTCTCTCTCTCTCTCTCTCTCTCCTGTCTATATAGAGGGGAGAGATGACTGCATACCACAAGTATCTATTTTACATTTATTTTATTGAATTGCTGCAGCTTTACAGGGAATAGCCATACTAAGGCAATATATTTTTTCAGATTTCTGATAATCTTCAGGTTGCTTGTTAAGAACATTTCTTATTACATCGCTTTGTAAATGCAATAAAATGAATTGATTTTTTTTTTAAAAAATGAGAATGGGAGAAAATGCATGTGCCTTACTTGCCAGCCAGGTTTGAATAATTTGCTCTGAGAAATCTGGATAGGAAATTTGGTGCCCAGTTATGCTTGCAACACATGATATGGACTGCTAACTGAAGAGCAATGCAGGATCAAAACTTCTAAAGAATTAAATATGTCTCTACCAATGCCATGAATAGCTTGCAGTGATGCTGGGGCAGGGGATAAAAACTGGCAAGAGGACAGTAATGCAACCCTTGTCCCTTTTGTTATGGGGTTGACATTGCAAATAAGGCTGGCATCAGCTTAGATACTTGTGCATTCACACTGCGTACTATTATTGCTTAGGAGTGCTTTTATCAACTATGGTTGATGTGCCAGCTGCAAATCTCTCTGGAATGAGAAAGTCTGGCAACCACCCAGCTGAATTAATGTTATGCATTGTTTGTGGCTTTTGTTCAAAACCATTCAAAAGCTTTAATTTGTCCCAAATAATGTTTCTGATACAATCAAGGGATTCAAGTGCTCTTTGAGCTTATTGTTTTTCCAATCGATTTCTGTGACTAAATCAACAGTGTTAGTAGTGATCTCAATAGTCTTTAAGATTGTTTGGAGCAGAGTACTTAAAAAAGAGTCTTGGCCAAGGCCATTTAGAATGTTTCTAGTTGTTCTATTTGTCCTTAATAAATAAGGAGGAAAAATTTTCTAGATTGGGACACCTACTTATGAAATGTCTTCTCAAAAGAGATTTGGCCACCACACATTATTTTTGGCATCAGGTGGAGACCTTCCTTTTCTCTCAGTTATTTTGGATGTTAATCATTTGATATATTTTAAGTACCTACATGATGCTGGGATGTCATCTTTTCTAATTTTCATGTACTCCCCCTCTCCTTTGCTTATAATTTTTCTTATATGTTATTTCCTATTTTTTTCCTACTTCGATAACTTTGAGCTTGATTAAAAATGCCATAAATAAGTCAATATTCTTTCACCTACTATTTATTGTATGTCTGGAACATTGCCATGTTGTTTTCAGAGGCTTATTTGTTTCTTGAATCCAGATTTCAGTTCCCTTTAATGTTTTCTGTGGCAAGGCCTGTTTCCTTCCACTTGATATTCTGACTACAAATCACCTACGTTTCCTTCATTTTATTGTGTTATTATCCCATCCATATCCATTTTGCTGCTTTGGAGCAGATCCCTCTTGGATGAGACATTGATAAAACCTTATTCCAACGTGACCCAGGCATAATTCTCTAGCTACTATTCTAACAGAAACTCAATTAAAATAGCTTTTGCACTAACTGCTCTGACTGATTGGAGTGTACATAAGAAAAGCACATTACACATACATTAATTTAAAATCCAGCATTTATAATTCAGCACTGTGAATAACAGGAGAGGCCCAGATGACTGTTCGATAGACGCATGAAAATATGAAACAAATTAGCTTGTGCACTACACTATAAAACATAGCTAATGTATTTTAACAGTAATATAATTTTCATTCCGTAAACCAAAATGTTATCTTTACGCAATCAGTTATATCCCAAAACTATTAGCTTACCTTAGTCTGCTATTTAAATATGCTGGGGATAATTAGATGTATACACATTTCTTGCATCACATTCTTCTAATCTGGGGTCTTTCTGATTTGTTGAAATCAAGTTCTGTAATTCTTACACTATCTTTTCATGTAAAGCAACTTGCTTCAATATTCATTATGTCCTGTGAAATTTAAAATTTGTAAACCATTTATGTAACTATTACTACTCTTCTCATTTTTGAATAAACCAGCCTTATAGAAAACAAGTTTATATCTCAAAAAGCCTATTGGAACTGGAATACTACTGTATTCAAATGGAACATTACATTCAGTCTTTAAGAACACCTCCTGTTTTGATCAGTTTGGCCAATGTCCATTGTTGCTACAACTGTGAAAAACGAAACAGAATGTACCGCTTTTGTTAAGAACAAAATGAAGGAATGAAGGATTGTTGGGAAGGACCTACCATTACTAAAGTGAGAAAATTTAGACAAAGGATCTGGAAAGTCTTTAATGCAGGGGCCTTGCTGAAACTCATGCAGAAATGCGAGACTGTAGGAATGAGTCTGCTTAGCCTGTGGATCAGGAGTGGGTTTCAATTTCGTCCGCTACCGGTTCGCTCGTGGGCACTCTTGTGTGTGTGATGCTTCTTCTTGTGCGCAGAAGCTTCTGTGCATGCGCAGAGATGTCCGGCGGGGGGGGGCAGAGCCTCCTGCCGCCACCACTACTGGTTCACCTGATCCGGGGCGAACTGGTAGCAACCCATTACTGGTGTGGATGGAAGAATAATTGGGGATCTCCATATAACCCAATGAGGGGTGTGTGTGTGTGTGTGTGTGTGTGTGTGTGTGTGTGTGTGTGATCTTAACCCTCTTATTCTCCATGGCTTTCATGGAATCTTCTATCTGGACTTGGGAGAGTCTAACCCATACTCTATGCAAATGTTCCTGTTCACAATGCCAGCTACTTGGTTGTGCCATGGGTGGAAACCTCTTAAAATTGTGATGAGCTTCTGGGCTCACTAATTTGCTCATTTTAAACCTCAGTGGCTCCATTCCCTGTAAACATCGGTCATTTCACGGCATGAAATTCTCCAGGGGCCATCCAGTCAAAATGAACATAACGTCAAAGAACTTTCAATTTAAATCAGCAACTAAAAGTACTATGTACATATTTTTAAAATACCAGAGATGAAGTTGTTTAAGGAGCAGAAGGAATGATAATAATTAAAAAAAACCTGGCAAAATCAATGCTATTTTTATTGTTAGCAAAACGATAATAGTCTAGAACACCAGGTGGACCTTTCTTAGGGAAATATTTAATAGTGCAGAGATGGAGGTAGGTAGGCTATTACATAGAAGGCCCATTTCTGAGTCACCAAGTAATAACATCATAAGGGCCACTGATGAGCTTGTCAAGGCCAGGGACCTTTCTTTATGAGTGCTGCCTCTATATTGGCGTCTGTATATAAAAAGCTATAACTCAGGTTGGTCATTCTGCCTCTGTCTTTATGCCACATATTAAAAAAAAAGTAGAAAATGGCTCCTTAGAGGGATTCTGCTTGTATGGTACAAAAGCACAAAACATCAGACATCAGTTAGAAACAGACAGTTCTACATTAGTACAAGAGCAAAAAAAAAAACAAGGACATACTTGCTTAAAGGCAAGCTGAGGGGACCCCATTTAAAAACAAACAAAAAACCAATGCATTTTATTTTATGGTATCAAACTAATGAAAGGAAGTATGAGTGCACGCAAGTCATTATAAAATAATGAGACATCAAGATTAATAAGATAAATAATGGCGTTCCCACCATTGTTGTCATAAAATGTCATAAAATGGAGAAAGGAATAGAAAATGGAAAAGCTAAAGTGTTCTGGGCCTTTAGAATTCAAACAGGCAGGCACCTGCCACATAAGACCCCAACTGTCAATAAGAAAGACAAAATAGTTTGGATAGTGGATGTGGCAGTCTTTAGATTTATTTACTTAGTTTATAGCAATGTTACATTAGCCTGAAGATCACAGAGTTAATGCAAAGTAATTCTTTTGCTGCTGTTGACTGCCAGCCATTCAGTTCACACTCGTGTACTATCCAGGAAGCAAACTAGCTCCACATTCAGAAGGCTTGATGGCATTCTGCAGCATTATCCAGGGCTTTTCCCACCAGTAATGTTACCTCGCATTCAAATATCACATTTGGGAAGGACTAGCATCAGTTAAATTTGTACCATCTCTCGAAGCACTGTTTTTCTCTCACTGAAGTGGTACCTATTTATCTACTTGCATGTAGCATGCTTTCGAACTGCTAAGTTGCCAAAAACTGAGGCAAGTGATGGGAACTCACTCTGTCACGCGGTGCTAGAGCTCAAACTGCCAGAGTACAGACCTTTTCCAGCATCATTAAACCACTGAGCCACTGTGTCTCTTCACAATACCTAGAAATAGAAGAAGAGAAGAGAAAGAATTGGAGATCATAAAATACAAAGACCTGCAAATAGAAATAGAATGACTGTGGCAAAAGAAGGCAAAGGTAGTTCCAATAATGATAGGTGCCTTGGCTGCAATCCAAAAACAACAGGAGCACCACTTGAACACCATTGGCATTGACAAAATTGCCACCAGTCAACTGTAAAAGTCAGCTGTACTCAGAACAGCTTACATCCTGTGATGACAATATCTTTAACACCATCAAAAATCCACATCTGCCTATTCCAGATTCTTGGAATGACTCAAGAGGACAGAAATGCCAAATCCAGTCTAAACATCTGACTGACTGTGTGACGAACCATAATAATAACAATTTTTAAAGCGAAGAAAAATCTAGCCTGGAAAACCAAAAATGGAATTCCTTCAAGTTTAACTACCATTGCTCAAAAGTCATCTCTGCCCCTTTGTTGGAAATAAATGAGTGCAATTGTGGACAGACAACCTACTTCAGCAATCTTGTGCTGCACATCTTCTTCCAGAGTTGCATAATTCTTTTAGCTAGTCCATTTGTACAAAATTCCAAATTTTTGATCTGGTCAAGTATGGAGAGATTATTGGGATCTGCAGCATTTGCATTTCCTTTACAAATTTACCTTAGTATTTTAAATTGTAAATTGTGAAATTGCCAAAGCAGAGTTTAATAGTGTCAAATGCACAGATCAGTGGAGGACTGCGGGCTGTAAGATTCAAACTCTGAAGATAGGATTGACTAAGCTGCAAAAATCCAAATAATCATTAGATGGCACAGGGGAATACCAAAAACTCTTGGCTGCTGTCAGGTGTTCATCTGGAATTTTGGAGCTTACATATGGTATCCTAAGATCAGCATCCAACATAATGTTATCTGAAAAAATATCCACCTACTGTATATTTTATTTACTTATTTTTATCTCACTTTTCTTATTTTTATCTCAAGGAGTCAACATACATAGTATTCCTATTTTCCCCATAACCCTGTGAGGACAATTGAGCTGAGAATGAATGACTATGCCAAGGTCACTTAGGCCTTTCGTACCTAAGGTGGAACTAGAACTCACAGTCTCCTGGTTTGTAGCCTGCTGCCTTAACTAGTAGACCAAACTGGCTCCATGCATAGATTTTACTGGTGTCTAACCCTTGTCCCAGGAAGAAAGAAAGTTTTACTAGAGGGACAGGCAAACATGAAAGAAAATGAACAGTAGCTAACAGGGAGTAAGTTCTGTAAAACTATTTCTGCTTTCCTTGCCAATTGAATTTTACTTGTCAGATCCGCACACTGGAGTGAACACATGGATCTGTGGCTGAGGCTGCCCAGGTGATATGCAGGTGTTTCTGTTTATAACTTTTCCCTCACTGACAGCAGCCAGAATTTAGCAGATTATGCTCCATGGTTTTTCAGGTGAAAGAAGGTTTCCAGATGTTGGCTGTTGATAAGCATATTTATTTTCATCATTATTATTTTTTTACAAATCAAAGCAACTTCTTCCTTTCTGTGAATCATCTTTGCAGATGTTCTCATCACAGTGCTTTGGCCAATAAAAGAGTCTGGCACTTTACAGAGTAGCTGTACCATTCCAGGGGCTGTTACGTTTCTGCTAATCCTGTAATCCCCAACACCCTTCCACTGTAAACTGCCAGCCCAAGAACTTTGCAATCAGAAACAGAGCTCAGCACAAGAGAAGGGTAGCAAACTTTGATTGGCACCTAAGTAGGTATTTCCTCAAGCATTTCTTCCCATTCTTGGCAGGGAGAACAGAATACTAATGAATTAAATAATGATCAATGTAAAGTCCTTCCACCCCATCTGAAGATCTGAGGAATAATTCCTCTTCCCAGTGGTATTGCTGCCTATATACTGTGGTTTATCAATCAGTTAAATCAGTGGACTGGAGCATTAGACAGAATAGTAAATTGTTAGTATTGGACTTGATTGTTGTCAAGTCCTGTTGATACTAGTTAAGAACTGAACTTATAATCATAATCATTTTAGCCATTGTCTATCCACTGCAGGGTGAAGGCATCTTCCTTGTCAACTCACAAAGCATCTCTGGCCTGCTCTCGAGTTGCCATAAGCAAAGGGGATGGGAAACCGATGAAATGGCATGGCAGCCAAAGACAGATGCATATCCCAGACTTATGTCTCTCAAGGCTGTATCCCAGGGTTACCCACAGCGGTTGGAGGGGAGTGAGCTCTACAACCCGTGAAATTGCTCTGTTGGCGAATGTGATTCTTGACACACCCTGGGGGGGAGGAGGGAAACAGGGTCATGATTGGGGTGTAAATTATGTAGGGTCAGAGCTGGCTTCACTTGGGAACATGCCGAGATGAAGCTCCTAATAAATAACTGGATTTCTTTTGAAGCTTGGCTCGAGGCTCATGATTTAATTAGGGCCTCCATCCGAACCCTGACATTCCTCATATTTCCAACCAATATGGTTCTGAACTTTCTTTTGCCAATTATGGCTGCAATACTTGCTGATGTTGTTGAACCATCTTGTTTTAACTCTTTCATGGATGCTTTTTTATCACGTTGGATCCATTCTATGACTGCCTTGGTCCACCTGCCATCAGTTCTCCTTGCTATGTGACCAACCCATTTCCATTTCAATTCTTTTACTCTCTTGATGATATTGTATATTTCGTTTGTTCTCTAACCATGCTATGAGTGGCGCAAAGTGCCAATTGAATTTATATGACAGTTTCATTATGACTAAGATTATTGGTCTTTACTCCAAGAGTTTGCTGAAGTACTTTATTTTCTCTGGGATAGACTCCATTGATTTGGGGTTAATGGCTCTAAACTGTATAGCAGAGGTATCCAGCCTTGGTAACTGTAAGACCTGTGCATTTGGTGGCTGGGGAATTCTGGGAGTTGAAGTCCAAAAGTCTTAAAGTTGCCAAGGCTGGACACTCTTGCTGTAGAGTTTCAGATGCTCACTAGAATGGTAGTTAAGAATTACATTTCTCTTTCATTCTACCTAGTGTTGCTTTCAATTGTTACACCACAGATCTGAAAAACCCAACCATATTCCCGATAGGAAGACTATTTAGAAGGACTACAATTTTACACCTAAGCGCTTTCTGACAGTAGGGTAATAAATTGACATGTTTCAAAAAACCTGCTTTGCCCAGAATATCCGTATAGATAATCCTGTTTCTTCCTTTTCGTTCTAGGGAAAACTATATTGAATTAAGAACAATCGTTTTGTGGATCAAGAGTTATGCTAGTCGTAACAATTGTAGCTTTGCAGTTAATATTTATTTACCCAGACCACCCCAACGATGCCCTTGATGTGATGTCTCGCTGCCTGGAGGCCGTGCGGGTCTGGATGGGGAGAAATAGGCTCAGACTCAACCCTTCCAAGACCGAGTGGCTGTGGCTTCCGGCATCCCGATATAGTCAGCTGGTGCCATCGCTGGCTATTAGGGGTGAATCTCTACCCCCCACAGAGAGGGCTCGCAATCTGGGCGTCCTCCTGGGTGCACGGCTGTCTTTAGAAGAGCATATGACAGCCATGGCCAGGGGGGGCTTTTTATCAGGTTTGCCTGATTCACCAGTTGCAGCCCTTTCTGGACCGGGACGCCTTGCGCACGGTCACTCACGTTCTTGTTACCTCCTGGCTGGACTATTGTAATGCTCTCTACATGGGGCTCCCCTTGAAGAGCACTCAGAGGCTCCAGCTAGTCCAGAATGCGGCCGCGCGGGTGGTTATGGGCCCAACCCGTTGTGCCCACGTGACACCCCTCCTGCACGAGCTGCACTGGCTCCCAGTGGTCTTCTGGGTGCGCTTCAAGGTGTTGTTTACCGCCTTTAACACGCTCCATGGCATAGGACCCGGGTACCTTCGAGACCGACTTCTGCCACCAACAGCCTCCCACCGGCCAGTTCGCTCCCACAGAGAGGGTCTCCTCAGGGTGCTATCACCCAAGTTATGTCGGCTGGTGACACCCAGGGGGAGGGCCTTCTCTGTGGGAGCCCCTGCCCTGTGGAATAAACTGCCCCCGGAAATGCGTAAGATCTCCGACCTCCGTGTATTTCGCTGTGCTCTCAAGACCCTGCTGTTCCGCCAAGCCGGGCTATCAATGTAATGATTTTAAATTGGGTATTTTAAATTTTTGGGGTTTTAAATCTGAGCCGAAATTATGTAATAATTTTAATTATTTTTAACTGATGTTTGTCTTTGTGTTTTTAATAGGCTGTACACTGCCCTGAGTCCTTCGGGAGAAGGGCGGTATAGAAATAAATTTATTTATTTATTTATTTATTTATTTATTTATTTATTTATTTATGATCAAGAATTCAGTCTTATTTTTATTCTTCTCCGGAGATCTATGTTTGCCTCAGCTTTGTGAGTCTGAGAGATTTAAAAAAAAAAAGGAAAGATAGAGCTAAATAATTCATAGTATTTATGAAACTCTTCTTTTTCCAATGAACCTGGTGGTATCAGTCAATTGCCAATGTATCTTTTGGAAATTCATTCATTCATTCATTCATTCATTCATTCATTCATTCATTCAATTCATTCTTATTTATTTATTTATTTATTTATTTATTTATTTAGGTGGGCAGTGAGTAAAGTTGGGAAGACAACTTGCAAAAAAAAATAATAATCTCACAACTGATCCTGATATGCATGTGATTCTCTGCCCTAGAGGAAGCCCCAGAAGCTTTTAGATGGCCTTTTGGAGGGATATTTTTTATTATTATTTTCAGGTCAGTTGCCAAATATGTATGCATTTTTTTTTCCATGTGTAAAACACAGGAATTGAGCCCCCAACCGTGCATTAAATGTCACAATAGCTTTGTGTAAATCTTTTCAGTTGAGTAAAGGCTTTTTTTTAGTTGTGGTGCCCATCTGTGAAATGTTCTCCTTGGAGAGGCATTTTTATAGGTTTGTATTTTATGTTTTTAATTTACTTTTGTACCATCTAGAGAACTCTGGTCATTCGATAGTCTTAAAAGTGTCAGAAATAAACAAATATATATATTTTTATAGTGGAAAGTGTTAGCAACATTTTGATTTGGTGTTTGATTACCTGACAAGAACCTCATGCAGGTGTTGGTCTGTATTCATGTAGGCCAAATACAGGTCACATCTTAAGATCCTTAATAAGACCCTGAGGATGGAGACCTGAAAAGATGCTCTGAGTGTATTCCGGTGAACTTGATTATATCTTAATGGTGATTAGAAAACTCAGTCTTACCAATGTCAAAGAAACCAATCAGGTGAAAAAAATAAACAAACAAGCATCAAGTTGCTGATCCTCAATGAATTATTTTATACATGCACAAGAGACTACAGGTAGTCCTTGTCTTACAACAGTTTGTTTAGTGAATGTTTCAAGTTACAACAGCACTGAAAATGTGACTTATGACTATTTTTCACTGTAAAGACCATTATGACCATTTTTCACAGTTATGACCGTTGTAGCCACTACATGGTCAGGTGAGGACTACCTGCATATAGTACTAGTACAGCTTTTTTTTAAAAAAAAATCTGACTCAACTATTTTGTGTGTGAGAAAAAAGGTCTGGTCCAAAACAATTAGAAACCTCTCTCTCTCTCTCTCTCTCTCTCTCTCTCTCTCTCTCTCTCTCTCTCTCTCTCTCTCTGTCTCTGTCTCATATCCCAATCATCTAATCACTGTGATCATAATCTGCATAAATAGTTAGCCCAGGTTAAGGATGGGCCACTGATTATTTCTCGAGAGCAGGAATTCTAAACTTACATAATAGGATAGGATAGGATAGGATAGGATAGGATAGGATAGGATAGGATAGGATAGGATAGGATAGAAGAGAACAGAAGAGAACAGAACAGAACAGAACAGAATAGAATAGAATAGAATAGAATAGAATTCTTTATTGGCCAAGTGTGATTGGCCATACAAGGAATTTGTCTTTGGTGTATATGTTCTCAGTGTACATAAGGAGAATAAAATACATTCATCAAGAATAAAAAGATACAACACTTAGTGATAGTCAAGGTTACTAATAAGCTATCAAATCATACCACGAAACAAATAAAAACAATATAATTGAAAGATACAAGCAACATGGTTAGAGTCATAAGTGGGAGGAGATAGGTAATAGGAAAGATGAGAAGAATAATAGTAATACAGTCTTAGTAAATTATTTGAGAGTGTTGTAGGAATTAATTGTTAAGGAGAGTGGTGGCATTCGGGAAAAAACTGCCCTTGTGTCTAGTTGTTCTGGTGTGCAGTGCTCTATAGCGTCGTTTTGAGGGTAGAAGTTGAAACAATTTATGTCCAGGATGTGAGGGGTTTGTAGCAGTAGTGGGTTTCACTTACCTTCGCTACTGGTTCTGAACTGTGAGCGTGTGCAAAACCTTCTGCACATGCACAGAGCATCTGTGATGATGTCCAGGTGGGTGGGCGGAGCCTCCCACTGCTGTTACCGGATCGCTCAAACCGGGGCAAATCAGTAGAAACCCACCACTGGTCTGTTGATATTTTCACAGCCCTCTTTTTGACTCGTGCAGTATACAGATCCTCAATGGAAGGCAGGTTGGTAGCAATTGTTTTTTCTGCAGTTCTAATTATCCGTTGAAGTCTGTGTTTGTCTTGTTTGGTTACAGAGCCAAACCAGACAGTTATGGAGGTGCAGATGACAGTCTCAATAATTCCTCTGTAGAACTGGATCAGCAGCTCTTTGGGCCGTTTGAGCTTTCTGAGTTGGTATAGAAAGAACATTCTTTGTTGAGCTTTTTTGATGACCTTTTTGATGTTAGGTGTCCATTTTAAGTCTTGAGATATGATAGAACCTAGAAACTTGAAGGACTCTACTCTTGATACTGTATTTTTGAACATTTTTGAAAATCAAAAGGTCTATTCGGCCTCTGGTTAAATGTGAACAATCACAGCTTGACCCAAGGTACAAGTGACACCTACACTGGACCTACACATTCCAATGAGAAAGGAAGTCTTGAAGCTTGCTGTAAGTTGCTCTGGGTTTTGTAACTTACACACCCACAATATTAAGGCAAGCCAAAAGGCAGCTCCCTGCTCCCAAAACATGAAGGAAGTCATCTTAAAATAGAGCTGAGTCAAAGGTCATAGTTCAGTCTAATTTCAGCCTAAGTGACATAATATGTTTTCTAAATAAAGACTGAAGGAGGAAGGAAGGAAGGATTTACAATTCATGTTTGTTTTCATTTTTCCCAGCAAATGCAGAAAACACAGGTCACAAATCTGTGAGTATCGATGTTATTTACCGTTCATGATACTGGGGGAAAATTGGCACTCTATGAAACTGTACCCCACTGTAACAGCAGGGTAAGAAAATAGCTTGCAACTGAAAATAAGGGGAAACATCCTTTTAAGAAAATAGAGTTTAAAGTATTAGCATTGACATGGTAATCGTAAGTGAAGTCTCTTTCTTCTACTACCCCTCTTTCTCCCTTAGGGGTTTAAGTGATTTATAGCTCATATGCACTCTAGTATTTGCCAATGATAACAACTATGAAGGATGGTACTATTAAACTGTGTCTTTTCTTCTTAGGTTTCACACTCTGATTCCTTTGATTGATTTTCTAACTTCAGAAAAATATATTTATCTAAAAGCAGTTGGATTCGTTTTGTTCCTACATTGTAATAATTGTGGCTCAAAGTTCAAGAAACGTCGCATAACACTAAGATGAGATTGTCTTTCCTTCCAAGGATGAAACCAATGGCTCTGGAAGAGATTGTTGGTATTTTTTTTAAAGTCAGGATGGTAGTTTGTGCCAGAAAATTGAATCCTCACCCCTTTATAATTGTGTGTGATGTTGACATACATACAATAGGGTGGGATTCCAATTAGCTTGCTGAAAGCACCATTAAAAAAAAAAATCTCACTGCAGATATCACTGAATTAAAGTCCTTTTTCCCACTTGCAGAGTTCAGGGTCCAAAGAGATTTTCACCCTTGATTTGGTCCTCTCAACTTTGAGGCTTGTAAAATCAATCTGCCTAATTCTTGGTGTCTCTTTTTAATTTTGTAAAACAGACAAACAGATGCTCATGCATTAAAGAAGAAGCTGGAGACTTAAACTTCATTTTCCATATGCACATATACACAAAACAAAGTTTGAGCCATCAGCTCTCTCTCTTTTTTTTTTTACAAAATAAAAATAGCAATGGCTATAGCCAATTCCAGTTTTGGAGGTGTACTCATTTGCTCAGCCAAAAATACCCATTAAATCCACAAATTTTCACACTTGCCTAGCTTCCACAAAATGGAATGGGACATTTTGTGCCACAGCCAACTCACCATGGCCAACTCGCCACAGGACAATTCAACAATTCAATTTAATTATTTAAAATAATTTTAAAAAATATTTTAATGTTTGTCATTCACATTTAATTTTGCCCTTCCTTTAGCATCCTCTCTTTAATGATTCTAATCAAATTATTTCTTCGATACTAGTGTAACTCTTATCCCCTGGCGAGTTATCCTGTGGCAAGTTGGCCGTGGCGAGTTGGCCATGGTGAGTTGGATGTGGCAGCTTGTTGTAGACCTCCCAGAAAACATGGGTGTCCTTGGCCTATCCTATGAAAAGCAATTTATAGCCTCTGTCTAAAATCATGGCTTCTTGTGACTTTCATCCATGTTTTAGTGTGAACATTTGACACGGGGACATCCATGAACAGGGAGTTCGGTACAGCCTGAATCTCTGACTGCACACAAGGACTGAGGATGCAGGAAGTCTCTATGACTACAGCACTAGGAGCACATTCATCTTGTAGCTGAATCTATGCTGTTATATAGATGGAAGATAAGTTGTGCATTATTGATGGCAGAGCTGAGGTATGGCCTGAAGCTTTTTTTTTTTTTTTTTTTGGCACACTTTCTCCTTGGGATTGGGCAATTCCACAAGAGGGACTAAAATTCCAAGCCACAAGAGATTAAAAGTTAATCTTCTGGATATGTGTGAATATATGACGAGAAACAAAAAAGCAAAAGTTTCAGAACTATTCCTGGGAAAACATGGCCGAAGAGCCAAGAAGAAACTCTTTTTTAAATTTCATGATAACTTGAGATCTCTATACAGGGGAGGACTAAATATCTCAAATGTTAAAATTTGGCAGCAGAATATTCAGATTTTCTCTCTAAGCTACCTATGCCAATGCTGCTGAAGTTGACAGTACTTGAAAATTGCTACCATCTGTTGGGTTACACTATTGCCAAAAGGAGATAGTGATTACTATTTGGCTCCAAGAAGATGACTGTTCATCACAACATAAAAACCCTATCGTGCTGGGCATCAGCTACTATCATATTTCATGGCTTCTACAGCTAACAAACAAAGCATGCAAGCAAGCAAGCAAGCAAGCAGCAGTTTAATGTGTTTTGAGCCTCTGTGTGTGTCTGTGTGTGTGTGTGTTTGTGCGTGCATGCATGCACAAAGAGGGAAAGAAAATTCAGAATTTACCACTTTATCTGAAGTGATGGTATGTTTTCTGGTTTGGCTGACTGGGACTTCTGGAATTAATAATCTCAGCATATCTAGAAGGCACCAAATGGGAAAAGGCTGTTTTATGATATTGCAGTGGGCAATGAACCTTCAGGTCTCTATCCTGTTTGTCAGTTGTATTCTGAGCTTAAGAACGCAAAGTATTTTTGAACCTTCATAGCCTCCAATTACTTTCACCTTTTCAGGCCCCACCCAGGCCCTAACCACAGTGAACCTCAGCCACTCTTAACCCCAATTTCCAGCATGGAATCAATGCTTCATGTTATTCTGGGTCAAGACCAGTGGTGAAATGCAAATTTTTTTTGCTACCAGTTCTGTGGGCATGGCTTGGTGGGGGGGTCATGTGACTGGGTGGGCATGGACAACTTTTTTTTTACTTTTTTAAAGCATTTTTTATTACCTATTCACCTAAACAAGTAGTAAAAAAATGCTTTAAAAAAGTAAAAAAAAAAAAGGTTCTGATGAACCAGTAGTTTTTATCAATACCAGTAGTTTTTATCAATACCAGTTCTACCCGAACCAAAGCAAACTGGTAGCATTTCACCCTTGGTCAAGACTCTGCAAATCTTTCTGAAGGGGTGGTTCAAAAATGCTTAGCAATATCTACTAAGCATTTCTTTTCCAAATTTGTACTGCTGCTTAGCACAAGTCTAGAAGAAGACAGGGTTGCTTTCACATTTTAAAGAGAGAGATTTGTACATGGTCCTATGCATCACAAAGCACCACTTCTGAATGATCCACATAGCCTATGATATATGTTTTCCATTCTCTTCTCTGCAATCTTTTGACAACCAACAAGTCATAAAGACAGAAAGTGCTAATAGAAGAGAATACAGGTAGCTCAGAGCTGAACTGTGATGTCACTTTACCTAGTCGGGTAATGTAAGGTCTCCAAGCAACAATCACACTCTGAAAGAACCAAGGACTCAGGAAGAAGAAGGAAAAAATGGATGATGATATCATTGATGGCACTTCATGATTCATGTTGTTACTCTACAATACCTATCACTACCTTTAGCACTCCAGCATATCAAAGGCTTTTAACTGAACATGTAATGAAGTCCCAACTTGTATATAGTAGTTGTTCTTATCTCAAAGAGGAGTTTCATTCATCTCAGAGAGAAATTCTTGTTTGTCTGTGGATTTACTTTGTTAAGCCTTCTTGTAGAAATGCATATTTCAAGATGATTATTGTAGAGATGTAGGTGGATGTGTAGCACTCATAATCTATGAGTGCGATAATTAATCTGTAATTGAAATATTGTAGAGTGCTACTGAGCCAAGTAAAGAAGCATTCTTGTTTCTGTAAGGACCTCTTTAAAACGTGGGGGTTGCATGCACAAGGAGTAGAAACATCAGCTAGAAGTTGGGCAAGCATCCCATATTCCATTTAAACTCTTGGTATAGTGGTTATTGCCTCACTGAATCAATGTTTTTCAAGCCATCTGCTTCCAAAATCATCTCTAGTTTTCATCAAGGGCCATGTCTCATGAGAGAACACATGACTGCCCAGCCAAAATCCAAGTTCATTTCTTCTTTATGAGGAGCTGAAAATGTTCCATTTGTGGCTGAATGCCTGGGAAAATGGTGGTGAAGAAAGCAGGGCCTTCCAGATGTTGCTGGGCTCCCACTCCCAGCATGTTGGGTCATCTGGCCAGAGCAGCTGGGAATGCCACAACATCTGGAAAGTCAAAAGAAAGCTAGCCCTGATAAGAAGACAGGTAGATAGAGGACAGACTCAATATTAAGCAACTCTATGTTCACGAATCTTTTCCATCACCAGAGTTTTCCAATATAGCATTTTGCTTACAGTCAGCACTTTTTTTTTCACACAGTGATAATGCACTTGGATAAATTTGGATCAAATGGCACTGCTCCAGGAAATCCGAGTCTACTCTCCAGTGGAATTTTCTTGTAACCCAACACTGGTCTTTACAAAAATATACCTTTTACAAACATATATCTAATGGGGGAGCAGTCAAAACACAGAAGTAGCTGTAGTGTATAGCAGAATTATCCTCCTGCTCACAGGAGAAATATGCCTGGATGGTTGATTTAGTGCAGAGGGAACTAACAAAGCCTATAGATTAGACAGAAATGTACCAACTGTGCTTGTCAAAATACACTCACTCAGAGCTTGCTGCCAGATACCTTTTGAAGCAATAGCCTTTTTGTATGTTTCTATAAGCTTGTTTGGCTTTCTTTTTTCCATCTTGACAAAATTATGCTTAAGTAATCAATAAATCTTGGCAGCAGTGCAGTATTGCAAACACTCCCTTAACCTACTCTGCAAAAACGATGCTTGCTGTAACATCAGCACTTAGACTTTTATACCGCTTCATAGTGCTTTACAGCCCTTTCTAAGCAGTTTACAGAGTCAGCATATTGCCTTCAACAATCTGGGCCCTCATTTTACTGGCCTTGGAAGGATGGAAGCCTGAGTCAACCTTGAACCAGGATCAAACTCCTGGACTGAGCAGTGAGTTAGCCTGAAGTACTGCATTCTAACCACTGTGCCACCAATACACATCGCATATCAGTTATTCTAGTTCATGAGTATTTCCATTGGTAAGCATAGCCGTTTCTGTGTAACAATGTGTGCATGGCATACAAAAAATTCAGAGTGTCAGCAGGAAATCGTTACGCATCAAAAAGTACACATAGGAATTAGTGCAGGGCTGAAATCCATCAGGTTCTAACAGGTTCTGGAGAACTGGTAGCGGAAATTTTGAGAAGTTTGGAGAATCGGCAAATACCACCTCTGGCTGGCCCCAGAGTGGGGTGGGAATGGAGATTTTGCTTCCTTCCCCCAGGAGTGGGGAGGGAATGGGGATTTTGCAGTATCCTTCCCCTGGAGTGGGGTGGGAATGGAGATTTTGCAGTATCCTTCCCCTGCCATGCCCACCAAGCCACGCCCACCAAGCCACACCATGCCCACCACAGAACCGGTAGTAAAAAAATTTGGATTTCACCACTGAATTAGTGGGTTTCATACAGCCAGATCATCTTCTGCCTAATAAGTGTAAACATATTTGCATTTACCTATCACTTAAAAGGAAGCAGCGCAGAGGAGTTGATGCCTAAGACATCAACACTGGATCAGTCAATTTCATTAGCTATTGACAATTGATCAGTGTTTTTATATTTAACCAGGCTGGTGCAAAAGGTGGGAGCACAAAGGGTTCTTAAATTAAATAGATTATTTTGGTTCTTTTTTTTATTGCTCCAGATTTAGCACTGAATCAGCCTTGATAACTCTGATAGATAATCTATATTGGCAGAGAGCTACGGAAAGGGCAGCTTTATTGATTCTCCTAGATCTTTTGGCTGGCGTGGATACTTTTAGCCACGGTATTGTTAAAGTGCTTTGGGGAGGTGAATGTTGTGGCATTGCTTTTTGGTGGTTCTATTACTCTTCTAGGTGATAGAAAGACAATATTGCATGACTTTTGCTCCACCTTCTGGGAATTAACCTGAAGGCCGCCACAAAGCTCTCTACTTTTAATTTCCTATGAGCTTGGGATGGGTCATCTCCATGGTCTTTGAGTGCCTACAAGCTGGAGAAGACAGGGTGTGGGAGATCAAACTGAAAGTGAACTGAAGTTAATTGAATTAAAATGAATTAAAATGAATTCCAGTGCTTTGCGCACATGCTTTTTTTTTTTTTTTTTACTAAATTCACAATCTGGAGTTCAAGATTCACATTTATTTTTGCTAAATAGGGCTGCATTCCTTGTTAAATTCCTGTTTTCAATCTAAAAATTCCTGGACCTAACATTGCTTTTATACTTGCTTGACTTTCATTGTTCCTCAAAGAGTTCTGAGAATAGTACTTCAGTGACAAAGTTAACAAGTATATTAAATATCACTATATTTCCCCACAAAACTACAATTTTCAGAGTTCCCTGGTGAGGGAATGATTATTAAGTTCATTTATGACTTTAACTTGTCTGTTCACAAGTAACATGTGGTCTCTTTAACTGGACTCCTTCCAGGAAAATGTGAATAGAACTGAAGCCAATGTCTACATTACAGATATTTCCAGCAAGATTGTGACAAAAACAAATTTTCCAGCAGACCAAAAGCTATCTGTAAAGAATTACTCAGAGTTTTTTTAAAACGCTAGTTCTCTTTGCTCCATTGTTTTTTTGATTCAGCATTAGCAAGGCATAAAAATAATTTTAATTCCTGATATGTGCAGGCATGCATGCATGCACACACACACACACAATTGACAACATTTTTATTACACCTTATCCAACCAGTCATAAATACTATGGCACACCAATACTTCCAAAACATACTTCCATATGTATTTTGCATTGCTCCAGACCAATTCTAAATGGCATGCTCTCGTGCTGCTACCATTCATTCAGAAGTTGAATCAATATATTTCTGGAGAAATATAAAACCATAAAATTAATAAAACAATGGGATTGACCCAGAGGTGAAATCTAAAAATTTTCCCTACCGATTCTGTGGGCGTGGCTTAATTGGTGGGCATGGCTTGGTGGTCAGATGACCCGGTGGGTGTGGCTTGGTGGTCAGGTGACCCGGTGGGTGTGGCCAATAATAATAAATAATAAAAATAATAAACAAAGTACACAAAACAATAAGAGGTACCAAAAACCAACTTTCACACTTTACACACACACAACACAACACAACACAACTGACTCCCACACAATGTAAAAGCAGCTGCACTTGACCCAAAATGGCTGCTGCAACAAGCAGGAACCTCACACAGCCACAAAAAGCTCAAAAACCAACTTTCACACTTTTTCCACACAAAATTGCCACATACAACTTTGTGAGATTTTGTGTGTTTGTGTAGTTAGAGTGAAACATTACAGAAATACACCAAATCTCAGAAAACTGCACAAATATTTTATTTTATTATTTTATTTTATTTTATTTATATTTTTAGATAAAAGCAGCTAAATTTAAAACTTCCTTAACTTTAAATTGCTATGTCTAAAAAAATCAAAACTCCTAAAAAAACCCCAATTAACTATTTTTTTAAAGCTCCCCCCCCAAAAAGCCCCCAGTTACTTACCCAATTGAAGGCACAAGGCAGGCAGATTCAGTTGCTCACCGATGAGATTGATTGCAGGCAGGCAGATTCAGTTGCTAGCTGATGCAATTGATTGCATCAGCTAGCAATCAGGAAAAGTGAGCGATCCGGAAAGAAGCGGCAAGCGGCCAATTGGGCAAGTGGACAACCGGGCGATTGGGTGGGCATGGGTGGGGGGACAGGGATTTTTGCTACCCATTCTCCGAACCTACCACCACCATTGCTACCGGATCGGCTGATCCGATCCAAACCGGGAGCATATCAACCCTGGATTAATCTATGGAGTATGATGAACTTTGACTCACCTGATTTCTACCTGGCGCCTTAACCACTACACCAAACTGGCTGTTCAACTAGGCCAGGAATAGGCAACTATGGCCCCTTTAAAAATGTGGACTTCAACGCCCATGGCTAGCTCAGGAATTCTGGGAGTTGAAGTCCACAGTTTGTAAAGGAGCCATAGTTACCAACCCCTGAACTAGGCTGAAGCTTTGAAGTGAAAACTAGTCTTTTGAGCGGTATAAAGAAATATCGATATTTCCAGATGGTCTTCGAGAACACCCCCATATATATAAATTTACAGCACTTACTTAAGATAAAACTTTCATTTATCCAATGAAATGCTTACTGCGCAGCTGTCTCAAAACAAAACACAACTCCACTTGAATAACGTCTCTAAGAATCAGATGAAAATTGTAACATTTCTGAAAACTCATCAGATTTTGCCGGAAAAATTATGAAAACAGGAGAAAAAATATTTATTGGGTAAGGGAAGTATACCAGTAGGTCCATTAGCCAAGTGCAATTTGTAGCTGATGGGGTGGCAAATCATTGTTTAAGTTTCCATATATTTTCATTTCTTTCTCCTCAGAATAGACTATCAATTGATGAGTGAGATGCATGCATTATACATGTATTCATAAAAGGGAATTGATCAGCTTTTGGAATACTAGATTACTTGGAAATGAAGTCATTTTTCTTAGGTGCTTTGTCCATTAACACATCAGGAGTATTTTAAAAAAAGCTATCGTCCTTGAAAGTACATGTATTCTTGTAAACTACTCTATCTTTCCATCCTCAGAACCCTTTCAGTATGAAATACTCGGATATTTTGAATGCAAAATATCCTAGATTCCATGCCTGGAAACCTCTGGGTTGTGTTGTAGTACACAAGCTTAATCAGTTTTGAAATCACTTAGTCTATGATTCTATTAGTGAAGAGTTTCTCAATCTTGGCAGCTTGAAGATGTCTGGGCTTCATATCTGTTCTGTGTTGATTGGGGAAATCGGGGAGTTGAAGTCCACACATACTCAAGCTGCCAAGGTTGCAAAACACTGTATTGACTTCTTGGACCGTGTGCAAATTTAAAACAAGTAAACAAATAAATAAATATAATCTGTATATAGAATGAACCTCTGTAAAGACAAAAAAAGCATTCTGGCTGGGGAATTCTGGGAGTTGAAGTCCACATATCTTAAGCTGCAAAGGTTGAGAAACAGTGCTGTACAGAAATCCTAGATAGCTGTTTTGGCTGCCTTGAGTGAGGGAGTAAGATTAAAGAACTTTCCTGGCTCTCAGTTAAGAATGGTGATAGCAAAAAAAAAAAAAAAAAAGGAACGCTCATCCCTAAGAGAATTAAAAAAAAAATCTTAGAAGATTCTAAAACCAGACTTTGTTTTCCCTGATTTATAGATAGTAGCAGTATATATGACTGAGTAAATGGAATGGGTAATGAATATACAAATCATTCTTATGAACCAGGAGTGACTTATAACCAACTATTCATCTGATGCAGATCTGCTTTTCTGGCTGCAAATCCAAACAGATTTGCACACACACACACACACACACACACACACACACACACACACGCACACACACTGTGCAATCTCTCAAGCTGATTTTACTTGAGCACAGAATTACGTATGGTGATGGATGTGCACTTATATTTTATGAGCTAAGTCTTCCTGTCCCTTGGTTATTATCTGTTGATATTAATCAGAAAAGGAGCTGAGCATTGACTGATGCTCCCATGCTGTAACCAGATAAAAACAGTTTGGTAGTTGGCGTGAAGATTCCTGAGAATCTCGGTATTTACTGACTTATCCTCAGCTCTAATCTTTACTCATGTATAAAGCAGTGTGTCTGAATAAGTAATTAAATGTGATGAGTGATGAGTAACTAAACAAATCCCAATGTTAAGGGATCTGTTTTCAATGAATAACAACTGAATTTATGAGTTTCTGAAGCACATTTATACTTTTATACTTCATATTACTGTAAGGCTAGGAAATAGGCCTATTAGCTTTTTAAATTTGCTAAAAGAAAAAGTGATAGGTTTCTTCTATTGTCTACATGGCGACCCATGCTGAAAAATCTCAGTCTTTTTCTCAGATTACTTTGTGAGTGGCACAAAGAGTCTCATCTGAAGGCTAGATTCTGCTCTCCCATTTTACTTTGAATAAGTAATCAGTGATAAAACAGAGAGCCAGTTTGGTATATCTAATATTAATAACTGGATCCTACTAGCTTCCATGTAATTTGGTCTCAGTCACAGTGGTCACCCATGTTTCTAATTTGCAGTGGTATCACACAATTTTAAGAAGATCAATTAATCTGGGTGAAAAATTTATTTGTTTATTTGTTTATTTGTTTATTTGTTTGTCAAGCATGTATAAGATAACAGATATAAGTATAAACACAATTATGAATACAGGAAATGGATAAAAATAAATGGGGACAGTAGGACAGGGACAGTAGGCACGTTGGTGCGCTTATGCCACCCTTACAGACCTCTTAGGAATGGGGTGAGGTCAACACTGGACAGTCTAACGTTAAAGTTATGGGGGTTTGAGGATGAAACCATAGAGTCAGGTAGTGCATTCCAAGCATTGACCACTCTGTTGCTGAAGTCGTATTTTCTGCAGTCGAGTTTGGAGCGGTTTACCTTAAATTTGTATCTATTGTGTGCTCGTGTATTGCTGCGGTTGAAGCTGAAGTAGTCATTGACAGGTAGGACTTTGTAGCAGATAATTTTGTGTACTACATTTAGATCAGACCGAAGGCAGCGTAGTTCTAAGTTGTCTAAGCCCAAAATTTCAAGCCTGGTGGCATAAGGTATTCTGTTGTGAGCAGAGGAGTGGAGGACTCTTCTCGTGAAATATCTCTGGACTTTTCAAACTCTATTTTACAATATAATTAAGTATTGCTTACTAAAAATTGAGACTTACCTATCTTAGGCCACATTAGATGAGATCATCCCAAAATATCACAAATCTAGTCAAATGTAATCACAATCCTACAGTTTACTGCACTGTAACCTAAAAGTCTGAAAAAGTAGACTTCCTCTTGTATTTCCTTTTTCTTTGTGTCAACTTTTTTGTTTAATAAATAAGTGACCTGGTAAATTGTGATTTGATTTAATTCTTAAACAAATAGATGACTTTACTGAATTTATTTCATATATTGGAATCAGTTTCATTCTTAGTTGTTATATAAAGTGTCTCTTTTTTAACATGGTCTCCATGCCATAGTCCTGTGCCTATTTTACTTGCTCTGATATTTAATGTATGGTATAAATGTATCTGTAATTCCATGTCAGTGTGATGTCACAACTATATGCTTTGACAGCATACAGTGGAAAAACAATGATTCTGATTACTGTTGCCACTAGGCTGATTTTAGGAATCATGGGAAAACCGAGAAGATAGCTTGAATAACACAGCAACTAAATCAATATTGTGCGCTGATTGGAAAGCACTGTGCATATTCTGGAATGAGGATTTCCCTCAAGTGCGACTGTTCCATTTTTTAAGCTGAAGATGAAAGGAGCTGAATCTGGAACTTTCCAGATGCTTCAATGGACTGATGGACCTTTCCAATAGCAAACACAAATAAAGTGCATGGAGAAACCATTGTATTACCTACATTTTGCTTCAGAATAATTTGTCATACCCATAAAATGATGTCATATATTAAAGACGAAGGGGGCAAATTTTATCTTCAGGAGACAGTAATATGGAAGCCTGCCTACATCATAGAGAAGAATGGCACAAGGGCTTTTTGACAGTATGAAAAGCCTCTTCCCTGCTTTTGCCACTATGAAGAGCTGTTCCATCACGTTCAATGGGAAGAAAGTCCCCACTCCAAAATCAAACCAATAGGTTATTTATTACAAGCATAAATCAGTTTTCAACCATAAAAAACCAGAATAAATCCACCTAGTCTTTCAGACAACACAAAGCCTTTCCTACATTAAAGTATTATAATAATTGTGGCAATTTAATAGGATTAATGAGCTCAACCAGCAACAGTGACCATCTTAAACAGCTTGATAAATTACTCTTTGCGGCTACAAAGTGCAACAGTCTGTGGAAAGCATTAAATATTAGTTGACCAGATCTCTTAAACCTTGGAACTGTGGGAGCTGAATGATAAAAATGTAACATGCTTTGAAAAGAAGGCCATAATCTATTACTATTTTTCTTTTCTAAGCTTCGGTTTTATCCTTCATCCCTTCAATATGCCTCTGAAAATAAGAGAGAGATTCAGAAGTTGGATGGTGAATTGACAATACATTTCATGGCTACCTTGTTGCAAAGCGAATTATTCCCATGTGTGTTGAAAACAAACAAACAAAAAAAAACCTTAATGCTTCTAAAAACTTTCCCCTCCTAAAAAGAACAAGATTTCCAAATTTGCCACCTGCACTATGCTATGTAGCAGATAAAAATAGCAAAAGAACCACTAATGAAAGCCATATACTGAGGAACACTTAAGACCTATATTTTTATTCCATCTATAGAAGACCACAGGAATTCCTTCTGCTACCTGGCCAAGAATTAATATCAACGAAATGTAATGTCTCTTCAATCACAGCCTGCCAGTTCAGGACTAAACTAAACCTGCTCTTGCCTACTTTCCAAAAAATGTAAGATTTGTCCAGGTAACCTTGCCTGAATTACAATTAAGGCTGATCTTCACTGTGACCAGGGGTGGGTTCTACTTACCTTTACTACTAGTTCGCATGCGTGTGCTTGCTTCGCTCGTGCATGTGCAGAAGCTTCCTGATATCATCCAGGTCAGTGGGTGGAGCCTCCTGCCAGTTTTACTACCGGCTCTTGCGAACCGGTCTGAACCAGGAGCAACCCACCACTGACTGTGACCATGCTATAGCAAAATATTTGTCTATGGATAAACATGCAGTATCCACTCATTTGGCTCCTAAACTTGCTCCAAGAAGACTTCCTGCAGACAAGTTAGTTGCTAAGTCATGTTTATAATAAGGGAGGAGTGCTTATGGAAATCAGAAGATCAGCCAGATTTAATTCAGTGTATAGGACAGGAACAGCATCTGCTATCTGAAATGTCCTATTTATCTTGCTAAAAGGAATGACAAAGATTACTACTTATGTTAATGTTGCTTCATTTAAATGCAGCATATAAACTGCTTCTGTCTAGAATTCAATATAATCTTTGAGAAAAATCTTGGTGGCTTAAAGCCTACTAGTTATCAATCTTATTTATTGGCTAAATCAGTACATTGATCAGTTGCTGCTAAATAAACATGTAGGTCAATTACTGTCTGCAGCCATTAAGGATATCTGCTTAGTGAATGCACTTATATTGGCTGACATCTTGTTATATATCTTTTGATCTGTCAGTCAATCAATGAAAATTTATTTACAATGACTGGCCAAGTCTAAACGATAAGAAAATGCAGCAGCACTCTATGACATTAACTAGAATAATGCAATAAGAAATGTATGCATATGCTATTGATTGTAATACAAAACTTGGAAGTTATTTTATGCACATAAATATGTGTATGAATAGATTTTTAAAACCCATGGTACCTCACTAGGGTTTTAGCATCTGTTTAATCTGGTTCGAGAGCAAACATATATTTAACAAATGTCTATGGAGATTCTCAATCATTCGGGTCATGGTTGCCCCAAAGGTGCTTTTCAAAAGGCAACTGGACTCTCTTGGTTCCCCCCACCCCGAAAACATTTCGCTTCCCATCCAAGAATCATGAATGAGAAAACATTTTCAAGGAAAAAGACCCAAAAACTTTTTGAAAAATACCTTTGGGATATATTTATCAGGAGAAAAATAAATAAATAAAACCAAGTGTTTCTTTTATAACGCTAATATTTTCTCTTTTTAAACAAATAAAATAAAATAAATTTTGGAGATTAATCAAGATTTCATCCTTATGATGTCAGGGGAAAGCATTATGCTAGCAACACAAAACAAATGGATGTCTGTCCTGAAAAAATTCAATATTTGGCTACTGTTTAATCATACACATAATTAACATGACCCATAAATGAACCAGACAGTACAGTAGATGTCTGAGCAGTAGATAAAGTATCAACATCCTTAAACTGCAAATCAAGAATAATTTTTCCCTTAGTTGAGAATAAATTATGTAAAAACCAAATAATTGATACAAGTAAAAGCTTTCAATAATGCTGTTCCTGAAATAAATACTAAAACCATAACCTATTTTGGTCTAATACCTAAAATGATAGGGACCAAGTTTTCCAAACAGCAAACAGTTGAAGAATGGATTGAGATGCACACATGGACACTCCAGAAAGAAAACTCACATAAAATACAGAAATCATCTTCTGCAGAATGAGAAAACTCATGAACCATGAGGAATGCTGGACAATAACCGGAACAGTAGCTGAGAAAATTACAAAGATTTGTACTCCAAAATAATCTGGTCAGATAGTAGCCCAAACTCAAATACTCCAGTATAAATGCTAACTGAAGGACATTAACAATTACAGAAGCTGAAGCATAGTCTGATTAAAGTTTAAGACCTGAGTACCAGATTTATAAGCAAGAGATGAACCATTTAGGAGATTGAATGCAAGCAACATTGTTGCAGGTTCTCTGAAAACTTTGATGCTCTAGTCTAACTCATCATATTCATCTCAAGACAGGCATTAGCAATTAAGGGACCAGAAAGTGATTTGTAGGTAGAGTAATTATTCTCAAGAGGCTCTTCCTAGGACTTTCCAGAACATCTATGATTCCATTTCTTGAAGATCAAATGATTCTCAAACTGCAGTCTTCAAGCAGATGAGTACTTTAAGGGCCTTTTAAGATTTTTGACATCCAAGAGTGGCATAAATAAGGTGTTCTTTCTTGAATTGCATTTGTGTTACTTTTATTTGATTGAACAATAAATTGAAACAATAAATTGAACTTAAGAAAGGGAAGAAGTGAAAGTAATAGAAAAATATTTAAAGCGCTTGCCTCTCACTATGACTCCTATGGCCCACATATTCAAAGAGTAAAGTTGATTTATCTAGTCTACAAAAATCTGGACAGCCAGTAAATGGCTGCAAAGTGATATATCCCAAAAACAATACTTTTATTAAACCAAAATATCATAATCTTGGTTTTACTGAAAAGCATAGAATTTCTGCACAGTGGCCCTTAAGAAAGCATAGTTATGGTTTCAAAATAACTTGACCCAATACTGAAATTGTGAAAAAGAATTGCTTTCTCTGTTCAGTGCAGAAAGAATTCTAGAATCAGTCAATATGAGAAGATGATAGGAAATGAACAAATTATATGCAAACAATTGTCATATTAATTATCACAAATCCCTTTAGGTAGTACAGTTTTTGACTGTAACTAGTTTTACTGTGATATTTTTTATAGAAACAGGAAATTAAATCACCCTTTTCTCAGTAATGAAAAATTAGATTCATTATCTCTTGACTATGAACTAAAACATATTTGAAATCTATAACTAATTTTTGCTCATTTCCTAGAAGTTGTCATTTATTTTCTGAGTTATTATCAGGCAGCGATTGTGTGCTGATCTGCCTCTCCTAAAATCAGTTTGGGCTCGCCTACCAAAATCTCCTATTACAGTCTTTGTTTAACTATCAAGGGAGGTGACATATAAGATACCAATTACTGACAATAAGCATGTCATTGGAATAATAATTTCCATAAACATTTACATATATTGGAACAACTATTTGAGGAAGGCAATGAAGCAGGTTTATTCATTTATGTAAACAAGAATGGTGCCTATAGAGTAACATCAAATTTCTATAGTTCATGTCCAGCAGTTGTTCATACTTTACCTGTTAAATCAATGTTTTATCCTCAATTGGAAGGATACAGAAAGGAGTTCAGAAATATCATATAGAGATACTATATTAAATAAAGGTAGAATAAAAATTATTAGCTGGCTAGAACCTTTGACAATTCAGAACAAATTCTTCTATATTTTGGATAATTCAGTTAGAATTATTGAAACTGTTGACCTAAATAATGCTGCATCCTTATTTCCAGTTGAAACAGTGGAAATTCTTCATTATTTCTCCACAATGTGAATTGTTTGAACAATCCTGTGATATATGTTTTAGGTTTACAAACACAGTTGAAACTTCTGATATCCTTCAAGAAGGGAGAATAACCTATGGACTACATGAGACAGCTCTGAATGTTATGCAGAAGTTCTTTCTTGTGTCATAGAATAATTGAATGTAATTATTAAAAGTTTTCTTGGAGATAATTTAGTCCAACTTCCTGAAGGTCCAACCTCCATACATCATTCCTGAAAAACAGAGCTCTAGCCTCCGTTTAAACCGAGTGCCCTTGAAGTGATGTCCCGGTGCCTGGAGGCCGTACGGATCTGGATGGGGACGAACAGGCTCAGGCTCAACCCATCCAAGACCGAGTGGCTGTGGTTTCTGACGTCCCGATATAGTCAGTTGACGCCATCACTGACTATTGGGGGCGAATCATTGGCCCCCACGGAGAGGGCTCGCAACTTGGGCGTCCTCCTGGATTCACGGCTGTCTTTAGAAGAGCACCTGACGGCTGTGACCGGGAGGATTTTTTATCAGGTTCGCCTGATTCGCCAGTTGCGTCCCTTTCTGGATCGGGACTCGTTACACACGGTCACTCATGCCCTCGTCACCTCCCGCCTGGACTATTGTAATGCTCTCTACATGGGGCTCCCCTTGAGGAGCACCCGGAGGCTCCAGCTGGCGCAGAGTGCGGCCACGCAGGTGGTAATGGGAGCGTCATGGCGCTCCCATGTGACACCTCTCCTGCGCGAGCTGCACTGGCTCCCGCTGGTCTTCCGGGTGCGCTTCAAGGTTTTGGTTACCACCTTTAAAGCGCTCCATGGCTTAGGACCTGGTTATCTATGGGACCGCCTACTACCACCAATAGCCTCCCACCGACCAGTACGCTCTCATAGAGAGGGACTCCTCTGGGTGCCGTCAGCCAAACAGTGTCGGCTGGCGACCCCTAGGGGGAGAGCCTTCTCTGTGGCGGCACCTACCGTCTGGAATGAGCTCCCCCCAGAGATACGGAGGATCCCGAATCTGCGCACCTTCCACTGTGCTGTGAAGACCTTTTTATTCCATCAAGCGGGCTTGGCCTAATCTCCTCCCTCTTTTAATATGTAAATTTTAATCTGTTTTTAAATTATTGGGGTGTTTTAATCTGTCCGGGCCAAAATGATTTAATTTGATTTTATCTGGTTTTTAAATTTTGTGTATTTATGTATTTTATTGCTTGGCTGTTCACCGCCCTGAGTCCTTCGGGAGTAGGGCGGTATACAAATCAAATAAACTAAACTAAACTAAACTAAACACCTATAGCAAAAAAGACTTCACAACCTCCTGAATCCAGTCACTTCTATCATTGTATACTGTAGATCTTACACTTAGGAATACCTACGATCATTTCTTGTAAGTTTTTTCCTTTCTGGTTCTGCATCATCCTAATTGTTTTGCCACACATGCTCATTTGTCAGAGTCCCTCATAAAATGCAGTGCCCCGAATTTAGTGCAATATTCTCAGTTAAGTTTGTCCAGCACACAAAATAAAGAGAATCTATCAATAGAGATCTTGATCTTGCAACATAATACACTTTTATTGATATAGCCATTCTCTCCACTCTTCTTGTGAAGTCGGGCAGTCTCAGTGAAGACTATTGAAGAATATTCTCCCAATCAGGCACCTTTGAGATGCTCTGGGCAGTCATTCCTAGCCTCCCACCCCAGAAGACGCATTTCAATTTGAATCATTTGCATAGTGATAGAAATGATGTAAATGACATTGCATAAGTGATGTAAATCACTACAATGACACGCCTTCCAATTTACCAGACTTTCATGAGTAGTAAACACCCTCTCCCCAATTAGTGTGTTCATGTAAGAATTTATTACATTTGGAAAACAACACAAATTGTTAAACAAAAGCTTGCCAAAAGTAATAAAATACTTTCAATTAATTACAGCCAAGAAAAAAAAAACTGTCCTCAGATTTTTCTTGAGGAACGAACAAGCATTACTATGACTCAGTGTGATTGCTAATCTTAAACCTGCTTCTAATAATAATAATGACAATAGGGAAAAATACATCATAAAATAATGAAAGTATACCTAAGTGTTGCTGGAAATGGAACACTGCATGATAACAGTGCTTGGCATAAGAGCCAAAGATGTGTGAGAAATGTAAGATAAGAGTATAGTCAGATAGTCAGGTTCAATCTCTACACCCTAGGGTAACAAGAGTGACTGCTTCATTTTTATAACTACAATATTGCAAATAATCTGTGAAAGGGTATTTTATTAGCCAATCAACCAACTCTGACAGTAACTGACAGTAAGGTTAGCCATAAATGAGTCAGAAGCCTGATGGTTTAATAGACTTAATCTAGAAATAATGAAGAGACTGGTCTCTGAGCCACATCCTGACCAGATGGACAGTCTACATGGAGGCATATTGTGTGTAAACAAAGTTTAAGCAGCTGCTTTTACCTTATCTTTACCGCCACTACCACCACAATCTTCTGAGATGTGCAGAGTACCATTGCTTCCTGTATCTGCCTGTATCTCATCACAAAAGCTCTTGCTGTAATTATGGCCTAAATAGCAATAGCACTTAGACTTATATACCGCTTCACAGTGCTTTACAGCCCCCTCTAAGTGGTTTACAGCGTCACCATATTGCCCCCAATAATCTGAGTCCTCATTTTACCAACCTTGGAAGAATGGAAGGCTGATTCAACCTTGAGCTGGTCAGGATTGAACTCCTGGCAGTGAGCAGTGAGTTAGCCTGCATTCTAACCACTGCGCCACCATGGCTCTAATATGAGTTGACATTCTCAATCCATTATTCTGGTAAGTAAGATGCTACTACAAGATTTGCATAAATAAAGCAGCAAATAGTGCACAACGTTTCAAAAGCAGGGCTCACAATTGAAGACTTTATAAGGTACGTTTGTAAAGCAAAAATAATTTAATTCATAAGACATATCAAGGTTTTTTTTTTTAAACAGCTCTACTACTTCTTTTAAGAAAGGTTCTCTCTTTTGAGAAGGCAGGCCTACACTGTTATATTTAGTTACTTAATTAGTGTACAATATATACAAGTATTATAAATACATGGAACAGCTGATGCCAGTGACATCATAACATTATAAACCTGGGAAGATGCAACAAAAATTAGATTCAGTTTTTAAAAATATCCTATTTATTTTGATCAGAAAAAAATGATTGCATTATGTGATGCACAACTGTTTTAGAAGGGAAAATATGGTGTCAAGCAGAGCCACTGAAGGGTTCAATATAGGTTCACTGTGGTAGATCAAATGAAAACTTGTCTATTATGCCTGTAAAAATCTGTAGATGGCATAAAACTGGGAATGGGGAAAATTAGTAGATGAGATTAAAATTCAGATGGTACCTGGCATACAAGCTATGGCAACACAAATAGAAGGACAATATGATTATGATAGATAGGAAGGAAGGAAGGAAGGAAGGAAGGAAGGAAGGAAGGAAGGAAGGAAGGAAGGAAGGAAGGAAGGAAGGCTTGGGAGAATTAAGTATAGATTTTGTTTAGGCAGAAAAATAATTCACCTTTCACCACTCTCCCCATAGCTACTTCTCTTCTAATAACTTTGCTAATCTTATAAAAACTACCTGGCACTTGACTGAGCAACCAATTTTACTGCCGTTTAAACAGCCTGTGCCTATTGGCAAGTAGCTTGCTATCCGTCCCTTTCCTGCATATATATAAAATTGCATGGCAGAATAATTAAGCTGATTACCTACTGCTGTCTTTTTTTGCTATCTTGAGTAATGGAATAAATATACAGCGCTTCCTCGGAAAGCAACCACAGAAAGCAGCTGTTGTAGTAAAGGGTAATTCAATACCTGGTGTTCAGCTACACTAAGAGGCTGCACGGTGGACAAAAATTAGGCATTGATCTGAAGCCATACACACATTCATCCTCGAGGGTGGAGGGACATCTGTGCTGCAGTCTGGTCCAAAGAGTCATTGTGAGGGCTCCAGAATGTCAGCAGGTAACACATATGGCCAGCTACTGATAATCTGTGGAGTATCAAAGTGTTCATTGATATGTTGGACACAATCAAGTCTTGAATTCATCCTTAGTCCAACAAAAGAAATCTAAGTAGGGATGGAGTTGTCTGGGCATGGTGCACTCCCTGGAGTCCCATACTTTGTGGGCAAAATAATGTGATAGATTCCATGTTTCCAGCATTAAATGACTGGCCTTGCTTTTAATGCTAGTAATACGATGCAATCATAGTTTATTTAATATTTGTGAGTTGGGGCAAGTGAGATTAAATACAGGCTACAAAGAGTGAAAACAAAATAATTAAATTACAAAATTGCTATGTTAATTCCTTTATTTGACAAGAAACCAATCCTTCCTTTGAGTATAGGTCTTCATTTATGTCTCTCTCTACTAATCTGGATATAGGAATATTTAATCAATCAATCAGAATAGAGGTGGAAAAGAACTTGGAGGTCTTCTAGTCTGGGGTGTCAAACTCAAGGACCGAGGGCCAGATCCGGTCTGTGGGGTGTTTAGATCTGGCCTGTGGGGCCGCCCTGGAAATAGTGAAGGACCAGACCATGGTGCCTCTGCCAGCAAAAATGGAGCTCACGAGGGCCACACACAGCCCCCCTGAGCTCCATTTTCACTAGCAGAGAGTTGCAGGAGGCCGTCACTGCCGAAAATGGTGCTCAGGAGCAGATTTTTCCTGGCAGAGCGCTTGGGCCACCATAGGCACCCCCTGACACAAGTGGCATCATGCTGGCCGCCCCCCCGGCCATACCCCCCCAGCCCCCCCAGATCAAATACAACCCTAATGAGGCACTCAGTGAAATCAAGTTTGACATCTCTGTTCTAGTCCAACCCTCTATCCTGTGTCAGGATACACATGTTGTGACCCAGGCCCAAGTAAGTAGTAGGAAAATCAGTCAGTGAAAAAACAAACAAACTTTATTCGAACAACTGAGAATTACTTCATTCCCAGCATTGTTCAACTAAATTAAAGCAAATTCCTCCCAACACAAACTCCTCTGACACAGAGCCCTCATCCAGGCCTTCCCCAGCCTCCAGGACTGGCCCATGTTCTTCCTCAGCCTCATCGCTGTCCAACTCCGCTGCCAGCTCTGCAGGCTGCTAGCGGACCACAACAACACAGGAGACCCTGTACTATTTCAGACAGCTGACTGTCCAGTCTTTTTTAAAAAACATGAAGTGACTGACTACCTACCTACTGTTAATCAATCTTGGTTCCAGTTAGCTAGCTTCTTTTTCCTCTGGATGTATTTTGTTTTCTTTTAATTTTTATCTGTAAGCTATCCAGAATCATTATGGAATTGGGAGACCTCCGCATTGGAATAATAAATAATAAATGAAACTTGTTCTCATTGGAATTTTTCAAGAACTGATGGATATGTTCAGCTATTTCAACTATCTTTTCAATTTCAGCAAGATCTAACTATAGAAGAGAATATCTGTAGCTTATTAGAATGATGTAGTGTTTGTGTGTGGTGTGTTATCATAGAGCTGTTTAACTTTGTCTTCCTCTGCATTTGTGGTTGGAGCATAAACCTGGAGCACCATAATATTTATTCAATTTCTGTAGCTGTCCATCTCAATCAATAACTCCAGGCTGCTTACAATTCCAAAAATATTGCAACAATTAATGCCATTGATTGGTTTGCTTTTAGACTGGAGTTGAGACAGCTATATCATTTTTGGACTGTGTCTGAATATTTGACTTTGACACTCTTGTTAACAGTGATGGCTGCTCTATTTCGTCTGTGATTTTCTTGTCCACAGTAGATGACCTGATGCTTCTCCAATATGAAATGATCATTCCAGTCCATTTCAAGTCAGTGGTTTACAGAATGTCAATGCTCACTCTTGACATCTCTGCTCTGACAACATCATGTTTGCCTTGGTTCATGGTTCTGACATTCCCTGTACCAATAGTACACATATCTTTCCAGTATTAAACTTACTTTTTGCCTTTGGGCACATCAGCAGCTAGATGTCTTTTCAACTTTAATCTAGCTTCATCATAAGCACCAGTGGAGCTTGTACTTGTTCTCTGCTATTCCCAATCGCATTCTATGAAATCGCTATTAAGTTGAACAATGGAGATGCTACTGGAACAGTTATACTGCAGCTCTGTTTGGGAACTCTAGTCCTTTTTTTTTTTTCAGTTTTATCAGGAGAAAAATGCATAAGTATTTCCCTTCAGACAATGTTGTGAGGAAATAATTTACAACTAGTCGTAGAACACAAGAACAAAATGAGATTAGAGATGCATATGTTAAAGGATTTAAGACTCTTAAGGAGATATGATTCAAGAGCAACTGGTATGAAAATCCATTGTGTGGTGATGGCAAAAAGGCCAGTAAAATGCAGTCAAAAGACACTGTATTCCTAGATTTAAGCCAGTCACATTCAGAATCTTTTGTGAATCCAATACTATCCACAAAGCAACATATTGCGCTGCATGCATATATTTCTAATGCAGAAATATTATGGATGTTTATTTCATATTTATTACAAAAAGTAAATGTGAGATAAAACAACTGCAAGGAGCAAGTTTGTGTAGTGTTGTTAGAACAACAGAAATGATGAAGAGAGAATTTCCGTAGATTCTGGAGAGAAATAAATCATGAGTCTTATTGGGAAGAAACTAAGTGATGGTTTTGAGATTGGGAGAGCACAGAATTTCATTTATAGCAAACTTTCCTGTGCAGAATTTGCAAGCAAGGAATTAAGTTCTTCTATCTGTATACATACAAACTTGCCAGCTGGGTGACTAGCACATTCTCAGCCATAGGAAGAAGGCAATGGAAAACCACTTCTGAATATGGTTGTGTGTGTATATGCATATGTGTGTGTGTGTGTGTCTGTGTCTGTGTACTGAATGCTTATGGACAGCCCTGCTCATGTGTTTATGCAACTTTACTGTATAATTTTAATATAATTATTTTGTATATGTTATAAAAGAAAACTTGGAGCCACTATGGCCTTCGTATTTTTCAGGGAGAAAATTCTGAACTACCAAGTGCCACTGTACGTTCTCATTGTCTGGTGGAAAAGTAATTTGAAGAGGTTTGGAGGGGATGCGCAAATTATTGAATATCCTCACGGAGTTACAGTCAATGAGTTTGATGTATCTCCTGCACAAAACCTGAATTATGTGCCATATGGGAGCGATAAATGGTGACTGAGAGACAATGTGGTAGAATAGTATTAGAATAAATATATGAAACTACAAACTGTGTGTGGAATACAGTATGTTGATTCTGCCGAGAGACAGAGAAAGGGGTGGGGGAGATGGACGGGGGGGGAGGGAGGGGGAAAGGGAGGGAGGGAGGGAGAGAGGAATGAAATCTACCTTTGTACTGATGTGATGACAATAAAAAAGGCTGTGATGTGAGAACATCATCCCATACCAACAATAAATGATATTTTACATGGTACACAAAAGTGCTTGGATTTTTCCTCAATTAGATGCTATCAAAGTAGAATTGGCACCATAATTTTGCCAATTGACAACCTTTGTATTGCACTATGATTATTATAAGGTTCCATCTGGATTCTCAAGTGAACCTCAGTTGGTAAATTCTATTCAAGTGTTGTCTGCCCTAAATACGATAAGGTTGTTTATACAGCAATCGTTGAAGCACGTTGGGAGAGACTGATGGGAGCTTTTGAGGAAGAAAACTGAAACTAAACAAAAGCAAATATCATTTCAGTGTTTATGACTTGTTCTATTAGGATACATTGGCTCATTTGATAGAATTAAATCTATGCTGGAGTATGTATGTGTTTATGTGTGCATATATACACACATGCATCTATACATGCAATACAGTGGTGGGTTTCAAAAATTTTTACTACCGGTTCTGTGGGTGTGGCTTGGTGGGTGTGGCAGGGGAAGGATACTGTAAAATCTCCATTCCCACCCCACTCCAGGGGAAAGTTACTGCAAAATCCCCATTTTCTCCTGATCAGCTGAGACTAGGGAAGCAGAGAATAGATGGGGGCAGGGCCAATCAGAGGTGATATTTACCAGTTCTCTGAAATACTCAAAATTTCCGCTACCAGTTCTCCAGAACTGGTCAGAACCTGCTGGAACCCACCTCTGATGCAATATGCATGTGTGTGTATCAGTGGTGGGTTTCAATTTTTTTTATTACCAGTTCTGTGGGTCTGGCTTGGTGGGCATGGCATGGCATGGCTTGGTGGGTGTGGCTTGATGGGTGTGGCAGGGGAAGGATACTGTAAAATCTCCATTCCCTCCCCACTCCAGGGGAAGGTTACTGAAAAATCCCTATTTCCTCCCAATCAGCTGGGACTCATGACACAGAGAATAGATGGGGGCGGGGCCAGTCAGAGGTGGTATTTACCGGTTCTCCAAACTACTCAAAATTTCCGCTACCGGTTCTCCAGAACTGGTCAGAACCTGCTGAAACCCACCTCTGGTGTGTATGTTACATACACATACACACTGCATATATAGATGTATGTGTGCATATATATACACATACAGACATACAGATTGCATATATAGATTTGTAAATGTTGATTGGAGATAGACGGACAGACAGATACATAGATAAATAGAAAGATAAAAACAAATGATTGAATCCATATTCTCCCATTGTTTACACACCAGAGGATTCACTGTAGCCAATTGATATTTGGCTTTCCCTCATGGGAAAAAGTGGGAATTATTTCTTCCCTTGCTAGGAAAATTCATTGCAGGTGGCCTGACCCTTAGTTATCCTCATGGAGGTTACTGCTTCCACAACCTGATATGCAAGCCTTGATTCCTTCAGCACTTTACACTTCCTTCAGTGTAATCATTTTATATCAGAGCATTGCCTGTTACGTCTTGCTAGTTAATTAAAGGGAATGTCAGACAGTTCAGAAGAGATGTTAGTAAGATGTCAAATGCAACAAAGAGAGAAAATAATTTTAGGTTATAAAAAAAATAAAGTCTATGTAAATTACAAAGCCTGCATTTTCTCCCAGCTACAGCCTTGACTGTTTGAAATGATTTTTGTCTGGTAGTTTAAACTGAAATGTAACTCTCTTGTTCATTTCTTGGCATCGTTCCCTAAAATATTCTGCTAAATGTTTTCAATTATATGGCGGTCCCAATAGGATCTGGCTAAGAGGTTTTTAAATGATCTAGTGTCATTTGAACGCTATCACTGAAGCCATAAATAAAGATAAATTAAGTAATTAAAAACAAGATTGTAGCTTTGACTCAATAGGCTGATAGCGGCTGACCAGATATACCCATGAGGACTAGTTTGTTGGAAGATTTTTTTTTTAAAAAAAGAAATTGCTACTAAGTACTGTTTCTTCATCTTCTTTATTTAAATGGGCATATCCTGTTTCAATTGGGCTGTGCATCTACGCGGCCATAGCACAAAAATAAAAGAGAAGTTTAAAGTATCAGTCATAGAGTTCTGCATATAAGTACATTGGTCAAGCAGTTAGAGCAGGGGTGTCAAACTCGATTTCATTGAGGGCCGCATCAGGGTTGCATTTGACATTGAGGGGCCGGGGTTCGCATGGCTGGGATGGATGTAGCCAGCATGACATCACTCATGTCAGGGATGCCTGTGGTGGCCTGAACACTCTGCCAGCGAAAATGGGGTCATATGCCCTATTTTCAGCCATGACGACCTCCTGCAACTCTCTACCAGCTGCACGCTTCGTTTTTGCTGGCAGAGGACTTCAGGAGGCTGTTGCAGCTGAAAATGGAACCTGGGACGGCTGCACACAGCCCTCCTGAGCTCTGTTTTTGCTGGCAGAGGCATCATGAGCTGGACTTTTGCTGTTTCCAGGGTGGCCCCATGGGCCAGATCTAAGCACCCCATGCGCCTTGAGTTTGACACCGCTGAGTTAGAGGTACATGATTTGTAGTCTTATGCCAACAGATCACATTTCTCTCCCCCCCCCCCCCCAAACCCAAAGCTCCTAAACTGCCATCTGAAACTTTCATCTGTTATAGAAAATGCATTGGTTTCCATGAACCATCCCAAGGTTAGTTTTTAATCTGTTCCCCCAGGTGCTAAAATTCTCAAGGAACTCTGCCCTGGTACAGGTAATCCTTGAGATTTAGATCTAGCCTTTCAGTCCTCGCTGGACATAATTGGATTCACTTCATTTGTGAATAGGCTTATTGGCAAAAATAAATGGCAATACTTTTTAAACTACCCATTTTTAATTAAAATTTAATTAAAATATCATGAAAAATGGATAATCTATTGGTTATCTATCTAAAAATTGGTTTACCTATGGATAAGCCAATTGTGAAAATGAGAACATATCAAAATTTTGAGGGTCAGCTTATCCCCAGGTGGCACATTTTTCATAGTATTTTGGTGAAAAACTCAAGGATTGCTTATCTGGGGTGATCTTATTCGTGAGTATATATGCTAGTATCTAGTCTGTCAATGATTTCTACCTCCTTGCTGTATCCTTTCTATATTTTTGAGTTTTTAACTTACTGATATTATTCTATCATTCCAACTGGATGTTAGAGAAATTTCTGGGATGTGTCAATGTGTCCTTTATCTATATATATTACTAAAACTCTTATTGTCATGACTTTTAACTGAGTGAAATGGTGCATCATAGGGTAACAATTTTTGAACCAAGGTACCTCAAATGAACTAACGTATAGAACAAATCCAAAATCCATGACTCCAAAGGGAATGACATTTGGGAAAGTTGTGGTTGCTTCACACTGTTCCTGTGGGCAGGTTGCTGCTGCAGTTACATGAGCTTCATTTTCAACATTCTGTGACAGTTTCCCAGCCAATCTCTCAATCCTTCTGTCAAGATTGAATCACTTTTGGAATATTTAGGTCTTATCGCTATTCAACTTGCCAAAGAACTGGGGGGAGGGAAAGGGAGAAGAATGCAGACGTGCCAGAGACAGACCGTGAGAGACAAGAACCCACCAAGGCTTCCGACAGAAAAGTAAATAGCTCTCAAAGCAAAAGGACGATTCATAATTGAACAATGTGACCAACCAAAGATGGGGAGGAAAGAGGCTCTTGTTTAACTATACTGTATTGCATGGGGAAAACCATAGTACTGAAATGGTGTCTTCAATACAGTTTTGCTTTTGGGATTTCAAAATTCCTACTTTTCTTGGGTTTGCTAGTTGGACGATTGACACCTTCATTCCTTCCCCCATCTAGCAGCAAGAAATGGACTCATCAAGTGATTCTTAATGAAACAACATCTTTAAGGTACATGAAGAAAAGCTTATTGTTTTATGTGTCCTTTTCTCTGGCACACATTCATTGTATCTATATTCCATCTTTATTCAGGAACTCAAGGCACATACACAGTGCTTCATCTTCCTATATTACTTCACATCAACATTTCAGCATGGTCAGCTATATGTTAAGTTAATGAAATAATTTCAGAATAATTCCAAACTAAATATATCTTGAGGGATATAAAGGAGTTTTACTGAAAATGGACTGACCGAAAATGGACTGACATTAGTAATTGTCTCAGTCCAGTAGCTGCTAATGAATATCACTAATCAAAACTTGATTGTTAGATTATATCCTATATGCTCCAATTTATGGTAAAGGGTTCCCCCCCCCCCCACTTTTGGTGATTTCAGTGCGGTTTAGGAGAAGGATTCTTTGAATTATTCTTAAAAGTTACTTCATGGTTTGAGGGAGCTGAATTTTGGCTATTTCCAATATACCAATGCTGTGTTTTCTATTATCAGTAAACTAAGCTGGAAAAAGGCTACTGAGTTTCTAAGCATATTATTTGTTTTGTCAAATTCCTGTGCTCTAATTAATACAAATATTTTATTTTGATTGTGCCTCATCATTTCATACTGAAAGCAAGTGTACCCTATAATCCCAGTTTCTATAGAACAGGAACATCCCTGAGTGGGGGAATCAGAAAGGGTAAGATGGCAATCTGTGTATTACATGTGAAAAGGGAGTGGGGCTTCATTTTTGTTGCATCATCTTGACTTTTTTCTTACACTCACCACCAATCCCTCCATAACCCTGTTCTACAGAGAATAGGATTAAATTAGACATTGTGAAATAACGGGACAGGAGGTAGACCTAGCCCCAGAGCTTTTCCTCCTAGGCATAACCGAAGAAGGCTTTAACCCAACTGATAATCCCAGCTGATAATCCAGATTATATCCAATAAAACCCAACTGATAATCCAGATTATAACTGCGGCTAGATTAGCTTTCGCAAAATGCTGGAAAAACAAACTTATGCCCTCAGAAGAAACTCTAATAAATAAGATCCTAGAGTGCGCAGAAATTGCGAAACTGACAAGTGAGTTAAAAAACGAGGACAACTCAAAATATTATGACGTATGGGGTATTTGGTATCACTGGTTGAACAATAAGACGAAAACATGACCTTAGAATTTGACTTGGCACATGTATTATAGTTGTATTGTATAAAATAATGAATAGTTAAGGATGAAGTCTTTTTTTTAACTTTTGTTTCACTATATTGTATAAACACTGCACCTCCGAAAGGAGAGATAGATTGTATATTTTCTTTTTTGTTTTGGAAAACTCAATAAAGTATTTAAAAAAAATAAAAATAAAAAATAAATTAGACATTGTGGAAGACAGAAGACAGACAGAAGTCAAATCAGGCAATTCTTCTGCATATAAATGTTGCAAATAAGAAATAATAAATATATACCATTAAACAATCTTGTGAACAGTAACTCTAATCATTTCTAACCTACAGTATTTCTAAAGATTGGGTTTAGACATATAAATAAAATAAAATAATTAAATTATATTAAATTAAAATTTACCAGAATGTAAAGAAAATATTTTGATTCAGTCTAAAGATTCAACTGTTCCGACCCCATTGAACGTGGCCTGATAATTTAAAAAAAAAAAAAAAACCCTCACAAGTAGGTCCTACCTCATGAAGAAGAAGAGGCCCTGCTCAAAATCCTGTTGTTGGTGCTGCAAAGAATATGCCTTCCAAGTATAGAAGTGATATATTGCTATCATGCAAAGTTGCCATTAATATGAGATAATTTTACCCTAGAATATGATGGGAATGCAGTGCAACTATCTGTAGATAAAACCATCATATGCATGTACAGTGTTAATACATGGACGCATACACATATGCATCTATATGTCATGTCTGTCTGTCTATCCATCATCTATCCATCCATTTGTCCATCCATTCATCCATCTATCATCCATCCATCCATCCATCCATCCATCCATCGCCTTTCCAGACCTTCTGAAAATTATGGCAATTGTCAGCACAGCTGAACTTTATGGCAAGTTCTCCAAAATGAAATAAATTGAGCAAAGCTCCATCATCATATAATTTGCTTGATTGCAAGCTTCTTAACTTGTCATGGTTTAACAAAGATTTATAACTTTCTAACCACCAATGGCCTAAGGACTCATGATAATAGAGATGAAGCAAGGCCACTAGTATAAATATAATATTCCATTATGATAATTAGCATGAAATGTGAAGACTTTTTATACATTTGGTGATCTGATTTAATTATTGCAGACACATCTGTAATATCAATGCATAGTAAAGGATGGCTTAACTGGAAAATAAGTCAGAGTTGATAATATATTATCTTCTTATGAAGAAAAAAGCCCATTTATTCTGTTCTAATGTACATCAAGCCAAGACACAATATTAAATCTTAAACTTTCAAATTCTGGTTTCAAATTCATTTTGTTGTTGTTGTTAGTTGCAAAGTCATGTCCGACCCATTGCGACCCCATGGACAACATTCCTCCAGGCCTTCCTGTCCTCTACCATCCTCTGGAGTCCATTTAAGCTCATGCCTACTGCTTCAGTGACTCCATCCAGCCACCTCGTTCTTTGTTGTCCCTTTCTTCTTTTGTCCTCAATCTTTCCCAACATTAGGTTCTTCTCCAATGAGTCCTTTGTTCTCATTAGGTGGCCAAAATATTTGAGTTTCGTCTTCAGGCCTTCTAAAGAGAGTCAGGGTTGATCTCCTCTAGGACTGACCAGTTTGATCGTCTTTCAGTCCAAGGAACTCGCAGGAGTCTTCTCCAGCACCATAGTTCAAAGGCCTCAATTCTTCGGCGCTCAGCCTTTCTTATGGTCCAACTTTCACAACCATACATTGCAACTGGGAAAACCATAGCCTTGACTATATGCACTTTTGTTGGCAGGGTCATGTCTATGCTTTTTAGTACGCTGTCTAGATTTGCCATGGCTTTTCTCCCCAGGAGCAAATGTCTTTTAATTTCTTGGCTGCAGTCCCCATCTGCGGTGATCTTGGAGCCCAGGAAAATAAAATCTGTCACTACCTCCATTTCTTCCCCATCTATTTGCTAGGAATTGAGAGGGCTGGATGCCATGATCTTAGTTTTCTTAATGTTGAGTTTCAAGCTTTTGCACTCTCCTTCTTCACCCGCATCAAGAGGCTCTTTAGTTCCTCTTCGCTTTATGCCATTAGAGTGGTATCATCTACATATCTGAGGTTGTTGATATTTCTCCCGGCAATCTTAATTCCAACTTTTGATTCATCTAGCCCCGCCTTTCTCATGATGTGCTCTGCATATAAGTTAAATAGGCAGGATGATGGTATACAGCCTTGCCGGACTCCTTTCCCAATTTTGAACCAATCAGTGTTTCCGTGTCCAGTTCTCACTGTATTATGTTGCCATCACATGATGTTTTGTGACATTTTCCCCATTTGCAGAGCTGGGGTAGGCATGGCCTGCACATGATACATCTGGCCCACAAGCCGCCAGTTTGACATCTCTGTTATAGAAGCTCCACCAAATGCTTTAGCACTGTTGAGCAGCTTAATAGCCTGCTATTTGCTTTCCAAAATCAGGAGTTGGAAGCAGACTTGACTGTGTTTAGGATAGACCTTGAAATAGATTTGTCCCCTTGAAATCAGCAGGACTGAATCTAACAGATCTCACTGATTTTAGTTGCACAACTTTGACAAACTTTGAATCTAGCCCACTGAATCTAGAAAGACCAATAGATTTTAATTAAAATTGGAGCAATGTTACCTTTACATTTCTTTTGTGAAGAGAGCTTGGGGACACACACACTTTAAGAGACAGAGAAGATAACTATGGAGATAGCAAGTTGATAGATACGGTTTGCTTAATGGAAAGTGTTCCTAGCAGCCGCTTCTTGGCCCTGGTCATTCAAATTTCTCCTTTTCTTAGCATCTCTTTGGCAGGAGGACATACATGCAGTGAACAGGATCTGAAAAGGCCTGTCAAATAAAGCTAATATGCAATATGCCCCAGGGCATGAGACAAACACAAGAACTCTTCTCAGCTGGGTACCAGTGGGGTGAGGAGAAGGCAACCTATAAGGAGAAGCTGAAAAAATAAAAGAGCACATAGAAAGGGGGAGAATGTGGCCACAACTCCCTCCTTTTTTCTTGGGTGCCTTCCAGTCAGCCTTGATTGACAACTTCCTGGACAAATCCCTGTAATTTTCTTGGCCAGATTTTAAGAGTAGCAGGTTATTAGCTTCTTCCTGAGAGAGAGTGACCAGCCTAAAGTCACCCAATGGCTCTGTGGCTAAGGTGGGACTGCAATTTGGTCTCCTGGTTTCCAGCCTGAAGTCTTAACTCAGGGATACCCAACCCTTTAAGACTTGCAGACTTCAACTCCCAAAATTCCCCAACCAGCATGGTTGACTGGGGAATTTTGGGAGTTGAAGTCCACAGATCTTAAAGTGGCCAACACCCCCCCCCCTCCCTCCTGGCCTTATTTCTACACCAAATTGGCTGTCTTCCTATAGAGCAGGAGTGGAGAACGATGGCCCCTTTATGACTTATGACTTCAATTTCCAGAAATCCGGAGCCAGCACAACTCATAAAAGGGCCATCATTCCCCACTCCTGCTATAGAGAAAAGAAACGGGTTCAAAGGGACAGTTCTGAATCAAAAGCCAGAGGAAGCAGAACTGAGTGAGCTGGTGTAAACTCTGTTTAGGGCTTTTTGACAAGTGTCTTTCTTTTAGAAGCAAGGCATAGAAGATACAGAAAGGATAGAGCTACTACAAAGGGAGTGTGTGTATGGGGGTTGGGTATTTACTCCTTTTTCCTTCCTCCAGGTCATAAAAACTCTTTAGGAGAAACTATTATTGATTCTCATGTTTAACAAAACAAGGAAAATTTGGGACTGTATAATCCCTCAAAGCAAAAAATATAGCATTTTACACATGTCCCTATAACCCATTTGGAAAATACATCCTTTTGTACAGTATTTGGGGCATAATTCATCTAAGACCCATTGAAATCATTAGAATTTGGTGGGTTTTTAAAGATTCTCCCATACAATTAACAAAGGAGCCATCTCCGCTGCTAAGTGAAAACTTTGTCAGCCTGTTATCATGTTTGAATAAATGAATAATGCATTTTTAATTTCATTCGTGCTGGGTCCCTGGTTTTAGAAAGGGGGCGAACAAGTTTTTTTTAAAAAAATGTTTTGTTTTGCTGTATAAAGAGGAACCATGAATTGCCTATAAAAAGCTTCTTGAATGCAGAAGTTTGCAAAACCTGGTCATTAATTCATCTTTAGATCCTATTCTTCTTAAAGCATAAAAAAAAAAAATCTGAGAAAACCAAAGAAAGTATAAAATGAGACCCATCTGCATTTCAGTGGCATGGCTTCAATACAAAAAGCTATCTCTTATCTGTTTCGAAACCCCCATCTCCGAATGACTGCGCAGAGACTTTTGGGATAGGTGGGGAAGATTAGAGGGATTTATTTGCTATCAGTCTGCACTTTGCATATCAATACAAAAATTAATAAACTAATTTCAGGCATATATGACACAGTCAATGCAGAAGGCCCATTGTTAGGAGAGGAATAGTATATTCTTATCAGTGTCTTTAAACAGCTATTCATCATTTCTAAAGGGCAATTATTTGGAATCCATTAAACTCGAATTCGTAATACTACTGTGTGCTGAATTTTAAATAGAAATCTGTATTTAGATGAAGGAATACATTAGTACAAGTCATTAGAGCACTGAAAAATCCATGACTTGTTCATTTTTCATTCTCTTCCTCCTCCTCCTGCTCATATAAATCAGCAAGGACAGGAGCATTTCAATTAAGAAAAAAACAGTGCCAAATATCTCTCATACCTACACACAACATGCACACAGATACACACACAGATTGATGCATTTTCAGACTTGCATTTTTAAAGTTATTGTCAGGAAATAAGCTATCCAAGACTAACATCTGAGCAATATGAAGCAGAATAATGACTGACTGAAAAATAAACACATCTAAGCCAAGGGCAAAGAAATCAGGGGGGAAAAGATCTAGTTAATTAGAATACAATTTTAAGAAATTGTATTCTAATTTCTATTTGTATTCTAAAAATTAGATATGTTTCATTCTATCTGCCTCCTAGTAGAAATTCTACTGTCTTTTTAAAGATCGTTGTTCAGATTGATTTTTAGAAAATAATTTACCATCAGCAACTAAAATAGTATATAGTAATGCTTAGTATAAAAAGTTAAGGAAATTTAAACAATCATATATTTTGAAATAATTACGAATGATGTTCTATCTAATAAAATCCTCAGAACAATGTGCAATTATTATTTTTTTAAAATAACATTAATACAGCAAAGAAATAAACAGGCTTTAAAATAATATCAGAGTACTTCATAGGTCCTGTTGAAACTGTTCAAGTTTAACTGAATGTCTATACAGACATCTAACTTCTCTTCAGTCAGATTTCAGAAAATTGTTTGGATGTTTCTAGAGGAAAGTCTTTGGATTTCTGTCAAAGAGGTCCCCAAGCAGGGATTTTGATGAAGAACACAGATTACATAGAGAATAATTTGTATATTTCTGCATCTTGAACTGGTTTTGAAAACATATTGAAAAGCAATGTTAACTGCAGTAAAAGTGAGAATATGTGATCTCCAAAATAAATGCCAGACAATCTAAATGCCTCTTTGGACAAAATGAGATGTCCTAGCCCTCTAGAACAGGAGTGAGTTACTATGGTAATATTACGGCCTGTTGACTTCAGCTCTCAGAATTCCTGAGTCAACCATGCTGGCTCAGGAATTGTGGGAGTTGAAGCCTACAGGTTGTATAGTTGCCCATCTCTGCTCTGGAAAGATAGTAATATGTATAGCACAGTAGCATAATCTAATATGTGTCATGGATCTGCCCCAGGACCGCTCTCCAGATGTGAGGAGGAGTTTGAATTGGCAGAGGAAAGCACAGAGCCGAGCGATGGCCCAGAACCCTAACCCTAACCCAGATCAATCGGATGAGTGGCAGGCTGAGACTGAGCGAGGCAAGCCACGTGGCAGCAACTTGGCCAGGAGGCTCCAGGTGAAGACTCGGAGCAGCTGCCACCCATTAGCAATGAGGAGGAGGTAGAGTCCACACCTCCTCCTGATTCAAGAACACATAGGGCAGAGAGCAGACAGACACAATGTTGGTCAGTTATACTACATGTGAGGAGGCAATCTTGACTCTCATGAAGGGCTACACCGGCATCGCCTACTTAATCCCGCCCCGAGGACATGAGCATTGCTGCAGCAACATGCCCAGTTCCATGCTTTGTATGTTCGTGCTGTGTATCCTGACCTGTTCGACTCATGGACTGCTTTCCTGGACTTTGTGTGTGCCTGAAGTTACCCAGTGATTCTTGCTGTGTTGAGCTCAGAATCTGAAACTGCACAACAGGGGATTCTTTTTAAGTACCTATTTGAGGGGGGTTGAATAAACACCTGTAGAACTCTTGCTGTACGTGCATGTGTGTGACGAGAGCAGGGCAGCATATGCAATATGTGATGTGATCCTCCTCCACCAAAAAGGGGTACAAATAGTACTTCAGTTAAAGCAGGGCAAAGGGTTCCCAGCCACATAAATGACCTGGTCCCCCAGAAACAATGCTGGGCTCAAGACCATTTTAAGTTATGAACATGCTCCATTGCAAATGTCTTCCATTGAGACTGTAACCTGTTCGGAGGTTTCAAGTTTTGTGCACATCCAATTTCTCCTATTATTCAGAACTTCTTTACATTACTGGGCATCTCCTCAAAAAGAGAAAAGGACTTGAGTGCCCTCGGCATGTTTTTTTAAAAATATTTTTGATTGAAAATTTTGATTACAATAGTCAAAACAAATACAAACTAAACTCAGTTTGTACCATATAGCAAAATTCAGAGGTTTCTTAGAACAGCTAGGGCTTGTCCACCTCTATGACAAGCCTTACCAAATTAACATGAAAAATTTTCAGGACCCTTCAGAAAGCCATTTTAATTTCTCTGATTTTGACACCTGAATTTGGAAACTAAAATTAAACATCAAAATTAAAGATTCAACTGTTTGGATTAATGGATGAATTCAAGTAATCTGTCAAATGCTGTCAAGTATTGCCAGCTGTCACATATGGTGAAACGTTGATTAGATGCTGCAAAATGTTGATTGTTGCACCACGCGGACTGCCAAATGCTGTGAAATATTAAACTATGTTGCAAAAACTTCAGAGGTCAATTGATGATGTTGACTATTAAATATTCCTTAAATATACACATATAATTAGTGACTCACAGATTATTCAACTCCAGAATTTGCTAAACAGCCTAGCATAGAGATTGTATTTGCATTCCTTAATTTTTAGCTTGACTTTCCGTATTCAAGGGATGCATGACTCTAGAATTGAAACCACTTTTGAGTATCCTCATGATTCTATAGCTTCTGTCTATCTTGGAAAACTGAGTCATATTGTGCCTTAACATAAGAGGTATAACTCTTGTGACAGAAGAAACACTATGGCATGGGGCAGAATCATGTTTTATTATCATGCATTTTTCCTTATTTGCATTACTAAGAGAAAAAACACATCCTTTAGTTCAGCTAGACGCCTGGGGGTATCCATGTAGCTTTTTTGCAGTATTACAGAAGTGGCTTGCACTATCCTTTCTCAAAACATTTCCTAGTCTAATCTATATGATCGAGATTTCCTGGTGGTCTCCCATCCAAGTTCTAACTAGCCCTGAACCCACATAGCCTGAATGCACAGCTTCCAAGATCAGCAAACATTGCTTCTATTTCCTGAAATTCCATTTGCATTATTATCTATACATAAAAAGATGCACGTGAAAAAATGACTGCATTTTCTGCTCCAGAAATTACTACCTAGAAATACAGATATACATGTTTGCTGGAAAACTCTAGAGCAGGGCTGTGAAACTCCCAGCCCACAGACCAGATGTGTCACACGCTGGCCACACCCACACCTGGTTTAGCGAAGAGGGGGAAAGTCCCAATATGTCATGTGATGCCACCGTGATGATGTGAATTTGACACTCCTGCTCTAGAGAGTTGAAGTCCATGCATTTTAAAGTTGCTGAGGTTATGAAGCTAGAGCTTTCCAGGCTTCTGGAGCTACTTGTCAGCTTTCCAGGTTTCCAAAAATATATTTAGGATAGACAAAGACAAATATAGGAAGAAGCTTCCATTAGATACCATGGATCCAAGCCAGTGGTGGGCTTCAAATTTTTTTACTACCGATTCTGTGGGTGTGGCTTGTTGGGTGTGGCATGGCTTGATGGGCGTGGTTTGGTGGGTGTGGCAGGGGAAGGATACTGTAAAATCTCCATTCCCTCCCCAATCCAGGGGAAGGTTACTGCAAAATCCCCATTTCCTCCCGATCAGCTGGGACTTGGGAGGCAGAGAATAGATGGGGGCGGGGCCAGTCAGAATTTTTACTACCGGTTCTCCGAACTACACAAAAATTCCATTACTGTTTATTTATTTATTTTATTTTTTTAATTTTATTTCTATACCGCCCTTCTCCTGCGGGACTCAGGGTGGTGTACAGCCGAGATAAAACATTGCATATAAAATTTAAAAACAGTTTAAAAAACAATTAAATAATTTCAGCCCAAGATTTAAAACAACCCAATTAAAACCGAATTCAATTAAAACTTAGAGGATGGGATCAAGCCAGCCCGGCTAGATGGAATAAGTGTGTTTTCAGGGCCCGACGAAAAGTCCAGAGGTCTGATATCGTGCGTATCTCAGGGGGTAGGTCATTCCAGAGGGCAGGTGCTGCCACAGAGAAGGCTCTCCCCCTGTGGGTCGCCAGCCGGCACTGTCTGGCTGACGGCACCCTGAGGAGGCCCTCTCTGTGCTAGCGAACCGGTCGGTGGGAGGCTATTGGCGGCAGAAGGTGGTCTCGCAGATACCCTGGCCCTAAGCCATGGAGCGCTTTAAAGGTGGTCACCAACACCTTGAAGCGCACCCGGAAGACCACAGGAAGCCAGCTCGCGCAGGAGAGGTGTCATATGTGAGCGCCCCATCACTCCCATAATCCCCTGTGCGGCCGCATTCTGGACTAACTGCAGCCTTCGGGTGCACCCCAAGGGGAGCCCCACGTAGAGAGCATTGCAGTAGCCCAGGCAGGAAGTGACGAGTGCTTGAGTGACCGTGTGTAGGGAGTCCCGATCCAGAAAGGGGCTGTTTCTCCAGAACCTGCTGAAACCCACCTCTGATCCAAGCTACTAAGGGCCATATAGATCAAAACTCAGCATTTTGCATTGTCAACTGATTCACCCAAAAGGTAAAACAACAACTTTCTTGAATAAGCTGAATGTTAAGTGTTATACCATTAATAATTTCAATATCACAACACCAGTAATATTCAACAGCAGAAATTGAAACAGTGATAAAATCCCGCATTATTAGCTAATATACAAATTTCAGTGTGAAGCATGCATATTGCAGATAGTCACAGTTAATTGTTCTGTAGAATTTATATCATTGTCCCGGTGGATAATATCTGTTGCTTCTCTGCTACTGATAGAAAAATCATTAGGGTTTCACAAAGGCGTGATTAGCTCAAGGCTCCTTTAAGATAAGCAATGGGATCACATTTTTCAATACAGCCTATTACACTGAAATTATTTTGAAAAGAAGGCTTGTAATGCAGAGGCTATGTGATATTCAGTAGGTCCTCACAAGTACATAAGAAACTGTATTTTACTGAGTGATCTATTAGCCCACCAGAGTTTATAGCCGCTTTCCCTAATGCTATCTTTTAGATACAGTATAATATACTTATAAATCCCAAAATATTCAGCCTGCATGGACAAACAGAGCAGCTTTCAAATACTCATCTTATTTAATTCAACCTGAAGATATTAGGGTTGATTATTTTGCATGTAAAGCAAGGGCTCCACTACTGAGTTGTTACTGAGCCTGTTTCTTTTATGTTGCATTTAACATGGTTCTTATTTTTTTAATGGTAAGGATGCACTGTCTAAACCAATTTTTTTTAAAAAAAACAAAACATAGTGAATACATCCCAATGCATTCATACTGATTAAAATGACCGAAAGCTGCTGTTTGTTATGGTAGAAATTGCTATTGGTTCCCAAATAGTCTGGGATATTTCTTGTTAGGGGCAAAGATTTTGGGAAGATGGAAATTAGTTCCTAGTAGAGGGAAAAAAGTGGCTATGGACCAGTAATGGGTTCCACTTACCTTTGCTACCGGTTCGGAACTGTGAGCGTGCACGCTCACTCGCTCACTTTGCTCGCACACGGTGCTTCTGCACTTGCGCAGAACCTTCTGGGCATGCGCAGAACGTCTGTTATGACGTCCAGGTGGGTGGGCGGAGCCTCCCCTCGCCACCACTACCAATTCACCCAAACCGGGGCGAACCGGTAGAAACCCACGACTGCTATGAACTCTATTTTTCAAAGGTATTATAACAGAATGTAGAGTGGTTTCATTGCTTAGGATTGTCTCTCTCCTTGTACAAGAAAAACATACTTATAGCTCTAATTTTCTAACCCCAGTTTTATTGTAACCAAATCTACTCCATCTTGAGGATTTTTTCTCCGCTTCAGAGGAATTTTATAGCTAGGAAAGGATCAGGTGAGGAACCCATCAGCCAACATATCAAATAAATCATAAGGCTGTGCAAAGCTTGGGAGACATGTTTTGATTAGTTTAGGCTTCAGTCAAATGACTCCATTCTTGACAAATCAAAGTAGAGATTCCCCTCTGATGCAATAAATTGAATTGTCTGGCCTTGAAATGCTTTATATCTTTGAGTAGCTCTTCACAAATGGTTTTTCTGTTTCTTCGGGGATTGTTTCAGACAATGTCAATATTGCAACTTCAATTCCATATGCGTAGAGTATTGAAACTGGTTGGTGTGTGATGAGTTCTCTAACGCTGACATGAATAATCAGCCACTGAATTTTATCATATCTCTGAATGTCTGCCTCTCAGAGTTCTTGTGAGTATCAAAAGTAATATTGCTTGGGCTTCATTCACTTTCTCAGCTTTCAGCTCTAATGTGGTCAGCTTTAGCTTTGCTCTCTCTTGGACTAATGGAATAAATTACTTTTGTACTGGTGCCATCAACACAACCGGGAATTAATTCCAGCTCCCAGCACTCTGAATATGAGCTCAAGACTGACTAATCAATTATGCATTCTTGAATCAAATATGATTTTTAAATTCTGACTGACTAGCAGTTTTGATTGCTCAGTTGTAAGAGTAGGGGTAGCAGCAAACACATGCAAGGCCTAGTTAAAGTATTTTTTTCTTCTAAGAATGGGTAGCTGAAGTTCACGTATTCTCTTTCATTATGCTTGTGAAATTACAATACTACTGTCTCAGCTGACTAGCAAACCACAATAATGACACAACCAAATTCTACATAAAAGACACCAAGCTTCACTGAAGTGTCCCATCCAGTCTGGTATCCCAGCAAAGCTCTTTCTAGGAGAGGACAAGTTTGCCAACCAATTATATTAACCTTCCTGGCACTCCATGAATTCTTACAAATGTATATTTTCATTAAAAAGCTCTTAAAAATCAGGAGCAGAAAATTACAAGTAATCTTTAGCTTACAAGCACAATTGGGGCTGGAATTTCAGTCATAAAGTGAGATCTATGTGACCGTGTTGCTTAGTGATCACAGTCCCTGCAATCCCCATTGCTATTATTAAGCTAATTTTAATTTTCATTAGCTGAGAATCCATCCCAATCCAATCAAGTTTGGGCTTGGCCTCTCCCAGACCTGAATCTCAGTAAGGTAAAAGGTTGTCTTCATCTCCTCTCACCCCACCTCCTTCCTGCATTTCTGTCCTTTTGGTCATCCTGCATCCTGCTTTCTTTACATATTGTGAACAACACAGCTCTGGCACTGCTTGCTGCATCCTGGAGAGTCACATCCAGCCCAGCCCCAGCCCAGTCCCAGTTGCCCTCACTGCTAGGCACTCCAAGCCCCCTGCTGCCCCAAAGTAATAACAATAACCAGCTAAAGAAGTGGCAGCTGTGACTTCACACTGCATCATGAGAACAGGGCGTGTGTGCCCTTCTCCAAATAGTGTAACCCATTCTATAGTGTCATTTGGCGAATGACAGGTGTGCCCCAGTGGTGGGTTGCCCCCGGTTCGGACCGGTTCTATAGAACATGTAGTGGCATAGGACCTGGGTATTTGGGGTACCGCCTTCTGCCGCCGATAGCCTCCCACCGACCAGTACGCTCCCACAGAGAGGGACTCCTCAGGGTGCCGTCGGCCAGGCAATGTCGGCTGGCGACCCCCAGGGGGAGGGCCTTCTCTGTGGCAGCCCCCGCCCTCTGGAACGATTTGCCCCCGGAGATAAGAAGGATATCGGATCTCCGGGTCTTTCGCCATGCCCTGAAAACTCTTCTTTTCCAGCAAGCAGGGCTGGCGTGAACCCCGCCCCCTTTTTTAGTTTTTAATGGTTATTAATTGTTTAGTTTTAATTTGTTAATGGGTTTTAATTTGCACTGTTTTAATTCGGGCCAAAGTATATAATTCTTTTAATTAATTTTAAATTTTGTATTGTTATGTATTTTAGTTTTGGCTGTGCACCGCCCTGAGTCCACTAGGAGAAGGGCGGTATATAAATTGAATAAATAAATAAATAAATAAATAAATAAATAAATAAATAAATAAATAAATAAATAAATAAATAAATAAATAAAACCGGTGAGAGGCTCTGCCCACTGTCCCTGAAGCTTCCAGCAAATTATAAACCAATCAGTTAATAGATGCAATGGCCAAACTGTATGCTAAATATTTATTATACAGATTATACGATTATTTCATGTCAAACAACATTATCTGAAGCAGGCCGGTTTTTAGGAAGGATAGTCAATCTTGGATTGCTGCTCTGGGTTGGCTCATTTATTTAACAAATATGTGAAGCATTGGAAGCTAAAATTATTCAGTGTTTGTTGATTGCTATGTTACTATTTATTTGAATGACAGAACTAGATTATGAAATAAATTGGCAGGTACCAATCAGCACCAGAAGTTGCTAACTTTAATTCAACTTTTGTACTCTAAGATTAACATTGAATTTATCTTTCCACCTATAAAAGTCTCCTATCAATTAGGAGAAAACTAAGAGTAACAGGGAACCCAGTGAATAGGCAACCAACTTTAAACAAATTCTAAAAATCTAATAGTATTTCTACAGGCACATTCTTTTTTTAAAGATGTATTTATTTATTCCTCTTTATTCCAATAGTATCATATATGTTGGCATGAATATCTCTAAAATTACAATATTATAATATACTGTCATTTATATAAAAAATAGGAGTCTAATAATAGAGAAAAAAACTGTTGAGTTCAGCTAATTATTGGGGATATAGAGCACAAAAAGCAGGCCTAAGACTAAGACACTGATGTGGTTGGAAGCCTCTCCAGAGTCATATATCTTAGATACAGTGAAAAGCTGCCCAAACAGATGTTTTATCAGAAAGGTAGTAGATGACAACCTGGATCCAATTTGCTACCTGTTCCTATCACTTTAGAAGGTAGCCCTACTCCTGGGGGAAGGATATTGCAAAATCTCCATTCCCACCCCACTCTGGGACCAACCAGAGGTATTTACCAGTTCTCCAAACTACTCAAAATTTCCGCTACCGGTTCTCTGAACTACTCAAAATTTCCATTACCGGTTCTCCAGAACCTGTCAGAACCTACTGGATTTCACCCCGATACAAATCCTATGAATAAATAAACAAATAAACAAACAAACAAAATCTGGGCTGTAACTTAACAACAACAATAATAATGTTAAATTAATAATAGTTAATTGTATAGGTGCATTCAGGTGAGCAAGAGGGCAATTTGTTTCTTTTAACTACCCTGCAATCCCTTGCATCGGGATGGAGTCGGGAGACTGAATGGAGCTGAGCATTTACTGACCAGATGTCCTTCCTGACACCTACGCAGAGTTCACAGCAAACAATGATTCATTGCACCCAGAGACAGAAATATTTGCCACTACCTCAGATTGAACTCACAGCCTCTTGATTGGGAGGCAAGAGCTCCACTTCACACCGCTCAGCAAGAGGACAAATGGTGACATGATATAGTGGCGGGACTAATATTTTTGGTCTGTTTAATAAGTGGTAGTAGTGATAGTGTTTTAAAAGGAAAAATCAGCAAACCACTTTCCTTTTACTTTTACAGTTCTTCTGAAGTAACCCCAGAGTATGCGATTAAAATGTGGCAGATAAATACCTGGAATTAGGCAGTATAATTTCACATTACTTGGGATATGTGTGTATATGTGTGTGTGTTATGGAAACCAGGCTCACAATGGCTTCTTATTTGTATTTCCAGCCTTATTTTTGAGGAAAAATTCCCCAAATCCACGCAGTTAAAAATTAGCTATTTTACTCCAGGTTTCTCTGTCTCATATTGAGAGCCTGAATTGTGGTGCTGGAGGCTGAAGATTCCTCCTATTCTAAAGCATGGCTTGAAAGCATGAAAGCCTTTAAAATGCCTCTAAAAGCCAAGGAAGGAAAGAAAGATTTTAAAAAATAGAAAGTGAATTGAAAATAATTCTGATTATTTGATTGATTTCAGAAGGTTCTGACACTCTTGCAGCTGTTAGACAAGACAGAAAAATGAACCAAAGTTCACCTCCCTGAAAAAGGAATTATATTTTATTGAAACAGGAGTTGAAACAAATATAGTAGGGTTTGTCTTAAAAACAACAGTCTTGAAAAGAATTGGTGATTGTTTAAAGTAGATGCCTCTGTAGTTCTTGATGAACTAAAAGTCTCATTGTCATTGATGACAATAATTTTTCAGTAATATATTATTTCAAACCTACAAAGCAATTATTTTCATAGTACCACATAAAGGCTGATTATGAAGTAATGTTCAGAAATATTCAGAGCAGAGATGGGTTTCAGCAGGTTCTGACCAGTTCTGGAGAACCGGCAGAGGAAATTTTGAGTAGTTCGGAGAACCGGTAGCAGAATTTTTGAGTTGTTTGGAGAACAGGTAAATGCCACCTCTGACTGGCCCTGGCCCCATCTATTCTCTGCCTCTCAAGTCCCAGCTGATTGGGAGGAAATGGGGATTTTGCAGTAACCTTCCCCTGGAGTGGGGAGGGAATGGAGACTTTACAATATCCTTCCCCTGCTACACCCAACAAGCCACGCCATGCCCAACAAGCCACACCCACAGAACTGGTAGTAAAAATTTTTGAAACCCACATTGATTCAGAGCCTTCTCTGAGAATGGTGAGCTGGTTTATCTAGGCATTTCAGAAAGGTATTTTATGTCATTAAATTGACACCATTCAATGTTCAAGTCACATTCTTGGTTTAAAAACAAATTATTAATCTAAACAATTGCCTTGTATATACCTGAGCCAGATTTCAATAATTTGTTGAAAAAAACTGTGAAATTTTTTTCTCTTTGATATTCAAACAAAACTATTTTATATGGCTCTGAATTCAAACAGAAAGGATATGAATGAGTAGTCATAATAACATTATAAAAAATGAACATCAACAAATTTGCATAACTAGCAGAAATCCAGCATTCTTCATACAATTTCCGAATTATTAAATGTGTGTGTACGTATGTGTGTATGTAATATATGTTTCATCTCAGTTTCTTTTGGTTAAATTGAAATGCATATTAGGTGGCTTTTTTTTTTACAGTTTTTATGTTACACATTTTAGTACAAAATGCCTGATGCAAAATCAATGAACTGGAATTGGTATATGTGTTGTAAAACAAATCTTTCCTTGGATGCTCAAACTACTTTAAAGAAAAATCAGCATTCACAAGTCAAACATCATGCCATTAGTTTAAATTAAACCATATGGATATTTATGAAAATAAAACCTATATAAATGAAATTTTTAGCTGTACTCGTGATAATCAACATGTGTTTCTTTAGAGTAAAATCCTCAAGATAATAAATGCACCCATTTGGCAAATACGATACTGGTTTTTCTGTTTTTTTAAAAAAAGATAAATATATGGAATAAGAATTTGGTTGAAACTAGATTGAAACTAGTGAAAGTAGTTCAACCTAGAAAGTAGAAAGTAGAAAGAACTATGATACATTTCATCCATAAAACTATGAAGATATTGTAGTCTTAACTTGGCAAAGTTTGGTCATTCATGTTGCAATTTAATCAAATTTTCATTTAATTGAAAGTCCAGAGTTTATTTTTGTAATAGCTAGTATGGATCTAGGGCAGAGGTGTCAAACTCAAGGCTCGGGGCCAGATCAGGTCCATGGAGTACTTAGATCTAGCCCACAGGGCCACCCTGGAAACAGTGAAGGACCGGCCCATGGTGCTTCTGCCAGTGAAAAGGGAGCTGTGGTGGCGCGAGTGCTCTGCCAGCAAAAACGGGCTCCGGAGCTCCGTTTTCACTGGCAGAGAGTTGCAGGAGGCTGTGGCAGCCAAAAACGGAGCTCGGGAGCCCGTTTTCGCTGGCAGAGTGCTCAGGACACCATAGGTGCCCCCAACACAAGTGATGTCGAGCTAACCATACCCACCCTGGTGATGACCCCCACCCCCCAAGATCAAACACAACCCTGATGCAGCCCTCAATGAAATTGAATTTGACACCCCTGATCTAGGGTATTTCAGAAGGCTGTGATAGCACCCGGGTCTGACAGTTTCATATTTCAAATTTTACATCCAACCATCTCAATGGAGACTCCAGACTGCTCATGAGAGAATGATAGCCTGTTCCTCCAAGATTAGCTCATGATTAAAAGAAGAAATATGCACTTGGGATGCTTCTTGATTTATCTTTGTCAGAGGAAGTACTAGTTACTTTATTCAGTAGCCTGCTAAACTGTTGATATTAGTAATTTGTTAATGAATCACTTATTAAGATGATTAGCTATGGATGATGATAATGAAATAGGGCTGCCATTCACTGAAATGCTTTTGTAGAAACTTCAAATATAGTACATGTGTACGCTTTTCTTTTTGCCTTCTTTATAACTTTTTATAATTCTTTTTTTATAGTTTGTTTTCTGTATTCTATTAATAAAAGCAAAACATGAAACAAACAATGAAAGTGATGTGTATGACATGGACCAGATGAAGACAAAGATATAGCTCTAATCTATGAGATAACTGCCTTTTTTGTGCAACACACACATACTTTCCTCCTGTATTTTTTTCCTTCCAATTCTTTTTATGATGGTGACAGGTGAAACTCAAAAAATTAGAATATCGTGCAAAAGTTCATTTATTTCAGTAATGCAACTTAAAAGGTGAAACTAATATATGAGATAGACTCATTACATGCAAAGCGAGATAGTTCAAGCCTTGATTTGTCATACTTTTGATGATTATGGCTTACAGCTCATGAAAACCCCAAATTCACAATTTCAGAAAATTAGAATATTGTGAAAAGGTTCAATATTCTAGGTTCAAAATGTCCCACTCTAATCAGCTAATTAAGCCACAACACCTGCAAAGGGTTCCTGAGCCTTTAAATGGTCTCTCAGTCTGGTTCAGTAGGAATCAGAATCATGGGAAAGACAGCTGACCTGATAGTTGTGCAGAAAACCATCATTGACACCCTCCATAAGGAGGGAAAGCCTCAAAAGGTAATTGCAAAAGAAGTTGGATGTTCCCAAAGTGCTGTATCAAAGCACATTAATAGAAAGTTATGTGGAAGGGAAAAGTGTGGGAGAAAAAGGTGCACAAGCAGCAGGGATGACCACAGCCTGGAGAGGATTGTCAGGAAAAGGCCATTCAAAAGTGTTGGGGACTTTCACAAGGAGTGGACTGAGGCTGGAGTTAGTGCATCAAGAGCCACCACACACAATTTAAAAATTTCTATTTTTATGCCACCTATTTCTCTTTTCTTTTCTTTTTGTGGGTTTGGTTTCCATCCTGGTTTCCTTTCTACAATTTGTGTATCATCTGGTCGGTTTTTATTCTGCTTTGTAGATTGGTCTTGTTGGTTTTGTTTTTGTATCTCATGTTTCTTTTTTATCCCTTGTATATCCCCTAATTGGTTTCCATGCTTATCCTTGCCTTGATAAGTCATCACATTAAAATTAGATGCCACTTCTCTCAAATTTGTAGATAGTCCAGCTGGGGTATCCAATAAATCCAAAGGCAATTCATCTGGTACAGTCTCTATAATTCGATATTTTACCTTTATTTCCGGCTCCTTCTGCTTATCCTGTATTATACCTGAAGATGTTAAGTTCATTTTCAACCTATTTTGATAAAATTCTTCCGCTCTTTCAACAGTATTTAGCTGATATCTTTCTCCTTGGTATCTAAATATAATACCAACTGGGGCGTCCCACCTGAATGAGATATTTCTCTTTTTTAACTCATTCACCAGAAAACCAAATTTCTTCCTTTCCATCAATATCTTAGGTGGGAGTTCCTTGTAAATCCAAATCTTTCTTCCATACAATTGCAAATTAGAATTGAAGGAATTTTGCACGATATTATTCCTAATTTCCTTATCTGTAAAATAAATCACCACGTCTCTAGGCAATTGCCTTTGCTTGGCAATCCAGGAGTTGATTCGATAAACTCTGTCAATCCTACAAAACACTTCGTCAGGTTGAACCTTTAGAATCCCAGCTAGAAATTCAGAAGATATTTTCCTTAAATCATCTCTATTATTTTCCTGCAAACCTATTAATCTTATCGCATATTCTGTGAAATTATATTGTACCATTAAAATCTCTTTTTCAATCTTCTGTTGCAGATTTTCTGCATTACCATACTTTTGATCAGCATCCATTTTAGGTTTTTCTTCTAAGCTATTATCCTGAGTGTTTGTCAAATCATTTTCAATTTTTTGAATTCTATTGTCCAATTTATCTTGAATTTCTTCCATTTTAGACTCTAGTACATTAGTATTTGTGTCCAACTGTATCATAAATTCTGTAAAACCATTAGCCACTTTTGAGAATTTTTTCTCCAAAGAATCAAACTTAAATTTCACCAATTCTTTAATTTCTTTAATTTCCTGCTTAAATTTTTCAAGTTGCTGATTCACAATCTCCTCCCTTCTTTCAATCTCCTCTATAAAAAATTCTATTATATTAAAATCAGGTTTCTGAGACTGAAGAGAAGACTTGTTCCTTTAAGTTATTGGTGGGGGAATCCCCCCCTTCTTGTTTATCTGACTTTATGAGTCTCTGTGCCATGTTTCCGCCCAGGCAGGCTTTGTTAAAAAAAGCAAGAAAGACTTCTTTCCAATCAACAACAATATCAGATCTCCAAGGGAAAAAAAAGAGAAAAAGACACAGGAGCGAAGTTTTGTCTACAAATGTAGCCAGTGGTATTTATTCCGCTACATTGTAGTAATAGAAAACGGAAGGACTTTCCCTTTCAGCCTCTCCTCCAGCCGACGCCATTTTAAAAGGCTTTTTTTCCTCTTTCTTTTCCTCCTCTCTCTTAAGTAATTTTTAAAAAAATCAGTAAAATACTTGCGGTTCAGTATTACAGGTCCAGCTCACATTTTCTTTGAGTAGTCTGTTAAATTTGCAGGCTTGCTTTTGACGCCTGGCTCTGCATCAGCAGAGGTCTCCCAAAGCCCGGAGCAGCGGCTGGGGATACGGGGCATCTCATCCGCTCCGTCCCAAAAGTAAAGGAAAAACTTTTGGGACTCCGCAGAGAGTTCTACCCACCCCTGCCGGCTCTATCTCCATTTCCTCATGGAAACGGAGTTTTTTCGAGCCGCCATTCCGTTGTGAAGGCGGCTCTGACAGGCGATGGAAGCTGACGATCCCAAAGGAACGTCTGGCAGCGACAAACAGCAAACCGGAAGTCCTCTTTTCTGATGAGAGCAACTTTTGCATCTCATTTGGAAACTAAGGACGCAGAGTCTGGAGGAAGAATGGAGAGGCACACACTGCAAGATGCTTGAAGTCCAGTGTGAAGTTTCCACAGTCTGTGTTGATTTGGGGAACCATGTCATCTGCTGGTGTTGGTCCACTGTGCTTCATTAAGTCCAGGGTCAACACAGCTGTCTACCAGGAGATTTTGGAGCACTTCATGCTTCCTTCCGCAGACGACCTTTATGGAGATGCTGACTTCATTTTCCAGCAGGACTTGGTACCTGCCCACACTGCCAAAAGTACCAAAACCTGGTTCAATGACCATGGGATTACTGTGCTTGATTGGCCAGCAAACTCACCTGACCTGAACCCCATAGAGAATCTATGGGGCATTGCCAAGAGAAAGATGAGAGACATGAGACCGAAAATGCAGAAGAGCTGAAGGCCGCTATTGAAGCATCCTGGTCTTCCATTACACTTCAGCAGTGCCACAGGCTGATAGCATCCATGCCACGCCACATTGAGGCAGTAATTGATGCAAAGGGGGCCCAAACCAAGTACTGAGTATATATGCATGCTTATGCTTTTCAGAGGTCTGATATTGTTCTATGTACAATCCTTGTTTTATTGATTTCATGTAATATTTTAATTTTCTGAGATTGTGAATTTGGAGTTTTTATGAGCTGTAAGCCATAATCATCAAAATTATGACAAATCAAGGCTTGAATTATCTCACTTTGCATGTAATGAGTCTATCTCATATATTAGTTTCACCTTTTAAGTTGCATTAATGAAATAAATGAATTTTTGCACGATATTCTAATTTTTCAAGTTTCACCTGTAGTTTCAGAGGACCGGTAACTACTGTTGCTTCTCAAGCATACTTCACCCATATACTGTAAGCAATGAAAAATAAGTTTTCTATTGACATCATTAAAGTGATTGTGAAATTGTGAAATTCATTATACTGGGTTCAATGAAAAGATCAGGTGAGCCAACTAACTTACCAGACAATTTAGGCAATGTGAAGGACTTCCCCATTATACGTGGCTGCAAGGATTTCATGGGCATTAATAGTCCTTAAAAAACTCACATACACCAATAACTCCACATCAAATGTGCAGAGAAAGTTCACAGATAGAAAATGGGAAAGATAATAAAATAAATTATGTCGCAACTGCAATACTCTTGCTCACAAAAAATATTTTTAACATCTTCTTCAATTATGACATATGCCCATAAATTCTAAACACAGTAAACACAGGTAGTTCTTGACATCATTTATAGCCATTCATTTACAACCATTTGAAGTTACAATGGCATTGAAAAAAGTGACTTAAGACCAGTCAAAAGAACAATTGCAGCATCCCCACAGACACGTGATCAAAATTTGGGGGCTTGGAAACCGGCATGCATTTATGATGATTGCAGCATCCCTGGGTCATGTGATGCCCACTTGCCACCTGCCCAACCAGCTTCCGACAAGCAAAGTCAATGGAGGAATCTAGACTCATTTAATGTTTGCATTTAACAATTGTGGCGATACTCTTAACAACCACGGCAAAGAAGGTTTAAAATTGGGCACGACTCATTTAATAACTGCCTTGTTTAACAATAGAAATTCTGGTCCCAATTGTGGTCCTAAGTTGAGGATCACTATAGTGTGTAACATTATTTGTCATGTGCCTCCTGAGCCTAAGTGTGGGCCTAAGTGTTGGACTTGAATCAGGGGAACCAATCTCAGTCCGACTTTTGGCCTGTCCCCTTCTGTCAACCAACCTATTTCAAAGAATTCATTACTCTTGTAGGGACAAAATGAAGAAGACCTCATACTCATCACATTTAGGGATAAAAATGCAATAATAAATAAGTGGATAACAACTTAATTTTGGAATACTACTGCCACCCAGTGTTCATACACAAACAAAATTCCTATATAGATGGAGTGCCTTTGACCACCTTAAGTTCTTTTGCTAGTTGTTTCAAGTTTATTGCCCTAGTGAATAGTATTCCAAAGTCAACAAATGGCATTGGAGCTGTCCTTCACTGATTTTGACAAGCTAAGCAGAGGACCTTGGAAGCATTTGAATGGGAGACCCGTTAGAAAATACCAGATTGTAGGCTGGTGGTTTTCTGTTGCCAAGAACATTGTGCTTGTGAAGCTCTTAGCATCCAATCCATTATGCCATAAGCTTTTGAAGATTTCAATCTATTTCAGCAGAGATATTTCTGCAGCCAAAAAGCATATAGCTTTTTTTTTTTACATGATAAAGAAGCTCTCTTAATTTCCAGGATGATAAGAAGAATGTATATATAAAGAGGGCAGAATGGACTTGAGTTTCTGATTTAGTTATAATCCAATTGGATGAATTCTGGTTTTCAGACATCCAGCTCTACCATCTGCATATTGGTCTTTATTGTTACTTCTGGTCTGCTGAAGATAGCATATCTGATTGCTTGTTTCTAGACATGTTCTCAAATTGAGCCTCTGATGTTTTCCATCAATCCTACCATAAAAATAATATTATATTATTTTCCATGATAGAACATGGTTGACGTATTGACTCATAACCTAGGCCTGTAGTGTAGTCTCTGTTTTGTAAAATAAGTTAACTTTTAAAGTTACGTAAAATGAAACAGAGATCTAGTGTTTGATACCTTTCCCCTCTCCCACCTGGGATAATTAATAGCACAACTGTTTATATTACTGTCAGTTACTTGTATGATGTTAAACTAGATCAGGGTCCATTAATGAAAGGAGGAACTTTGGTTGGTTTGAGATATGAATGGGGGAAGTGGACACATATGACAAAATTTAGCATCACAGTAGAGTGGGAACACACCTGGAATATCTTCGCAGGAGCAGTTATGTAATGTTCTCTAACAATAGTAGGGTTTAAAATGTGGTGCTGGGATGAAATTAACAAGGCTTCAGCTTGCTGAATCCTAAATCAGGATTGCTGATTTAGTGTAGTGGTTAGGGTGCTGGATTAGAAACTGGTAGACGGTGGGTTGTAGACCTCACTTAGACTTGAAGGTTGGTGGGTGACCTTGGGCCAAGCCTTTTGTCTCAGTTTAATTCACTTTATAGGATTGCTTTTGTGGAAAAAATAAAAAGTGATAAGCTTAGGTATGCTTGAGCTCACCAAAAATAAAGCCGATATAAGCAGGGTTTTTTTTCAAGTACATATATTTCATGCTTTTTTTTCTGTATGTAAACCATTCTGAGTCAAGGAATAAGAGAGGTATAAAAATTTAAGTAGTCACTAAACCTACTTACACACAATCCAGTGTTCTGGTGGGTACTGCAGAATTTTCAAAACAAATACACAAATAGGCAAACATTTCCTGAACCTTGTAAATCAGCTAATGCAGAATCTCTGGCTTGCATATATAGCACTTAGCGCTTATACTTATATACCGCTTCATAGTGTTTTAACTCTCTACGTGGTTTACAGAGTCAGCATATTGCCCCCAACAATCTGGGTCCTCATTTTACCCACCTCGGAAGGATGGAAAGCTGAGTCAGCCTTGAGCCTGGTGAGATTCAATCTGCCAAACTGCGGGCAGCCGGTGATCAGCAGAAGTAGCCTGCAGTACTGCACTCATATATGGAATCTATTCCAAAGAAAGGGTTACCAAATGTGTAATGAGAATCTTTTGGCTTTTCCGCTCTTAAGTGTCCTTATTTACTCTCCTGAGATATATTAAAAACATTACTGTGTTACAACTGAGAAGATTTTTGTATGCAATCAAACTCTTCACAAGAGGGAAGGATATCTTGATACTTTTCCTCTTGAAAAATAAATAATAAGATAGGAGATCTCTTGAACTCTATACCAATTGTTTTGCCTCGAAGAAACCCATAACATTTGCAAAGCAGAGCAGTTTAAGCCTATTTTTCCTCATAAAATTACAGAACAGCCTGTTCTTAACCTCAGACCTACAGTTTTTAACTGATGATAAAGACAAACACATTTGAGAATTGTAGTTTTAGCCAAGCTGCATAAGTTTAATATAGTTCCTAGCAATGAATGTGTCCTGAGTGCTGTTTTGATTTTTTTAATGATTTTGCTTTGTTTTTGTTATGATTTTAATGATCATAAGGAATTTTTTTGAAGCATAACTTTTCTATTCTTGTATAAAGCTACAACTGATTTATGATTTATTAATTCTTTACTAATTCTTTATTATAAGTAGAAAACCTACTTCCAGTATGCTATCACTGAGATTAATTTACATTCTAAAATCCAATTCCTTGCTTGCAAAAGACTGCTGTTGAAATATCTCCAGCATGGATAGGTTAATATACTGTGTTTTCCATAGTTCAATGTTCAGAAGCAGTTTTGTGGAAATTCCCATTCTGACATACATGGTTCTTAGGGCATCCAGGAAACCTGTGTGAACACATTGAAACAGTATTCATCTGGCCAATGAGTCCCTTCTATGAAGCTCCTATAAAATTATGCCACAGAATTTCAACAGGAAACAATTGCCTTTTTTAAAATTGTGTTGTTAAACAATTATGATGTTGGACTGAGAACAAGGAGAGTTTTGGTCCTGCAAATTACTTCTGAAAGCATTGCCAAGAAATCACATGTGTTTATCCAGGAGTTCATCAGGAATTAAGATTGATTTTTAAAGCATCTATATATCTATAAAGTAAAGGTAAAGGTTCCCCTCACACATATGTGCTAGTCGTTCCCAACTCTAGGGGGCAGTGCTCATCTCCGTTTCAAAGCCAAAGAGCCAGCGCTGTCCGAAGTCGTCTCCGTGGTCATGTGGCTGGCATGACTAAATGCCAAAGGTGCATGGAACGCTGTTGCCTTCCCACAAAAGGTGGTCCCTATTTTTCTACTTGCATTTTTTATGTGCTTTCAAACTGCTAGGTTTGCAGAAGCTGGGACAAGTAACGGGAGCTCACCCCATTATGTGGCACTAGGGATTCGAACCACTGAACTGCCGACCTTTCAATTGACAACCTCAGTGTCTTAGCCACTGAGCCAACATGTCCCCATATATATCTATATCTACATATATATCTACATGGAGTCCAGGACAACTTGCCGCAGCCAACTTGCCATGGCCAACTCTCCATGCAACACCTTGCAACAGCCAACTCACTGCGGGAAAACTCACTGCAGGACAAGAGTGACAAGAAATGGTGGAATAGAATCATTAAAGAAAGGATGCAAGAAGAGGGAAAAGTGAAACATGAATGACAAGAATTAAAATTTTATTAAAATTATTTTAAATAATTGAATTGTGCCACGGCGAGTTGGCCTGTAGCAAGTTGGCCGTGGCGATTTGGCTGCGGAGAATCGGTCATGTTGAGTTGGCTGCAGTGAGTTGTCCCATTCTGCTACATATACATATATGTACATCTACATGTACACATACACGTACACATACATGTACACATACATGTACATGTATACGAACAAATACACGTACATTAACATCTACATCTACATCTACATCTATAAAGGTATTCCTTGCTTACTGACCACTTGTTCAGCAGCTGTTCAAAGTTATGATGGTGCTAAACAAGCAGACTTGTGACTGGTCCTTTAATATGGTCCCTGTTGTTGCAATATTCTCCACAGTCATGTGATTGCCATTCATGTCCTTCACAGTTTCTGACAAGTCAATGGAGAAGCCAGCAGGAAATCACAGGTTGCAGTCATATGATGTCACACTTAATGAACAGGGGGATTTGTTTAATGACTACAGCCAGAACTGACAAGCTGATGTCACAGTCATGTGTCTTTTCACTTTATGATTACATTGCTAAGAGATGGAGTTGCTAGTCCTAATTGTGGCTGATGAGAAGTATGTGCCTCTATGTCTATGTCTATGTCTATGTCTATGTCTATGTCTATGTCTATGTCTATGTCTATGTCTGTCTGTCTGTCTGTCTGTCTGTCTGTCTGTCTGTCTATCTATCTATCTATCTATCTATCTATCTATCTATCTATCTATCTGATATATAGTGGCTGATTCTTTTTTCCAGCATGCAAACAAGAGGAATTGGCAGTTTATACTGTTTCCATGCAACTCTATGATCCTTCTATTGTTTTCCTACACTTATTCTATTGTAATCATTATATAATTTACAAGAAATTATTTGGGGACTGGGGAGAAAAGTATTTAAAACATAGTCTGTGTAATTTTTCCTTACTGCCCTCTGTGTTAGAATAGTTTCTCTCCTGGTTGCATATTTAATATGTGACATTTTGCGTTTACTCCCTTTACCTCTCCCTTCCCAAATCTGCAGTGTTGATATTTGGCAGAAGTACGGCAGCTAAGTTCTGTGAGGCAATGAACTGAAAATATTATTTTTAAAAGTTGGCTGTATGTACTGACATATTATCTGTCAAATCGTTTCTAAAACTGGGCAACAGCACCGAAAACTCAAGCTGGTAATCCATCGCTTTGATGTGGAAACAAAGATAGAAGGCAGATACAGCACAAGGTGTTTTGCTTTTGAAGCAGCAAAATCAGAGTGCTGCTAGCAACTTTTCTTCAATTTATGAAAAAGTGCCCATTTGCTTAGAAATTGTAGTATTGTCTTTTAAATAAAGTACTGAACTTCTAAGTTTAAATGCATATCTTGATACAATTTTGCAAAGTAAGTTATTACCAAATCTCTTCTTCCATTCTATTCTTCCCTTTCATGCTCCTTCCTTTTTAAGTATAATGGATTTTGTAAATTTAACCAGTTATATTCTTTATATATTGCATATGATACATTTTTTATAACAGCCTATGTTATTAAGTTAAAATAAGTTAAAGAAACTTTTTAAATTGAATCTTTGGTTTGTGTATCTGTCCAAGGCCTTCATTTTTGCTGGTTTAATATAGAATATATATATTTTCATAGGCGTACAGTAATTTTTTAATATATCCTTCATCATATAACCCAAACAATAGCTAAGCTAACTATTTACCATTGCGACATTTTTGTTCAGTCATCCACTATCACTCAATGTATAGTTTTAACTATGATTTGCCAACTAAATCTTTAGTAGCTAAATTCACATATAATACTAATCTGTGATAAGATGCCAAAAATCTGGATTTACACAATACCAAGCTAGTTTCCTTAATACTTTTGTAAAAAGTGAATTGTGGTTATATCTGCCTTTTTCCTGTAGGAAGTTAGAGAGAGAAATGATAGTTTTAATCTTGGTCAGTTTTTAATGGATCTTTGGCCAGATAATATAATTTTATTGCTGTTGTTTAAGTCTTCAACATCTCATATCAAAAGGTCAAATCATTTCCAATATTCTCTTCTATCTCAGAACCCCGAGAATTAATATAATCATTGGGGAGGGATTTATACTTTATTTCTGCCCCTGGAAAGATACAACAATTACTAGGCCTAATATTTCAACTCATCTAAACTACTGTATTTTTCAGAGTATAAGACACTCCAGACTATAAAATGCACCTATCTTTTTTGGTGAGGAAAACAACAACAAAAAAAGAAATCTGCCTCTGCCTCCTAGCAATTCTGCCTCGTTGCAGCAAACAGCAAATAGCCTGCTTTACTTTCATTTTTGTTTTCAGCATAGCTTGATTAGCACAAGAAAAAAAAAAATCTGCTCCCAGCAATTTACCTCCTTGCAGTAAGCAGCAGAGGCCCATGCAAAACAGCTGAGAGTAAAACAGCTGAGAGTCGGGAGGCCGATCCAATCAACTTGTGCTAATTAGGCTGTGCTGAAGCTGAAATGAGCTGTTTCTTCTTGCTGCTTGCTGCAAGGAGGTTAACTGCTGGGAGCCAGAGGCCAAAGGGTGGGGGCCAGTGGGTGGGCGGGGCTACATTCGATGCACCTAAATTTTCACCTCCTTTTAGGGGGGGAAAGGTGCGTCTTATACTCCAAAAAATATGGTATTTGCAAAGAACAAATTCTAAAAAATTCACTTATTATAATGTATGAACATTGAAGGCACATTCCAACAGTGTCAGGCTTCAAAAACGAAGAAAGAATTCCTTTTGTTGTTGTTGTTACTGTTCCTCACCTATAGACAGAACTTTTGCCATACTAAATCAAACTACTTGCATCATTAAAGAATGACTCTGAAAACTTCTAGGGAGGAGCTATCCTGACCACCTAGAGCTTGTCCTACCAACCAAGTTATCTAAACTTCACTGTCTCTTGCTTCTCTGGAATGCAACCTCCCTCCACGAAATCTGGAAATTGCCCTTCCAATCATTATGCAATTGATTCCCAAATATGTGCTTCCATAATCCTCACTCTATCAAAGAAATGAAGTATCTTTTGAAAAAAGTAAATCCTAAATTGAACATATCTGCTACTTAATATGGCTTTGGGATGTGGGGAGGGGAGCACATGCAAAAGGGATTCCTCCTCCCAAGAGTTAGCATGCACTGGAATTCCTTGAGGCTATCTGTATTGCAGTTCCTGGATGGCATGAACCCATCGGTATCAATGCAGACTCTCATATCACACTCATATCCCTTAATTCTTACTAACTGGCGAAGGGAAGGGCATAATACTATAGGTTTGTTTTAATTTGACAGAAATATACAGTATAATTGGAAGTTGCATGAGAAAATATATGTGCATCATTTAAAGTGCAAAAATATTTTTTTTTCTCATTTTAATTGGAAGGGGGGTACTGTCAACAACATAGGAAGTCTCACCTAGAAGAGAAAATCTAAATTATGCCTTCCAAAAGCAAAATGTAAAAATTTCAAACCAACATTAAGCTGTAGAGTTGCGATATTTTAATTATTCTGACTTCTTTTGGAAGACAAATTCTGTCAAGCATAGTCCTTCCAGAAAATTCCTTGACTTTCTCCTTCAGAGGGAAAGAAATTCACAAGAGGATCATTCACCTTTGATTTGATATTGATCATGTCAGTCCCAAGACCAGAGATGAGAGCAAGATCCAGTCAAGTCCAATCCTTCATCTGCTTACACCTAATAGACAGAATCTTGCCGAATAAAAGCCATAACTGTCTAAGCTACTAAATATATTCTGAGAGATTCTAGGATGTTGTTACCCTAAAACTCTTCCCCCAGTTCTCACCCAGCTGAGGACTGCTCTTGATCTGGGTCACATTCTGGGAAAATTCTGAATTGGAAAACTCCTCCCCCCTCTGCATTTATGGGGCATTTTAGCTTCATGTGAGCACACCCTCTCCCCACTGGCTCCTGGTCTGTCATCTGCTGCCATTCCACTCTTGTCTGAAATGTTCAATAGAGTAGCCTATGGAGCTAATAACTAACTAAGGCAAATAATATTCTGTCATATTAAATGATATCTGAGAGCTGTTAATAATTCTTATCTATAAACTGATGATTGTTTGTGTGTATCTAGGATATCAGAGAATTTATTTCCTTTCCCTCTTTTAAGTGAATCAGCTAATTCACACTTTCCACATTAACTATGCAGACTGCAAAGAAGTAATCGTTGGGACGGCATGTTTCTCTGAACTTTGCAATGCTGTCTTTCCTCAAAAAAAGAATGGGAAAATGTTATATGGGAATATGTATTTATGTGGGAAAAATCAGTACAAGTAAACACCTTTTTTTCCTGTTCCCTTTAATGTAGAAAGAAGGCTATATGATTGAATGCATGTAAAATTCACACGTCCTGGAAACAGCATAAATGATTTACCCAATACATATGCATTTGCTATAGTGCTTGTTTCAGTGTCACTTTTCCACTTTCTTCTTTTGAACTTCAAATTATCGCCATCACCATCATTGTCGCCAATGATGGCCTATCATATTGTATGAAATGTGTATAATACTTATTTTCCATGAAACTGGCGGTAGGCGGGCCACGCAAGTGGCACATTGTGATTGAAAGGGGCTCCCTGGACATTGGATAGGGAAAGGTCAGAATTCGCAAACAGAATACTATTGCCTTATTGCAAATGAAATGAACTAATGCTTCCAGCACAGCTTTTTAAACTCCATGGAGCTGGAAGAGGCTGACAGAACACCTGTTCTGTGAGTGATAAGAAAAAAAACCCAATGAATTCCACCTTGAGAGTTCATTAATCTATCATTTGGCATGATCATGAAACATGACCCATCACCCTTGGCCCATAGTGAGAGAGAAGCTAGACTAATAGCAGTGATGACTGAGATAATCTTCAAATGTGTTTGACTCTGAGCATCTCTCTTTCTCCCTATAAAAATATAGAATTTACTAATGCATGTTAGCTACCCTTGTAAATGATTTCTTTTCTCTGATGGCAATGAGATGATATAATATTTAAGATGCACTTTTGCTAAAGTCTTCTGATCCTTGATTTTTTAAAAAATGTATTGTTAGCATTTGTGTAAATAATTTATTCATTGCTAGGAATTAACAGGATTAAAATATATTGGTGGAATCAGACAAATATTTATATTACCCATGTGATGAGCCTAATTATAACGTGCAGTATCAATTAAAGGAATGCTTTGGCTAGGAACAAAATAATTTCATTCACTGTGTCCCAGTGGTGGGATTCAAATTTTTTTACTACTGGTTCTGTGGGCATGGCATGGCTTGGTGGGCATGGCAGGGGAAGGATACTGTAAAATCTCCATTCCCTCCCCATTCCAGGGGAAGGTTACTGCAAAATCCCCATTTCTTCCGGATCAGTTGGGACTTGGGAAGCAGAGAATAGATTGGAGGGGGGGGCAGTCAGAGGTGGTATTTACTGGTTCTCTGAACTACTCAAAATTTCCATTATCGATTCTCCAGAACTGGTCAAAACCTGCTGAATATCACTACTGCTGTGTCCACGAGAATTGATCTGCTCTGAATGATTTTTTAAAAAAATCCAGAAGTATGATACCAATGGTTGGTTGTGTGAAATTACTAATCTCATCAACCTAGGAATCTCTGTGGGTGGGAGAAAATTGGAAAAGTAAAAGAGAAATATGAAGCTCTTAGATCAGTCTTATTTTTGCTGGGCTGGTTAGGATTTCATTTCTGCACTGGGAAGCTGAAAGAGCAGTTAATTTCGTATTCTGGGAGAGAAGACGGGTGGACAATTTATTGCAAACAATACCCTATAATCATCAAATAATCTAAACTAATCTTACTTAATGTCATTTTTGCAGAAATAATAACTCTAATCATTTAAATTAATATATTTATATTTTTAAATTCTACCTGACCTTTCTAAACTAATCCAAGGGCACTCAAAGTAGGTAACAAGCAAAA